>NC_092086.1:87657167-88399667 GCF_045679555.1 Salvelinus alpinus
AGTTTGCCCTGTCGTGGAAATTCTTACACAGGAACACTCAAAGTCAATCTTAAATTAATCATTGTTTATTTGTCAGCGCGCTGGAGAGGTTCCAACCAACTCAATGCACCATAGAACACATGTCAATCAGGAGCTCTCCTTGGGCAGTCCCAGCAGTTGTCTTATATGGCTATACACAGACAAGTTATATTTGCATGATTTAGCAGAATTAATTAATCATTACCGTTTTGTTTCATTCATGTGACCGACCAATACTGGTTCATGACATGTGACAGACCAATACCTCACGCCGGTTCTTCTCTCTAAGCTGAGACCTTGAAACTGAGATATCTTTCATTCGTTCTCAAAACAAGGTCTGGGCATACTGCCAAATTGTCTGGGCGTACTGCAAATTGTTCAGTCAGTCACTTGCATGAACACAGAAATTGGTTTTGTCAAACCCTGATCTCTTTCACCTGTCTTAGTGATTGTCTCCACCCACCTCCAGGTGTCACCCGTTTTCCCCATTAGTCCCTGGGTATTTATTCAGGTGTTCCCTGTTTGTCTGTTGCCAGTTAGTCTTGTCAGGTCAACCAGCGTGTTTTTCCGTGCTCCTGCTTTTTCTTATCTCTCTTTTGCTAGTCCTCCCGGTTTTGACCCTTGCCTGCCTTGACTCTGAACCCACCTGCCTGACCATACTGTTTGCCCTGATCTCGAGCCTGCCTGCCATTCTGTACCTCCTGGAGTCTGACCTTGTTTATGATCTTTTGCCTGTCCATTACCGACAACAAGAACTTTGAGCTGGACATGGCCTACATTACGAGTACTGACTGGTCAGTATATACAAGCTAAATAACCCCCTTTACCTTCTGTGACTACTGTCTTAATCTCCTTTGTATTTATTGTCACACCCTAGAGTATTAGGGCATTCCAGGGGTTATTTATATCAAATATCTCTAGTTGAATGTGTTGTTGTTTTCACTTTGTTGGCTCGGGTGTTCGAACAAGAATCCTCTCGGTTTCTGGCCAAATACTTTAACCTCTAGGCTACCTGCCATTACATGTAAACTCCTCAAACTCAACTCTGGACCTCGAAGCCAGACCCACTGCACTTTTTCATTGTTCCCCCCCTAATCAGGGACTGATTTAGAGCTGGAACACCAGGTGGGTGTAATTAATTCAGGTAGAACAGAAAACCAGCAGGCTCCGGACCTAAGAGTTGAATACCCATTGATGTATTTTTATTTTAAAACACATTATTAACACTGTCCTGTGTTTACCCCCTTGAGGGCTTGTTGTCCGGGCCTCTGGCAGTCTCTATGGGGGTGCCACAGGGTTCAATTCTTGGGCCGACTCTCTTCTCTATATACATCAATGATGTCGCTCTTGCTGCTGGTGAGTCTCTGATCCACCTCTACGCAGACGACACCATTCTGTATACTTCTGGCCCTTCTTTGGACACTGTGTTAACAACCCTCCAGACGAGCTTCAATGCCATACAACTCTCCTTCCGTGGCCTCCAACTGCTCTTAAATAGAAGTAAAACTAAATGCATGCTCTTCAACCGATCGCTGCCTGCACCTGCCCCCCCGTCCAGCATCACTACTCTGGACAGTTCTGACTTAGGTATTTGTAGTTGTCCACATATTCTAGGTGTCTGGTTAGACTGTAAACTCTCCTTCCAGACTCACATCAAACATCTCCAATCCAAAGTTAAATCTAGAATTGACTGGAACGAACTACAAAAATCTCTGAAACTGGAAACACTTAACTCCCTCACTAGCTTTAAGCACCAGCTGTCAGAGCAGCTCACAGATTACTGCACCTGTACATAGCCCATCTATAATTTAGCTCAAACAACTACCTCTTCCCCTACTGTATTTATTTATTTTGCTCCTTTGCACCCCATTATTTCTATTTCTACTTTGCACATTCTTCCACTGCAAATCTACCATTTCAGTGTTTTACTTGCTATATTGTATTTACTTCGCCACCATAGCCTTTTTTTGCCTTTACCTCCCTTATCTCACCTCATTTGCTCACATTGTATATAGACTTATTTTTCTACTGTATTATTGACTGTATGTTTGTTTTACTCCATGTGTAACTATGTGTTGTATGTGTCGAACTGCTTTGCTTTATCTTGGCCAGGTCGCAATTGTAAACGAGAACTTGTTCTCAACTTGCCTACCTGGTTAAATAAAGGTGAAATAAAATACATTTAAAAAAGGTGAAAGACCTGGATAACCGAGGGCTCTCATGGACGTAAAGCCCTCCAACCCGTCAGCGTTTATGCACCTCTTTTAGCACACAGCACTGAAAATCATTCCCCTGTGTTCTACAGATGAGTGTGAAATGAAACTTTTTTTCATTTTGTTTGTAGATTTTTTGTTTGTTGTACTTACCAATGTGGCGTCTCATCTGGGAATGGAAGGTGGTGTTTGTTCATGTCCAATCAAATGTCAATCAGTGATTTCTGCAATCAGTGACCAAAAGAATGATATTGTCTGTCAGTGATCTTTGAATTTTTACAATTTGATCAATTAAAGAGGCATAAATGTGACACATTTTTCCAAGCTTTATAGGAGTCAAGATTTGGCAGCCTTGCAACTGGTTTTGCTTACTGAATACCAAGACAACGGTAGGATTTGAACTGTGGGGGGGGGGGGGGGAAGTACTATATAGACAGTGGTATTTATGGTAACATTTCACAGAAAAGGACCACAAAGGTTTTTCTAAATGGGTCATCAACATGTCTGCGGTTACTCAAGATTCTAAAGCCTTGTTCACATTGGCAGTTTGAAGTGACTTAATTAAACCCTGTTTTTTTTTGCATATCTGATCATCTGTTATTTTTCCTGCAGTCTGAACAGTCAAAAAGCACATTGAATCAGATATTTCTAGCTGCAGATGGTTATTTGTCATATCTTGTTGCTTGCTAGCTACTCTGTTGACAGTTTGACAAGAATATGTGGTAGCTAACTGACGTTAGCTTGTTAATTTTTTACAAACAAATTAGTGATGTGCTAAACAGATACCTAGCTAGCTAGTTGACTGCTGTGGCTAGCCTAAAATGACTAGTTTTGAAAGTTGGATCATCTTATCCTTTGAGGCCTTAAGTGTTTTCCCGACACAATGATTTTTAACATTCAAAGCAACTGGGAAACATCCATGGCAGGCATTGTTGTCACCTTAGCATGCTACATAACTTCTGAGTGATGGGATGCACGAGCACGGAGCACCACAACCAATCATTAATATGACAACTAGCGTAGCCATGTCAGCAAATTATTGCTGTCTGAACACCCTGTGGCACCCCCAAACACACCGCCCGGGCAACGAAGGAGTGGCTTCGTAAGAAGCATTTGAGATCTTGCATGGAGCCCCAGACCGAGGGTGATTGACCGTCATCTTGAACTTCTTCCATTTTCTAATAATTGCGCCAACAGTTGTTGCCTTCTCACCAAGCTGCTTTCCTATTGTCCTGTAGCCCATCCCAGCCTTGTGCAGGTCTACAATTTTATCCCTGATGTCCTTACACAGGTCTCTGGTCTTGGCCATTGTGGAGAGGTTGGAGTCTGTTTGATTGAGTGTGTGGACAGGTGTCTTTTATACAGGTAACGAGTTCAAACAGGTGCAGTTAATACAGGTAATGAGTGGAGAACAGGAGGGCTTCTTAAAGAAAAACTAACAGGTCTGTGAGAGCCGGAATTCTTACTGGTTGGTAGGTGATCAAATACTTATGTCATGCAATAAAATGCAAATTAATTACTTAAAAATCATACAATGTGATTTTCAGGATTTTTGTTTTAGATTCCGTCTCTCACAGTTGAAGTGTACCTATGATAAAAATTACAGACCTCTACATGCTTTGTAAGTAGGAAAACCTGCAAAATCGGCAGTGTATCAAATACTTGTTCTCCCCAATGTACATCCACAGTTAAACCTCCAATTGACTCAAATGATGTCAATTAGTCAGAAGCTTCTAAAGCCATGACATAATTTTCTGGAATTTTCCAAGTTGTTTAAAGGCACAGTCAACTTAGTGTATGTAAAATTTTGACCCACTGGAATTGTGATACAGTGAATGATAAGTGTAATAATCTGTCTGTAAACAATTGTTGGAAAAATTACTTGTGTCATACACAAAGTAAATGTACTAACTGACTTGCCAAAACTATAGTTTGTTAACAAGACATTTGTGGAGTTTTTGAGAAAAACTAGTTTTAATGACTCCAGCCTAAGTTTATGTAAACTTCCGACTTCAACTGTACTTCCTGGAGCACGTGCTACGGGTGGGTGTTGATATGGTGACCAGTGAGCTGAGATAAGGCGGGGCTTTACCTAGCAAAGACTTATAAATGACCTGGAGCCAGTGGGTTTAGCGATGGATATGCAGTGAGGCCCAGCCAACGAGAGCATACAGGTCGCAGTGGTGGGTAGTATATGGGGCTTTGGTGATAAAACGGATGGCACTGTGATAGACTACATCCAGTTTGCTGAGTAGAGTGTTGGGGGCTATTTTGTAAATGACATCGCCCGAAGTCAAGGATCGGTAGGATAGTCAGTTTTACGAGGGATATGTTTGGTGGCATGAGTGAAGGAGGCTTTGTTGCGAAATAGGAAGCCGATTCTAGATTTAATTTTGGATTGGAGATGCTTAATGTGAGTCTGGAAGGAGAGTTTACAGTCTAACCAGACACCTAGGTGTTTGTAATTGTCCACATATTCTAGGTCAGAACCGTCCAGAGGAGTGATGCTAGTCGGGCGGGACGGTGCTGGCAGCAATCGGTTGAAGAGCATGCACTTAGTTTTACTTGCATTTAAAAGCAGTCTGAGGCCACGGAAGTAGTGTAGTATAGCGTTGAAGCTCGTTTTTGAGGTTTGTTAGCACAGTGTCCAAAGAAGGGCCAGATGTACACAGAATGGAGTCGTCTGCGTAGAGGTGGATCAGAGAATCACCAGCAGGAAGAGCGACATCATTGATATATACAGAGAAAAGAGTTGGCCAGAGAATTGAACCCTGTGGCACCCTCATAGAGACTGCAGGAGGTCCGGACAACTGTTCTTAGTTCAATTATTTTTTAATAGGGCATGCTCATTTAAGATGGAGAGGAAAGCACTTTTGAAGAGCAACCAGGTATCCTCTACTGACGGGATGAGGTCAATATCCTTCCAGGATACCAGGGCCAGGTTGATTAGAAAGGCCTGCTCGCTGAAGTGTTTTAGGGAGCGTTTGACAGTGATGAGGGGTGGTCGTTTGATCCCGGACCCATTACGCATGCAGGCAATGAGGAAGTGATCGCTGATATCCTGGTTGAAGACAGTAGAGGTGTATTTAGAGGGCAAGTTGGTCAGGATGATATCTAAGAGGGTGCCCATGGTTACGGATTTAGGGTTGTACCTGGTAGGTTCCTAATCTATGGATTTCACGACTGGGCATGGGTGCAGCAATGCGTTGACCTTGGAGGCCATAGGCCCACCCACTGGGGAGCTAGGCCCAGCCAATCATAATGAGTTTTTAACCACAAAAGGGCTTTATTACATACATAAATACTCCTAAGCACCCCTTCCCACCCTCCCTCAGACGATCCCACAGGTGAAAAAGCCAGATGTGGAGGTCCTGGGCTGAAAATGTCAAAAGTTCAGAAAATAACACTGCAGTTGGCCACCATCGAGTAATTATTGTGTAAATTATGAAAGAAAAGGAACACGGCTCTCACACTTTATTGCATGCCCTTGTAAACGTGGATTGTATAGCTAAAGTAACTGTGTAATTAAACACAGTTAAACTTAGCTACACCATGTTTCTACCTGATGCAACAAAAGAAGAACAACCAACTACAATGCTTGATTTCATACTTTAATTTTGAGAGGGGCAATGTTTTGCTGAAGAACATGGAAGTTGTGAAATGCAATTAGCATACACGCTGCATGGGTTTCAGTGTCCCTTTTTCCACATTTACTCAGACAGGATAGTAATTGTAAAATAAGTATATCCAAATTCCCACTCCAAAAGTCAGGGCCAACACGTTGAAAGCCAAAGAAGTGTCTGATGCCCGCCTTGCCCCTTCCACATCTCCTTCAGCCAATTTCTTCTTCACCTGAAATTGCAATGCAATAAAGGTGTGTTCGTCACACATACTGAAAGCTCATACATTATGAAGGTCATAAAAAAACATAAGGATTTTATAGAGACTAACCTTTACGGACTGATTGCATGCAACAGCTCCAAGCGGCAAGCTGCAAAATATCATATTCAGGATGGACCAGCAGCAGTAGTCTGGCACTGATGGCTCTTCAGTGTTGACATATTGGAAGGCTCCTCTTTGCCTTTGCGACTCAACATCATCTTGGGGTGAGGTCTCGGCTTCCGGGGGTGCAGCCCACGATGAAGGGACCGGTAGAAACAAAATGACCAGCAATACCGTAATACAGACAACTCTAGGTGTCAAGTCTGCGTATGCGTTCGGCTGGAGAAAGCCCTGCCGAGCTGCATCGGCTCGGGAAGAGGTGAATCGGTAGTCTTCGGAGGCTCTTGGAGGAACTTGGGTAAGCCCCGGATCCTCTCGGGGATGTAGACGCCGGGGACTTCCGAGCTGGTCCATGTCAGCTGGGTCAGTCAGTCCCAGTTCAGAGAGAAAAAAGAGATCATACAAAATATTTTGCTGTGACTTATGTGCATGATGTTAAAAATATTTGTTTGTCTGATGTGATTAATAAGGAACATCCAGACGTTGCACTTGATACATTTATGAAACTGATTCTTCCAATTATTGATAACCATGCACTTGTTAAGCAACTGACTGTTAGAACTGCTCCATGGTTTGATGTGGAATTGAAAAGCTGTATGGTTGAAAGAGATGGGGAAAAAGGAGTGGCTAATGAGTCTAGATGCACATCTGATGCATCTAGATCAGATGCATCTAGATGCACTTACTGCAAATTGAGAAATTGTGTGACCAAACTTAACAAAAAGAAGAATACACTGTATTATGAAGCCAAGATCAATGATATAAGGAATGATGGAAAAAAAACTTGAGAAATTCAACTACATCTTTCATCGAATCAGATGGCTTATTCGTCACAAAACCATTTGATGTTGCCAATTATTTTAATGATTACTTCATTGGCAAAGTGGGCAAATTTAGGCAGGAAATGCCAACAATGAACAGAGAGCCATTGTATTCTAGATGGATTACACACACAGTTGATAATTGTACTCATGGACATGCTAATACGTTGCACATGAACGGCCACTCATTCTGAAAGAAATTGCAATGTACATATTTACGCTTGTATGTCGTTGTCTCTCCGTTGAAAACACTTCATCATCCTGTAGAGTTCATCAGAGTCTCAGGTTAACTTTCCCAGAAGTCACAATGTCTTTCGTGGTTGTAAGTGTTTAGAATGGATACTTCAGAGTACCATTTGGAAATGTTCTCATAAATAGATGCTTCGGCGGTTGTCGGTATTCTCGTTCTAGGTTTACGTAATTTCTAACTACAGACTAGTAATTCGTGTCGTCTAGAATTTGCTCCCTTTGTAGTGAATCGATAGTCTCAGAGTTTAACCATTTCTAGCCATGTAGCCAAAACTACAGCTGTATGGTCTCCGTGGCCTATAGAATTGTAGCCATTCCAACGTGGGGACTCCTTCCCGGCGTTCTCTGACTTAATGTATATTTTGTAGGAAGTGGGTTTTATACTCTGTGGAAGAAGGGGCGGTTCTATGATGCCTAATGTGATGTCTGGGCTCATGGGGGTGTGGCCACTGACTACTTAATCTTTATATGAAAATCCATACTCATTTAGAAGGTTAACATTACATTACATCTTTTCACAAATAGTTTCATGTTTAATCACATATGTTTCACAATATTTAAAAGTAAACCTGACAGCTGGGAAATATACACATTAAGATATATAGTTATGAGTGTTTCCCGTCCTTCATGATGTTAAAATCAAACAACTTCGTTAGGATTGTTCTTCAAATGTCGACGGACCATTCCCACATTCTCAAAAATATAAATATTGTTTAGTTCTCCCATTTTGGGGATTAGAGGTTTTTAACAAAGAGAAGCTCTTTGTTCTGGTAGACTCTCTGCCTCAATACCAGGTCGCAGTTGCAAATGAGAACTTGTTCTCAACTAGCCTACCTGGTTAATTAAAGGTTAAATAAAAAAATACTGCATGTCAGTTTCTACCAAGTACTTATGACCATTGTAAAACCTGACGTGGGAGAGAGAGAGAGAGAGAGAGAGAGCGAGAAGGGGGGAGGAGCCACAATATGCACCCAAAAGGCCACGTCGTGACACCCGTGTGTCCATGTATGCTGATGATTCAACCGTATACATTCCAGCAACCACAGCTAATGAAGTCACTGAAACCCTGAACAAGGAATTTCAGTCAGTTTTGGAATGTATGGCCAGCAATAAACTGGTCCTGAACATCTCTAAAACTAAGAGCATTGTATTTAATACATTTCATTTCCTAAGTTATAGACCTCAGCTGTATCTGGTAATGAATGGTGTGGCTGTTGAACAAGTTGAGGAGACTAAATTACTTTGTGTTACCTTGGATGGTAAACTGTCATGGTCAAAACATATAGATTTAATGGTTGTAAAGATGGGAAGAGGTCTGTCAATAATAAAGAGATGCACTGCTTTTTTGACACCACACTCCAAAAAGCAAGTCCTGCAGGCTCTAGTTTTGTCTTATCTTGATTATTGTCCAGTCATGTGGTCAAGTGCTGCAAAGAAAGCACTAGTTAAGCTTTAGCTGGCCCAGAACAGAGCGGCACGTCTTGCTCTTCATTGTAATCAGAGGGCTAATATGCAAATACTAGGCATGCCAGTCTCTCTTGGCTAAGAGTTGAGGAGAGACTGACTGCATCACTTATTTTTATAAGAAGTATGAATGTTTTGAAAATTCCAAATGGTTTGCATTGTCAACTTACACACAGTTCTGACACACACACTTACCCCACCAGACATGCCAACAGGGGTATTTTCACAGTCCCCAAATCCAGAACAAATTAAAGAAAGCGTACAGTATTATATAGGGCCATTATTGCATGGAACTCCCTTCCATCTCATATTGCTCAACTGAACAGCAAACCTGCTTTAAAAAAACAGATAAAGCAACACCTCACAACTCCTCTCCCCTATTTGACCTAGATATTCAGTGTTTTTCTTGAAATGTAGGCTGTGTGCCGTTTTTTAAATGTAAACTCAGCAAAAAAAGAAACGTCCTCTCACTGTCAACTGTATTATTTTTCAGCAAACTTAACATGTGTAAATATTTGTATGAACATAACAAGAGTCAACAACTGAGACATAAACTGAACAAGTTCCACAGACATGTGACTAACAGAAATGGAATAATGTGTCCCTAAACAAAGGGGGTGTCAAAATCAAAAGTAACAGTCAGTATCTGGTGTGGCAACCAGCTGCATTAAGAACTGCAGTGCATCTCCTCCTCAAGGACTGCACCAGATATGCCAGTTCTTGCTGTGAAATGTTACCCGACTCTTCCACCAAGGCACCTGCAAGTTCCCGGACATTTCTGGGGGGAATGGTCCTAGCCCTCACCCTCCAATCCAACAGGTCCCAGACGTGCTCAATGGGATTGAGATCCGGGTTCTTTGCTGGCCATGGCAAAACACTGACATTCCTGTCTTGCAGGAAATCAAGCACAGCACGAGCAGTACGGCTGGTGGCATTGTCATGCTGTAGGGTCATTTCAGGATGAGCCTGCAGGAAGGGTACCACATGAGGGAGGAGGATGTCATCCCTGTAACGCACAGCATTGAGATTGCCTGCAATGACAACAAGCTCAGTCCAATGATGCTGTGACACACCGCCCCAGACCATGATGGACCCTCCACCTCCAAATCGATCCCGCTCCAGAGTACAGGCCTCAGTGGAACGCTCATTCCTTCTACGATAAACGCGAATCCGACCATCACCCCTGGTGAGACAAAACCGTGACTAGTCAGTGGAGAGCACTTTTTGCCAGTCCTGTCTGGTCCAGCGACGGTGGGTTTGTGCCCATAGGCGACGTTGTTGCCGGTGATGTCTGGTGAGGACCTGGCTTACAACAGGCCTACAAGCCCTCAGTCCAGCCACTCTCAGCCTATTGCGGACAGTCTGAGCACTGATGGAGGGATTGTGCGTTCCTGGTGTAATTCGGGCAGTTGTTGTTGCCATCCTGTACCTGTCCCGCAGGTGTGATGTTCAGATGTACCCGATCCTGTGCAGGTGTTATTACACGTGGTCTCCCACTGCAAGGACGATCAGCTGTCCGTCCTGTCTCCCTGTAGCGCTGTCTTAGGCGTCTCACAGTACGGACATTGCAATTTATTGCCCTGGCCACATCTGCAGTCCTCATGCCTCCTTGCTGCATGCCTAAGGCACGTTCACACAGATGAGCAGGGACCTTGGGCATCTTTCTTTTGGTGTTTTTCAGAGTCAGTAGAAAGGCCTATTTAGTGTCCTATGTTTTCATAACTGTGACCTTAATTGCCTACCGTCTGTAAGCTATTAGTGTCTTAACGACCGTTCCACAGGTGCATGTTAATTCATTGTTTATGGTTCATTGAACAAGCATGGGAAACAGTGTTTAAACCCTTTACAATGAAGATCTGTGAAGTTATTTGGATTTTTACAAATTATCTTTGAAAGACAGGGTCCTGAAAAGGGGACGTTTCTTTTTTTGCTGAGTTCATTTAGTTCCGTCCTTGAGCGGATCTTGTCTATTAATGTTCTGTATTATGACATGTTTTATGATGTGTGAGAACCCCAGAAAGTGTAACTGCTACTTTCGCAACAGCTAATGGGGATCCTAATAAAATACCCATTTAGAAAAACCTGACCACAAGTACCACTGCCTATATAGTACATTTTCCCCACAGTTAAAATATACTGAAAACATATGTAAACGCAACATGCAAAGTATTGGTTCCATGTTTCATGAGCTGAAATAAAAGATCCCAGAAAATGTCCATACGCACAAAATATTATTTCTCTAAAATGTTGTGTACAAATTTGTTTACATCTCTGTTAGTGAGAATTTCTTGTTTCAAAAGAAAATCCATACACCTGACAGATGTGGCATATCAAGAAGCTGATTAAACAGCATGATCATTACACAACACAACACAATACCACAGACATTTCAAATTTTGAGGGAGTGTGCAATTGACATGCTGACTGCAGAAATGTCCACCAGAGCTGTTGCCAGAGAATTGAATGTTAATTTCTCTACCATAAGCTGCCTCCAATGTCATTTTAGAGAATTTGTTAGTACGTCCAACCGGTCTTGCAATCGCAGACCACTTGTAACCACGTCAGCCCAGGACCTCCAAATTCCGGCTTCTTCACCTGCGGGATCATGAGACCAGCCACCCAGACAGTTGATGAAACAGAGGAGCAATTCTGTCCGTAATAAAGCCCTTTTCTTGGTTAAAACTCTTTCTGATTGGCTGGGCCTGGCTCCCCAGTAGGTGGGCCTGGCTCCCAAGTGGGTGGGCCCTCCAAGGCCCACCCATGTCTATGCACCTGCCAAGTCATGTGAAATCCATAGAATAGGGCATATGAATGTATTTCAATTGACTGATTTCCTTATATGAACTGTAACTCAGTAAAATCATTGAAATTGTTGCATGTTGCATTTATATTTCTGTTCAGTATAATACCGTCGTCTTGGTATTCAGTAAGCAAAACCATCTAAATAATTCTGAACTGAAAGGTTGTCCAATGTTGACTTCTATAAATCTCTTGGGGAAAATTAATCTGGCCAAGGTTACATGATGTTATATTTTAAATACAAAGCAAATTCAAAACAGGAAGACTGATAAAATGCCATTTTGTCACATTTATGCCTCTTTAATTGACCACATTGTAAAAATTCAAAGCTCACTGACTGACAATATCATTATTTTGGCCATTGATTGCAGAAATCACTCCTTGACCTTTGATTGGATGTTATGAAACACCTTCCATTCCGCATTCATTCCCAAACGAGGGAGATGCCACATTGGTAAGTACTAAAAAAAGAATCATCCACAAACAGCATTTCCAAACAAAAGTATAAAAAAGTTTAATTTCACACTCATCCGTAGACAACAGGGGAAAGCTTTTCAGTGCTGTATGCTAAAAGGGGTGTATGACGCTGACGGGTCAGAGGGCTTTAAGTCCGTCAGAGCCCTTGGTTATCCAGGTCTTTTACACAGGACAGTGTTAATAATGTGTTGTTTAAAAATAAATTCCAAAGATGTATTTTGACTCCTTGGTATAAATAATGAGGAAATATAATTGGCAAGGTTATTCAACTCTTACCCTACAAGGTCCAAGGCTTTCTGGGTTTCTGTTCTACCTGACCATTAATTATACCCACCTAGTGTCCCAGGTCTAAATCAGTTCCTGATTGGGGGGGGGACAATGAAAAAATGCAGTGGGACTGGCTTTGAGGTCCAGAGTTTGAGGGTTCTACATGTAATTGCAGGTAGCCTAGCGGTTAGAGTGCTGGGCCTGTAACCGAAAGGTCTCTGGTTTGAATACCCTAGCAGACAAGGTGAAGACAACAACACATTTGACTAGAGACATTTGATAAGACAGTAGTCACAGAGAGAAAAGGGGGTTGTTTACCTTGAATATCCTGACCAGCCAGTGCTCTGTAGCGTAGGTCTCGTCCAGCTCAAAGTCCTTGTTGCCTATCTCAACTTTTCTCACTTAGTCATAGCAAGGGGGGGCGCTCTGGAAAAAGGGTTATAACATCAGGACTAGAGCCAAAATGATGAAGAGGAATATAATATTTTGCCACCCACAGTCCTCTATGGAGACTTATGAAAATCAGGAGAAATATTATATTCGTTTGAAGGGATAGAGGATGATGTCAGACAAGCAGGAATTCCTGAATAATTAGGAAAAATCACACTTATCAGTCCCATGTTTAGTCATCAATACAGAAAATAAAAACACCTCACCTGGCCCACTCTGGAGATGTGTGTGTTGTTCCACGTGTTGTTGTCCACTAGAATTGTTCGATTGGCCATAGCCGTTATCTGATAGCCGTAATCCCACCATGACATCACTTTAGCATCTACTGGGGTGTTGTGGCGGAGCCAGTAGTAGTCCTCTCTAAAGTCATCAAAGATGATTTGGCTGCCATCTCTGCCGTGGGCTGACAGGACGATAGCAGGGGAGGGGTATGCGTAGCTGGTCACCCAGGTGGAGTGAAAAGTGTAGGTGATGAGTGTAACAGCTTAACTTTAGTCCGTCCCCTCGCCCCGACCCGGGCGTGAACCAGGGACCCTCTGCACACATCAACAACTGACACCCATGAAGCATCGTTACCCATCGCTCCACAAATGACACGGCCCTTGCAGAGCAAGGGGAACCACTACTTAAAGGTCTCAAAGCGAGTGACGTAACCGATTGAAACGCTATTAGCGCGCACCACCGCTAACTAGCTAGCCATTTCACATCCGTTACATGAGGAAGGAGGTCATGACCAGAATCATCCCGTTGGCCACCTGGAGGACAAAATGGTACAGGATGTCATGGTGCCGAATGCTAAGAAGACTTTCAGATCTATACAAGAGTCTAGGGGTTAGGGGTTGTTACTGGACCGGGCCTAGATCTCACTAGAGATCCCTTATCAGCCCTTATCAAAAGTTGGAATGACATCCAGTGGCAATGGATACATTCTCAGCGCTGCATTTCGGTGTTATGAACAAACATTTATTGTACAGTGCCATCTGGGGGTCAAGTTAGCAGCATCATCATGCCCTGAAGGATCCTTCCTCGCTTACCTCGTTCTTGATGGGGTAGGTGGCGTCCTGCTGCTTCTTGCTCTTCTTGTCTGGCCGGCTGATGACCAGGTTCTTTATGTAGGTGGTGAGGACCTGGGACACACCGATGCCTGACAGGGTTCATATAACTGCGACCAGGACCAGCATCAGACGCACCTGAGGAAAGAAGCAGTTGGATCAGTTAGACACACAACCCCTCCGTAGTTTTTTACCTGACGATTATACAGTGGGGAGAACAAGTATTTGATACACTGCCGATTTTGCAGGTTTTCCTACTTACAAAGCATGTAGAGGTCTGTAATGTTTATCATAGGTACACTTCAACTGTGAGAGACGGAATCTAAAACAAAAATCCAGAAAATCACATTGTATGATTTTTAAGTAATTAATTTGCATTTTATTGCATGACATAAGTATTTGATCACCTACCAACCAGTAAGAATTCCGGCTCACACAGACCTGTTAGTTTTTCTTTAAGAAGCCCTCCTGTTCTCCACTCATTACCTGTATTAACTGCACCTGTTTGAACTCATTACCTGTATAAAAGACACCTGTCCACACACTCAATCAAACAGACTTCAACCTCTCCACAATGGCCAAGACCAGAGAGCTGTGTAAGGACATCAGGGATAAAATTGTAGACCTGCACAAGGCTAGGATGGGCTACAGAACAATAGGCAAGCAGCTTGGTGAGAAGGCAACAACTGTTGGCGCAATTATTAGAAAATGGAAGAAGTTAAAGATGACAGTCAATCACCCTCGGTCTGGGGCTCCACGCAAGATCTCACCTCGTGGGGCATCAATGATCATGAGGAAGGTGAGGGATCAGCCCAGAACTACACGGCAGGACCTGGTCAATGACCTGAAGAGAGCTGGGACCACAGTCTCAAAGAAAACCATTAGTAACACACTACGCCGTCATGGATTAAAATCCTGCAGCGCACGCAAGGTCCCCCTGCTCAAGCCAGCGCATGTCCAGGCCCGTCTGAAGTTTGCCAATGACCATCTGGATGATCCAGAGGAGGAATGGGAGAAGGTCATGTGGTCTGATGAGACAAAAATAGAGCTTTTTGGTCTAAACTCCACTCGCCGTGTTTGGAGGAAGAAGAAGGATGAGTACAACCCCAAGAACACCATCCCAACTGTGAAGCATGGAGGTGGAAACATCATTCTTTGGGGATGCTTTTCTGCAAAGGGGACAGGACGACTGCACCGTATTGAGGGGAGGATGGATGGGGCCATGTATCGCGAGATCTTGGCCAACAACCTCCTTCCCTCAGTAAGAGCATTGAAGATGGGTCGTGGCTGGGTCTTCCAGCATGACAACGACCCGAAACACACAGCCAGGGCAACTAAGGAGTAGCTCCGTAAGAAGCATCTCAAGGTCCTGGAGTGGCTTAGCCAGTCTCCAGACCTGAACCCAATAGAAAATCTTTGGAGGGAGCTGAAAGTCCATATTGCCCAGCGACAGCCCCGAAACCTGAAGGATCTGGAGAAGGTCTGTATGGAGGAGTAGGCCAAAATCCCTGCTGCAGTGTGTGCAAACCTGGTCAAGAACTACAGGAAACGTATGATCTCTGTAATTGCAAACAAAGGTTTCTGTACCAAATATTAAGTTCTGCTTTTCTGATGTATCAAATACTTATGTCATGCAATAAAATGCAAATTAATTACTTAAAAATCATACAATGTGATTTTCTGGATTTTTGTTTTAGATTCCGTCTCTCACAGTTGAAGTGTACCTATGATCAAAATTACAGACCTCTACATGCTTTGTAAGCAGGAAAACCTGAAAAATCGGCAGTGTATCAAATACTTGTTCTCCCCACTGTATCTGCTACTATCCCCAAGGTTTGGAAGGCGGCCCATGCACTCCCCCTTCACAAATTTGGTGACCCTTGTGACCTAAATAATTATCGTCCTATTTCTAAACTTTCTTGCCTAGCTAAAATATTAGAATGCTTGACTAATTATAAGCTAAGATCTTCCTCATCTTTGCAATGTATTCTAAATGTATGTCAGTCAGGTTTTAGACCATCCCTAGTTATAAATTATGTGTTTGACTGTATGGATAAAAGGCTATATTGTGCTGCCCTCTTCATTGACCTGTCACAGGCTTTCAATACTGTTGATCACTCACTGCTAATTCAGAGGCTTTCCTCAATTAGCCTAGACCAAGCTGCATGCAACTGGTTTAATAATTACTTAAACAGAGAAAACTCAATGTGTATCTACTGACGGTGTTAAATCAGGTTTCCGGAATATTACAAAAGGTATCCCGCAGGGGTCGATTCTATGTCCTGTACTTTTTACTGTTTACATTAACAATATCGACTTGTCTGTAAAAACAATTGTAACCTGCACTTGTATGCCAATGATACTGTTGTGTATGTTATTGCCCCCATGGTTGACCAGGCTCTATCTGAACTAGTCTGCCTTCATTGTATTACAGAAAAACTTGACCTGAAATTAGTGTTGAATGTAGGTAAAACTAAGTATATGTTGATCTCCAGAGTGCATAAAAAGAACTGATGATTTAAGCATATGTACTTTGGATGGTGTCCATATTGATCGTGTCCCTTACAAATATCTGGGCATCTGGATAGATGAAAAGCTGTCTTTTAAAAAGCATATTGATTAGGGGAATGATAATATCATATTCTGCTCAATTTAAATCTGATTTAGAAATTTAAATAAATCACTATTTTAGAAAATGTCCATAATAATCTTTATATGGTGAAGAAAAAAAATCACTTTTCTGAACATAAGCAGCAATATTATCTTTAACTTTTGAAGAGAGCCAACAACTATAGGTTAAACTCAAATGAAACATATTTAACAGCAAATAAACCTGGTAAATATCTCACTGCGCTCACAAAATGAATACATGCATACAAGTTTTAAAAGATAAAGATACAAAAGCGGCAATTAGAAATAACAATGCGATGAATTACACATTTATACATCACTTAATTCAATACTTCCTAGTTCCATGTATCAAACACCTATTTCAGTTCTATTAAAACCAGGAAAATCTAGAGAGTACCCTCCTGATTATAGACCCATACGTTTAATAACTTCTGATAATAGAATAAAACAAAGCTTATAAGCAATAGAATGGCAAAATTCTTACCAGACTTTATACATGTTGACCAAACATTGTTCACTAAAAATAGACACTTACGAACAAATACAAGAACATGTTTCAGTTTAATACATTACGCAAAAAAACAAGATATAGATTAATCAATAATGGCTGTTGATGCCGAAAAGGCTTTAGATGGTCTTGAACTGACTTTTCTATTCAAAACTGTGGAAGCTTTCAATTTTCCAGCTGAAATAATACATGTAATACAAATATTGTATAAATATCTTAAAGCAAAAATATATTCAAACAATACATTATCTGATGAAATTGCTTTATAAAGGGGAACAAGGCAGGGATATCCTCTCTCTCCTCTCCTGTTTGCACTGGCAATTGAACCGCTTGCAAAAATAATTAGACAGGACTTAAATGTAACAGGTATCAGTGTTAGTAAACATGAATATAAACTGAACGTATTTGCAGATGATCTCCTGATATACCTAACCAATACTGAAAACAGTGCCCCCTTTACTTAAAATATTTTCAGAATATTCAAAAATATCAGCTTATAAAATGAACTAGGAAAAAAATAAATAATGGCGATAGGAAATATATGATGTACAGCAATCTTTTAAGTGGAACAAAAAAATATTAAATACTTAGGATGCTTAGTAAGTGACAACAAACAACAAATATTTGAATATAACTTTATTCCATTACTGAATAATATGAAAAGAGATCTAAACAAATGGAATAATCTTCCCATAAATATTACAGGTAGAATAAACCTCTTTAGAATGGCATGGCTGCCACAGTTTTTGTATCTATTTTCAATAATACCCATAATACCAATTACCCCACCGGTTATATGGGCAAATAAAATTCATAGAATAATGGTGGTTTTAACCTTCCAGACTTGGAAATGTATCAACATGCTACCAAAGGCTTTAACTTGCGACATATAGTTGAATGCACTAAAGAGGAACAATGGGTACATATTGAATGCCAATCCCCAAGATATTTTTAGGTGACTATTTTCAAAGGAAAAGCTAAGAACATTAACAACTTCAAATTTAAGAACACTATAACGATATGGAAGAAAATGAAACGTACAGTATTTTACAAGAACCAATATCCCTCTGTAGAAACACAACCCTATGGAATAATCCTTGGATAGCTTTTCAGAACTCACTGATAAATTGGCCCACATGGTAAACTAAAGCCATAGAAACCATAAAAGACTTGGTAACGGGAAATACATGTATTTCCATGACAGAAATGAAAAGTAATTTTGGACTGACCAATGTAGATAGTTTCAAGTACATGCCACTTAAAAGTTACATATCACGAAATTATATCACAAGAGACCCAGAGACTGAAAAATAGCTTCTATCTCAAGGCCATCAAAATGTTAAACAGCCATCACTAACACAGAGAGGCTGCTGCCTACATACAGACTTGAAATCATTGGCCACTAACAAATGGATCACTAGTCACTTTATTAATGCCACTTTAATAATAATGTTTCCATATCTTGCATTTTTATTTTATTTAACTAGGCTAGTCAGTTAACCTTTCTGAACCACCCATCCCGGATCCGGGATAATTGTCATCAGAAACGCTAACTAGCATAGCTTAGCCTAGCGCGAACGGTATATAATAAAATATAATTTCATGAAATCACAAGTGCAATATTGCAAAACACAGCTTAGCCTTTTGCTAATCCATCTGTCGTCTCAGATTTTGAAATGATGCTTTACAGCGCAAGCAATACTTGCATTTGTGTAAATGTATCGATCGCTCGACAAAACAATAAGAACACCTAGCGTCAGGTAACTTGGTCACGAAAATCAGAAAAGCAATCAATTTAATCGTTTACCTTTGATGATCTTCGGATGGTTTCACTCACGAGACTCCCAGTTAGACAGCAAATGTTCCTTTTGTTCCATAAAGATATTTTTTATATCCAAATACCTCCGTTTGTTTGCTGCGTTATGCCCAGGAATCCACCGGAAATAGCGTTCGCGACAACGCCGGAAAAAATTCCAAATTATATCCATAATGTCCACAGAAACATGTCAAACGTTGTTTATAATCCATCTTCAGGGTGTTTTTCAAATATCTATTCGATAATATATCAACCGGGACAGTTGGCTTTTCACTAGAACCGAGAGGAACAATGGCTGCCTTTCACTTTGCGCAAAAATCACTCGGAGAGCCCCCACCTATCCACTTACGCAATGTGGTCGTTCACGCTCATCCTTCAAAATAAAAGCCTGAAACTATGTCTAAAGGCTGTTGACACCTTAGGGAAGACATAGAAAAAGAAGTCTTATTGATATACCTTTATATGGGCAATAGGAATGCATGGGAATAGAGAGGTCTCAAAAACAGGGCCACTTCCTGGATTTTCCTCAGGTTTTTGCCTGCAAAATCAGTTCTGTTTAACTCACAGACAAAACTTTTACAGTTTTGGAAACTTCAGAGTGTTTTCTATCCTAATCTGACTATTATATGCATATTCTAGTTTCGGGGGCTGAGAAATAGGCAGTTTCAAATGGGTATGCCTTTTTAGACAAAAGCGAAAACTGCGCCCCCTAGTTCTAAGAGGTTTTAAGAACAAATTATTATTTACAACGATGGCCTACCCTGGCCAAACCCGGGTGACGCTGGGCCAATTGCGCGCCGCCCTATGGGACTCCCAATCACGTCCGGATGTGATACAACCTGGATTCAAACCAGGGACTGTAGTGATGCCTCTTGCACTGAGATGCAGTGCCATAGACCCCTACTCCACTCAGGAGCATTACTCATCCCATATGTACAGTTGAAGTCGGAAGTTTACATACACTTAGGTTGGAGTCAAGAAAACTACTTTTTCAACCACTCCAAAAATGTCTTGTTAACAAACTATAGCTTTGGCAAGTCGGTTAGGACATCTACTTTGTGCATGACACAAGTCATTTTTCCAACAATTGTTTACAGACAGATTATTTCACTTATTGTGTCACAATTCCAGTGGGTCAGAAGTTTACATACACTAAGTTGACTGTGCCTTTAAACAGCTTGGAACATTTCAGAAAATGATGTCATGGCTTTAGAAGCTTCTGATAGGCTAATTGACATCATTTGAGTCAATTGGAGGTGTACCTGTGGATGTATTTCAAGGCCTACCTTCAAACTTAATGCCTCTTTGCTTGACATCATGGGAAAATCAAAAGAAATCAGCCAAGACCACAGAAAACAGATTGTAGACCACAAGTCTGCTTCATCCTTGGGCGCAATTTCCAAACGCCTGAAGGTACCACGTTCATCTGTACAAACAATAGTACCCAAGTATAAACACCATGGGACCACGCAGCCGTCATAGCGCTCAGGAAGAAGACGCGTTCTGTCTCCTAGAGATGACCGTACTTTGGTGCGAAAAGTGCAAATCCATCCCAGAACAACAGCAAAGGACCTTGTGAAGATGCTGGAGGAAACAGGTACAAAAGTATCTATATCCACAGTAAAACAAGTCCTATATCGACATAACCTGAAATGCCACTGCTCCAAAACTGCCATTAAAAAGCCAGACCATGGTTTGCAACTACACATGGGGACAAAGATTGTACTTTTTGGAGAATTGTCCTGTGGTCTGATGAAACAAAAATAGAACTGTTTGGCCATAATGATGTTATGTTTGGAGGAAAAAGAGTGACTTGCAAGCTGAAGAAACACCATCCCAACTGTGAAGCACGGGGGTGGCAGCATGTTGTGGGGGTGCTTTGCTGCAAGAGGGACTGGTGCACTTCACAAAATAGATGGCATCATGAGGAAGAAAACGATTTGGATATATTGAAGCAACATCTCAAGACATCAGTCAGGAAGTTAAAGCTTGGTCGCAAATGGACATACTTCCAAAGTTGTGGAAAAATGGCTTATAGACAACAAAGTCAAGGTATTGGAGTGGCCATCATAAAGCCCTGACCTCAATCTCATAGAAACTTTGTGGGCAGAACTGAAAAAGCGTGTCGAGCAAGGAGGCCTACAAACCTGACTCAGTTACACCAGCTCTGTCAGGAGGAATGGGACAAAATTTACCCAACTTATTGTGGGAAGCTTGTGGAAGGCTAGTTGAAACATTTGACCCAAGTTAAACAATTTAAAGGCAATGCTACCAAATACTAATTGAGTGTATGTAAACTTCTGACCCACTGGGAATGTGATGATAGAAATAAAAGCTGAAATAAATCATTCTCTCTACTATCATTCTGACATTTCACATTCTTAAAATAAAGTGGTGATCCTAACTGACCTAAGACAGAGAATTTTTACTAGGATTAAATGTCTGGATTTGTGAAAAACTGAGTATAAATTTATTTGGCTAAGGTGTATGTAAACTTCCGACTTCAGCTGTATTTTATACCATCTTGCCTATGCTGGTCGGTCATTGCTCATCCATATATTTATATGTACATATTACCCAGAACACATCCCTTTGCTTATATTTTAGGTAGTTGTTGTGGAATTGTTAGATTACTTGTTATATTACTGCACTGTCGGAACTAGAATCACAAGCATTTCGCTACACTTGCAATAACATCTGCTAATCATGTGTATGTCACCAATAAAATTGGATTTGATTTCAATTTGAAATCTTTTGGACATCAGAGCAACCTTGAGATAATCTTTTTTGAGTCAGAAAAGGATGTTCATATGATAGGGAAGGTCTACAAAACCTTGCAGAAGGCATTTCCAACTAACAATCTCTTTAAAAAATATATAAACTATTGGAACCAAGATCTAAAAGAACTGATGTTGGCACAAGATGGAGGGAAATACAGGTAACAAAAATGTATGCTTGATACAGTATAAACTAATGTATAGAGTTTATTATACAAGAAACAAAAGTCACAAATTCTACAACATAATGACAGAGTCATGCCATTGTATCAGTGATGGCTAATTGACGGACTTGGAAGTCCATCAATTAGCCATCATTGGCACAATGGAAAAATCAAATGATTTATTATTGAAATAGCATGGGCAACTGAAAAAAACTAATTGGTACAATTTAAGACCAAGTGGCAAACAATAATGCAGGCACTAGGAATGGGGGTGTGAGCATATTGATGAGTTAGTTAAAAAACCTCTCTGAACCACCCATCCCGGATCCGGGATCATTGTCATCAGAAACGCTGACTAGCATAGCCAAGCCTAGCGCCACAGGGATATAATATAATATAATTTCATGAAATCACAAGTCCAATACAGCAAATGAAAGATAAACATCTTGTGAATCCAGCCAACATGTCCGATTTTTAAAATGTTTTACAGCGAAAACACAACATATATTTATGTTAGCTCACCACCATATCCAAAAACACACCGCCATTTTTTCACAGCAAAGATAGCTTTCACAAAACCCACAAATAGAGATAAAATTAATCACTAACCTTTGAACAACTTCATCAGATGACAGTCATATGACATCATGTTATACAATACATTTATGTTTTGTTCGATAATGTGCATATTTATAGCCAGAAATCGTGGTTTTACATTGGCGCCATGTTCAGAAATGTCTCCAAAATAGCGAGAGTATTTACAGATAGCCACGTGAAATACAGAAATACTCATCATAAAACTTTGATAAAGATACATGTTTAACATATAATTTGATTGCACGCAATTGATCCAAACAGCAAGCAGGAAAAGATCATATTCAGGATGGACCAGCAGTAGTAGTCTGGCACTGATGGCTCTTCAGTGTTGACATATTGGAAGGCTCCTCTTTGCCTTTGCGACTCAACATCATCTTGGGGTGGCATGTCAGTTACAGAGGTGTTTGACACACCTCAACAGGCTCTAAAGATGAATGCTTAATACAGCCCATCTCTTACCAATTATACTAAGTAAAACCTTCTTAATAAAAAGGTACACCTCCACCAAGGCATCCTACCCACCTGTCGACCACATTTGTGACAGAGCACAAGCCATAACTACGTAGGTAAGAATTCACTTTGTTTCAGAGAAATTATCACCAACAACCTAAGTAAACAATTGAACCCTTGCAACAAATAACCATATTCTGTATGTGCATTTTGAAAAATTCTGATATTGTCAAACATAGTGGTGGAAAAAGTACCCAATTGTCATACTTGAGTAAAGATCCTTAATAGAAAATGACTTAAGCAAAAGTGAGTCACCCAGTAAAATACTACTTGAGTAAACATTTTAAAGTATTTGGTTTTAAATATACTTAAGTATCAAAAGTAAATGCAATTGCTAAAATATACTTAAGTATCAAAAGTATGAATAATTTCAAATTCCTTAAATTAAGCAAAGCAGAAGTCCCAATTGTCTTTAAAAAAAATGTTTTACAGATAGCCGGGGGCTCACTCCAACACTCAGACATCATTTGAAAATGAAGCATTTGTGTTTCGTGAGTTTGCCAGATCAGAGGCAGTAGGGATGCCCAGGGATGTTATCTTTATAAGTGCGTGAATTGGACCATTTTCTGTCCTGCTAAGCATTACCCGAGCGCCAAGTCTAGGTCCAAAAGGCTCCTTAACAGCTTCTTCCCCCAGGCCATAAGACTGCTGAACAATTAATCAAATGGCCACCCGGATATTTAGTAAATATAGTTTATTTAGTAAATATTTTCTTAATTCTATTTTCTTAAAACTGCATTCTTGCTTAAGGGCTTCTAAGCAAGCATTTCACGGTAAGGTCTACTACACCTGTTGTGTTCGGCTCATATGACAAATAAAATTTGATTTGATTACAATTGTAACGAGTACTTTTGGGTGTCAGAGAAAATGTGTGAAGTAAAAGTAATAGTTGTTAGAAATATAAATAGTAAAGCACAGATACCCCAAAAAACTACATAAGTACTTTACACCACTGGTCAAATATTTATTGGGTGGGGAATGTGTATACCACATCAAGTGTCATTATTGAAAGATCATGTCATCAAACATCTCTCCTTGAATTATACTTGCTAGTTTTCTTATTTCACTCTTTTCCATACTTTAAAAAATAAAGATTCATAAAGTTTTTTTTCTTTCCCAAAAGGCACAGCTGATTATTCATCTGCAGGATTCAATAGTCATCATTACGATGGAATTCTAAACACAATAAATGTGTCTAATGTCTATAAATTGTGTTTTGTGAAGAAGAGTGAAAAGTTCAGTCTAGTTTAACCAAGCTGGTGAGTGGTCAACCTGGTCTCAGAGCATTTTGTATTATATGTATGTAAATCCGAGACAATCCATTTATTATGTTATGTTTCTTATGTTATGCATGAATTTAATCACCAATTTTGTATTATATGTTACGAACAACAATATGTTATGAGTTTTAAAAATGTACAATATGTTACAAATTTTCAAAACTAACAATAGGTTATGAATTTGTAAAACATATGACATGTTACGAATTCTAGCTAGGTGGCTAATGTTAGCTAGCTGGCTAACGTTAGCTAGGTTAGGGTTTAGGGTTAAGGTTACATGTAGGAGTTACGTTAAAAGGTTAGGGTCAGGGGAACTGTAAATCTTACTGCCGTTTAACCACATGGTTGGTTGTGTTACTGCAGTCAGTCATTTTCCTTGGGGTGGAGCTGTGGTTTGACATTTAGTTCAGAGACTGCATACACAGATAGAACAATGAGTCAGATGTTTCATCAGATGTATAAATCTAAAGCAACCGGTTGGCATCCCCATTCATCCCCAAATATGTTGAGAGGAAGCCCAGTGGCAGGCAGTGGGAGAAGATGGACCAAGATGGATTTTGGCCAACATTCTGCACATTTTCTCATTGATGAAACATTTGCTCTGAATACAGTGTTCTGTTCTCAAAAGTAGAATCTGTTACAAACAGAGTGGACTAAGTTTTGTAGAATAAATATTGCTCAGGTTGTAAATCACAGCTGGCCTAGTAGATTATTTGCTAGTAGATTATTTGCTGCGTCTACCCATTCGGGATGCTCTGTTTCAGATTCAATGACTCAATATTTTGAACAAAAACGGACGACTAAGGCTGGGAATGTCAATACAATTAAACTAGCAAGGGCAATGATCACAACTCAGTCATGACGTGGCGAATAGGCTAAGGTGACCAGATTTCTGAAATGAAAACCAGGGACATTTCCAGTTCGGCGGTCAATATATTATTAAAATATCCAATGTTATTATCTATGAAATAAAAAAGGGGGACAATTTCGGTTTCATGTATTATGTCTAACAGGCACACTGTGATAGAGAAAACAACTATATTACAGAAACACTACAGACAAGACAGAACTGTCTGATCTGAACAGCCATTCAGTGGTCCTGGTAGTCTGGGTAGAATAAGAGCAGAAGAGAACATGAGCAAAATGTAAAAAACAGACAATAGTATATGTGAAATACTTAACATAATAAATAAGACGATGATGAGATTGGTAAATACATAATATACTTATACCAACCTAATCTGTATATTTCTCAGAATAATGTATCTTCTTCAGGATTGCTCTGTCTTTGGTCAGCTTCTACATGAACTCCTGGCAGGGGAGGTTGAATTTTGTCTTCACAATAAGCATGGCCTTGATGGTAGGAACAGTGAACATATTTCTTGCTGTTGTCCATATATCAGTCATTTGGGAGAACACTCTCTTGACTGGTGCATTACTTCCAGGTAAGCACATGACAACAGACGCTAATCTACCCAGTTTAGTGTGTGGGATGTCGTTCTCTTTGAAGTGGGTAACCACCGTGCTCCATCTCTGACTAAGCGGTGTCTCCGATGTTTTCCATTCTTCAAGCGATCCCCCAGTTTAGGAACTCTTGCAGTTTTGATAAATCTCTATTTGGACATTGCACCATTTCCCTCTAGCGCTCTCAGAAGTCATCTGACCAAAACTGGTTGTCATCACGTCTTGCAGTCAATTTTGCCTCAATGTTTCTCAGAATTGCAGCTGACTCCACAGCACAGTGGCCCAGCCCTTCAAGCATCTTGATCGTGGATCATGGACAAAGTCCAGCCAAAGTTCAGTCAGTGGATCTTCAAACATTGTTTGCAGGACAACAGGGCATTTGTCTTCAGAAAGAAAAAAGGATTTCAATGGCACATACCTTTTTAGCACTCTTTCTAGAGCAGGGAGCATGGACAGCCAGCGAACATTGCTGTGTCCTAAAATGTTATGGTACTCCTGGCCAACAAACTCACAAAAGCTCTTCAGTCTTTCTACTCTGACGGTGAAAATATCTTTGTGAGCAGGTACTCAACATCAAGGGGAATCATATCCAAAGCTGTTCTGGCCGTGTTATGATGTGGGCAGGACAACCTAAGCCAATCACCTACCTCTGCAGAGCATTTTTAACTTTGGTATGGACATTGACCCTCCCCAGCCTATTCAGTTCTCCAAAGTTGGTATTTGTGTTGTCGGCAGAGAATGCCACGACTTTGTTTTGCAGGTTACATTTTTGGATGACCACCAGGACCTCAGCTGCAATCTCCTCTGCTGTTTCTGCTTTCAAATCAACAAAATCAAGCAGTTTTGTTTCCACAGATGTGTTGCCACCATATATCTTACAATATCTGACTGCTATTGGCAGCAGCTTTACATGTCCATGATTGGACGCATCAATGGCCAGGGACACAAATTCAACCTGGTCTAGGTCCTGTGTTACCAAAGTAGTTGCCCATGGTGCTAACACGTTACTTACTGTGGCGTCACATTTTGTCCTAGCACATGTAAACTTCGGCTCATAAAGCTTTCCCTCCTGCACAGCTAAATCATATTCTTCTTGGGAAGGCTCTACCTTCTTGAAGAATGTGGTGACAGAGGGCATACCAACACGGGCAATCAGAGAGGCTTTATGTTTTTTGTCTGTTGATGTTCTACCACTGCCGTTCTTCCCCCACTGCCAATTGAAAAAGAGGAATTACAAAGGGTGCAGTTAACCATTCTATCGCCTTGACCTGAGCGTATAAATGGAAATTCTCTCATCATGTTGTCATTAAAATGGCATTTCCGTTTCTTGGAAATAGCCATTGTGTCTGCTTCTCTGTCTGCTCTTCTTCACTCTCCTTGTGTCACTCTTCTTACTCTCAACTTTTTCTTCTCCTCCAATCATCTTCCTGATCTTTCTTCCTTTCCACCTCACTCTTCCACACTCTCCTCGCTTCACTCTTTTTACTCCCTTAATGTTTCCTTCTTCTTCTCCAATCTTTAACAATAAATAGTACACTATTAGATCAAATACTTTGGTTAATAGATTCCCATTGCTTGCCTCATTTTTGTATTTTATCTCAAAAACATTGTTTGGAATAATAAATTGGCAGGCTCTGTAATCATATCTTTACCTTTCCTCCTATCTCTTTCACTCTTCTTACCATCCAGTCTTCCTCCTCCCTACTCTTTAACAGAAAACATTATGCTAATGTTATCCATGAAAATTTCAAAATATATTTTCACACTACTTATAATGCCAAACCATTAACATTGTAATTTACAAATAAATATTCTCATAATTGTGCATTAATTTTATATAATCATATTTTCAAAATAGCCCGTCCACTGCATGTTTACATGTGAACGTTTTTTTAACCTAGTTACCATGACAGTAGCTGGCTAACCTAGCTAGATAACTTAGTCGACATAGCAAATGTTAGCTAGCATAACCTATTTAAAACCTTATAAAGCAGAGCATCTATCTATATAATAAGTTGTGACATAACATCATTAGCCAGTATCTCAAATGAGTGTAACTTACCTGGCTTGAAAAGACGTCTGTGGTGATGCTATGGATTCACTTGACACTTGCTAGCTTCTGGCCCCGTTTTCCACAGCAGTTTTCTCTAAAACTAGCGCGAGCAAGTAGTTAGAAGAAGAAGAGTGAATGAAGCTGATATAGCTAGCAGCCCCCTCTGCTGGACAAAACAAGCACAACGCGATTGAGACGTCAACCGGTAGACTCTGCTGCCCGGTCTTTCTTGCCACGTAAAATATAATTTCACTTTGCAGTCTGTTTTTAACGCACAGTTAAAAACGGGGACAGGCCACTAAAAACGGGGACGTCTGGTCACCCTAGAACAGGCTAGCGCACATGCGTCAAACACAAGGTCCGCGGGCTGAATAGGGCAAACAAGCGAGTATAAATGAGTCGGTGAATTAAACTTCAATTGCACTGCTTTCGTGTGTCCCGTTTACAGACATGCCACAGTATGGCTAGGCTACTAAAATGTTGCAGGTTGGCTTCGGTTTTTAAAATTTGACAATGAATAACCAAAAAACTAAACCTGCACCAAAACACCATGCAAAGGAGAAACATGTAGGCATATTACAGCAACATTTGAGCAGTAGCCTAAGCTGGCTACTCAAATACAATACATTTTGAGTGCACCATACAGCAATGCTGCATTCAACCGCACCAGTGATTCATGCAGTGTACATAAAAAAAAAACATGTTATTTGGAGTTGTTAAATACTTTTTGATTAGGGTCTGAAAGCATAACAGCAAAGGCTGGACAAAAAAAAATCTCTTATTTTGTTTTAATATGTTAAAATGCTATATAGAGCATCCTACGTACATAAGTGGACATTATAAAAGGGACATATTTTTCTAATTAAATCAATGCCCAATTTTTTGGGGAAAGCAAATATGCTATGTCTGGCCCTATAATTCCTTGTGTTTTTTTTTATATGGCCCGTGCGCTGATTGACTTTGACACCCCTAGGCTAGCTTATCTATTTATGTAGCTAGTTATGTATTTAGCCAGCTAAAAATAAGTAGCCTAACATTATGTTAGGGTTTATGTTTATGCACTATAGCCTGCTACCATATTGTATGAAGATTAATATTGTTTTGTTACACACACACACACAAACAATACAGATGTGTGTGTAGGTGTGTAAAGACTGACCTACATAGAGTGACAGGCTATACAGACTGTGGTCAATCTGGAGAGGGGAGGGGTGCATATCTCTAGGCCAACCAGGGTGGCTAGAGCACTGATCAATACCAAATAAGGGACTGTAGAATGGGGGAGACACAAGATGGATCTAATCTACCCAACAACCAGATGTGGACAGAGGAGAGCACTAAGGGACTTGGACAAGTCCGAGTGCCAGCAAAGGCGGAGCAAAGTTTAAACCGCACTCAGCCTCTACTATGATAGGCCAACGGACGAGTTGGAACTAAAGCTGTCATAGTATAAGAACTGCTATTTGAGTACATTCCACAGTTCTCTGTTCAACCCTGCGTGGTTTACAGAAATCCATTCAGGTGTATTTTGTGTTTTTTGG
Source organism: Salvelinus alpinus (assembly GCF_045679555.1). Classification (NCBI taxonomy): domain Eukaryota; kingdom Metazoa; phylum Chordata; class Actinopteri; order Salmoniformes; family Salmonidae; genus Salvelinus; species Salvelinus alpinus. Next base: position 87,686,321 of record NC_092086.1, read on the forward strand.
CGAACGTGTTCTAATGATGCTACTGCCTGATAACAAGGAGTCCAGTTCAAAGTGAATGATGGCAGACCCGTTTGGTAAATGGCTTATTTGCATATATGCTTACCGTGGTTCTGATTGGCGCACCGGTCTGCATAGACTCCAATTTCGGACAAGACAGATGTTTATTAGGTTTTATTTACTGCAGTTTCTATTAATTGTCCAAACGCACGGCCGCTTTCCCACTATATCGCTATAGAATTTTGACATGTCTTACTATACGCAATTCCAACATTCTATGGATTTATTTAAACGACCATATCTAAGTGCTCACTTGTCAGGGGTACATATGAAAAGATTTTAATAAGAGTTCATGTTGCTACAATGCAGTCAGTTCTAGTTTAAGCGTTTTTCACAATGCAGGCCTTATTGCTCAAATCCGTTTTGGAATACTGACTGTCCAAACAGAGTTACAAGTGACCAAATCAGATGTTTGTGTGTTCAGACAGCAGTCATTTGCTGACTTGGCTACGCTAGTTGTCATAGTAACGACGTATGTGTGTGCAATGGCATACAGTATGTTGATTGGTTGTAGTGCTCCGTGCTTACCATCACTCAGAAGTTATGTAGCAAGCTAAGGTGACAATGCCTGCCATGGGCATTTCCCAGTTGCTTTGAATGTTAAAATCATAGTGTAAGAACATTTAAAGCATAAAAAGATAAGATTAACCAACTTTCAAAAATAGTCATTTTTTGGATAGCTAGCTAGTTGACTGCTGTGGCTATCTGTTAAGCTTTAACATTCACTAATTTGTTTGTAAACAATTAATAAGCTAGTTAGCTACCACATGTTTTTGTCAAACTTTCAGAGTAGCGAGCAAGCAACAAGATGTGCCAAATAACAGTCTATACTAATTAACCATCTGTGGCTTGAAATATCAGATGTCATGTGCTTTTTGGCTGATCAGACTGCAGGAAAAAGAACAGATTAGAATTGGATATGCATTTCTTTAAAAAGTGTCACTTAAACTGCCAATGTGAACAAGGCTTTTGAACCTTGAGTAACTGCAGCTATATACAGTGTAGGTGACCCATTTAGAAAAACCTTTGTGTTCCTTTTCTGTGAAATGTGACCACAGTTACCACTGCATATATAGTACTTTTCCCCCACAGTTCAAATCATACCGTCGTCTTGGTATTCAGTAAGCAAAATCATTAAAACTGTGTTGAAAAGGTTGGCAAATCTTGACTCCTATAAAGCTCTTGGGAAAAATGAATCTGCCAAAGATTGCATTGTACTGTGCAAAGCAAATTCAAAAAAAATAACAGACAACATAACATTTTGTCACATTTATGCCTCTTTAATTGAGCAAATTGTAAAAATTCAAAGCTCGTTCTTTTGGCCACTGATTGCAGAAATCACTCCTTGATATTTGATTGGACATTATGAAACACCACCTCCTATTCCCAGACGAGAGACTCCACATTGGTAAGTACAAAAAAAAATAATAATCTACAAACAAAATGAAAAAGTTAGACCACAGGGGAAGGCTTTTCAGTGCTGTGTGCTAAAAGAGGTGCATGAACGATGACGGGTTGGAGGGCTTTACGTCCGTGAGAGCCCTCGGTTATCCAGATCTTTCACCTCAAGGGGGTAAACACAGGACAGTGTTAATAATGTGTTGTTTAAAATAAGTGTCTACATCAGGGGGTATTCAACTCTTACCCTAAGAGGTCCGTAGCCTGCTGGTTTTCTGTTCTACCTCATAATTAATTACACCCACCTGGTGTTCCAGGTCTAAATCAGTCCCTGATTAAGGGAGGAACAATGAAAAAAATGCAGAGTGACTGGCTTCGAGGTCCAAAGTGGAGTTTGAGGGGTTTACATGTAATGGCAGGTAGCCTAGTAGTTAGAGTGTTGGGCCAGTAACGGAAACGTCGCTGGCTCGAATACCTGAGCCGATAAGGTGAAAACACATTCGACTAGAGACATTTCATATAAATAACCCCCTGGAATGGCCTGATACTCTATGGACGGGATTGAATAAATATAGAGGAGAGTAAGACAGTAGTCACAGAAAGAAAGTTTACCTTGTATATCCTGACCAGCCAGTGCTCTGTAGTGTAGGCCTCCTCCAGCACATCCAGCTCAAAGTCCTTGTTGCCGATCTCAGCGTTTCGTACTCGGTCATAGCCAGGGGGGCGCTCTGGAACAAGGGTTAGAAAATCAGGACTAGGGCCAAGATGAAGAGGAATATAATATTTTCACACACAGTCCTCTGTGGAGACATGTTATGAGGTATAATACCACTCTGATACTTCAAGAAATCATTGAAAAATCAGGAGAAACAGGATATTAGTTTGAAGGGATAGAGGATGATGTCAGACAAGCATACCTGATACTAGATAGTTTCAGAGCAGACCTGCCATATCGATTATAATCATGCAGGGTTACTCACTGGCCTCTGTGTAGACCTGCCCGAAGCGGTAGTAGCACATCTTGTACATGAGGCAGTTGAGCAGGACGGGGGAGCCCTCGCGGTCCACACGGAACTCTCCAGTGGGGGTGTAGTAGTCGTGCTCCTTGATGTGCTTCCCTGTGTCTGTGCTACCACCTATACGCACCATCCATAGGAACTTGTTAATGTCTGCACAGAGGACAGAGGAAGTGTTAGCAGACCTAAAGCATGAGTGACATTCAAGTTTATTTATGGACATGCAAAAAGTGCTCCATCTAATGTATGTATTAGGCATTGACAACTAATGATCATGAGTTAAATAATGTAATCTGAAATATGTTAAAATGCTGTAATAATTCAATAAAGTGATTATCCATAGGGTGATGGGCATTGATAGTTTCCACTGGCTTTGTAAACATACCGTCTGAGGAGTACCCCGTTAGTCCACCAAAGATCACCAGGACGTAGCTGACATCCAGCTCCCGCATGATCTCATAGGCCTTCTCCTCAGTGGACGCCATGGCCTACCGGTCAACAGAAAGTTTAATTGAAGTTCAGCAGTCACAGGTACCAAGCAGCCATTAACAGATGATAGGATTTTCCCACTTATCAGTGCCATGTTAAGTCATCAATACAAAAAACACCTCACCTGGCCCACTCTGGAGATGTGTGTGTTGTTCCACGTGTTGTTGTCCACTAGAATTGTTCGATTGGCCATAGCCGTTATCTGATAGCCGTAATCCCACCATGACATCACTTTAGCATCTACTGGGGTGTTGTGGCGGAGCCAGTAGTAGGCCTCTCTGAAGTCGTCAAAGATGATGCGGCTGCCGTCTCCACCGCGGGCTGACAGGACAATAGAGGGGGAGGAGTAGGCCTCGCTGGTCACCCAGGTGGAGTGAAAAGTGTAGGTGATGAGGAAGAAGGTCATGACCAGAATCATCCCACTGGCCACCTGGAGGACAAAATGGTACAGGATATCAGTGGAACAAATACTAGAAAGACTTTCAGATCTATACAAGTGTCTAGGGTTTAACGGTTGTTACTGGACTGGGCCTAGATCTCACTAGAGATCCCTTATCAGCCCTTATCAAAAGTTGGAATGACATCCAGTAGCAATGGATACATTCTCAGCGCTGCATTTCAGTGTTATGAACAAACATTCACACACACTGCTGCTACTCCGTTTATTATCAATGCATAGTACCTTTACCCCTACCTACATGTACATATTACCTCAGCTACCCCATACCCTTGCACATTGACTTGGTACCGGTAACCCTTGTAGATAGCATGGTTGTTATATTCGGCGCATGTGACAAATACAATTTGAAGTATCCTTCCTCTCTTACCTCGTTCTTGAAGGGGTAGGTGGCGTCCTGCTGCTTCTTGCTCTTCTTGTCTGGCCGGCTGATATCTAGGTTCTTTATGTAAGTTGTGAGGACCTGGGACACACCAATGCCTGACAGGATGCACATGACTGGGGCCAGGACCAGCATCAGACGCACCTGAGGAGAGAAGCAGCTGGATCAGTTAAACACACCTGCTCCGTAGTCTCTTTCTGGGAGCTCATCTGCTTGCACAACAGGCAATAGGGGAAGCCTAATCTCACATTGCAATTGATAGCTATAGGCTACATTGAGTTTTTTTGAGAGGTGAAAATAAAGGGAGGGCCAGAAAAGTAATGTTTGGGGAAATATTTGTCGAAGTGGTAAAATAGGATGATAGCATGTTAATTGTGATTATGAGGCGCTATACAAATTTGAGAGTCACAAGACGGGGACTTCAAATAGGCCTATGGCACATCAAGGGAACTGTAGCCTATTGTTCAGATGGGTTAATTGGAAACTGATATCTGGACACTGACTACAGGTCTATAACCTCTCACATAGCCTTAATATAACTCCTGCAGAAGTAAGCATTTCTTACAGTAAAATGATACACCAAATGTAGGCTAAAGTTTGACCCTGGAACAGGAGTTGGGAAAGAGGATTTATTTCAGTATCTTGAGATAATTCAAATGCACAGTTAGCACCACTACAGATGGTATCCATCTTTATTAGTATCATAAAAGCACAAAATATGTCCAAGCTGAAATTAAAATCTTATCAAAAACATGTTAGGAAATAGAAAGCTGTGAGAATTACCTTACAACCGGTCAAACTGATGTCATTTGGAAATTTTGCACAAAACACCTTTTCATATTTTTTTTGTTATTGCATTTTATACCAAGCCCCTAAATGGCTTTGCTCCATGAAAGAAGCAGAGCTGAAAGAGAACTTTACCCATGTCAACTAGATGGAGGCATTCATTCTACTGATTTATGACATTCTGGTGAGCAAGGGTTTATTCAGTCTTCTCGGCCAACATATAATGACAGAAGAGAAGCTGCATGTATCTAATTATAGACAAGCTGACTAGCAAATAGCCAAACCAAAATGATTTAAATCCGGCAAAAAATTGTTTAAAAAAGAATGCTTCACTAAAATAGAAGTCAGTTCTATTTGTGACGTTGAATGTGGTGCAAATCCTGCCTCTCCCATCTCCTCATTGGTTTATAGAAGCAGATAACCACATGCCATCCCCTCATTGGTTATACCCACATGGGTGATTGAAAGATGAACTGAGTTCGGTCGGTCGTCGTGGTAACTATGAAAGTTAGATGCCAATTTCCATATAAAGTCCAAAGAAGAAAAAGCCTGGGAGGAGGAGAGATGACTAGAAACGAGTCGGTTGACCGTTTTGTGTGGATTACTTGTCAGAGTAGAGAACCTTAAGCATTTCAGTTAAAATGACAATTCAACATTTATATCCCAGGACAAATTCAGAGTTTGTTTTGATATTTCAACCTGCATGTCGTGATCGCGTTTGGTGTGGGGGGACAAAATCAATTTGCGGCCGGTTTGGGTACGGTGTAAGCATTTGTGATCCGTAAGTCCTTCAGATCAGAGGCAGTATGACCAGGGATGTTCTCTTGACAAGTGCGTGAATTGGACAATTTTCCTGTCCTGCTAAGCATTGGAAATAACTTTTTCATGTCAAGGAAGATGTATGGAATAAAAATTACATTATTTTCTTTAGGTATGTAGTGAAGTAAAAGTAGTCAAATATAATTAGTAAAGTACAAATAAAAAACTGACTTAAGTATTTTTACTTAAGTACTTCACACCACTGGGTACCAGTCTTTTTTTACCTAATCCACTCCCTGTACTCCATGTGATGTGCCAAAGAAATCACCACCTGCTGGAGAAGACAGATTTTGGGCCCAGTTCCCACTCTAGCGTCGCCTCTTCCTCTGGTGTGACACAAATTTCAGTTAATAACTATAGCTCCCGCCTTGGGCCAATCGGTGTAATTTTGTAAATCCGGATCTCTATGGCAAGACAATTCATTCACCCAAGTTTCATCAAAATCAGGCCAGTGCTGTCTGAGATATCGCGTGTGCCTAACGAAAGGACTGCGAACGATCCACAGTCCCCTCCCCGATGTAATCGTGGGGAACTGAAAATATTTTGCTTACAGAGCAGATGAGGGCCAGCACACAGAAACCACTATGCAAAAGGTATTATAAAGCAGCGCAAGGGATGTTTAGTTGCAAAATGACAAACGATTCTAAACATGACATTTTGCATTGTAATGTTATTCTACTAGCAACTAAATTCTAATTATTTTTGAGTGGCAATGACATAAACATACAGTATATTCAGCATGACATTCATGTAATCGTATTATAATTCTCACAACCCAAAAGTAATGTGAAATGCACTCATTTAGCTATGACAGCAATATATTTAAATTAAACGACTTTGTTTGTCTGGGCTTGCTAGCAGTAGCCACTAGCCAGCCAGCAGCCCTGGGCGGAGCATTGCACCCTGGGAGTTGAAATGCACTCGGAATGGTAGTATGCTGTATAAAATCCATTGTGTAAACTTAAAACGAGTTTCAAAGTGCGTTGTTTTGGAACCAAACTATTCAATTAATACATACAATTATTTATTTGTAATGAATCATAGGTCAAATTAATGTAATTTGATCCAATATTAATGGCCATTGTAAAATTATTTTATATGCGCCGAGTCTCAGTTTTGCATAAGGACATTTTAAGATATTCTTCTGTTATTTAATTTGGTTTAATTTTTGAAAGAAATTGAATATAAAATAGAATATCTGTTATTTCAGTAGTTCTAACCATTATCAACATATTGTTCAATGTTTAAAAAAATAAAGGACAGTCGGTTATTCAGTGACTTTAGCCAATAAGCTTTATTTTTCTTGGTGTGGTATCATTTCGACATCGAGTATAATTTTGGTTGAGTATTTTGCAACTAAACCTGGTATCAGTATTGAATTATGGTATCATGGCAACCCTAGAGCTCTGACAGTTAGGTACCATGTGCAAGTACTACTCACAACAGCAGAAATATTGGAATATTTTAAATGTATGGTATCAAATATTCCTCTCATTCTAGAGCTAATCTGCTAGCTGACTTACCATGACAGCTGAGAAGTACATGCTGGTGACTCCATACATGATGATGAAGATCCTTGCATCAGACAGGTTATTGAAGCAGTAATACAGACCCACTGTTAGGAGGAAGCAACGCAGGTTCATTAAAGCAGCACAATGTTTTTCTTCACAAGTGATTTTTGTACCTTTGTCCCAAAGGTATTCTGATCTATCCATTCATCTAAAAATAATTTCACCAGCAAGATTCTGACATTCGAGACTGATTGAGAATAATCTATGTACCTGGGAACATGAAGACGAGCAGCTGCAGGTCAAAGTAGTAGGAGGACCAGGTGGTGGGCTGGTGCTCAGACACAGAGGCGATGATGGGGATGTTGTTCTTGGCGTAAGATGGGTCTAGCAGTGAGTAGAAACGACCCGTCCAGGGGGAGATCTTCCCTGAGAAATGCAACAATCACAACACAGTCAAGTCATGTCAAATAAAAAGGCACTACCAAATCACTTACTGTAGTCCTGATACTTAATGGGTATACTGTTTTGCATTTTCTTAATCTTAACCATGTCAGTATGTTCCTAAAAAAGGCATTTTAAATCTGGAGAATCTCAAATTTATAGAGGAATTGTGTTGATAGAGAAATGTAATTACAGGTTCAACAACAACAAACAAGCTTTGAACGACCATACAGGCCTGTAAATAGAAGCCTACATTACTGAGTAGAGTAGAGGCATTGCCCAGGCCTGTCTGAGTGGCAGACCTGAATTCAAATACAGCAGTATTGGTTTTCATTCAAATATTTTAACTGGACTTGAATGAGCGTATTTTACTGAGTGGATCCTTGGCGAGCCTCTTACCGGTTAGCATGAGCACGGTGCCCACAGAGAGCAGTACGAAGCCCACCAGGGAGATGACGCTCTTGAAGAGGACCTCAAACTGCTGGGTGTTTAGCTTGCTGCGCAGGTAGTCCACAAAGGCATGAATCTGACATAGGCCAAACACCCCGAATGCTGCCATGTGCTCAGACGACTGCACTGGCTTCAATTGGTAATGAGAGGGAGACAAGGAGTTGATTGAACTGTGTGTGTGTTTTCCCAAAATCTCTCCACCAGCAAAAATGACTGATCATACAATATATAATGGCTTAATCATTGTAAATAATCATATTGGGCCATCATATTCATGGACCCATGTTGTCTTCACAAGATAACATGCAATGGACATGCAGTCTTACAACAGACTGCTCCAGTTGGAGCAACGTCTGGGCAGCTGCTGTGTCTATGCGAAGGAAGGGAAAGAATACGTTGTTTTTTTTACCTGGAAGCCGACAAAAGAGATCTGCATGGAGAGGATGGTTCCCAGGCAGTAGACGGTGCAGTAGGCCACGTAGATACGGTGGGAGAAGCGGCCGGTGAGCATGAGGACCAGCACGTGGAGGGGGATGAGGTTGATCAGGAACACATAGCCACCCCAGGAGGACACCTACAGACAAAGACATAAGGGGTGTGTTCAGTTGGTTTAACATTTTTCCTCATATTAAATCAAATTTGATTAGTCACTTGCGCCAAATACAACAAGTGTTGTATTACAATGAAATGCTTACTTACGAGGCCCTAACCAACAATGCAGTTAAAATAAAACATACAGTTAAGAATAAGAAATAAAAGTAACAAGTAATTCAAGAGCAGCAGTAAAATAACATAGCGAGACTATATACGGGGGGGGTACCGGTACAGAGCCAATGTGCGGGGGCACCGGTTAGTTGAGGTAATATGTACATGTAGGTAGAGTTATTAATAAAGTGACTACGCATAGATGATAACAACAGAGAGTAGCAGCGGTGTAAAAGAATGGGGGGCAACGCAAATAGTCTAGGTAGCCATTTGATTAGGTGTTCAGGACTCTTATGGCTTGGGGGTAGAAGCTGTTTAGAAGCCTCTTGGACCTAGACTCGGCGCTTCGGTACCGCTTGCCGTAGCAGAAAGAACAGTCTATGACTACGGTGGCTGGAGTCTGACAATTTTTACAGCCTTCCTCTGACACCGCCTGGTATAGAAGTCCTGGATGGCAGGAAGTTTGGCCCCAGTGATGTACTGGGTCGTTCGCACTACCCTCTGTAGTGCCTTGCGGTCGGAGGCCGAGCAGTTGCCATAGCAGGCAGTGATGCAACCAGTCAGGATGCTCTCGATGGTGCAGCTGTAGGATCTGAGGACCCATGCCAAATTCTTTCAGTCTCCTGAGGGGGAATAGGTTTTGTCGTGCCCTCTTCACGACTGTCTTGGTGTGCTTGGACCACGTTAGTTTGTTGGTGATGTGGGTGCCAAGGAACTTGAAGCTCTCAACCTGCTCCACTGCAGCCCCATCGATGAGAATAGGGGAGTGCTCGGTCCTCTTTTCCTGTAGTCCACAATCATCTCCTTGGTCTTGATCACATTGAAGGAGAGGTTGTTGTCCTCGCGCCACACGGTCAGGTCTCTGTCCTCCCTATAGGCTGTATTGTCATTGATCAGGCCTACCACTGGTGTCATCGGCAAACTTAATGATGGTGTTGGAGTCGTGCCTGGCCGTGCAGTCATGAGTGAACAGGGAGTACAGGAGGGGACTGAGCACGCACCCCTGAGGGTCCCCTGTGTTGAGGATCAGCGTGGCGGATGTGTTATCTACCCTTACCACCTGGGGGCGCGTCTGGAAGTCCAGGATCCAGTTGCAGAGGGAGGTGTTTAGTCTCATAGTCCTCAGGTTAATGATGAGCTTTGAGGGCACTATGGTGTTGAACGCTGAGCTGTAGCAATGAACAGCATTCTCACATAGGTGTTCCTTTTGTCCAGGTGGGAAAGGGCAGTGTGGAGTGCAATTGAGATTGCATCATTTGTGGATCTGTTGGGGCGGTATACAAATTGGAGTGGGTCTAGGGTTTCTGGGATTATGGTGTTGATGTGAGCCATGACCAGCCTTTCGAAGCACTTCATGGCTACAGATGTGAGTGCTACGGGTCGGAAGTCATTTAGGCAGGTTACCTTAGAGTTCTTGGGCACAGGCACTATGGTGGTCTGCTTAAAACATGTTGGTATTACAGACTCAGACAGGGAGTGGTTGAAAATGTCAGTATAGACACTTGCCAGTTGGTTAGCGCATGCTCGCAGTACACGTCCTGGTAATCCGTCTGGCCCTGCGGCCTTGTGAATGCTGACCTGTTTAACTTCATTGGGATAGGGGGCAGCATTGGGAAGTTTGGAGCAAAAGCGTGCCCAGAGTAAATTGCCTGTTTCTTAGGCCCAGAAGCTAGGATATGCATATTTGGATAGAAAACTCAAAAGTTTCCAAAACTGTTAAAATAATGTCTGTGAGTATAACATAACTCATATGGCAGGCGAATCCTGAGAAAAATCCAACCAGGAAGTGGGAATTTTGAGGATTGTAGTTTTTTAAGTGAATGCCTATCCAGTATCCAGTGTCTGTGGGGTCAGATTGCACTTCCTAAGGCTTCCAGTAGATGTCAACAGTCTTTAGAAGTTGTTTCAGGCTTCTATTGTGAAAGGTGAGAAAATAAGACCACTCAGAGTAAGTGGCTCAGCTGAAAGCCATGAGTTGTTTAATCGCGTGTCCGCTTGTGGCGCGCCGTTCGTTCTCTTTGCTTTCTAATGAAAACGGTATTGTCTGGTTGAAATATTGAATATTTATGATAAAAAGATCCAAAGGATTGATTATATACATGGTTTGACATGTTTCCACGAACTTTAATGGAACTTTCTTTACTTTTCGTCTGGAGCGCGTTTTATGCCTTTGGATTACTGAACTAAACGCGCGAACAAAACGGAGGTATTTGGACATACATAAAGAGGGACTTTATTGAACAAAACAAACATTTATTGTGTAACATGGAGTCCTGGGAGTGCCACCAGATGAAGATCAAATGTTAGTGATTAATTTAATCGTGATTAATTTAGACGCTGGTGGCACTCCCAAGAGTGCCACCAGCGTCCCACAAATCCCAGAGAGGTTAAAAGGTCTTACATTGGCTGCGGAGAGCGTAATCACAGTCTTCCAGAACAGCTGGTGCACTCATGCATGTTTCAGTGTTATTTGCCTCAAAGCGAGCATAGAAGTAGTTTAGCTCATCTGGTAGGCTCGTGTCACTGGGCAGCTCTCGGCTGTGCTTCCCTTTGTAGTCTAATGGTTTGCAAGCCCTGCCACATCTGACGAGTGTCAGAGCCGGTGTAGTACGAGTCAATCTTAGTCCTGTATTGACGCTTTGTCGGGGGGAAGAGTGGGATTTCTTATAAGCTTCCGGGTTAGAGTCCCGCTCCTTGAAAGCGGCAGCTCTAGCCTTTAGCTCAGTGCGGATGTTGCTTGTAATCCATGGCTTCTGGTATGTACGTACAGTCACTGTGGGGACGACGTCATCGATGCACTTATTGATGTCATCGATGCACTTATTGATGACACCAATGACTGATGTGGTGTACTCCTCAATGCCATCAGAAGAACCCCGGAACATATTTCAGTCTGTGCTAGCAAAACAGTCCTGCAGCTTAGCATCTGCTTCATCTGACCACTTTTTTTAAATGTATCTAGTCAATGGTGCTTCCTGCTTTAGTTTTTGCTTGTAAGCAGGAATCCGGAGGATAGAATTATGGCCAGGTTTGCCAAATGGAGGGCGAGGGAGAGCTTTGTATGCATCTCTGTGGGTGGAGTAAAGGTGGTCCAGAGTCCCCCCCCCCTCTCTTGTTACACATTTAACATGCTGATAGAAATTTGGTAAAACAGATTTAAGTTTCCCTGCATTAAAGTCCCCGGCTACTAGGAGTGCCACCTCTGAGTGAGCGTTTTCCTGTTTGCTTATGGTGGAATACAGTTCATTCAATGCTGTCTTAGTGCCAGCCTCTGACTGGGGTGGTATGTAAACAGCTACGAAAAATACAGAAACTCTCTAGGTAGGTAGTGTGGTCTACAGTTTATCATGAGATACTCTACCTCAGGCGAGCAATAACTCGAGACTTCCTTAGATATCGTGCACCAGCTGTTATTTACAAAAATACATTGTCCACCGCCCCTTTTCTTAACAGACGCTGCTGTTCTATCCTGCCGGTGCAGCGTATAACCAGCCAGCTGTATGTTGATAGTGTCATCATTCAGCCACGACTCCGTGAAGCATAAGATATTACAGTTTTGAATGTCCTGTTGGTAGTTTAATCTTCCACGTAGGTCATCTATTTTAATGTCCAAAGATTGCACGTTTGCTAGCAGAATGGAAGGAAGTGGGGGTTTATTCAATCGCCTACGAATTCTCAGAAGGCAGCCTGACCTCCGGTCCATTTTTCTCCACCTCCTCTTCATGCAAATCACGGGGATCTGGGCCTGTTCCCGAGAAAGCAGTATATCGTTCGCGTCGGGCTCGTCAGACTTGTTAAAAGAAAAAAAGGATTCTGCTAGTCCGTGGTGAGTAATCGCAGTCCTGATATTCAGAAGTTATTTTTGGTCATAAGAGACTGCAGCGGCAACATTATGTACAAAATACGTTTAAAAATAAGTTACAAACAACGCAAATAAACGAACAAAAAACCCACAATCGGTTTGGGGCACGTAAAACGTCTGCTATCTTCTCCGGCGCCATCCTATGATAACGATGCACACCGCTTTATATTTTTTCTTCATCTTGAACGCAGTGAAAGAAAGCACCATGAGAGGAGTGTCACAACCTTTAGCACAGACTAAGTTACTGTACCTTTCAGTTTGTAAGTTCTCTCGATTGTTAAAGTTCCTCATCATTTCTTTATTTAGAGGCGTTTGTCTCACCATGTAGAAGTAGGCCAGGGCACACATGGCGGACCAGTATATGGAGCCTGTATTGACTGCCTTGATCCACATGTAGTACGTCAGCAGCATGCAAAAGATGGCAATACCTGGACAGAAAAACAATAAATTATATTAAAGACCACAACATGGGCCAAGTCCTTTAAACTGGCATGTTCATGGGGATGAGGCAATTTCTGTACCTTCATTGTCATAGGAGCCTGCGACAGAACGGGAAATGTAGCCAGGTACCACTGCTATCATGGCAGCAGCCAAGAGCCCAGCACCTGCATCCTACAAGAAATAGACTGTAGATATGAAAGCCATGGAAACAAGTACATTTCAGAGCTCTTGAGCATTTTCAGGTTGTAGACTACCTCCCCGCTTCCCTCCATTTCTTTATGTTTTCTACCCCCTGAACAGGACCCAGGTGTGCTGCAACCTACCTTGAGCTCCTTGGTGAAGTGGTAGGTGACGATTGCAGTGAAGGAGGAGAAGAGGGGAGCCAGAAAGACACAAACGTTACGGATGTCGATGGTGATGTGGAAGAAGTTCAGGACGTGGTACAGAGCAGCAGAGGTGATCATCAGGCCTGGGGGAACAGGGCAGAACAGAAAGAGTTAACGAAGGGCAAGTATTTTAGCTACTAGCCGTGTCAGCTTGCTGTTGCCAAAAAATGTGTGGTTTAGGCCAAAACAAAATCACAGAAAAGATATATATAAGATGGAAAAAAATGGTGACAGAAGGACTTTATTACCCAAAGCCACCTTAACAGGACTTTTTTTAGCTGAACATTTTAATGTCTAGATAATCACCCTATAATGTAAAGTACTGTACAGTATTGTGTTGAACAGGTCATCCCATTCCTACCTGGGTAAATAGTGCCACCGATGATTCTCCCCAGAGGGTACCATGCCCGGTCATCAAACCAGTTATGAAAGTTGTAGAACCCCTCTTCTACCAAGAAGCGGGTTGTTCTGTAGTTAAAGTATCTAAGGATGAAGCAGAAAAGCATTCAAGGTCATGCTCCATTTCTGGTTTTAAACAACATTGAGAAAAACATTTGTAAACTACCATGAATCTGAGTATTAAGGAACCAAGGCAGTGGACTTACGGATCAAACTCATGGATGACACTCTCGAACCTTAACACAGAGAAAAGCCTGGTGGAAAAGGCTAACAAGAAGGGGGAGAAAGAACAAGTCTAAACCATCTCTACATGTTGCATCATCAGTCCGCGACAATGGCCCTAATAATAATAGTATGGAATATAAGTGTAGAGTAACAGAAAGGGATGTAAAGTGTATGTGTTCTTACAGAGGATTGCAGCCATAGACAGGATGAGCAGCTTCAGCAACGTGTCCTGTTTTTCATAGGACAGCCGCAGGAAGCCTAACTTCGTCATCTTCACACGGGGAGTGATAACTTGGCTTATCCCTATTGGAAAGACAATCTACATTAGCAGTGAAGGTGCGAGGCAGCAAGCTCCATTCCAAACTTCCACACTTGCATTGCTTGTGCAATAATCAGAGCAGCACAAAAAGTACACTCCCAACCAGTCAGTTTTTACTAGCTTGGTCAGTAGATTGGCCATGAGGCAAATCTATTCCATAAATTATTTATTTAGTAAATCAGGGTTTAAAAACATGGAGCTTCAGTCTACAAACTAAACCCCAATTCTATTGGAAAACTCACTTGAGCAATGTTAAACACAAAACCGCGATCTATTAACAACTTGTCTTACACCAACATTATTTGCCTGATGAAATCACTGACTGGGTTTAAAAGACGTGCTTCAGTCTGTTCCAACTAGGTATGTAAGCATTAGTCCAAGCATTGCAACTCAAATTAACGTTTATATTGGACAATTTAGGTAGGTTCCTCCCCGTTTGAGACGTTTTGCAACAGAATCTGTGTAATGAATCGCCCCTGATAAGGACATGCGCACTTCTAGTTTGATGTGGCGAAGAATCAAACCAGGAAATGGATGCAACTCCGTCTATACTGCAAACATTCCTTGTTATTCATACAGTTCTTTCCAACACATCATTGGTTCTTTCTCTGCCTTGACCAACCAAATTATTAAGACATTCGTGTTGTATGTACAAATGACCAAGAAATAGCAACATAAGTGTCAAATCTGACAGCCAGCCTTTGTTAAATAGGTAAAGTTAACTAGCTAGTTAATGTAGCTTAATGTGTTAGAAAATAGTCTGCATGTATGTATTGACCTAGCTAAACGCAATAGGCAGTTATCTGATGGGTTTTCCGTTCCTGTAAATAGACAGTACAGATTCCATTAAACTCAACGAGGGCTGAGCCTTCTTTTTACATGCTAACTTGCTAGCTAACTTTAGCTGTATGAATGAACAGAAGATCTGCTTTCATTTATTCTCAAAGTTACACCTCGTGATTAATTTCAGAATAGTCATACAAACAGAGTCATAGAGCAGTTCAATTATATTTCTCGTTGAGGTTGCAGCTATTTTGAGCGGCACTTACCACTCGGTTGCTGTTACACATATACTCACAACCTTGTGTTCCCGCCCAACCACACTATGCAACGTGTTTATTGGCCTTGCACCTGCCCTCAGTAAACTCTCATTTCTGATTCGTTCATCAGCTATCATTCAAACAGGCCGCGCAGTCGCTGTTCATTCCAGTGACGTGTCCTTACTGCTGAGAATAAAATAAGAACACATGTCATGTGTAGTGATTTTTATTTCTTGTTTCTGTTTATTTTATGTTTCTTTAGAGAAAATATACGTGTAGTGATGTCCTGTTTTTTTTGTTATTGTAATACATATTTTTATTAAAACATTTAAAAAAAGAGCTTGATAAAAATAAAGTTTGGAAGTATGAACAGCGAAGCTGTTATCTCTAACTTATCACCCACATTGGGACGTATAAAACACCAGAATATTTTTGGTGAATTCTCTTACAAATGTTGAGATTTTTTTATTAAATATCCAGGTGGTAAAGTTAAAGTAAATTTCCTGCAATTCTACACATTTTGTAATGACATGTTAATATGATATCTGAGTGAGAATGACTAACAACATCAATAGGGAACCCCTGGAGGTCAGGGCCTTTTGGCATGTGCCCTGTGTGCCCGGTCGGTATTCGGCCATGATTACTACAAGTTTAGATGGCTGGCTAGACAAACTACCAATCTAAAAATTGTTAGCTGACATGTCTGAGTGACTGACATGAGAAAAACTGCTAATGCCCAACCAAATTTCTATATTGCAACTGGTGTATTCTACTATTTTTACTCTCAATAGTAAGTTGAGACCACAACGGAGTTCCTAAAAAATGTAAATACAACTTTTTTTTTCTTCTTGGTTTTGGTCAGGCCCCCTAAGCAACCACTTTTTTCAATTATGACTGGAGCTGGCCCTGGGTGGGAAACATTGAGCAACGAAGCAGCTAACCATAGAATAACATTTGAGACAAAATAAATTGGGGTCAATCAAGATTACTTCCAAGTAGATGTAGTGTATACTGACCAATTTTATTTAGGCAATACTTTTACTCCAACCTCACAAATATCAATCTGCATACATAAACACTATGCACTTCTTACAATTACTACATACCGTTTCAAAAACACTTCCCCTTCCCCCGCAACCCATGAGATTAATGACTAGGTGAAAGCTAGATGATGGTAATCCCCTTGGTGAGGTTTTGGTTGAACATTAGAGCCAAGTGACATCATGTAAAACAAGAAGCCCCTAAAGGCTGTTTGTATTTGCCACTACTCAAGGGGGAACATAAACACAGAGGGTTTCTCCCCTGTCTGTAACTCCAAGAGAAAATCTGTCAGAAGTTCAGCTCAGTGACATATTCCTAGTTCCTACACTACAGTCCTTGGTGTGCAATTGATTCGAAGCAGAAATGAGTCAAACAGAGTAGTAAAGAAGTTTGGCAGTTTCATCTGATCTGACCCAGCAGCAGACAGACAGCTTCACCTGTCTGTCTAATGCTGCATTTACACAGGCAGCCCAATTCTGATCTTTTCCCCACTAATTGGTCTTTTGACCAATCACATCAACTCTTTTTCAGAGATGGTCAAAATACCAATTAGTGAAAAAAATATCAGAATTGGGCTGCCTGTGTAAACGTAGCCTAATATACCCCTATAGAAAACCACTTCCTTAAAACAGCTAACTTCACTTATCACCACACAACAACCAGTGATTTCATATTTAGATTTTTTAGGTAAGGATACTCTTCCTTGGTAGTGTGATGTTTAGATCAGGGCCTGTATCCACAAAGCGTTGCAGAACAGGAGTGCTGATCTAGCATCAGTTTGGACTTTTAGATCATAATGAATATAAGATTGTATGGACAGATCCTAGATCAGCGACACTTTGTTTACACAGGCAACCCAATTCTGATCTTTTTTCCACTAATTGGTATTTTGCAGCCTACATGGATACAGGCCCAGCTCCTATACTGAAAGCGTAAAAATTAAGATTCCTCTAAATAAAGCCCTTATAGGAATAAATAAAGTGTCCCTTTGTTTTCACAACACAAGCTTATTCCTGGGCCAGAGGAGTAGCAGTGTCACCCTGGGTTTATAGCGAAACAGCTATTCATGAACAAGACAGCAACCTATCAGGGTGAAAGGAATGTCACTTGCAACACAGAAAAAAATTACACTTGTGCTTTACTTTTGAACATCGCAAACATGTCACCCCCTTCAATGGAAAAGCAGAACAGGCTTCTTTGGGTCACACAAATTTTCTACTCCTGTTTCTCTTATAAAATATTATCTCATAAGTATTGTGGAGCTCCTGGACCAAAACAGTACCGTCACCCAAAATGAACACAGGCACGGCACGTATTTCAATAGAAGTCAATTATTGATAACATCAGTCCTGACAAAAATGTAACCTCTTCCTTTTTCTCTTCCACATCCAGTGTTTTATACAAATCAGTATGGGATCAGTCACTGGGTGATAAACAGATTAAACAATAGATAGATAGCAAACATTGGAGTTGGAATTGAAAAGAGCAGAAAACAAAATGTATATGACAGCTGGTGCTGTATTTAAAGCTCTCAAATGGCACATCATACATAAAAAAAACTAAAACTATTAAACAAAATAAATGAGAAAAATATATAATAACCTGTGTGTTTGAGTGTGAGGGACAGGGCAGTCAAATCTCATTCGTCATTCACATTAAAAACACACCTTGCAGGTGCTCCAAAATAATATGAAGGGCTATTGGTAGAATCATTAAAATCACATAAAAACCTTTAACCAAACAAACATCATTCCTCTTCCTGTCCACAGAAAGAATCAACTGCTCCTCTATTTGTTTATTAAGCAGTTGCTGAGCTGCTCCTTTGTCGCCCCCTGGTGGCCATCACTGGGAGGGTAGGGGTCTCTGGCGGCCAGGTGAGGCGTGGGGAGAGGGGGGCAGCTTCTCGGTGGAGGTGGACAAAGTCAAGGACGACTGTAGGTGGACCGTTTTGTGGAACAGCTTGTTGCTAATCAGCACAACCAGAGAGAAGAGGCGCAGCTGGAAGTGACTGTGTGGAAAAGACACGGGGGGAAAGAGAGTGAGTGAGCAGGGAAGAGGATTTCACTGGTTCTTTTTACACAAGTGAATCTGTTTGATCACTGGTCATTGTTAGGGCTTGCAGTGCACCATACTCACTATAACTTTGTTGGGGTCTTGGCCTCGTTAGCGCTGATGATGAACAGAGGGAAGAGGATGGAGAACAGACAGCCACTAAAGCAGAAAGATATATCATTTGAGTGGATCATTCAAATGATTTGGTATATCAGTAGAACTGAAAGTCTGCATATTGGAAGAGTCTCGTGCTTGGATTGAAAGAGGGGATACAAGTGGCGTTACCTTATAATATATGAAGAGGGGAGGGCAGTCAATAGAGCCATGGGGAGACCAAAGCCAAAGTAGTAGGGCCAGTTCCTCTCAATGTTGGATAGCCGTTGGTGCATCTCAATGCCTTGGATGAAACGGTTACAAATGGGTTGAGATTCTGCTCAGTTCCTATTACCTAAAATGAGCAAAATACTTTGAGAAGAAATACATCTGAGTAGAAAGGAGGCACACCATGGTTGAACCAGCGATACTCAAAGCAGTAGAGGGAGTAGAGCAAAGACATGTGAAGAAGGCTGACCATCTGTCCAATGGCATCGATGGGGAAGAGACTCACAACCATACCCTAGTGGACCACAACAAAGACAAGATGATGAGCTGATAGATTGACTATTAACTTCAACCAATGGATGTAATGAATTAGAGCTCTCAGCGTTGATCCCAAAGATCCCTGTATGTTTTCATTCCAACATAACCTTAGTGAACCCTTCTTTGTGAACTTGAAGACACATGGGAACGTCGATTGCTGTACTACCTGAATGAGGAAGAGGGCCTGGAGGAGGAGGTTGAAGAGCATGTCAGCGATAATCTTACTGACGCTGGGGAAGGGCTGGGCTTTCCGACCAGACACCTCAAACGCCAAGTCAGCTATGTCCTACAGTAGACAACCAGAGGGCATGTTAACCTCCTGTTTCACTGTGTGACATATGTTATCATCTCAAAAGATCCTCGGGCAATAACGGTGTAAAAACACTGGAAGGGAATATAGATAGCATAGCAATAACACATTGGAAATCCGTTACTGCTGCGAGACAAAAGGAAAGCATAGCCAAGCATTCATTCAACTGTATTAAAGCCACTACTCCATCGCCTGAACATTGCTGGAAAGCTATAAACATTGTCAATAGAGACCGTAATTGGTTTATGATAAAACTATGTATATACAGTGCCTTGCAAAAGTATTCATCCCCCTTGGAGTTTTTCCTATTTTGTTGCATTACAACCTATAATTTAAAAATATTTTTATTTGGATTTCATATAATGGAAATACACAAAATAGTCCAAATTGGTGAAGTGAAAAAATTATAGAAAATAAAACATGGAAAATTGGTGCATACATATGTATTCACCCCCTTTGCTATGAAGCCCCTAAATAAGATCTGGTGCAACCAATTACCTTTAGAAGTCACATAATTAATTATGTGCAATCTATGTGTCACATTGTCTGTCACTTGATCTCAGTATATATATACACCTGTTCTGAAAGGCCCCAGAGTCTGCAACACCACTAAGCAAGGGGCACCACCAAGCAAGCGGCACCATGAAGACCAAGGAGCTCTCCAAACAGGTCAGGGACAAAGTTGTGGAGAAGTACAGATAAGCGTTGGGTTATAAAAAAATATCCGAAACTTTGAACATCCCACGGAGCACCATTAAATCCATTATTAAAAAATATAAAGAATATGGCAGCGCAACAAACCTGCCAAGAGAGGGCCGCCCACCAAAACTCACGGACCAGTCAAGGAGGGCATTAATCAGAGAGGCAACAATGAGACCAAAGATAACCCTGAAGGAGTTGCAAAGCTCCACAGCGGAGATGGGAGTATCTGTCCATAGGACCACTTTAAACCGTACACTTCACACAGCTGGGCTTTACGGAAGAGTGGCCAGAAAAAAGCCATTGCTTAAAGAAAAAAATAAGCAAACACGTTTGGTATTCGCCAAAAGGCATGTGGGAGACTCCCCAAACACATGGAATAAGGTACTCTGGTCAGATGTGACTAAAATTGAGCTTTTTGGCCATCAAGGAAAACGCTATGGCGCAAACCCAACACCCCGAGAACATCATTCCTACACTGAAGCATGGTGGTGGCAGCATCATGCTGTGGGGATGTGTTTCATCGACAGGGACTGGGAAACTGGTCAGAATTGAAGGAATGATGGATGGCGCTAAATACAGGGAAATTCTTGAGGGAAACCTGTTTCAGTCTTCCAGAGATTTGAGACTGGGACAGAGGTTCACCTTCCAGCAGGACAATGACCCTAAGCATACTGCTAAAGCAACACTCGAGTGGTTTAAGGGGAAACATTTAAATGTCAACTTGAAGGAGCTGGAGCAGTTTTGCCTTGAAGAATTGGCAAAAATCCCAGTGGCTAGGTGTGCCAAGCTTTTGAGACATACAGCTGCAAGTCTCTTGGGGTAATTGTTATGCACGCTCAAGTTCAAGTTCTTTTTTGTCTTATTTCTTGTTTGTTTCACAACAAATATTTTGCATCTTTAAATTGGTAGGCATGTTGTGTACATCAAATTATACAAACCCCAAAGAAATCCATTTTAATTCCAGGTTGTAAGGCAACAAAATAGGAAAAATGCCAAAGGGGGTGAATACTTTCGCAAGCCACTGTACGACTAGTGCTCTCCGGTGCCAACTGAGCAACAGTTGTCCTTGACCAGCTATATCCCACCCTTGTTACAACGACAACCACAAAACATCTACGTCATCACCTGTGTACTAACAGAGGCCTCACCTGGAACCAAATGGCGTTGACTATCTTGCTGAGCACAAACAGAGGGAGCACCCAGAGAGCACTGAACACGGAGGTCAATATGAACTCCAGCCAGGACCACACGTTACCATGGAGTGAGGGGTCACCTGTCAGGAAATGGCTCTTTGAGTGACAGGATTTACCACTGTTATTAACAAATCACTATGAAGCATGTGATAATGGAGTGAACCCGCCCCACAGTTCCAGGCAGGCATACCGATAATTCTTGCTGTCAGAGTCTGCAGCAGTGGAATAAACACCCGATAGAAGAGGAACAGACTGAGCTGCAAAAATATTTGGAGGGATTACTAACATGAACAATGTCGTTGTAGTATTACTTCTCTGCCCCTCTCATAGAAAAATCAGTATTTGCATGATATGCATTTTTCAAACAGTTTTAAAATATAGAAAAGTATGTTTCTTACCCAGAACACTCCCCCATTCCACGCACAGCACTGAAAAATCCTACTGGCTAATTTGGGTTCACTGAAAGAGAGAGTATGACTACACATTATCACCCACCATTGTCATTAATAAGCACAAAAAAGGTATAGGCCTAAGCCTACTGTTAACACTGGACAGCACACAACGATCCATATTAAAGTTTTTTAATATGAACCTGTAACAACTAGAAAGAACATATCAGGTTAGATACGGAGGAATGTTAATAATACCCTTTTATGATATGTATCAAATAGCTCCTCGGGCTGAGGGAGAAAACACATATACCCTTTTTATACCCACAATATCGTGCCAACCAAAACAGAAGTGTGCTGTCTCTGAATTTTTTCTTCCACACCAACCTTTCCAGCACGGTTCCAAAAATTTGGGGTTTTAAAACCAGTCCAGCTTGGCAGTGTGAATAGGGTATTAAAGTCGTAATTGCCAGTGTCTACCTCTCCTGTTTGCGTTCCTCACTCTGGGTCCGTCTCTGAGCCAGGGCCCCGCTGGCTCTCCTCTTTCGCTGCTCCTCCCTTTTCTGCTGGATGCGGGCATCCAGCTTGGAGATAGTTCCGATCCCCAAAATGGAGTCCTTAATCCCCTGTAGGACACACAGAAAATTCAAAGTGAGACTGGGGTAAACGCCTTTTAAAGTAAATCAACACAGCACATTCTTCTAATGTTGTACACTACACTGTATGTTAGACTTGGTATGTGTATACGTACATGGGTGGAAAAGTTCCTTTTAAATCAAAGCAGTGTTGCAAACACAAAATGTATCTTAATATCATTGAAGTCAGGTAACTTGTGCTTAAATTCACTTGCTTACCTAGTAGCAGTTGAAATAAAAACACCTGAACTAAACCAAAAAAACAAGGCTAATCTTTGTGCTGCTTTTGTTGAGGAAATCATCATCTGGAAGTAAGGTGATGAGGTTCAAGGTAAACAACACAAGGGTAAACATTTGGTTAAGCCATTAAATGTAGGCCACTATGGTTTTGCCTGAAAGCAACGTTTGCTCTAAAGCAAACAGGAAAAAACACAAAAGAAAAAGCTTAAACTTTATTAACATGTTTAATTTGTCTAGTGTAAAAACATACTAACTTATTAGACGAAATGTCTAATGGGCCGAGTGGATGGCATCAATTGAACTAGAACATAATTCCCAATGGATCTAAACAGAGCTTGCTAGCTCATGATTCAGACTCATGATAGCTGTACCCTCCTTTAACCCCATGTGTCGGCCTATCACTTGTGTGTGAACAGACGGGGTGTGTTGGGTTGCTGTCTGACCGTCGCAACATTACGGAGGAAGGCCCTGACACTGTCTGTCATCTCCAGACCAGCTGCAGATCCATCAACTGCAGGAGGGTGTGCTGAGGACCTGGTCAACTCTCATCGCAGGGAGGGGTACACCTAGCAACCTGTGACATCACACCACACAGGAGAACAGTTACAGAGAGCAGCAGGGGCACTTTGCTCCAAGTCTCATGTTAAAGAGCACGTTATACAGCCTCTATTTAGGGAAGTTATTATTCATGGCAAAGAGGAGCAGACCAAGCAACCAGTGACATCACCAGTCACATCACACAGTTAAATATTTAGAAAAGGGCTCTCCAACCCCTATGCTGCGTTCTAGACAACTGGGAACTCGGAAATCTCGGACTTCCGACTTCAGTGCGTTCAAGACAACCTAGGAACATACAGAGATGTATGTTCCTAGAAGACAACTGGGAACTCAGGCGGGAAAAAATGAACTTCGATGGAGGAAAATGGTTTTGAACGGTTATTCAACTAAGAAACTCAGGCATCTTTCTAGAGCTCCTACTTTCTGACTTGAAGATCACCGCAGTCATGATTTGACCTATTTTTTCGTTTTTTTTGTCCAGACAAAGCAGGGGTTCAAACTGAAGAAACCAGTTCCCCACATGTGAATATAGAAATGTATTTTATCAAACAGAACTATGCTACATTTTATCTCTGGGACCCTCAGGATGACAAATCAGAGCAAGATTACTGAATGTAAGTACATTATTTAACTTCAGAGGTGAATGTATCAAACCAGTTGCCATGATACGTTTCTTGTTGTGCACTCTCAAACAATAGCATGGTATTTGTTCACTGTTATAGCTACTGTAAATTGGACAGTCCAGCTAGATTAAGAAGAATTTAAGCTTTCTGCCCATATAAAGACATGTCTAAGTCCTGGGAAATCTTCTAACTTACGTCATGCTAATCACATTAGCGCACGTTAACGCAACCGTCCCGCGGGGGACACACCGATCCCGTAGAGGTTAACGAGTCCGCCGCGAAGGCTATACTGCTTTCTCAGGAACGCGCCCAAATCCCTGTCATTTGCGTGAAGAAAAAACTGAGAAAAAGGGGGTGGAGGCCGAGCTGCCTTCTGAGAATTCGTAGGCGAGTGAGAAACTCCACTACCATCTGTTCTATTGACAAACGTGCAATCATTGGAAAACAAAATGGATGATAAACGATCAAGACTATCCTACCAATGTGTCATTAAAAACGAATATCTTATGTTTCACCGAGTCGTGGCTGAACGACGACACGGATAATATAGAGCTGGCGAGATTTCCCATGCATCGGCAGGACAGAGAAGCTACGTCTGGTAAGACGAGGTGCGGGTGTGTGTGTCTATTTGTCACTAACAGCTATGCGATATCTAGTATTAAAGAAGTCTCGAGGTATTGCTCACCTGAGGTAGAGTACTTTATGATAAGCTGTAGACCACACAATCCACCAAGAGAGTTCTCATCTATATTATTCGTAGCCGTCTATTTACCACCACAAACCGATGCTGGCACTAACATCGCACTCAACAAGCTGTATAAGGCCAAAAGCAAACAAGAAAATGCTCATCCAGAAGCGGCGCTCCTAGTGTCCGGGGACTTTAATAGAGGCAAACTTAAATCTGTTTAACCTAATTTCTACCAGCATGTCACATTTGCAACCAGAGAGAATACAAACTCCAGACCACCTTTACTCCACACACAGAGATGCATACAAAGCTCTCCCTCACCCTCCATTTGGCAAACCTGGCCATAATTCTATCCTCCTGATTCCTGCTTACAAGCAAAAACTAAAGCAGGAAGTACCAGTGACTCGCTCAATACAGAAGTGGTCAGATGTCGCAGATGCTACACTACAGAACTGTTTTGCTAGCACAGACTGGAATATGTTCCGGTAATCATCCAATGGCATTGAGGAGTATACCACCTGTCACCAGCTTCATCAATTAAGATAGAGCCCGTGTAGTAGGATTCAGACGCTCGTTGGATGTGGCATGGCTTGAAAACTATTACGGACTACAAAGGGAAACCCAGCCACGAGCTGCCCAGTGACACGAACCTACCAGATGAGCTAAATGTCTTTTATGCTCGCTTCGAGGCAAGCAACACTGAAGCATGCATGAGAGCACCAGCTGTTCTGGATGACTGTGTGATAATGCTCTCGGTAGCCGATTTGAGCAAGACCTTTAAACAGGTCAACATTCACAAAGCAGCGGGGCCAGTCGGATTATCAGGACGTGTACGCAAAGCATGCACGGACCAACCGGGCAAGTGTCTTCACTGACATTTTCAACCTCTCCCTGGCCGAGTCTGTAATGCCTACATGTTTCAAGCAGACCACCATAGTCCCTGTGCCCAAGGAAGCGAATGTAACCTGCCTAAATGATTACCCGTAGCCCCCACGTCAGCAGCCATGAAGTGCTTTTTAAGGCTGGCCATGGCTCACATCAACAGCATCATACCGGATATCCTAGACCCACTCCAATTTACATACCGACCAAACAGATCCACAGATGATGCAATCTCATTCGCACTCCACACTGACCTTTCCAACCTGGACAAAAGGCACACCTATGTGAGAATGCTGTTCATTGACTACAGCCCAGCGTTCAACACCACAGTGCCCACGAAGCTCATCACTAAGCTAAGGACCCTGGGACTAATCACCTCCCTCTGCAACTGGATCCTGGACATCCTAACGGGCCACCCCAAGGTGGTAAGGGTAGGCTACAACACGTCTGCCACTCTGATCCTCAACACTGGGACCCCTCAGGGGTGCGTGCTTAGTGCCTTCCTGTACTCCCTGTTCACCCATGACTGCATGGCCAAACGACTCCAACACCATCATTAAGTTTTCTGACGACAACAGTGGTAGGGCTGATTACCGACAACAAAGAGAGAGCCTATACTATAGGCCCTATAGGGAGGTCAGAGACCTGGCAGTGTGGTGCCAGGACATCAAGCCCACCTTCAAAGTGAGCAAGACAATGGAGCTGATCGTGGACTACAGGAAAAGGCGGTCCGAACAGGCCCCAATTAACATCGACGGAGCTGTAGTGGAGCGGGTCAAGAGTTTCAAGTTCCTTGGTGTCCACATCACCAACGAACTATCATGGTCCAAACACACCAAGACAGTCGTGAAGAGGGCACGACAACACCTTTTCCCCCTCAGGAGACTGAAAAGATTTGGCATGGGTCCCCAGATCCTCAAAAAGTTATACAGCTGCACCATTGAGAGCATCCTGACCGGTTGGCATCACCGCCTGGCATAGTAACTGCTCGGTATCTGATCGTAAGGCGCTACAGAGGGTAGCGTGTACGGCCCATCACTGGGGCCAAGCTTCCTGCCGTCCAGGACCTATATACTATGCGGTGTCAGAAGAAAGCCCCAAAAATTGTCAAAGACTCCAGTCATCCAAGTCATAGACAGTTCTCTCTGCTACCACACAGCAAGTGGTACTGGAGTGCCAAGTCTAGGACCAAAAGGCTCCTTAACAGCTTCTACCCCCAAGCCATAAGACTGCTGATCAATTCATCACATGGCCACCCGGACTATTTACATTGACACCACCCCCCCCTATTTATTTTTACACTGCTGCTACTGGCTGTTTATGGCAAATGGAGCATCACGTTAGCCTGTTACAATCTGCTAGTTATCCAACCCTGTTCCTGGAGCTACCCTCCTGTACATTTCCAATCCAATCCCAGTTGTAACTAACCTGAGTCAGTTTATCAACCAGCTAATTATTAGAATCAGGTGCACTATATAAAATAGGGTTGGAGTGAAAAACTACTGGACAGTAGCTCTCCAAGAACAGGGTTGGAGAGCCCTGATTTAGAGAGCATCAGGTTTGCTTTGCTTATAACATTAATGTTAGAAAGAGCATGTCATTGTATATGGCCTATACTATTATTCAAACAATTTTCTAAAATGGTTATAGCATATTTCTGAACAAGTATAGATCTATCACTCTCACTTTGCAGCTAACAACATCTATATGCAAGCACCAAATCCATGCCACATTTGAGCATGTGGACACCTCATGTGTAGGCCTAGATCGAGGGACTTAGTGTCTGCAAATCCCTTGTTCACATTGGCTGTTAAAGGTTTCCGGTTAATGTAACACACCTACAGTGAAATGCCTTTCTTGCAAACTCAAAACCCAACAATGTAATACTAGAAAAAAACAAATAAGAATTAAGCAAGCATACTATATACAGGGTCAGTTCCAATACCATATTTACAATGTGCAGGGATACTGGAGTGATGGAGGTAGATATGTATAGGGGTAAGTTGACTAAACAACAGGATATAAGATAAACAGGGTAGCCTCAACATGTATGTGAGTGTGTGTAGAGTCAGTATAAATGTATGTGCATGGCATTCTTATGTTGAATAGCCAGTTACATGATCAAGTGATGTTAGAGACACCGTTATCTAGCTAACTAGCCATCTGTTGTTAGCCAGTTATGATTGAAACGTTGTTTTGCCTCAATTCTAGGAACCCCAAGGGTCCCTGCGTCTTGGGACAGACAACACTGAAACGTTAGCTAGCTACAAGAACATTATACAACCAACGTTGTATAATATAACAGACGTTCAGTAGTAACATTAGCTAGCTACATTAGGTGTCAAAACAAACATATAATTATAGCTACCTAGGCAAATCGTCCAAATTCAAACGGTGCAAGCTAACATGACCGGCAACTGGCTCGCTAGCTAACAACGACTTTAGATGATTTAGCTAATTGGATCAAAAACAAGCCAGATAATCGATTATTTAGTCAATATGGCCTACCTCATACGACAGCTCCACTTAAATAATCTCTTCACCTCTTTTTTCCTGCAACAACAAACCAAACCCTGCCCCGTAACTTGTGTAATGCGCAAACTCCAACCTAAGGGATTGTGGGAGGTGTAGTGTGGTGTCTGGGGCGGCTAAAAGTTGTGTCATCTGCTTGCTCTTTTGGGGTTAGGCCCTACGGAAGCACCTGTGACAACTATTTGTGTAAAGGGTTTTGTAAAGACAATTTTCCAGTGAATCATCACTCATGGATTTCATACAATTAAACACTGTAGTAGACCAACATATACTAAAAAAATAGAAATGCAAGTGTTGGTCCCATGTTTCATGAGTTGAAATATAAGATCACAGGCATTTTCCATCTGCACAAAAAGCATATTTCTCAAAAATGTTGTACACAAAGTTGTTTACATCCCTGTTAGTGAGCATTTCTCCTTTGCCAAGATAATCAATCCACTTAACAGATGTGACATATTAAGAAAATTATTAAACAGCGTGATCATTACACAGGTGTATCTTGTGCTGGGGACAATAAAAGGCCATTCTAAAATGTGTTGTTTTGTCACACAACAAAATGCCACAGATTTCTCAAGTTTTGAGGGAGGGGTGGGAAGTGGACATCGCAGGTCCCTGAAAGATGGCGGAAGTGGATGCTGAGTTTGAATTAAGCAGCGCATCGAGTAAATTTGGTGAAGACGAATGTTCTGAATGGACAACAGTAGTATCAAAAACTGGAACAAAAAGGAAATTGTCAAACCTTTTAGTGGAGGATACATGTGTAAATGATAATGAATCGCTTCTTGTTGGGATGTGTTTGTTGAGTAAGGATGCATATTTGGGAAACCCGTTTGAGGTGTCAAAAATGGTGAAGTATGCACTTGGAAAAGTGGTCTGTCAGAGTGACCCGGAGTGGCCTTATTTTGATTCATTGTATTTCTGAAGATCAGAGGAAGATTGCAGTGGCCTCAAAATAATCTGGACAACAGAACTTGTGTGTTCTGAACTTCGCAGTAGAGCACCCGTCAAAGGAGTCATCTCAGGGGTGACAACGGATGTTCAGGTTGAATACCTGAAGATAATTCCTGGTGTGGTTGGGGCCCGGCGACTGACCAGCTGGGTGAATGGAGAGAAAAAAGAAAGTCTGTCGGTCCTGTTGTTTTTTGATAAAGAGCAAATACCTACGCATGTGAAGTTTGGTTATGTAAGATACGCCGTAAGAGCTTTTCGTCCCCAAACCACTGCAGTGTAAGAATTGTAAAGGATTTGGCCATGTTTCAAGTGTGTGCAGACGAACAGAGTATACTGAAGAACGGTATACTGAAGAACGGTAAGGGTGAAGGAAATTGAGGTGGCAAATGTTAGAGCGGTCAATCGAATCTCCTATAAGGAGGTGATTAAAATAATTGAGAAAACAAGTGATGCTCTTGAAGATATGGTAGTGGATACACCACAGCCTGTAGTAAATGTTTGCTGCCAGACAAAAGATACCCTGTGTGTTAAAAATGTGGATTTTGTTGTGTTCATTACCACAGGCCTTTTATTGTCCCCAGCACAAGGTGCACCTGTGTAATGACCATGCTGTTTAATCAGCTTCTTGATATGCCACACCTATCAGGTGGATGGATTATCTTGGCAAAGGAGAAATGCTCACTAACAGGGATGTAAACAGATTTGTTCCCCAAATTTGAGAAAAATAAGCTTTATGAGTTTGGAAAATTTCTGGGATCTTATTTCAGCTCATGAAACATGGGACCAACATTTTACATTTATTTTTGTTCAGTGTATATATAGCCTACACTTTCTCGTTTTGAACTTCTAATGGGGTGGGATATTAGGATGGGTGTGGTTTCAGTGACAATGACCATAAAAGCAGATGATCCCCGATTTGACAGCTCCAACTCAGTTACATCTCCGACACTGCCTAAACAAAAGCAATGATAAGCTATGTGTTTATCGGTTAACGTGGGTTACTGCTGATCCTGGCCTTAAAATGTGCAAAAGTGGTAGTGCTTAAGTGCTTAACAGAAGTTGCATACATTTTTATCGTCCACATCATCAATTATTCATGTTTCCACTTATGCCACGGGATTGTGGGAGGTGAAAAATGTGCTATTTTTTCACATTCATGACCAAGCCCTTCTCCCCCGATTGCTCAGTTTGGCCAGGCGGCTAGCTCTAGGAAGAGTCTTGGTGGTTCCAAACTTCTTCCATTTAAAAATGATGGATGCCACTGTGGGATCTTATATAGACAGGTGTGTGCCTTTCCAAATCATGTCCAATCAATTTAATTTTACCACAGGTGGACTCCAATGAAGTTGTAGAAACAGCTCAAAGATAATCAATGGAAGCAAGATGCACCTGAGCTCAATTTCGAGTCTAATAGCAAAGGGTCTGAATACTTATGTAAATAAGGTATTTCAGAATTATTATTTTTTCCCCCAAAAAAATCTAAACCTGTTTTTGCTTTGTCATTATGGGGTATTGTGTGTAGACCGATGAGGATGTTTTTATTTAATCTATTTTAGAATAAGGCTGTAATGTAACAAAATGTGAAAAAGGGAAGGGGTCTGACTTTTTTCAGAATGCACTGTATGTTTGATTATGGGTCCTCTTGAGGTTTCTTCCTTCTAGGGAGTTTTCCTTGCCACTGTGTTTCCGCTTGTACTTTTGGAGTCCAGGCCAGGTTAGGTCCTACTAAAGCACTTGTGACAGCTTTTGGTGTAAAGGGTTTAATTTTGTAAATACCATCTTCCAATGAATCATCACTCATGGATTTAAAACAATTTAACACTGTAGTAGCCCAACATCATTTTTCTATTCCTGTCTACTACTACTTTGAATGACAGGTTTTTTGACACTTATAATGATCATGCTGGGAAGCAATGGTACCAATAAAGTACAACATCAATGGAGAGGCAACCACTTTTCCAGGATATCAATCAATAACAATACGAACAAGGTCACTGTCTATCTTTTCCTCTGTGCCAAAACCACATGAAAACTTTGACAAAAGTTGAGACCTGAAAGGTAGGGCAATATATAGGAGGAAGAATAATGATAAGAAAAACATTTAAGTGTTGTCCCTGATATACCAGCTTCCTGTTTTCAATTGGCTTAAATAAGTTCCTCAATCACAGAGCTTGTCCATTGTGGAGAACCACACTGTCACCACGCATACTTCATCACGAGAGATGGAAGACATTGTCAGAGCAGGAAATTCTGAAATCAATGTGAACTATGGAAACCTTTCTGAGGATACAAAGGATATACACATGAAGACTGCGGCAAATGATTCAGAGGAGGCAGCAAAAACGTGTAAGAGAGCTTATCCAAATTGCATTGTACTCTGTTAAATGCAGAGTACAAATGTTAGGATGTTGGATTCAAACCAACATCCTAACATCCTGTCAGGCTAAATTCCTCTTCCATGGACAAATGGATGTTATAACCTGTTATAATGTGTCATGATGAGGATGCGTTTTGTTTTTAGGGACCACACAAACTAGGTTACTACCTTGCTAGTTGTGCAGTCAATGTCATTGTCAAGAAGTAGGCAGGCGTTATTCAGTGCCTTCCTCTGCTGTTTCCTAACCGTCTCAGGAGCTGAGAATACAGGGCCAGGGAGAAGAGTCTACAGACTGGTCGCTGTGAGCTTTGGTCTGCTGTGCGTTGTACAATTAACACTCAATGTCTCCCTGCACCTCTTCTGTGAGTGAAATTATTTCTGACAAAATAGCTTTGAAATATAGTTAGACAGCAAAATCAGGAAAATTATACAAACTACAGTAATGACATGCTTGTAACTGAATCTTAAACTGCATGTTTTTCAAAGATAAAGGAGTTGTACATATAATGCTGAAAATAACAAACAGCTCATGAATCATAGGCTATTTCTGCCATCTAAACCCTAGCTTCTCTTCTTAGAGCCAACTCTGCACTGATACACTGGTTACAGACCAGTTACAATAACCTAACTGAAGAGACTGACCAGCTACGGACCCTTTTCAATGTCACTTTAAAAGAGAGAAACCAACTAGAGACCACTTTCACTGCCATGTCTAACGAGAGAGACCAGTTAATTAAAGCTATAGACCTGATGAAGACAAATTATGATACCATGACTAAAGTGAGAGATCAGTTTCAACTGTGTGCTAGGTGAGTTGTACTTTATCTGAAAAAGGAGAGCGAGAGAGTAAACAGTCATTGATTCACCATCTTGGAATCCTTAAACAACCATAATATTTATATATATATAAATGGATAATTCACTAAGAGGTTTTTGTGTCAATATGGACATGGGTGCTACTTTTCTACTGCTCTACTATGCTGATTTTCAACAGGGATGTTAAGATGGGGATGGAGGTTTTTAGGCTCCAGTTGGTATTACATCTCTACTGAAACTAAATCCTGGGAGGAGAGTAGAAAGGACTGCAAGGGGAGAGGAGCAGACCTGGTGATCATAAACAGCAGAGGAACAGGTGAGAGAAAGAAAGGAGGGAAACTAGTGTGGGACTGTTGATGCCAGTATGCCAATATATTTTTTTCTGCCAATATGCTAGGAATTTATCCATGGATTCCAAAAGATGAGGTACTGGATTGGTCTGTCTGACATAGAAATGGAATCGACCATGACATGGGTGGACGGCACACCACTGACCATAAGGTAAGAAAATTATTTTTGTGTCTTTTACAGAATTGTTGCAACATTGACAATCTGATTGTATTGTGTGCTTTTCGGTTTTTAGATGCTTGGAGAGCCTAATAACATAACATGCATGGAACTGAGGACTGTACCCTGCTACCTTCAATGATCCCTTACAGAGCTAGAATGATGAAACATGCAGCAATTCGTTCTTCTGGATCTGTGAGACAGTAACATGTCTGTAGGCCTAACTCAAACACCAGACCCACACAAAGTGAAATGCATGTCAATTGCTTCGCCATAGATGAGAACTTTAGCATTATTTGCTAGGTAAATGGTAATTCATGGTATGACTTCACAAAGTTAAATGAATGTTATTTACACCCCCTCCCCCAACAGATGAGAACTTAATTGCATACTGTTATTGCTTTCTTCAGCTCAAAGCCAGTAGCCTGAATGTTACTGAATGCTAACACAGTGTCACGTGTACTCCCACTCCCCCTCTCCGGCTCTTGACGTCGGCAGATTATTACGCACACCTGCCACCATCGTTACACGCACCTGGGTCTCATGAGATTCACCTGGACTCCATCACCTTCCTGATTACCTCCCCTATATCTGTCACTCCCCTTGGTTCTTTCCTCGGTCGTTATTGATTCTGTTTCTTGTCTGTGTGTTTTTCGTGTTTCTTGTTTTGTTCCATGTTTCGTTTATTTATTAAATGATTCACTCTCTGTACTTGCTTCCCGACTCCCAGCGTACATGTTACACACAGCAGATTATGGCCGGATACATTTATTAACAGTACAACATGCTAATACTCCTTTCCCCTCTAACTATCATGTGGACATTCCTTAAAATTTCCATTTAATGTTGAATGAACCATTATTACTTCATTTAATCTCTTACAGACTTTAACAAACTTTTCTGTAGTGCTCTCATGAACCATATTTACACGATATATGAATTCACTGTCTCACCCAATGATGTATATAAACACATATGTTTACATATACAGTGCCTTCAGAAAGTGTTAACATCCCTTTTTCCACATCCTGTTGTGTTACAGCCTGAATTTAAAACGTATTAAATGTAGATTTTTTTTGTACAAATTAATTAAAAATGAAAAGCTCAAATGTCTTGAGTCAATAAGTATTCAACCCCTTTTATGTTAAGGCTAAAAAGTTCAGGAGTAGAAATTGGCTTGGATGACAGCTTTGCACACATTCTCTCAACCAGCTTCTCCTGGAATGCTTTTCTAACAGTCTTGAAGGTGTTCCCACATATGCTGACCCCTTGTTGGCTGCTTTTCCTTCTCTCTGTGGTCCAACTCATCCCAAACCATCTCAATTGGGTTGAAGTCGGGGGATTGTGGAGGCCAGGTCATCTGATGCAGCACTCCATCACTCTCCTTCTAGATCAAATAGCTGGAGTTGTGTTGGGTCATTGTCCTGTTGAAAACAAATGATAGTCCCACTAAGCGCAAACCAGATGGGATGGCGTATCTCTGCAGAATTCTGTGGTAGCCATGCTGGTTAAGTGTGCTATGAATTCTAAATAAATCACAGACAGTGTCACCAGCAAAGCACCCCTACAACATCACACCTCCTCATCCATGCTTTATGGTGGGAACCACACATGCGGAGATCATCTTGACCTAATCTGTGTCTCACAAAGACACAGCGGTTGGAACAAAAAATCGCAAATTTGGACTCATCAGACCAAAGGACAGATTTCCACTAGTCTAATGTCCATTGTTCATGTTTCTTGACCTAAGCAAGTCTCTTCTTTTTATTGGTGTCCTTTAGTAGTGGTTTCTTTGCCTGATTCACATAGTCTCCTTTGAACAGTTGATGTTGAGATGTGTCTGTCACTTGAACTCTGTGAAGTATTTATTTGTGCTGCATTTTCTGAGGTTGGTAACTCTAATGAACTTATCCTCTGCAGTAGAGGTAACTCTGGGTCTTCCTTTCCTGTAGCAGTCCTCATGAGAGCCAGTTTCATTATAACGCTTGATGGTTTTTCGACTGCATTTGAAGAAACTTTCAAAGTTCTTGAAATGTTCTTTATTGACTGACCTTCATGTCTTAAAGTAATGATGGACTGTAATTTCTCTTTGCTTATTTGAGCTCTTTTTGCCACAATATGGACTTGGGCTTTTACCAAATAAGGCTATCTTCTGTAAACCACTCCTACTTTGTCACAACACAACTGATTGGCTCAAATACATTAAGAAGGAAAGAAATTCCACAAATTAACTTTTAACAAGGCACACCTGTTAATTGAAATGTATTCCAGATGACTACCTCATGAAGCTGGTTGAGAGAATGTCAAGAGTATGCAAAGCTGTCATCAAGGCAAAGGGTGACTACTTTGAAGAATCTCCAATATAAAATATATTTTGATTTGTTTAACACTTTTTTGGTTACTACATGATTCCATTTGTGTTATTTCATAGTGTTGATGTCTTCACTATTATTCTACCATGTAGAAAATAGTACAAATAAAGAAAAACCCTGGAATGTGTGGGTGTATCCAAACTTTTAACTAGTACTGTATATATTTTATATATTTACTAAAATATATGGGGGATTGGAAATGATGCAGACAATTACATTGATGGAAGCTGATCTACCTACATTGTAGTTACCACTGTTGTAGGAGTCTTGTATCGAGACCACATTTTGAGTGTCTCGGTCTTGTGTCGGATACATTTGTATTCGGCCTTGACTTGGTCTCGGACAGTGAGGACACGTAATTTCTTCCAGAGACCAGCCGAGACAAGCAGAGTAAAACACCCATAATTATCAGGTATGTAGGAAAGGCGTTTCAACTTATGATATCTACCAGTAAATGCTAACTAAGGCAACAATGGGTATGCAAACCAGGTATTGAAAAAGTTTAGTCCGAAGTCTTGGTTAGTTATTTGTGATGCACAATTCAGTCATCATTCCCCATTTGCCCACCCTCTGAGGAGCCAGGACCACCCAATCAGATTGAGCAAAAACAAAAAAAGAATACATTATTATTACAAAAATACTCCTTTTCCCAGGCCTCCAAAATGGTCTCCTGATGTAGTTTAAGCATTGTTGTGGACTTAGAACATGCCATTTTTATTGTTTTTCTATAAAACAAAACGTTTGATTTTGAGAATGCAAATCTGAAAAATATATAGGAAAAATAAAAATAACAGAAAAACAGGAATTTTCACACAGGGTGCCTTTCCTTCGTTGTGCAGGCTGTTAGGGAAAATGTTTGCCAAATCAGAGTATACCCACTTCTCCAGGCACCACTACATAGGGCTGATGGAAAGACAGCAGCTACACACAGCATGATGTTAAAGATAAGCAGTCCATTCACTCTGACATAATAAGCCAGTAGGTCCCAATCATAAGAATAAAAATACACAACCATTAGGCTAAGCATTTCCTTATCGAAATGTACAACTATTACTTCCCATTGCAGAAAATATTTCACGTTTAGCACAAAGTAACCTGTGACCTAAAGTTTAATTGCATCAATGTTTCACACACAAGTTATTTTCAAAGAGATGGCTATCAGCGAGCTCCAATTAAAAAAACAGTTCCACTCACCAGATGATGATCATTTAAACTTAACTTCTCGTTGAAAGTTATTCTTGAAAAGGGAGAGAGGGAGAACTTAACAAATTAGCAACAACATCCTCTTCAATAACACCTGCTGCTGCCGCTGCAAACTGGCTTTCAACAAAAGATAGCTAGCTAGACCATGGGAAATCTACAGCTCCTGTGACCTGTTGGCCTTTGAGAAGGCTGACGTTTCCATATTCTTCGTAAAAACGGTCAAAATGTGATTGGTTGATTCCACTGTCACTCCAAAATGTGGACCTAATACGGTTACATTTTTAATTTAATTTAATTTAACCTTTATTTAACTAAGCAAGTCAGTTAAGAACAAATTCTTATTTACAATGACGGCCTACCAAAAGGCAAAAGGCCTCCTGCGGGGATGAGGGCTGGGATTGAAACAATATTTTTTAAATATAAGAGAAAACACACATCACGACGAGACAACACAACACTACATAAAGAGAGTAGATGGCAGATACCTTCTATATAGCTTCTGATGGACTAGCCAATGGCTGATTTAGCTAGCTAGATTTATCATCCAAGAGACCACCAAACAAAACTCAGTGTTAACCCTTTCCTTTCCAAAAGAATTGGCTCTATTTTCCTTCAGCATGCGTATATATGTACATTTATATACATCATTGGTCACACCTCATTGTCAAGTAGAAAGTCTTAATAAACCATTTGCTGTTTCATACCGTGCCATTTGCAGATTTGAAATAGATCCATATATCCTTTTCATTTCAGTTCACAGATTGGTAGTTTCCTTCACTGCCTGTGTGTCTGAAGCCTGGCACTCGGCGATAACAAACAGGTGGTGCATGGGCATCTTCTTGAAACAACAGTTCCCTGTCTGCCTGTGGTTATGTCTAAAACAGCATCATTTACAGAGATGCAGTGACAACGTACAGAAAGAAATCTGCAGGTTTGTGAAGCACAAAGACCAACATAGACCTACAGTATAGCAGAGCACACTTCTCAGTAAATAATGATACAGGATCATTATATAGAAGCCATATAGAATTGGTCTGCTCATATTACTGCAAATGGACCAATGATCAAAGCCAATAATTAGATTTGAGGTTAATACAACACAATACAGATGAAGTTCTTGCACATTGTGTCATAAAACATATGATTTTCATGTAAATGAGTGCCATTCAAGCAATAATAATAAGTCATAAAAATGACAGTGCCAAGATTAAGGGATGAACAGAGTTTATGAGACAATATGTTTCATATTTCAACAGACAGATATTGGCAGATGTTACTCCAGTCTATTTAATAAACAAATCAGAATTAAAATGTACATTCTTAAAATACTTACATTGAGTTGTGCAGACTTTGTGCAATACTGTATACATGTATATTTCTTATAGACCCTGCGTCACCACTAGCATTTTACACTGTGCAATGGGGCAGTGCTTTAGTGCAAAACAAAAGTTGCATGACATTTCTTCTTCCACATCATCAATTATTCATGTTTCCACTTGCACCTCTTGAAAACTGCAAGTAGCACTGCTGTGTTTTAGCCTTTCACTGATCTGCTATTAGAGGGCTGCAGAATACAGAGTAAAACATTTTTATTTTGTACCAAGCAAAGATTTCAAGCTTAATGATCGGAAGCGTTATTAACTCTAAACAGATTTTTTTTTTTTTTTAAAGACCAGCCCTTCAGTTGACGTCCATCACTGACTTAATCCCTTAGGTTATCAGAGCTATGTGGTTCAGTTACTATCCCCAGATGGCTTTATGAATACTACAAGGTGTGGAAGACACTGACAGCATTTTTCTTCTTACAAAAAATAAATCAAATGACTTAAATACAGGGAATACTTTAGTTGAAAGTGTATGCATAACTGTGTCATTATGCCTATATAAGTGTATCATCATGACACATGACATTTTGCTCCATGTGTTAAATGCACAAAGGCATTAAGAAGTGGAGATTGGAGCATGGAGCTCATAGCTGGTCATATGGATTAAGTCCATGAATTCTAATAAATGTTTTCCTATGCTAATTGGTGATTATGTCATGAGGTATTATAATGACAGTATGTATACCCCCTCAAAATCATGATAATGGACCTTTATGAAATCTCAAAAATTGTACTCTCTGGCAAGGTTTACAAATTTTCCCCCAAAAGTTGTTTTTATTTTTTATGATCCCTTACACGGGAATCTCTTAACTTTCCTAGTCAATCAAGTAAATTGACTTTGATTTTGAAACACTGTGAATGGCTGAAACGTCAGGAATTTCTTAATCTCTCCCACTACTATATAGAATGCATCATGTGTCTAGTGATCTGTGGAGGATGGTTGATGATGACTTTTAGAAAAAATCTTGGCTTAACACCTCTGTGTCAAGCATACACCAATGTTCATGTCAATTTTGCATCAGCAAGTAAGGAGGTTTAAATGGAGAAAATGTCATAGCAGCAAGGTATAGGTATCATTAAGGTACACCGTGACACTGTATCTGAGACAAGAAAAACACAAAATCACAAAAACACTTCTCACCAGCAATGAGGTCAAGAGCTTTGTTTCTGTGGGTTTAGTAGGTTTTGTAGTATTTCTGTTTGTTTAGTAGGTACTGTAGTATCATTAACCTGTTTGTTTCATGAAGTGACAGGATTTCTCATTGTCTAATGTCAGATCGTGTCACTCCAACGCAACGCTCATCAGTGCAGTCGGAATCGATGTGCTAAGACAATGGGGATTTCTCTGATAAGAATGTAGATGGAGGAACCATAGAATTGGAATGAATAGAATTAGAACCATAGAATTATCATTCTAATTATATTGGAGGAACTATACATCATGTGCAAAGTAGAGCCTCTCTTTCTTTCCACAGAGAAGAATAAAAGAAACAGCTACTAGTGTTTAACTAACCAATATGTATTGCAATTAAAGGCTCAATTCCGGAGGAGTAGGTTACACTAAAAACAACTGGCTATAGGCCTACAAATAAATGACAATTTTAGGTACCATTAGTTTTTAAAGCCTGTAATATAGAATGGTGTGGTACCTATAATAACCATCTACAATAGACAGTTTGTTGTTATACTGTAATTGACAGTTTCGCAACAGTTTCTTGTCCACGTTGTGACAGAGGACACAACACATATATTGTGACATTTTCAAGTGTTACCAATAAGTTAATAACTGCGTCTAATCAACAAGCTGCAGTTAGACTCCTGACTGTTGCGTGTGTCATAACACTTTAATGCCAAAGTCAATAAGTGCCAGTATTTGCATCCTGAGTCAAATGGAACAGTCTGTATTGTGTCTTTTGTTAAATTAATTCATTTTCAAAATACTGGTTTCCATTGTTTTGGGGATAAGGCTTGATAAGGTTTTATTTTTTACATGTTTTATATATTTGGTTATAACTAATACTACATTACACACAAACCAGTTTAAGCAGTAATGTTTGATTTGGCAGGTCCATGATATGGGGCATTTGGGAATCGGATAAAACATATCTGTAAAGATTATAAAAAGTGGCCCATTTGAAACTTGAAATTCAGAGTGACATAAAAATAAACACAGTCGACCAAATGTCAAACTATGTTGGCTGTTGAAGTTTATGAGTTGTACAGTACTAACTAACCTTACATTTTCTTTGTGTTTATGAATGTTCTTATCAATATGTTTATAATTAATCATCCAATATGACCGAGGATTAAGCAAAAAAAAAATTGTGGGATGTATGGTTGTATTTAGCTTTGAAGTCACAGCCCAAGAGTCACAGCTAAAACGTGTGTAGCCTGGATACCAGACTGATCAGCTCCAGAGTTAACAAATAAACTACAGTAGCATTTAGTCTACCAAGTTCTTTGTTATCATTCAAGCCATTTAACCAGTTCAAGTAAATGGTCTGTAGACCTATCCCTCGCAACAGGACTGTTCTTATAATATTTCACTTGCCTGACTGGATTCAGCTACTAATAGAAAAAACTGTCTGTATCAAGTCCGTATGATCAATTAATTGAAATACACACATTTATAAATACACAACAAAGGTACCTGTCCAGCACTCTTTTCCCTTGTAAAGTGTAAAATGTAACTAGATATTGGTGTATATATCCTTTGAAAGATGACTCCTAATCTGCATATTTTTCATTTAAATGGAATAAACAGTAATATCGTAATTGACTGATGTGTTTTCCCCATTTAATTTGTGTGGAGTTAAGAGAAATGTTTTAATCTTAACCCACTTTAGTACATAGAACTCCGTTAATTAGAGTATAGAATTTATTGGTATACATTCAAAGATACACTACATGTCCAAAAGTATGTGGACACTGGACACCCCTTGATAATTAGGGGATTAGGCTATTTCAGCAACACCTGTTGCTGACAGGTGTATAAAATCCAGCACACAGCTATGCAATCTCTATAGACAAACATTGGCAGTAGAATGACCCATACTGAAGAGCTCAGTGACTTTCAAGGTGGCACCGTCATAGGATGCCACCTTTCCAACAAGTCAGTTTGTCTAATTTTTGCCCTGCTAGAGCTGCCCAGGTAAACTGTGAGGGCTGTTATTGTGAATTGGAAATGTCTAGGAGCAACAATGGCTCAGCCGCGAAGTGGTAGGCTACACAAGCTAACAGAATGGAACCGTCGAATGCTGAAGGGCGTAGTGCGTAAAAATCTTCTGTCCGTTACTGAGTTCCAAACTGCCTCTGGAAGCAACGTCAGCACAATAACTTCAGTAAATTAAATAACATTAAATAACACCATTAAGCTTCATTAAATGGGTTTCCATGGCCGAGGAGCCGCACACAAGTCTAAGATCACCATGCGCAATACAAAGCGTCGGCTGGAGTGGTGTAAAGTTTGCCGCCATTGGACTCGCTTCACCATCTGGCAGTCCGACGGACAAATCGGGGTTTGGCGGATGCCAGGAGAACGCTACCTGCCCCAATGCATATAGCCAACTGTAAAGTTTGGTGGAGGAAGAATAATGGTCTGGGGCTGTTTTTCACGGTTCATGCTAGGCCCTTTCGTTCTAGTGAAGGGAAATCTTAACGCTACAGCATACAATGACATTGTAGACAATTCTGTGATTCCAACTTTGTGGCAATAGTTTGGTGAAGGCCCTTTCCTGTTTCAGCATGATAATGCCCCCGTGCACAAAACAAGGTCCATACAGAAATGGTTTGTCAAGGTCATTGTGGAAGAACATGACTGGCCTGCACAGAGCCCTGACCTCAACCCCATCGAACACCTTTGGGATTAATTGGAACGCCGACTGCGAGCCAGGCCTCACAAATGCTCTTGTGGCTGAATAGATGCAAGTACCCACAGCAATGTTCCAACATCTACTGAAAAGCCTTCTCAGAAGCATGGAGGCTGTTATAGCAGCAAAAAGGGGACCAACTCCGTATTAATGCCCATGATTTTGGAATGATGTTCAACGAGCAGTTTTTTTAATTTAACTTTTTATTTAACTAGGCATGTCAGTTAAGAACAAATTCTTATTTACAATGACGGCCTACCTCAGCCAAACCCAAACCCGGACAACGCTGGACCAATTGTGCGCCGCTCTATGGGACTCCCAATCACGGCCAGTTGTGATACAGCCTGGAATCGAACCAGGGTCTATAGTGACGCCTCTAGCGCTGAGATGCAGTGCCTTAGACCGCTGCACACTAAGGAGCCTTTGTCCACATACTTTTAGCCATGTAGCTTATGTACAATTTCATGACTAGATAAATTCCTTCTGACTGACAATCGTTTTCTATTGGTTTCAACTCAGAGTGAAAGAAAAAAGGGACGAAGAAGTTTAATAATATATTCTGAGGTTCATCTAATATTGATTACTATTGTATTTTCACTAGTGCAACAATTACAATCCTTATGAAATATATTGCAGTAATATAATAAAAACAGCAATGAGGTTATACTGCTTCTTGTCTCAGATCAAATAGAATTCGAAAGAAGCATGAAGGATGTCTGACTTGGGCTTGTAATGTGGAGAACTTTCTCTGCTCTGTCGTTAAAACATATCTTCCTATCACCATACTTCATGTGGGGAGAGTTTAAGATCCCCGAAGAGAAGCCTTTAGAACGTTCTTCAGGATTCCAGAATTATACCATGATGTTAGCATTTTACACAGTACTTTCCTTTAGATGAAATTATTGCACAGCCAAATTCATTTCAGAACTGGTCAACTTCAAGACCATGAAGAACATTACTTTTCATTAAAGTAAAAGGTGCACTATACAATGTCATGCCATGGATGGTTAGATGTAATAAGTGAGATGTAGACACAGGCCTGGCACTACAAGTGGGTTAAGTTTGGCATTGCCTCCTCAAATAGACTCTTGGGGGTGATTGAGTTTTGCTTAAGTTGGCAACCCTAGTTCACCTTTACTCCTGGCATGCCATGGGCCTGTGCACAATTAATCCAAAAGTTCAGAAGAGAAACACGTGTGTTGATCAATTCCATTATTAACACACATAGGTAATACCAGCATTCCATCATG
This sequence comes from Salvelinus alpinus, assembly GCF_045679555.1. Taxonomy (NCBI): domain Eukaryota; kingdom Metazoa; phylum Chordata; class Actinopteri; order Salmoniformes; family Salmonidae; genus Salvelinus; species Salvelinus alpinus. The sequence goes on from NC_092086.1 coordinate 87,728,718, forward strand.
ACAGCATGACTCAGATATAGAGATGAGGTGAGTTTGAAATGTCAATATGCTGAGTATACACAGATGTGTTGAAAGTGTTTAAGGTGCTGCTGACCTGCTGGATACAAGCTGATGATGAATGTGACCAATCATATAATTAATAATAAGTAACTGTTTCTTGTCTCCTTTCCCTCTCTCTCAAACAAAGAGAAGAAATAAAAAAGTATATTGCTTCAGAAAAAAAGCTTTTTCAAAATATTGTGAGACATTTCATTCACCGTTGCTTGGGATTTTCTAAAGCATTACATAGTCAGTCATAGGTATATTATATATATATATATACTGAGAGATGCTGTGAATCCAAGAGATAAATTATCAATGAGTTGTGACTGTGACGATTGCCTGTGACCACACGGTGGAGCTGGTTCATCTCCACCATCCTCCAACCTACCAGCAAGGGCCAAAATGCAATACAAGCATTGATGTATTTTGCATGGGATAGAGGCTGAAAGATCAGTCTGTCACAGTTAACAATAGGTAGTCCAAGGACCCAAGCCTCAGGATGTCACAGGGAGAGAGAGAGACAGAGAGATATATATAGAGAGAGAGAAAGAGAGAGAAGATATGCACAAAAATGCACACACTCTCCCTCCGTCTCGCTTGCTCACCACCGTCTGGTGTCTTAGGGTAATGTTAGGATGGAGCGGGCAGATGGTTGGATGCAGTCCACTCCTCCACTTAGCGGGGATCATTTGCTCTTCCCTGACGTGCTGGAGCCCCCTGCCCCTCCCTCTGCCATCTCACCCCTCTCCGACGTGTCTGCCTTCTCGGAGCCCTCGCCTGTCTTCTCGGACCCCTCTCTCTTCTCAGACCTATCCTTCTCGGACCTCTCTTCCTCCTCCACCTCTCCTCCCATCTCAGATCTCTCTGACCTGGCATCTGCGTCACCCTCTGACTTCTCTTTCCTCTCCGAGCGGTCAGGATCTGTGGACGAGGTTGTGGGTTTGTCCCACTTGGCGATCTCCTCGTGTTCAGTTATACTGGTGGTGATGTTAGTGACCCAAGCCTTCAGGTCCTCCTGCAACAGTGCACCCAGAGACATGGGAATGTTAGGGTTTCTACAAAACCAAGAAGCAAGACTAGTAATTTAATCAATAAATCAATCAAAATAAGTTTATTTTATAAAGCCCTTTCTACATCAGCAGAGTTCACAAAGTGCTTTACAGATATCCAGTCTAAACCCCAAAGAGCAAGCAAAGCAGAAGCGAAAGCACAGTGGCCAGAAAAAACTCCCTAGAAGGAAGGAAGCTACTGTAGGAAGAACCTTAGAGAGGAGTTCTGCACAGAGAGGTGGCCTATCTAGCTCTCTAATGGGAGTAAATCATTGATGTTAAGACATTAGATGAAACATGTTAATTTTCACCACAGGCATTCTCACCTCATCCTTTGCGTGGAAAATATAGTCATTGCCATCATTTTTCCTGTTGGAGAAGAAAGGAGAGAGTCATTGTTATGGAATTACCAAGAGTCTATTCTCTAGTCAAGGATATTAAAGACACTCAAAAGTTTTGAAAATAATGATATGCTATAATAAGGAGTAAGTTGGAGTAAAAAAATATCCTCTTCATCAAGCCATACTTGATAACGAAGACATTTTTCTTCTTCTTGTATCCCATGGTGCTATCACATATACAGACGCTCAGGTCGAGTGGGGTTTCTTCATTGTAAGGTGTGGTGATGCTCTTGGCGTCCTTGTAGAAAATGATCTCTCCTTTTGACAACACGCAATACAAGTTCACCCACGACTTACTGCAAAACAAGAACAGCTTATTGTGCAACATATTATTGTTTCTCCTTTTTTCCAAAGTGAATTCATAGAGTATCGATATGTGTGTCATAGTATGGCAATAGAGTACTGTATATATCCTTTAGTGATCTACAGTAACCGTTTAATTCTGTGGGGTGTGTTGTGTGGTGTTTGGTGGGGTGTGGTGTGTGGTGGGGTGTGCATTGTGGTGTGCTATGTGTGTGGTGTGTAGTAGGGTGGGTGTGTGAAGTGTGTGGTGTGGTATGTGGTGTGTGTGACTGTGAGTCGGTGGATAGCCCACCTGCTGGGACTCTTTTGCTGGCCCTCAAAGTCGTGTTTGCGGTACAGGAAGCCTTCGTTATGGGCAGTGTGTGAGGGCGGCAAGAGTTGCGCCGGACTCTGGGCTGGAGCCGAGCGAGAGCGTCGCTTCTCCTCAGGCTCTTTGGGGCGGGGTCTCCTGCGGGGTTTGGGGCGGTCTCGGGCGCGCGGGCGCTCGTAGGTCACGGGTGCTGAGAGGCTGCTGGTGGGGCGGTACGTCTCCCCTCTGGCCTGGAACAGACAGGACAGAGGTGTGTCATTCAGAAAGCCGGCCTGGTTGGCTTAACAAACTGTATCTTCACTACACAAAAACTAAATATAAAATGTGCACAAGATAAATGTATCAAATTAGGAAATACTGTTAAATCCATGTGAAATAACTTACTTGTGCTGCCTCTCTCTCCTGGGCCTGCTCCACAATCTCAGCCATTGTGGTGGCTCTCTTCTCTCTGTAATGAGACAGTTTCTGCCATGAGTCACCCAAACAGGGAATATAATCAATACCTTCCAAATCAAAGTTTTTGGATCACAGTGGACATTGCTGACAAGAAACAACTGTTTTTGTAATGAGCATGTGAAATGAGTTGCTACAAAAACAGACAGCACAAGCAAGCACTGCTAAGGCTATGACCAGGCAGTCCTGGACTCACGTTGAGCGTTTGTCAGAGCCTTCCTTGGCTGACTCCATGTCGCTGGAGTCGTCCTGCCTCGGTGTCCTAGCCTTCCCACTGCCCTCCTGCTCGCTGGACGACTGCCTCTCCAGGCGTCGCCTATAGCGCTCCTGACGCACGATCATTGGCAGCTCGTTGAGCCGTGCCTGGATCTCCTGTTCGCTGGAGGTCTGGCGGCCCAGCTTGTACTCCCTCTCCCGCCGCAGGTGGTCCATCTGGGGGTCGGAGCGGCTGCCGCGGGGGTCCCTTTGAAGCCTGCCATGGAGGAGCTCCAGGCCGGACTCTGGCCCGATCATGTCTACCATGGGGATGTCCCCAAACTGTTCCCTCTGCGCCCTGCTGGCCTCCAGGAGGGGGTTGACAGCCTTGTGGATATGGTTGATCCTGGGCTGCATGCAGTCGGCTTTCAGATGCTGCCACGCATATGCCATTTTGGGGTCCATGACCCCACCGCTTTGAGGCAGATAGCTAGAACTACCCATACCTCCACTACCTTGGATTTGCGCAAGGTACCCTGAACTACCCATACACCCACTACCTTGGTTTTGTGCAATGTAGCCTGAACTACCCATACCCCCACTACTTAGATTTTGTGCAAGGTAGCCTGAGCTACCCATACCACCACTATTTTGATTTTGCGCAAGGTACCCTGAACTACCCATAATCCCACTACATTGGTTTTGCGCAAGGAACCCTGAACTACCCATAACCCCACTACCTTGGTTTTGAGCCAGGTAGCCTGAACTACCCATACCACCACTGCTTTGATGGTTTTGAGCCAGGTAGCCTGAACTACCCATACTCCCACTACTTAGATTTTGTGCAAGGTAGCCTGAGCTACCCATACCACCACTGTGTTGATTTTGCGCAAGGTAGCCTGGACTAACTATACCCCCAATACTTTGATTTTGCGGTAGGTAGCCTGGACTACCTGTACCCCCACTACTTTGATTTTGCGGCAGGTAGCCTAGACTACCCATACCCCCACTGCTTTGATTTTGCGGCAGGTAACCTGGACTACCCATACCCCCACTACTTTGATTTTGAGGTAGGTAGCCTGGACTAACCATACCCCCACTGCTTTGATGGTTCAGTCCAAGGTAGCCAGAACTATCCACTGGCGGAGGGGCAGTCTGATGGTTCACTCCAAGGTAACTGGAGCTGCTGTCCACACCTCCACCGGCCTGATGGTTTAGCCCAGGGTAGTTAGAACTCTCCAACCCCCCGCTGCTGCTCTGATGGTCCAGTCCATGGTAACTGGAGCCATTCATGACAGGAATGTAGCTGGCAATGGTAGAACCCAACCTCTGGGCTGCAGTGGAGGCAGAGGCAGCCATCCCCAGACTAGGCTGCTTGGGCCTGGGCTCAATATGCAGCTGGACCGTCTGCCTCAGCAGAGTTGAGGTAGCAAGGGGAAAGGTCGGAGTGAGGCAGGACGATGGGAACATCCTCCGACTGGAGAGTGGCGTTGGGGCAGGCTTGCTGCTCTGTTCTTCTCTCAGCTTCTCTGCCTGAAAGTCAAGATTGCAGTGAAGAGTAATGAAAAACATAACAGCAAAACAATTAGCAGGTATAGAGTTGGCAAACTACACTGGACAAACTGTACTTAAAATACCTTTCTTGTCTTGTAAACTATTTAATCAAACTTCTGAACGAAACCCTTTGGCTAAGAAAGAAAACAAAATCCTAACAGATACAGTACCAGTCAAAAGTTTGGACACACCTACTGATTCAATGGTTTTTCTTTATTTTTCATATTTTCTATATTGTAGAATAATAGTGAAGACATCAAAATGATGAAATAACACATATGGAATCATGTAGTAACCAAAAAAGTGTTAAACAAATCAAAATATATTTTATATTTGAGATTCTTCAAAGTAGCCACCCTTTGACTTGATGACAGCTTTGTACACTCTTAGTATTCTCTCAAACAGCTTCATGAGGTAGTCACCTGGAATGCATTTCAATTAACAGGTGTGCCTTGTTAAAGGTTAATTTGTGGAATTTCTTTGAGCCAATCAGTTGTGTTGTGACATGGTAGGGGTTGTATACAGAAGATAGCCCTATTTGGTAAAAGACCAAGTCCATATTATGGCAAGAACATCTGAAATAAGCAGAGAAACGAAAGTCCATCATTACTTTAAGACATGAAGGTCAGTCAATCCGGAAAATTTCAAGAACTTTGGAAGTTTCTTCAAGTGCAGTCGCAAAAACCATCAAGCGCTGTGATGGAACTGGCTCTCATGAGGACAGCCACAGGAAAGGAAGACACAGAGTTACCTCTCCTGCAAAGGATAAGTTCATTAGAGTTACCAGCCTCAGAAATTGCAGCCCAAATAAATGCTTCACAATGTTCAAGTAACAGACACATCTCAACATCAACTGTTCAGAAGAGACTGTGTGAATCAGGCCTTCATGGTCGAATTGCTGCAAAGAAACCACTACTAAAGGACACCAATAAGAAGAAGAGACTTGCTTGGGCCAAGAAATCCAATCAATGGACATTAGACCGGTGGAAATCTGTCCTTTGGTCTGATGACTCCAAATGTGAGATATTTTGGTTCCAACCACCCTGTCTTTGTGAGACGCAGAATAGGTGAACGGATGATATCCGCATGTGTAGTTCCCACCGTGAAGCAGCGAGGAGGATGAGTTGGACCACAGAGTGAAGGAAAAGCCGCCAACAAGTGCTCAGCATATGTAGAAACTCCTTCAAGACTGTTGGAAAATAATTCCAGGTGAAGCCGGTTGAGAGAATAACAAGAGTGTGCAAAGATGTCATCAAGACAAAGGGTGGCTACCTTGAAGAATCTAAAATCTAAAATATATTTTGATTTGGTTAACACTTTTTTGGTTACTACATGATTCCATATGTGTTATTGCAAAATGTTGATCTCTTCACTATTATTCTACAATGTAGAAAATAGTGAAAGTAAAGAACAATGAGTAGGTGTGTCCAAACTTTTGACCGGTACTGTATGTTAGACAACAGACATAAGCAAAGACTTAAGTAAATCTGCTTTGTCACCAGACAGTGCCAACAATGACGAGCCAGTGGGACATTACAGTAGACTGTCTGTATCTATCTAAAGAAGAGCTTACGTTGGAGAGCTGTCTCAGTGAGCTGAAGCGCTCCTTCCAGGTGGCTGCAGCCTTACGGAAGGCCTCGTGGCGGAGGATGAGCTGCTCCACCTCGTCAGTCTGAGCCTGGGCCTCTCCTCCAGCACCCCCAGCCTCCCTGGAGTTGGAGCTGGAGTTGATTAGCGGCTCCTTGGCCTTCAGCCAGGCCTCCGCCTTCACCGTCTCCTGGGCATACTGGAACTGATCGTTCTCTGTAGAAAAGAAGAAGAGATGGGCATGCTCAATTCGATAGTTCTTATTATAACAAAGTCTTTTAACATTAACCAAAGCTCATATACTGTACACATTTATGCTGAATGGGCATGAATTTGTCTCCCACTGACATCAATTAATGATTTACATGAAAGTTACAGGTGGTTATCTCAACTCTAGTGCTAGGTCAGGGTTTTAGTTGGCTCCCCAAGTTTTCTGAGCCAAAAATAATTATATATATATAAATATATATTATTTATTTTTTGGGGACATAAAAGACTGTAAAACAACAAGAAATCAGCTCCAAGAGCTTTACATTTTGGATTTCTGTTCCCAAGTATTCCCACACATAATAGAGAGAGACGTGATCATATACAAATGTAAGCAAGGTTTGAAATTATTATGTTTTAGTCAAATATTATATCTGTTTGTGATTATTGTGACCAATTTGCAGTGTAAATATTATTTGCAATTATGTTCCGCCCCCCCCCTTCCGCTCAAGAAAAAAATGGCTGTACTGTTTTGTAACGTGTCGTCTAGTCTAGTCACGTTGAAATTATTGTTGAAGCACACACACACACACACACACACACACACACACACACACACACACACACACACACACACACACACACACACACACACACACACACACACACACACACACACACACACACACACACACACACACACACACACACACACACACACACACACATAAATATTCATAGTGAAAGCCGTTCGCTGAGGCACGATCTAAAACCAGTACTTCTCTTGAGCACGAGCCCTTCCTTCCTTCCATATAAAAAATTCTGCAGTGCTGCCTGAGATCTCTTTGTGCTCCCTCCACAGTGCCTTACAGTGTAGTGAGTCACTCACTGCGCTGTAGCTTTTCCTGGTGTTTGTCCCATCTCTCAGAGAGATCCTTCTGCTTAGCCAGGAGTGTGTCCAACTTCTCCTTTATCTGTGGAGAGAGACAGAGAGAGAGCGAGAGAGAGAGAGCGAGAGAGAGAGAGAGCGAGAGAGAGAGAGAGATGGGGTGCATTCAAGATTACAAGAAATGTAACGTAATGACAATTTATCAAAATATTTTAAGTCAGTCTTGACAGAGAATTTTATTCATTATCATATGAGGTTTAGTGATACACCTCCTTACACACATCATTGAAGACACACTTATACAATATCTATTGTTATTTTTTAGTTACAATAACACTGCATGATTGAAATGTGGTTTTGCTGCATAGTGTGTTGTGTATCCACTGGGCACAGATGTCAGTTCAACGTCTAGTATTGATTTACATTTGGTTGAGTTGTCAAATATTTCAACGTGAAATCAACAAAAGATGTTACGCCTTTGGATTTAGGTTAAAAGTTATGTGACAAAAATATGAAATGTCCTTATGTTGAGGACTTTTTACAAATCCAATGAGTTCTCCATGTCATCACATACATTTTTGGGGTTGATAGGATGTGGAAACTACGTTGATTCAACCAGCTTTTCTGCATACAGAGTGTTGTGTTGTATGTGAGGCTGTGTTGTTTTGCTGCATACAGAGTGTTGTGTTGTATGTGAGGCTGTGTTGTTTTGCTGCATACAGAGTGTTGTGTTGTATGTGAGGCTGTGTGGTTTTGCTGCATACAGAGTGTTGTGTTGTTTTGCTGCATACAGAGTGTTGTGTTGTATGTGAGGCTGTGTGGTTTTGCTGCATACAGAGTGTTGTGTTGTATGTGAGGCTGTGTGGTTTTGCTGCATACAGTGTGTTGTGTTGTATGTGAGGCTGTGTGGTTTTGCTGCATACAGTGTGTTGTGTTGTATGTGAGGCTGTGTGGTTTTGCTGCATACAGTGTGTTGTGTTGTATGTGAGGCTGTGTGGTTTTGCTGCATACAGAGTGTTGTGTTGTATGTGAGGCTGTGTGGTTTTGCTGCATACAGAGTGTTGTGTTGTATGTGAGGCTGTGTGGTTTTGCTGCATACAGAGTGTTGTGTTGTATATGAGGCTGTGTGGTTTTGCTGCATACAGTGTGTTGTGTTGTATGTGAGGCTGTGTGGTTTTGCTGCATACAGAGTGTTGTGTTGTTTTGCTGCATACAGAGTGTTGTGTTGTTTTGCTGCATACAGAGTATTGTGTTGTATGTGAGGCTGTGTGGTTTTTGTGCATACAGTGTGTTGTGTTGTATATGAGGCTGTGTGGTTTTGCTGCATACAGAGTGTTGTGTTGTATATGAGGCTGTGTGGTTTTGCTGCATACAGTGTGTTGTGTTGTATGTGAGGCTGTGTGGTTTTGCTGGATACAGAGTGTTGTGTTGTTTTGCTGCATACAGAGTGTTGTGTTGTATGTGAGGCTGTGTGGTTTTGCTGCATACAGAGTGTTGTGTTGTATGTGAGGCTGTATGGTTTTGCTGGATACAGAGTGTTGTGTTGTTTTGCTGCATACAGAGTGTTGTGTTGTATGTGAGGCTTTGTGATTTTTGTGCATACAGTGTGTTGTGTTGTGTGTGATGCTGACCTCCTCAGCTGCTGGGTTGCCTGCGGCCAACAGGATCTTTCCCAGCTCGACACACTGTTGTAGGGTCTTACTGCGGCCGTCCATCTTGGCTTTCAGCTCACAATGTTGTTTCATCATCACCTCCGCAGAGGACGAATCCCTGGCAGAAGCCACCCCATAGGACCAGGTCAGACAGGAGGGAAGCACACCATGCAAATGTCAGAAAAGAAGAGTCCAGTGAAGAGAGCGACCTATTACCATTATAACACTATATCGTTCCGTTTCAAACCATACTTTATTGTGCTGGCTTGGATATTTTATTTTCAAGTCGTCCTTTCCAGCATGGTTTTAGTAACTATATGGTGGATACATACTGTAAACATGCCAGCGAAGTACAGGCTGGCCCGGCTTAGTTCAGTAGTATGTAAAGTGTATGTGTGAAATGTTAGCCAAGTGCCTGGTTAGTGTACTGAGAAACTAACTGTAGAAAGTAGAGTAAATGAGCGATGTGAACATCCTGTCATACATAAATTAAAATAAGAATCAGGACTACTTAAATACTATTAACAAAAACTGAATGGCAGAATACATTAAGGTCAAGGTGGCTAAGCGTTTTATTTTTAAACTAGGCAGTAAAGAGAGCTTTATTGCATAACATGAATGGGACCATACACCCTACAGTATGTGCAAGCCAAGAAGGAATTAGCTCAACTAGGGGTGCCTGAAATGGTAACTAAAATAGAACATTACAGATACATTACAGATACAGTTATTTTTTTTACCCGTAAATTAAGCAGAGCCTATTTCTCAAGTCAAGTATCAGAGGTATGATATTAACAAAATGGCTGACAATTAGACCTCAGTTCAGGTAAGGAGACCTTTAATTACTTACCTGGGGTCGTCCCCTCCAATCTGTCCCATGATGCCTTCCATCCACATGAGATGCTCACGCACCACTGAGAAGAACTGGACCTTGTCTGTCACCGATGTGACCTGCACGCGACTGGCCTCACAGGAAACCAGCAACTCCTTCCATGCTGACATCACTTCCTGTTCCTTGCTCATTATGGCCTCTGCCTTTTCCCCGGCGTAGATGGCCCTCAGCTGGGCTGCGTTCTCCTGCAGCTGCCTTACCTGGAGTACCACACAGGACATGCCTCTGTCATCTCAAATCATTATCTAATCATAGTTGGTCTTCAGTTTAGTTTACAGCCAAGTTAATCAGGTGTGAGGTTGAGGCAAAAGTATGACTCGAGTCCGTGCACAATATCTTTCATCTTTGCTACTGTGCACATAATGGTATTCTGTTTACGGCTCCACTGTGTATCTTGGGGTTAACATCTGTAACATACTTATGCCCTCCAGGAGAATTACTTATTTGACTGATGGGTGTTAGAGGAGACCCAGAGAGCATTGATGTTCCTCAAGGTCATAGAGGAATTTACACTCACCTGTGAGACAAGCAGCTGGAGGGCGTGCTCAAACGAGCGCATGAGCCTCTGCAGCGTGGCCGGGTTGGCGATGCTGGCTTGGCACGCCCTCACCTCTGGTAGTTGCCTCATCTTCCCCGCAATCTGAACCAAGACCTACAGCACAGCACAGGACAGACAGCATCATCATCATCATCACAAGACCCTCAGAAATAGTACCTCACACATCAGGATAATAGCAAGACCACAGTGTCTACACTGTCTACGGTCTACCAGCACCTCCAAAACATTACGCTGTCTGATGTTATCTAATATAAATCCAGCCGAGCCGTACTAGGGTTTATTTCACAATTGTACAGGCAGGTCAGGCCTCTCTGCCTAGCTCTGTATCCCTCTGCCTACATTTATTTGGATTCAATTGGTTTCAATTAAACATTTTGGTCAAAGAGGAACTTGATGTTGATTTGGGGGCCTATGTTCCCCCTCCTAGAAAATAATATTGTGGAAACACTAAGGTATACCTCTTTGCAGTCAGTGAAGAACTTGTGCAGCTGGTATGATGCTGTCAGCATCTGTCCTCGGGTTTCCATGAGCTCCAGTAGGTCGGCCCATGACTCGTTCAGTCCATCCTTCCACTCAGCGATGGTGGCCGCGTCCGTGTGGCCGCAGTCTATCATCTCGTTCACCATCTTATTCACCTGCTCCATCCTCTGTTGGCCTATGCTGTTGGTCTCTGAGCAGAACTTGGTGAATTTTTCTTGTAGCATCTGTGTGAGAGAGAGACCAAAATAAGCTTGGGACCAAAGTTATAGAGGACATGTATCATATTTCACATTTCCATTTCATTGACGCTATTTTTATTACATTTTGTTTTGTCTCACTCAGTTCTGTGTTTATGGTGCACTTGAAAACCCAAATACTCACATCAAATTATGTTTATTGAATAAACACATGACAATGCAATTTGCCAGGGACTGATTGTGCACATGAATCATCAATTGATTGATTGATTGCCTGACTGATTGATTGACAGACTGACCGTGACATCTTCCAGGTCTTGGCCCAGCTCAGTGGAGCTGGCAACGGCCTCCCGCTCAGTGATCCACTTCTCTAACTCCTCCACTTCTCTGTTGAGCTGGTACATCCAATACTGCTGCTCCAGCTTGGTCTTCCTGTGCTCCACCATGTCCTTCAGAGACACGTACAGACGGTCTATGTGGGACTGCTGCTTGGTGATCCCCTCACTGCCACAGAGAGAGGGGATATTGAGCGTGATGTTTACACAGTAGACAGTAAGAGAACGGATCATTCACTGACATTTTGTAGCCTATACAAACTGAGATCATTTTATTTGCTCCATGGTCTATGGTAAAATTCCACTAATAAATTAGCCGTTGTTTGTGGGTATCATTGAAGGATGTGTTTAGATCTAGTCTGAGCCTGAGAGTGACTGTCAGTGTGTCTCCTCATGCCTGTCTGGGTGTGCCAGTTCCAGCTGCCTCTGACACTGCTGGGAGAGCATGCCCACTGTCTCAGCGTAGTTCTCCACCATCGCCTCCAAGGCCAGGTGCTCCTTCAGCAGCTGCAGGGTGCTTGCTTCGTCCTACACAAGAGGGACCTCATATTAGGGACCAAATCCTTGTTCACAGATACATACATTTTTACAAACAAACCATCACCCAGATGTAAATTGTTTGTAAAAGAAAGGCACAGCAGACAAATTATGGTAAAAGTCCTCCTGGAGCACTGTCCACTAACCAATGGGCCAGTCTCATGCCCACCCTGCCAGTTCAGTCTCATGATACCATGCCAGCCATACGTACCATACCCTTCTCCTCGCTGATGAGGTGCAGTTTCTGGCCTGCCAGCCAGGACTCGACCTTGGCCGCCTCGCTGTAGTACTGCTGGGCCTGCAGCACCACATCCAGCATCACAGACCTCCTCTCCGCCTCTAGCCTCAGCACCTCCCAAAGCTGACGCACGTGCCCTGCCCCCTCGCGCACAAAGTCCACCTCGGGGGTCCGCAGAGAGGCGATGATCCCCGCCCGGTCCAACACCTCCTCAACCCGCGCCCGGCGACCCTGCAGATCCCTCTGCAGCGTCTGACGGACCAATAAGAGACAGGGGTCATGTTCAGCTGGAAGAAAACGCCTCCAAACAGAGTGAAATGGGGAGGTAGTATCTGGGGAGGTACTATCGTTTTCCTTCACCAGAAATGTGTGGCGGTGTTCCCTACTGAACACAACCATGGTTTAGTGTTGTGGGGACTGTAGTTAGGTCTGAGCTGAGCAGGGCTAGTGATTGAGTTGATACTGTGCTGTGAGGAGATAGTGTTGTGTGCTTGTATAGAGGTAATCTGTCTCTCACCTGGTTGATCTTGACATGCTGCTGAACACTCTGCAGGCTGTTGCCGTAATCCTTAGAGGAAGCCAGAGGAAGCCGCTCCTGGATCCACAGCTATAACATCAGCAAATTGTCATCAGTGACTGTCTGTACATACCTATCTCATTGATAGGAGAGCCTGGTGGTTTAATTGATCAAGGATGGGAGACATATTAAACCTTTGGCCATATAACATAAGAAACATTTAGAAAAACATATTAGAGACCTTATGAGGCTATAGGATAGAAACAAACGGAATATATGGATAGATTAAGTTATACCAGGAAGAGAGGGATAGATAGAGAGTAATAAAGGCTGGAGGCACCATGGAGTAATGAAGTGTGTCAGTCACTCACTATCTCTTCCTCCAGGTCCTGGGCGACCTGATGCATCTCCTTGGAGGCCAGCAGGATGCGACGTCTCTCCTTCAGGGGCTCGATGAGGCGCACGATGCGGGTCTCCACCACAGCTGGCTGCTCGCCCCCTTCTCCCTCCCCGGCTTTCACCAGGCTGCCTCGCTGGGGGAGGCACACCCCCTGGAGGGATCCTAGTTCCCCTACGTCCTTGTACAAGTCCCCCATCTGAGACTGAGGAAGGCCAGCCCGAGGGAAGGAAAGGTAATGTTAGAGCTAGATGATGAGAGACTGATGCCCCAAACACACAGCACATGGGCTTGAACAGCACTTTCAGCTATTTTCTTATGTGTGTGTTGTGTTTCAATGTTATGTAATGGGTTAGACGGCTTTAAGAACAAAGCATACGGTGCATTCTTTAATGTCAACCAACCTAGTGGCTGGTGGGCGGGAACTTGGCACAGAAAAATCACAACAACGGCTTCTATAGCATTAACAGACAGTAGAATGGATTGTAAATATTACATAAACTCATTGAAAATGTAGTTGAAATGTGTTGTGTTACACTCTTAAATGTAGTCTCCATGTTCTGATATAAGTTGTCCGAAGCACAAAGTCTTTGTCACAAAATAACTGCCTTTAAACAAAAAACATAAAAAACAACCTATAACAGTAAACAGACACCACAGGCGGTTGGTGACACCTTAATTGGGGAGGACGGGCTCGTGGTAATGACTGGAGCGGAGTCAGTGGAATGGTATCAAAGACATCAAACACATGGTTTCCAGGTGTTTGATGTCATTCCATTTGCTGTGTTCCGGCCATTATTATGAGCCGTTCTCCCCTCAGCAGCCTCCACAGATAGACACCTGGAATTTATGCAGCTGCTCATTGAAGGTGGGCAGATGGTGAGCCTGCTCCAGCTGAGGGGGCTGTTTCTCCAGGCCAGAGAGCTGGTGGTCCAGGTCTGAGTAGCTCTTCACCACCGGCTCTGGCTTGTTGTTCTCAAACAGAGCCCGGGCCTTGGCCTTGGTGGTGCTCTCCAGGTCCGTCCAGCACTCCCTGATCTCCTCCAGCTTCTGCTGCACCACCGAACGCAGCTCCGGCTTCTCATCGATCAGCTCCTGACCCTCCTGAAGACACATAGAGGAGAGAGAGAGAACGGTGGTTATATACAGTATCTGCACTACCAAAGTTATTTTCTTAGTTTTAGTTTATCCTAACTACTGTCATTTACATGGCCAACAATTAATTTCACTGTTTGTATGGTTAAATATAAGCTGAGGTAGTTCAGTTGATATGCCGTTTTTATCATACACAATTTCGTAACGGTAAAGGCACCCTGCTGGTACTGTGATAAAATCAAACTCAGATGTTAAATAAAGTTATGAACAGTCGGATTTCTCAACTGAGAGATTTCATGCTTCTCTCCAACATGTACACTAGTATAATGTCAGCTTTCCCTTGGAGGGGTGTTACTCACTGGCTGTGCTGATTGTTGCCTCGTTTAGTACAGTATGCTGAAAATCTCTCAGATATAGGCTACAATCTCCATACAGTACTACTCTTTGGTGCATAATGCCAGAAAATATGAAATGATTAAACCCAAGCCTAATATGACCAGATCTGACTAACAAAGCATAGTGTGAAATGTGCAGGATGACTGCAGCAGATTGAAGCATAGACAATGTTTCATGTCTCTCTATTGCTGTCTATGCGTAGGTGGATTGATCTTCCGTAATGTCATACTTATGTTCATCATGGCCATTTAAAGATTACAACCAACTAGGGCAAGCTTTTCAATCAGGTTGATTTTAGGTTGATTTTACATGAATTCCATGAAAATCATCCTGTGTCTGCACACAAGTCTACAGTGTCTCAATAAAAGGCTATGGATCCCAGTCATCCAAAGCATCATCTTTTGAAGTCACCACAGAAAAGCACTGTCTCTGTTTAAAGTAGTGCTGAGCAATTAATGCTTTTTGAGGTCGGTTCAGTTTCGGTTCGATTACTAAAAAACAATCACGGTTTTCGCTTTCGCTTTCAATTATTTGGGTTGAATGCTGTAACAACACATAAATAAAACAATCAAAGTCCCATGGTGGTAGTGACTGCCCATTACTGCTTATCACTTATTAACCATAATTTATTCACATTACTTTAATAAAATATTTCAGTTGTGTATATTACATTTGTTTATTTGATTACTTTACTTTTTCATTCCAAGTCATCCCATTTCTATAGAACTGTTGCCTATGCTGTCTGACAAAATCACTATTTTGTAGTTCTTCAAAGCAAAAAGGCATACTTTTCTGACTGCTGAATGCCAACTATCAATCACTTAGATCATGTATTTTCAGGTGAGATCGTGAAGCAACAGCTGCTCTCTATATCCCCTCACTATCCTGCATTTGTCTCTCTTCAGTAGCAGGCCTAAAAGAAACAGACTGGACAAGTAGATGTGCAATGGATTATGGTCATTGTAGTTAATAATCCGTTTTATGCACTAAACTATGTAGAATATTGGCCTGTTTGAAACTACAACTCCCTACTACATCACACAGTTCAGGCTGGATATGAGTTATAGTTAGAGAAACTGCAATGTGCACATTGAGCTCACACAAAAAACCTGAACTAAATGGAATTAAAATAATTTAACCGACGTCGGTCAATTAGTTGTTTAAAAACAGAGAAATAACCGATCACCACTAGTTCAAAGGTCATGACCCTAACTAAAAGGTTGTTTAGGAAAAAGAAGACAAATACCTTTTGATTGAACAACCGATGTTATGTCTGGTCAAAAACACCAAGACAACCCCAAATGTCACATCATCTTTTGTTCAAACTCTGGGCTATAACAAATGTGTGGTTAATTTATCATCTTTGTCCCTGAATCTAAGTCAACACATGAGCAAGGCCTTAATGGCCCTAGAAATGCCAAAAGGCGTTTTTATTTGGACAGCGGAAGCTAGACCTTTAATTTTTCTCTTTGCTCCAGCATTTTAGATTTGAGATCAAATGTTTAGTATAAAGCGACAGTAAAGCATGTCACCTTTAATTTGAGGGTATTTCCATACATACACTATATATACAAAAGTATGTGGACACCCCTTCAAAGTAGTAGATTTGGCTATTTCAGCCACACCCGCTGCTGACAGGTGTGTAAAATCGAGCACACAGCCATGCAATCGCCATAGACAGACTTTGGCAGTAGAATGGCCCATACTGACGCGCTCAGTGACATTCAATGTGGTACCGTCATAGGACACCACCTTTCCAACAAGTCAGTTCGTCAAATTTCTTCCCTGCTAGAGCTGCCCCGGTCAACTGTAAGTGCTGTTGTGAAGACATTGTGAAGTGGAAATGTCTAGTCTCAGCGCAACAACAGCTCAGCCGTGAAGTGGTAGGCCACACAAGCTCACAGAACAGGACCGCCAAGTGCTGAAGCGCGTGGAACGTAAAAATTGTCTGTCCTCAGTTGCAACACTGACAACTGAGTTCCAAACTGCCTCTGGAAGCAACATCAGCACAATAATGGTTTGTCGGGAGCTTCATGGAATGGCCGCACACAAGCCTAAGATCACCATGCGCAACGCCAAGCATGGTCTGGAGTGGTGTAAAGCTCGCCACCATTGGACTCTGGTGCAGTGGAAAGGCTGTCTCTGGAGTGATGAATCACGCTTCAGCATCTGGCAGTCCGACGGATGAATCTGAGTTTGGCGGATGCCAGGAGAACGCTACCTGCCCCAATGCATAGTGCCAACTGTAAAGTTTGGTGGAGGTGGAATAACTGTCTGGGCCTGTTTTTCATGATTCGGGCTAGGCCCCTTAGTTCCAATGAAGGGAAATCTTAATGCTACAGCATACAATGACATTGTAGATGATTCTGTGCTTCCAACTTTGTGGCAACAGTTTGGAGAAGGCCCTTTCCTGTTTCAGCATGACAATTCCCCTGTGCACAAAGCGAGGTCCATACAGAAATGGTTTGTCAGTGTGAAAGAACTTGACTGACCTGCATAGAGCCCTGACCTCAACCCCATCGAACACCTTTGGGATAAATTGTAATGCCGACTGCGAGCCAGGCCTAATCGCCCAAAATCAGTGCCTGACTTCACTAACGCTCTTGTGGCTGAATGGAAGCAAGTCCCCGCAACAATGTTCCAACATCTAGTGGAAAGCCTTCACAGAAGAGTGGAGGCTGTTATAGCAGCAAAGGGGGGACCAACTCCATATTAATGCCCATGATTTTGGAATGAGATGTTCGATGAACAGGCGTCCACATACTTTTGGTCTGGTAGTGTATCTGTTTTACTGTTTGGACACTTTATGTATCTAGTCTCTCTATTTGAAGTTGCCATAAGTATTTGGACAAATTCACTTATAGTGTATTACATTTAGTTAAAGTTTTGTATTTGGTCCCATATTCCTAGCACACAATGACTACAAAGCTTGTGACACTGCAAACCTTTTGAATACATTTACAGATGGTTTTGGTTGTGTTTTTGATTATGTTCTGCCCAATAGAACTGAATGGTAAAAAATGTATTGTGTCATTTTGGAGTCACTTTTATTGTAAACAAGAATATAACATATTTCTTAATACTTCTAATGTGGATACAAACGTGATAATCATGAATGAATCTGGAATAATGATGAGTGAGAAAATTACAGATGCGCAAAGATCATGCCCCCAAAACATGCATCTCTCACCATTACCAATAAGGGGAGAGTTTAGCATTTTTGGGGGGGGTATGATATTTATGCCTATGTAACATTCTCACTCATCATTATTATCTGTAACTGTTTTAAAGTCACCATTGGCCGTGATTGTTTGTGCGTTAGTGGTTGTGGTTTATACATTGTGTTTGTGATTATTTCCATTTGTGGAATTTTTGCCATTAATCGTGAGTAAACACTGTGGTTTCGCTCAACACCTGTGTCCTGCGCTTGACTCCGATAATTCTCCGCACACAACCCTGACAGTGTTTGAAATTAACTTCTCGACTGAGGGACCTTACAGATACTTGTATGTGTGGGTCACAGAGATGTTAGTGTTTAAAATCATGTCAAAAACTATTATTGCACACTGAGTGAGTCCAACTTATTATGTGACTTGTTAAGCACATATTTACTCCTGAACTTGTTAAGGCTTGCCATAACAAAGGGGTTGAATACTTATTGAATATTTCAGCTTTTCATTTTGATTAATTTCTAAACATTTCTAAAAACATAATTCCAGTTTGACATTATAGGGTAGTGTGTGTAGGCCAGTGACAAAACATCTCAATTTAATATATTTTAAATTCAGGCTGTAACATAACAAAATGTGGAAAAAGTCAAGGGGCGTGAATACTCTCTGAAGGCACTGTAACTTCAAATGGGGGGGATTAGATACATAAAGTGCTTTAATTTCTAAATGGTATAACAGAGATATATATGAAAATACCCTCAAATAAGGGGTGGCATTCTCTACTGTCGCCTCATATAAAACACTTGATTTTAAATCCACAATGGTGGTATAGAGCCATATTAAACATCTTAGCTTCACTGTCCAAATAAATACGTAGGGGAGTGTAGATGTGGAGAGAACGAACTAACTTGAACCCCATTGAAACCTGTGGCTTGAAATGAAGAGGGCAGTCCACAAGAGTTTTCCTTCTCTCTCTGTGTATGTATGTATGTATGTATGTGTGTGTGTGTGTGTGTGTGTGTGTGTGTGTGTGTGTGTGTGTGTGTGTGTGTGTGTGTGTGTGTGTGTGTGTGTGTGTGTGTGTGTGTGTGTGTGTGTGTGTGTGTGTGTGTGTGTGTGTGTGTGTGTGTGTGTGTGTGTGTTGATGGAGCTCTCTCTGTGGCTCCACTCCAAGTCTCCTGAAATAGAATCCGCATGCAAAGTCTCCTCCCATGCTCCGACTGAGAGGAACAGGAGGTGTTTCCTATGACAAGCGTTCATATCAGACGTTTCCTCGTCATCTCTATCAAGGACCACTGAATGTCAGTCAGCCGTAAGGAAGCAAAGGGAAAATGTGCAGTGAAACTGACATAAAGTCCTGTATTGTACACACGTAGCAGACCTTCAAAACCAAAAGTCTAATAGAGACCTGCCTAGTGCAATGTTTGTTTTCAAGTCAACCCTGTTTGAAGAAAAGCTTGTATCAAATTGGTCCTTTGTTCTAAATACCCTACTAAATGATAATAACTGGTGTTGCTATATACTGTACTATTGCAGGGAAATGCATAGTAACCCAGAATACAACATATTTCATTCTCTCTCTCTCTCTCTCTCTCTCTCTCTCTCTCTCTCTCTCTCTCTCTCTCTCTCTCTCTCTCTCTCTCTCTCTCTCTCTCTCTCTCTCTCTCTCTCTCTCTCTCTCTCTCTCTCTCTCTCTCTCTCTCTCTCTCTCTCTCTCCTATAGGTTTCTCAGAGCGAGCTGGGCCTATCCTGTGGCTTTTATAATGCAGTGCTGCATTTCTCCTCTTGGCACAGTCTCTCTGCTTAACTGCTGCTAGCGCTCTCTCCCTCTCTCTTTTTCTCTCTCTCCCTCGCTCTCTCTCCCTCGCTCTCTCTCCCTCTCTCTCCTACTCTCATAATGCAGAGCCGGCAGAAAGCAAGCTAGGTCTCTTTCTCTCCCCTCTCCCTCGTCTTCACTGACACACAGGGAGAGAGAAGGAAGAAGAGACATCAGTGTGAGGGGAGGAGAGGAAATGGAGAGGAGAGAGAAATGAGAAGGACAGAAAGAAAGAAAAAGGAGGAGAGGGAGATGTGAGAAAGAGTAAAGGAGAGGGGGATGTCAGGGAAATACAGTAGACATGGAACAAATACATTCCTACAGTACATACACACATACACCTATGTAAATACACTATGCATCTTGACAAGCACACTGACAAGCACATATTCACCTCCAACATCATTGGCACGATTGATAAAGATTAGCAAAAAAATATTATAAAACAAATAACACAAATACTAAGCAATATTGTATGCTAAAAAATATATATATATATTATTTTACACTAATACAATTGCTCATATAAAGACATTTTCTTTAATAAGTAATACTTTTGTTCTCAAAAAGAGAGGTGTCAAAATGATTGGCCACCCTAAACATTATTATAAATTAAATCAAACAAAATTAAATCTGCATTAATTTAAGACATTGAAATGTGGCTTTACATGGCTTCCTGTTTCACTTAAATCAATTTAAGAAGTGTAAACCAACTGGAACAGACATAAACTTTCCTGATAGAGGATGCATGTGTATCTTGTCCCCACGCACAGTATGGAAGATGGTTCTGGAGGCAAAGAAAAATCTAAGGGCCAAAGTTGGAGAATTGCAATACTCGGTCCCATCTCGGGGTCACCAAATCTCTTAATTTACAATTCGACGCCACCTCCATGCCAATATGCTCTTTGTAAGGGTTGCCAGAATTTTTTATTTATTAAGAGTGACCAACAAATGTAAACACTGGGAGTTTGCTAAACAGCATTGACACTTGGATTGGAAACAGGTGCTATGGTCATATTAGACGAATGTAGAGGTTTTAGCCACACAGCAGTGGCAGGTATGTATTAAACGAAGGATGCATATGGAGAAAAGAACATCATACCTACTGTAAAATATGGTGGTGGATCTTTGATGTATGGGGCTGCTGGTCCTGGAGCCCTTGTTAAGGTCAATGGCATAATGAACTCGACCAAGTACATAGTAACCAGGACATTTTAGCCAAAAACCTGGTTGCCTCTGCCAGGAGGCTGAAACTTGTCCACAGGTGGATCTTCCAGCAAGACAATGACCCCAAGCTCACATCAAAATCCACAAAGAAATTGATAATTGACCACAAAATCAACATTTTGCAATGGCCATTTCAGTCTACGAACTTGAACCCCATTGAAACCTATGGCTTGAAATGAAGAGGGCAGTCCACAAGAGTAGACCGATTGATATCAAGGATCTGGAAAGATTCTGTATGGAGGAATGGTCTAAGATTTCTCCAATTGTGTTCTCCAATCTCATAAAACATTGTAGAAAAAGGCTCAGTGCCGTTATCCTTGCAAGGGGAGGGTGCACAAAGTATTGAAAACAGCGATGCCAATAATTGTAATGTAAAAAAAGAACTTTTTGAAATCCAAATACTACTCATATTACAGAGCAAGGAGTAAAGCTTCATCCCACTGGGCAAAAACGGGTTAAATCAATGCTGTTTCCACATCATTTCAACGCCAAAAAACTATGTGATGACATTGAATCAACGTGGGAAATTAATTAGATTTGCAAAAAGTCATCAACGCAAGGGTCATTTTGTCTTTTATTCACCCAACCTTCAACCTAAATCCAATGACATGGTGACATTTTTTGTTGATTTCACATTAAATTCACATTAGTTGACAACTCAACCAAATGTAAATCAAAACTAGACATTAAACTGACGTCTGTGCCCAGTAGGATATGACACCAATGTTTGCTTTGTAGCACCTACAGATGAAACACTATAGAGTATTAAAGGAGGCCTGGGTAAGGCCAAAACATAATTAATATGGCAACTTTAATCAATTATTTCTCAATTATGCTTTTAGATACAAATGTCAAATATTTGTCAACAATCCTTTGTTTAACGGACTATTCTATGGATTCCATTTTGTGAAAATCCCCAAAATCATGGTCTTCTTTTGTCTGGGTTTTGTGAGGAATCACTCTACATGGCTTCTCAAGTGGGTGTGTAGCAGTGGAGGCTGCTGAGGGGAGAGCGGCTCATAATAATGGCTGGAATGGAGTAAATGGAATGGTCTGTTTTTGTTAAACAGTGTAAAATGCTCGAGATGGATAGGTATTTTTGTGTTATCTCTATGTTTACACAGCGTTTGACCCCTGAGCCATTGGCAAAGCATTGCCACAAGGTCAGCCTAAAGTAAAACCCAGAGTCCTCTCTTTGCTACAGACAAGTGTTCCCAGGGGACTGAAGAGGCCTCCACAGAGAGAGCTCCAGTTCAGAGGTCCGAGCTCAGTCCTAAGCCCCAGATCAGAGCACCGAGCTCATGCCCAGCCCCAGCTCAGAGCTCCAAGCTGGGGCTCAGGCCCATCTGCTGAGTAAGTACAGTGGGAGAGCAGAGGCATGGAGCCGGGGCGGTAACCCTTCCAAAAGGACACAGAGTTTTCTGATCGCACCAGGTCGCAGCGTAATCTTTTCTCCCCAGTCTCCCAGGTAACGAGAGAGGGAGAGGAAGAAGGAGAGGTGGGGGCCGATTAAGAGATGTTAGTGAGAGTAGCGAGACATGAGGGTCTCTGTAACACTCTGTGTGGGGCTAGCAGAGACAGAGCCCTTGAGAAACCCTGCTAGTCAGCCTTGTGGATGCATTCACCACAGACAGAGCAGCCATCTTCTGCACTCCATGTCCACTCATTCGATGTACTGTATCTATCTGGTGTCTGGCATGAGAGGTTAAACGAATAGCCTGATGATTCCGAAGCAGAGCTGGTATCCTTTTTCACTCCATTTTCACTTTGACCAGAGCTGTTGTTCTAGAGTTAGGGCCTCTCTGTGCCACTAGTAGACGTTTCACAGCCATTTGTAGACGTATGTAAATAATAAACAATGCATAATTGTAAGATGCTTTCATCCAAGATAGTATATCTTGCACAGGTATGAAATGTATGTCACTAACATCCAATACTGAATATGAAAGGGCTGTTTTATGCATGTACATATTATATCTACTCTACAAACAGACACACTACCACCGAGTACATCCTCACTCCCAAAAATCAACCATTTAAGAACCAGCTCCAATCCCTACTCTACAAGACAGAGAGGCATGCCTGTTCAGTAGAACGTTATGTCCTACTGAACATGGCCCTGGCCTTTCCAAAGATTTGTCAGTGTTGGACGGATGGCGATTAACTGTTTGGTACTGCCGCTCCAACTAAGGACATCTCCTCTGACTACTTTTATTCCCCGTTGGATTAATCAGTTATTTCACTGCACCGAGTATAATATAATCCAATTTAATTTTACAGCCACATCTAGAACAAACAAAGACGTGCTTATGAAAAGGGCGTCAAACCTGGATCCTCTACAAAGCCCTTTTGCCTTTGGCTGCAGGACAGAATCTTGAGCAGCATCAGGCTACTCTTGCATGGTACACTGCATGACACATTTCATGCATGGACAAGCAAGATGGCCATGTGAGCATTCTGATACGTATGGTACGGTGAGGGGCTCTCAGTCTCAATCATTCATTCACCACTTCACGTTTAACCTCTGCTATATCAGATTAACATCTCAGTGGTATATCATTTAGATTTATATGAAATGTGTGATCAATAACTTCTGCATTTGGATATATAGCAACAGAATCATTTTTGTAAATTAGAGGTGATTGAGTTTATCATGTCATAACATTCAATGTGATTTTGGAAGTGAAAAGATAAATACTCTGCTTATGAGCTTGATGAATAAATTATTTCAGTACACCTCTACAATAACCAAACAGATTTACCAGAATGCATTGAAATCCGGTAAATATCAATCTTAAAATGTACGCCAACTGAGGTTAAATCACGTTCTTGCAAAAAAGCTCAGGACATTTCATGTTTAACGTCAAGACATCTAACTAACTCATAGAGCTTTTAAAATGGTGTTATCCACAATAATTAGTTAGCTAGATCCTACATACCATGTTGATTAAGTGCTGTTTTCACATCCAATCTATTGTATTTCTCTCTTGATGGGCCTCAATAAATTGATGCAACAGTGGTCAAGAAAGCATTCAAAAGGGTATGTGGGCTAGATAAGCTAATTCTCACAGTATTGCCTAGCCCCCAATCAAATAACTTGCACTGAAAACTTTTACAAACCACACAGACCTTTTCCTGGAATGGGTACATTTATTCTAAATTGACTTTTAACCCTTGTAGATCTGAAAGGATTGGGTATGGCAATTGCTTCACCAGGCCTTCTGATTGGCTGTGTGTAATTTGTGTCATATTACTTACACCTATACCATCCTCCAGTTCCACAGGAGTGCCTTAGGTGTAGGGGCTAGGGGTCGCTTTGGAATTCTGGGTTAAATCAACTGATTCAAACGTGGAGCACCCACATGAGCCTCCCACCAGGCCTCTCTGCAGCAGTGTGGTTAAATTACACTTGTATCGTGGTCAGTAAGGCTCACGTAACACCAAGGCTTGTTCTTATTGGACAAGTTCAGTTAGTACCTCCCAGTTTCTTCCTGTTTTGAAAAATGTTCCCTCGACTGAACACGACCCAGGTATGGGTTCTCTTCACTGTTGA
Organism: Salvelinus alpinus; assembly: GCF_045679555.1. NCBI lineage: Eukaryota > Metazoa > Chordata > Actinopteri > Salmoniformes > Salmonidae > Salvelinus > Salvelinus alpinus. The sequence goes on from NC_092086.1 coordinate 87,752,769, forward strand.
CAGCAGTGGAGAACTGGGATGCTGGCATTGGGAGTCCCATAGGGCGTTGCACAATTGGCCCAGCGTCGTCCGGGTTAGGGTTTGGCCGGGGTAGGTCGTCATTCTGAATAAGAATTTGTTCTTAACTGACTTGCCTAGTTAAATAAAGGTTAAATAAATGTTTTTGCTGTAGGCCTATCTAGTTACCATACAAACAATTTCCTATTGTACAGAACTACGCTATTAATAAAGACTTGGCGGTATATTCATATAACAAGGCCATGAATGTTGGCAGTATCACACAGGTTTGATAGATTGCCCACTTGCTGTCAAGTTGTTCACAGGTTTCATCCAATTCTTAATAAGAAATATTTTGAGGAGGAAACACTGCGCAAATAGAATCCAATGTTAGTACGTAGCTGAATGGAAAAATACCTTTCTTATGATTTACTGCACCATTCATGCAGAATACAATACAGCTTTCACATTTATAACCTTGAACTTGAAATTCTGGATGTCCTTAGTAGAAGCATATAACAATATTTGTTTACAGTTTACGCATGGCTATGTAATCAAGATGGAGTAATGACACCGCCCCCCACAACACCCCATCCACCGATGTGTCTTATCGCCCATCATCCCTTTTACACGCACATACACACACACACACACGCACTGCTACCCCCCCCACGCACACACCCACTACCCTCTCTCAATCATGTACTCACACTACCCTCCCCCAGCACCTTCCATTCACCTGTCCTCTCTGACCTCCTCCCACTACCCTCTCCCCTCCCTTCTCCACTCACCTGCTCTATCTTGGCCAGCCATTCTTTGTTGCGGGCCAGCTCGGTCATGAAGGCCTGGTGCTTCAGCCATTTCCGGTGAAGCTTCTGGGCCTCATCCCGCGCCGTGTCTCGTCCCGCACCCATAAGCATCTTTCCTTTTACCGGCTGTCCCCAATCACTCAGCTAGGGGAGATAAAAATAGCCACCATCAGGGGCCCGAGCCTGAGCCAGCTCTTCTTCTTCTCTTCTCTCCTCCTTTCCCACAGGACGTCCTGCCTCCCTGCCTGGCTCCTCTATGCCAGAGCCACCCACGCCGCTCTGCAGGGTCCTGAGTACCTGCACTGTCACAACCCACCCCAACCAGCCGCCCTTTCTGGAGAAAAAAAATCAAGATAAGCACCTCAGCAGCAGCAGGGGCAGCAATGGTAGCTCAAGCCCTTCCGCTGGCTCGCCCCTGGGTCCTCATGCCCTACCCTTCACGGCTCCTGCAGTCCTTCCTGGTGCTGCAGTGCCTGCTAGCCAGTCTCAGAGAAGATAAAAACAATCAAGCAAATAGAAGAAACGAATCAACTACCCAACAGCGCCGACAAAGAGCGTCACAAACATCTAAGACTCCTTTTTCGTTGTTTGGGGTGGGTTTTTTTCTCCTTGTCTCCTGAGCTAGATTAGAATCCGGTTGTTAATGGAGGTAATGATGATTTAGCATCTCCACCACGACTCCTTCAGAGAGGGCAAACCTGAGCATCCAGTGATTGCCGTTGGTGATCCCGGACGGTCTGTAGTCCTGCCTAATGATGCCGTGGTTGGGAGGATGAGGAAGAGGTGGAGTGGGAGGAACAGAGTGAATGGGATGGATGCAGAGGCAGTGCAGTCAGAGGGGGAAGACAACATAAGCTGTCTGCTCTTGAAATGCACCGTTGCCACTGCTGCAGAGCAGAGACGTAGCTACCGTACGCATGGGGGTTGGGTTGTGTAAGACGCTGCTACACTATATCCTCTTCCCAGTTCTTCTTCCTCATGTCACCACACAGATCAGACGCGGCTGGTGCATGCTGCTGCAGTCCCTGTCTCTCAGCTACACTCCGCTGTGTGAGAGCGTGTGTGTGTGTGGTGTGTGGCGTGTGTGTGTGCGCCTGTGTGTGCAATCACAACCAGCACTGCAGTGCCGGGGAAGAGGGAGAGGGAGGGAGAGAGAGTGAGGAGAGAGAGCGAGAGAGAGAGCAGGGAGAAGGAGTGAGAGAGGGAGAACAAGGAGAGAGATATAGAGGTATTGGGAAAGAAGGAGAGAGAGAAAGGAAAAAGAAAGAGAGAGAGAGAGCCTGCGTCATCCTTCAGTGTCACCAGGGACATTTCTCTGCACTAGAAATGACTGCACTCGGAGCAGAGCAGAGCGGGAGCAGGAACAGGGTTTAATAAGAGGGAGGGGGAGGTGTTGTCGTTTGGAAACAGCTGAATGAGAGGGGAGGAGGACGCAGGGACACATGGCCGACAGTGCAGCTGACTGATTCGGATCACTGTTCACTCTCACCCATTTAAAGGGACCAGCATGCATTTGGTTCACCATCAGCAAATTGAGCTATCTCATTGGCTAGCTACAGTAACACCATTTCAAGGGGTAGAAGTGTAATTATTTACAACACAGGCATAACCTGTAAGCAATTCTAGACCTCTGAAATAAATGTAAACCATGAATATTTGTTCCACATGAATCACAAACAGTGATATTTTCAAGAGACAAACGTTCAATGACAGTTTATGTCATGGATATGGATTAGATTTGTGTAAATGTACCCAAATTATATTGTAACATCTTGCTGTCGTACAGCATGATAAAGACTATATACAATGAAAGATCAAATGTTACACTTTACTGTAAGAACATAAGAAACGGATAAGCAATTCGAGTAACTTTACCCCGAGTACTTTAGGGTATAATTTTTTCATAATGAAATATAAATATATTCATAGCTCCTATGAATTAAAGTGCAGTCTAAAGAACATTATGGACCTGTATAATGTTATAACTACATCACAGCTAACATTTTTGCTTTATTATGATGTTCCCTGATGCTGGCAGCATCTACAGTATTAGGTGCCATATCTTGGCCACATTGTAACGATCTATACGTACGTCATATACATGACATTATGGCTACATAGAGCATTATTAAAGCTTAATTAATCTTGTTACAGTAGTACCTTGTATGTCATGTGTCGTAAACAAGGCCAGTTAGCCCTGAAATATGTGATGGCATTATAATATATGATATACGATAGGCCAGGCTCCAGTCCGTCATTGCCGTCACCCTCGTCTGTCTCTGTCTCCCCTGCTGCTAAGCAGTTTTATTGACAGAGGAACAAACACATGTTTATATCTGTCCAGATTGCATAAAGGCAGTGGCACCATATAACGCCTCCTCGATGGCATCAGCTGGAACTCTGTGTTCAGTGCATGTGATGGGTTCGATATGACCTGTCTGGCCTGTCTGATGATGGTCTCCTCGAAAATGTCCTGGACAAGAGGAAGAAAGTGTCATGCGTATAATACTCCCTGCTGTCTTGGTCAGTGTCAATATTTGGGCTTATCAAGGCATGTAACAATGCTGACGCAGGAAGTGCAAGAGCAGTTGGATGCGTGAGCACACATTCTCCATATGGGTGCGCCAGCACAGCCCCACTGTCAATGTGGACCCCCAGGTATTTGTGTGAGTTCACCTGCTCAATGTTCTCTCCTTGTACCTCTATGGGGCTGTGGTCCCCAATGGACTTAAGGTCAAGGACCATCTCCTTTGTTTTTTTTTTCCAAATTCAGTTGTAGGTGATGTTCATCAAACCATCTGACTAATCCTTCAATCTCTGCCCTGTAGCCGTTGGTGTAAGAGCCTTTGTTTAAGAGCCCGAGGAAACCAATGTCGTCCGTAGCTATAATGCCATGTTGCCATGTTTTTTTATGTGTTTATAGTTGTGCAATGTAACCTATGCGTTATAATATAGCCTAAAATACAATACAGTGTGTTATAGAAATCCTTATTCAAGGCTCAGAAACAGGCCTCCATCAGCATCACCGCATTTTGCATTCCTGGTGCCACTAGAGGGCATTCTTTCTAAAGGTTTTAGTAAATTACGAGTAGACAATGCATATTTTGTTATCATTTGTGAAAAATAATAACAATTTGTCCACTGTCATTTTTGGGGGGGGGTTGAATAAAAAGTTGAAAGTAAATTCTTAATGTAGACTCAAGTTGAGTAGATCATTAGGTTAACTAAATCATTTAACCTTGGCTTCTATTTACTGAACTCAAAAGTAGCAGGCCACTTAGCCAAAATCATGGTTAATGTTTTTCCCCCATATAACTGAAAAACATAAATAAAGAGTAACTTTCTCATCTAGAAATCTCTTCACTGAATGGGAACTTCAACAGTTTTAAGTAATGTCACACCGACGTCAACAGCCAAAGGCAACAAAAGGTCATGACCTCCACAGGAGTGACCTGGAAAGTAAAGCTGCAATTATCAATAACTGTCAACAACTGCCATGGTTAGTCGGCTAAATACTTGCCTTGTTGTGCTAAAGATATACAAACAAGTTCCTAATCCTTCTTCTGGTGTGTGTGAAAAGGCTGATGACTGCATGAACTGAACAACTTGCAGCAATAGCAGAATGTGTTCTGTTGTGCTTCTTTTCAAATTATGTTATACCGTTTTATACCATTTGTATATTGGGTAGGGGGCATCCTCAGTCCCCTAAAAAGTGCAGTGGTTTGTGTGGGAACAGAGAACTGGGAACTAGCCTACAAACACTTAACCTTGACCAGTGGTTCTAACACTGCAAATGGACCACTTAATGATAACCCAGCATAATTACTGAGTAGTCCTCACAAGGAATGCACCATGAGCATGCTACCTCTGCCTTTGGAGTTTGTCTTCAGCTAAAATCCTCTATTCATAAGCTGACAGACATACAGACAATGGGAGTGTTTTACAGGAGCTGTCTATGCATCATAAAGCTTATGTAACGTATCATTGACAGGACATGACATGATACTGTGTACATGGATAAACTGAAAAAACAATATACTTTTTTTGTCCAAGCAATCAATCAGCAAATCACAGCACATGCTTCTGTTTGGAAGATCCTAGTAAATGCCTTATCACATGATTTCTCATTGTTTGTTTTTGTTTTGTATCCACTTATAACATTTTCACATGTGAAATAGCCGTTTTTATATGTTGAGCTTCACACGTGAAATTATATTTTCACATGTATTACATGTGAACACTAGTTTTTCACAAGTGAGGAGAATAACATGTTTTCACCTCAGATGTTGCGGTTTCACATCTTAAAATCTCACTTTCACGTGTGGAATTGCAAGTTCACATGTGAAATTCAAATGTGCAGGTTCACATGTAAGAGAACACTACATGTGAAAATCTCACTTTCAGATGTGGAATTGTATTTTCACATGTGAAAAACAATCATACGTGAATATCACATTTGCAGTTTCATATGTGAAAAACTTCCACCGGATTGTTTTTCACACGTGAACTTGCAATTCCAAATGTGAAAATGAGATTTTTGCATGTGACATTTTTTCACATATGAAACTGCAAATTAGATTTTTAAATGTGATTGTTTTTCACGTGTGAAAATCCAATTTGCAGTTTCACATGTTGAAAATCTAATTTCACACGTGGAATTGCAAGTTCACATGTGGGTTGAATTTTTTTTATTCTCTTCACATGTGAAAAAATGATGTTAACATATTGCAGAAGCAATGTTTCCACCGGTGGAATTAGGGTGACCACATCTAAAAAGCCCAAATGCAGGGCAAGGGAATGATTTTGCAGGACATTTGCGGAACAGTGGACAGAATACATTTTTGGGGGGTTTAGCGGGTTAATGGATCATGTTCAAATGGCGACATAGCTCTACTGTTTGAAGGTCACTGCCTGTTAAAGTGACAATCCTTAGTTGTTTCATCCATTTTTGGACTTATAAATGAATGGTATGTACCCATTGATTCTTGAAGAATATAACGTATAAATGCATCATGAGCTTAGTTCAACTGTTGTACTCCATCAGAACCCATAATATAAGCTTGTTTTACTCCAATGTTTGGAAACAAATTAAATGTGAACATGGTTAAAACTATAATTTTGATATCATGGATGGTCAGTCTTTGCATCCATAGCGTAAACTATGGATTTGAGAGTAATTACATTTCACCAGCCCCTTCCCTCAGCTTTTTACTGAAATTGTGGTGGGGATGATGTTTTAATTCATTAAGAATTGCAGCTTTAAACACCTTTAATAGAGTACTAGTGTTATTATATGGTGCATTAAGCTAGTGAGTAAGTAATGTTTGTGCCATTAATATCAAGCAAAACTTATATATTTTCATTTGTATATCTCCTCATACAAAATATTTGATCTCAAATCCAAAATTCTGGAGTATAGAGCCAAATTGAAAGTTTTAGCTTCACTGTCCAAATAAATACGCAGGGGAGTATACATGCTATTCCAACGATCATAAAGACACCAGTCACACAACCAGGGGACTCTGCTCTCGCAATGCAACAATAAACAGGTAGACAAAACTGTTGGGCATCTTTAGTATTGAAAGATGTCTTGAAAATTATTTGATTTTTTATGTAGAAGACTAATTAATTAGGCCTACCTGCTACCTGCCTGACCCTAAAGGTTTTCTTTAATACACAATGTGACCACAAATACTTATAGATAACACTTATCATTGAGGACTCCAGCACTGTTTTCTGCCATGCCAGAAAAATCTGGTTACCATGGAGTAAAAAATACATTGACCACAGCAGTGATATTCAAGTACAGTATTCTTAAAAATAACTCTATGATTAATAGTCAACATTTTTACAAACATCCTGAGTACGACACTTTCAGTGTTGAGTTGTGTGTGCTGAAGAAGCCACCATCTTTATTTCCACTCAACATTTCAGATTTTATGGCCGGTGCGCTATCTGAAAGAGATTACAGCAGACGAACATGCGTAATTGCCAGTAATTTCAGACAGAATGATTCACAATGTTGCACATAAGTAACCTTCCAAGTTTTCACGTGTTGTTTAGAACATATTTGGAGGGACCTTTGATGTACTCACACTGTATGCATGGTATGGGGCCCTGAGCTCTGTTTTGGGAGACAAGTATCCCTCAAGTTTGGTAGGTTCTCTCAACACGCACATTGGTGCTCAACTACTGCACACACAACCCCACCTTAACACTAAACTTGACAAAACTACAGGATATTGAACTGATCTTTCTGAGTGTGTATACTGTATGTATGGCTCATATGCAATGTGGCTCACTTTCTCCGTTCACTAGGGAGGAAAAAGTGACACAGTAGACTAGAGGCCTGCCTAAGTCAGAAAGGGAGGGGGATCCTCCTCCCCTTCAACAACACATCTCTGATCTGGTTCAAGAAATGACACCATTGCCTGTGACAGACAGCATTCGTCAGTGCCAGCAGACATCAAGAGAGAGAGATGGGCCCAGATCTGAAGGGAGATGTGACCTGAGAAGTTGTTATAACTCATTGCCTTACTAACGGCACTCCACTACACAGAGCACTACAGATGAATGTTGAGTGGCTGCCATCTGAATTCTATAGTGCCAGAGGTGTCAGTGGACTCTGAAGTAAATTTATGGTATATTCAATAATCAATAGTAATTTCTGCATGTGCACACATCTCTTTATTCAGAGACACAATCCAAAAGTAACTAAACGTCAATGCATATATTATATGCATATCACAGATATGGATAGGCCTATGTGCTAATGCCTTGAGCAGTGCTACAATATAATAAACAGAATAGCAGCAATTAGGCTTACTAAGAAACTATCATAAACATTACAAAAAGATTGTTGAGTCTACAGGTGAAAACATCCATCATCTTTTAAGACATTAACAATTCCTTAGGAATTGTGGTTTGAGAAAAAGGAAGTGCCTAGAATAACGGGGAGCCCTCTTTTTTGACTGCAGGCTTTTTATTGAGGTGAGAAAATTCCAGTGGATGCCAAAAACATGCATTAACATACCACTGCAAAGCCAAGGTTAGCGAACCCGGACCTTACTCACTTATTACCCCTTTAACTACCCCTTTGGAAATATACATCTATAATGTTTGGCACACAGACCTCTAATAACGAGCAGGTAACAACCAGTCATTATGGGGGTTTGTAGCAGGAGATTTACAAATCTCAGGTTCAGTGGTGTTGGGCAGGTTCCCGTTGCTTGAAAGTGTATATTTAGTCAAGGGCATGGTGAGGTAGGGGAGGCCGGGGCTAAAAGTAACACGGAGTCAGTTGTAACAGCTAAAAAATATATAATTTAGAAACCACTTAGAACGCTGTTATTCAATGTGATAATGCTTGGTTATTGTCTCTAAATACATAGATATTTTTTGTATTGACAAATATTGTTTTTAAGGCCTAAAGTTAATATTCTTGCCTCCTCTCTTTCTTGATTATTGACCTGTGGAACATTAACCATGTACAGTTGCGGCCAAATACTGTATATTGGCACCCATTGCACTTTTCTTAAATAATTCCCTGTTTCTTCTCAAATAAGTTTAATTTGAAAAAACGTTGTCTCCACTCCTTGTAATTGGATTTTCAACCATGCAGAACCAATTTTATTTTTGCAAATTTATTTTACCAATTTAATTTAGAAAATAAAGACAAATGGCATGGACAAAATTTACAAAATTATTGTCACCCCAGACCTAGTACTTGTGTCACGGCCGTCGTCGGAAGGAGACCAAGGCGCAGCGTGGTATACGTACATTCTAATTTATTAAATGAATGAACACTGAACCAACTAACAAAAACAACAAAACGAACCGTGAAGCTAATATGAATAGTGCAGACAGGCAACTAAACATAGAACAAGAACCCACGAACACAAAAGGGAAATGGCTGCCTAAATATGATCCCCAATCAGAGACAACGATAAACAGCTGCCTCTTATTGGGAACCATATCAGGCCACCATAAACATACACATCACCTAGACCTACAAAACCCTAGACTTACAAAAACCCTAGACAATACCAAATCCCTAGACAATACAAAAACTAGCGTACCCACCCTCGTCACACCCTGACCTAACCAAATTATAAAGAAAACATAGATATCTAAGGTCAGAGCGTGACAACTTGGTTGCACAGTCTTTAGCCAATATACAGTTGAAGTCGGAAGTTTACATACACCTTAGCCAAATACATTTAAACTCAGTTTTTCACAATTCCTGACATTTAATCCTAGTAAAAAATCCCTGTCTTAGGTCAGTTAGGATCACCACTTTATTTTAAGAATGTGAAATGTCAGAATAATAGTAGAGAGAACTATTTATTTCAGCTTTTATTTCTTTCATCACATTCCCAGTGGGTCAGAAGTTTACATACACTCAATTATTATTTGGTAGCATTGCCTTTAAATTGTTTAACTTGGGTCAAATGTTTCGGGTAGCCATCCACAAGATTCCCACAATAAGTTGGGTGAATTTTGTCCCATTCCTCCTGACAGAACTGATGTACCTGAGTCAGGTTTGTAGGCCTCCTTGCTCTCATACGCTTTTTCAGTTCTGCCCACAAATTTTCTATGGGATTGAGGTCAGGGCTTTGTGATGGCCACTCCAATACCTTGACTTTGTTGTCCTTAAGCCATTTTGCCAAAACTTTGGAAGCATGCTTGGGGTCAATGTCCATTTGGAAGACCCATTTGCAACCAAGCTTTAACTTTTTTTAACCCCTTTTTCCTACAAACATAATGATGGTCATTATGGCCAAACAGGTCTATTTTTGTTTCATCAGACCAGAGGACAAAAAAGTACAAATCTTTGTCCCCATGTGCAGTTGCAAACCGTAGTCTGGCTTTTCTATGGCGGTTTTGGAGCAGTGGCTTCTTCCTTGCTGAGCGGCCTTTCAGGTTATGTCGATGTAGGACTCGTTTTACTGTGGATATAGATACTTTTGTACCTGTTTCCTCCAGCATCTTCACAAGGTCATTTGCTGTTGTTCTGGGATGAAGTACGTTCATCTCTAGGAGACAGAACGCGTCTCCTTCCTGAGCGGTATGGCGGCTAAGTGGTCCCATGGTGTTTATACTTGCGTACTATTGTTTGTACAGATGAACGTGGTACCTTCAGGCGTTTGGAAATTGCTCCCAAGGATGAACCAGACTTGTGGAGGTCTACAATTTTTTTGCTGAGGTCTTGGCTGATTTCTTTTGATTTTCCCATGATGTCAAGCAAAAAGGCACTGAGTTTGAAGGTAGACCTTGAAATACATCCACAGGTACACCGGCAATTGATTCAAATGATGTCAATGAGCCTATCAGAAGCTTCTAAAGCCATGACATCTTTTTTTCTGACATTTTCCAAGCTGTTTAAAGGCACAGTCAACTTAGTGTATGTAAACTTCTGACCCACTGAAATTGTGACACAGTGAAATAAGTGAAATAATCTGTCTGTAAACAATTGTTGGAAAAATGACTTGTGTAATGCACAAGGTAGATGTCCTAACCGACTTGCCAACACTATAGTTTGTTAACAAGAAATTTGTGGAGTGGTTAAAAAACAAGTTTTAATGACTCCAACCTAAGTGTATGTAAACTTCCGACTTAAACTGTCGATAAGGGCACTCAACATGTACTGTACTGACACAAATGACTGATGATTGGTTGGAAGAAATTGATAATATGAAGATTTTGAGAGCTGTACTGTTAGATTTCAGTGCAGCCTTTGATATTATTGACCATAACATGTTGTTGAAAAAACATATGTGTTATGTGTCTTCAACCTCTGCCATATAGCAGTTTCAGAGCTACGCTATATATACAAAAGTATGTGGACACCCCTTCACATTTTTGGATTTGGCAATTTCAGCCACACTCGTTGCTGACAGGTGTACAAAATCGAGCACACAGCCATGCTCTTTCTGTAGATAAACGTTGTCAGTAGAATGGCTCAGTGACTTTCAACGTGGCACCGTCGTAGGATGCCAGCTTTCCAACAAGTCAGTTCGTTAGATTTCTGCCTTACTAGAGCTGCCCCGGTCAACTGCAAGGGCTGTTATTGTGAAGTGGAAATGTCCAGGAGCAACAACGGCTCAGCTGCGAAGTGGTAGGCCACACAAGCTCATAGAACGGGACCGCCGTGTGCTGGAGTGCGTAGTGTGTAAAAATCTTATGACCCCGGTTGCAACACTCACTACCGAGTTCAAAACTGCCTCTGGAAGCAACGTCAGCACAAGAACTGTTCGTCAGGAGCTTCATGAAATAGGTTTCCATGGCCGAGCAGCCGCACACAAGCCTAAGATCACCATGCGCAATGCCAAACGTCAGCTGGAGTGGTGTAAAGCTCGCCGCCATTGGACTTTGGAGCAGTGGAAACGCGTTCTCTGGAGTGATGAATCTGGGTTTGGCGGATGCCAGGGGAACGCTACCTCCCCCAATGCATAGTGTCAACTGTAAAGTTTGGTGGAGGAGGAATAATGGTATGGGGCTGTTTTTCATGGTTCGGGCTAGGCCCCTTAGTTCCAGTGAAGGGAAATCTTAATGCTACAGCATACAATGACATTCTAGACAATTCTGTGCTTCCAACTTTGTGGCAACAGTTTGGGGATGGCCCTTTCCTGTTTCAGCATGACAATGCCCCTGTACACAAAGTGAGGTCCATACAGAGATGGTGTGTCGAGATCGGTGTGGAAGAACTTGACTGGTCTGCACAGAGCCCTGACCTCAACCCCATCGAACACCTTTGGGATGAATCGGATCGCTGACTAAAAGCCAGGCCTAATCACCCAACATCAGTACCCGGACCTCACTAATGCTCGTGGCTGAATGGAAGCAAGTACCCGCAGCAATGTTCCAACATCTAGTGGAAAGCCTTTCCAGAAAAGTGGAGGCTGTTGTTGCAGAGAAGGGGGGACCAACTCCATATTAATGCCCATGATTTGAGAATAAGATGTTCAACGAGCAGGTGTCCACATACACTACATGACCAAAAGTATCTCTCTAATAGAACACAAAGGATTTTCTTTAATGGAAGCTTCTCTAATATTAAACATGTTAAGTGTGGTGTATTGCAGGGAAGCTCTCTTGGGCATCTACTCTTTTCCATTTTGACCAATGACCTGTCATTGGCATTTAACAAAGCCTGTGTGTCAATATATGCTGAACAATCAACCCTATATGCATCTGCAACCACAGCTAGTGAAGTCACTACAACCCTAACAAAGAGTTGCAGTCAGTTGTAGAATGGGTGGCCAGTAATAAACTGGTCCTGAACATCTCTGAAACTAAGAGCCTTGTATTTGATACAAATCAATCTAGACCTCAATTCTAGACCTCAGCTGAATCTGGTAAAGAATGGTGTGGTTTTTGAGCAAGTTGAGGAGACTAAATGACTTGGTGTTACCTTAAATTGTCAACTGTCATGGTGAAAAAAAATATTGATTCAATGTTTGTAAAGATGGTGAGAGGTCTGTCCGTGATAAAGATATGCTCTGCTTTTTTGACACCACACTCCACAATAGGGTTGAATGGTGGGAACCCAGTTACCAAGATTTACCGGGATTTACCACCCAAATCAACTGCCTTTCCCTGGGATAAATAACTGTGAGAAACAGGTAAATTATTTATATGAATAGCATGGTGTGAAATGGAACTGTTAAATGATGTCTAAATCTGGCTACTCTACGGCCTCTGCATGATGAATCAACGCTCAGGGTGGGAACAGACAGCCCATCTCAGTATGGAGTGCAGTTTACAATGCATATAAACCTATTATCTCATCATGGTGACTTATTTCCTTGTGACAGGTAGGCCTACATTTGCTGCAGCATAAATCAGTGCACTCGCGAGAACTCTCTTGCAGTCTTTCTCTCTCACCATCAACTCATTTTATCAGAACCTCTTATCCAGAGTGACTTACAGTGGTGAGTGCATACATTTTTCATACTTTTTAAAATATATAGTCCTATATATAGATGTCCTAGCTGACCTCTTTCAGGTAATACATTCAATGCAGTATTAGCCTTATATTTAGCTAATTAATGATGGGTTATGCATAATAAGCTTCTAACTTATAGCCTCTGTCTCTAGCGCAATACGCAAGCACCTGTGCTCCGCTGGCCTCTCCTTAAAAAATGCTCCTTAGCTCTTGGAGTCCCATGCAGGAAATGCTAGACTAGAATAGCTTGCTGGACATTATTTTGTAGTATTTCTTGAAGAGCACTATTCAAAGAGGGATGAAGAGCACTATTCGAAGAGGGACACCCTTTTTTATTGAATGTTAAATACAGCAGGCAATAGAACTCATGGGTAGTTAGAAAGAAGAACGAACACGCAATGGAGGTAGGCTATAGCAGTTATTTATTCAGACCTATAACAATTCAATCAATTTTCATGATGCATTTTCTTCTTTGACGCACCTTATGTCTAAACGTCTTTACAGTGAAATGATCTTGATTGGTGATCTCAATTAAAGCCGGTGTCTGATGATTTAAAAATATTTTGTAATTCTATGAATCTTACCCAGTTGATTAACTCACCCACTCGCCCAAATCTTAAATGCCCAGATAAATCTACCCTGATTGATTTGATATTAATAAATGTTCCACATAAATATTCTGCGGTTGGTGTTTTTTGTAATGATTTAAGTGACCATTGTGCTGTTGTTGCTGTTAGAAATACTAAGGTTCCTAAAACAAACCCACGTTTTATTTATAAGAGAAATTTGAAGTGTTTTAATGAGCAGGCTTTCTTTCATGATTTGTTTTATTTTGACTGGAGCAAGATTGAGCTTATCCCTGATGTGGAAACTGCTTGGATATTCTTTCATGATGGTTTTTAGGTCCCGTGTGACTCAGTTGGTAGAGCATGGCGCTTGCAACGCCAGGGTTGTGGGTTCATTCCCCACGGGGGGACCAGGATGAATATGTATGAACTTTCCAATTTGTAAGTCGCTCTGGATAAGAGCGTCTGCTAAATGACGTAAATGTAAATGTAATGTTTTTTCCAAATAGTAAGCCCCATTCCGCAGGTTCAGGGTTAAAGGGCGGGATAATCCATGGTTTTCTTCTGAGCTGTCTTGTATTATTCACGACCGTAATCTAGACTGGGCTAAAGCAAGGAAATCATGTTCTGATGCTGATTGGCTTATTTTTAGGCAGTTATGAAACAAGTGTTCTTTTCTTCTCAGGAAGGCCAAGTCTGAATATTTTATGTCTGTTACCACTGATAACCTGAATGACCCTAGAACGTTTTGGAAGGCTATTAAGTCTATGTCTGGTAACAGTAATGTTAATGAATTACCGTCATGTGTTTTGAAGGACTCTGTTGCTGTATATGAAAAAACTGAAATGCTGAATTGTTTCAATGAGCACTTTGTATCATCTGGTAGGCTGTTTGATTCAGTGTCCTCTGTCTCTGTACAACCCTGTGTGGATGAACCAGTGTCCTCTGTCTCTGTACAACCCTGTGTGGATGAACCAGTGTCCTCTGTCTCTGTACAACCCTGTGTGGATGAACCAGTGTCCTCTGTCTCTGTACAACCCTGTGTTGATGAACCAGTGTCCTCTGTCTCTGTACAACCCTGTGTTGATGAACCAGTGTCCTCTGTCTCTGTACAACCCTGTGTGGATGAACCAGTGAGAGCTGGTCAAACTTTTAGCTTTTTGCCATTCTCAGTGCAGGTGGTACATAAAGCCCTGACATCCTTAGATCAGCGAAAGCCTGCAGGTCCTGATCTTTTGGATCCCTGCTTTTTAAATCTGGCAGCTGATTTCATAGCTGAACCACTTACATATCTGTTCAATCTAACCCTGGAATGTAATGAAATTCCTAAGGCTTTTGATACAGTTGATCATGCTATACTAAGGCAGAGATTATCGAGGTTAGGTCTTTCAGAGCATGCAGTTGCATGGTTTGCTAACTATCTGTGATAGAACTCAGTGCACTCAATTTGATGGGCTTATGTCTGTTAAATTGTCTGTCTTTAATGGTGTGCCCCAAGGCTCTGTACTTGGTCCTCTCTTATTCACTATTTATACAAATGATTTAGACAAAAATGTCCAAAATGAGCAACTTCATTTTTATGCTGATGATACTGTTATTTACTGTTGTGCCTCGTCTCTTACAAAAGCTTTCCAGAACTTGCAAACTGCTTTTTATACTGTTCAACATACCTTGTGTCAATTGAAGCTTATCCTCAATACTGACAAAACTAAACTAATGGTGTTTTCTAAAGCAAGAAATAGACCTCTGAACCTTTCACCTATTACTACCTGTCAGGGCAAGGAAATTGAGGTTGTAACCTCATATAAATATCTTGAAATTTTAATTGATGACGGCCTCTCTTTTAAATTGCATATTCAACAATTTACAAAAAAATTGAAGCTGAAATTGGGATTTTATTTCAGGAATAAGGCCTGTTTTTCTTTTGAAGCCAGAAGGAGGCTAGTATCAGCAACATTTATGCCTTTACTAGACTATGGGGATATTTTATATATGAATGCTTCCACTCAGTGTTTGAGATCAATTGACACCCTTTACCATGGCACTGAGATTTATTTTAAACTGCAAAACCCTTACGCACCACTGCACTTTGTATACCAGGGTTGGCTGGCCTTCTCTAGTCACTCATAGGCTCAGTCACTGGTATACTTTTATTTATAAAGCCATTTTGGGTTTACTACCTTTTTATTTGGGCATTTTTATTGTTCAGAAATGTGGTGGGTACTCTCTTCGTTCGCTGGACTTTATCTTGCTAACTGTTCCAAATGTCCGAACTGAATTTGGTAAAAGGGCTTTTATGTACTCTGCGCCATCGTCTTGGAACGCCTTACAAAATACTTTTAAACTGGAAGAACTCGTCCCGATTGGTATTTTTAAATCACTGATGAATGATCTTGAGACTGATTCCCTGACCAGTCAATGTTTTTAATTAGCTGTTTTTGATTTTTGTTATACTCTTGTGAATTCTATGGTTTTTACTAGATTACTTGTATTTTTTCATCTTGTTTTTCTGTAATTTTTGTAATGACTTGGTGATGCCTATCTTGGCCAGGACGCTCTTGAAAAATAGATTTTAAATCTCAATGAGCCCTTCCTGGTTAAATAAAGGTTAAATAAATAAATAAAAAAATGAAGAGAAGTGAAAGCCTTCTGCATCTAATTCTGGTCCTATACTGTTCAAGGATGTCATTAGAATTATGAAGATAAGGACAAGAAAACATATTTCATTTAACTGTTAAAAGCGATGAAGGAATTAAGCAAATATTATGAAAGGTATATATGCATCAGCCTACTAATTATACAAATAGGCCCTATTATATTTCAAATATGTAAATATGCTAGCCTTGTAAACCGCATGTGCTGCACCAGAATTGCAAGTTCTCTTCTGCTTTATCATGGTTTGAACGATGTGCGTAATTCCAGTCCATATAATACTGTATAATACAATACAGAACAGTAATACAGTTCACACTCAAAAATATTAGCCTAATGGAGCTAGTTTAATTTATTTACCCAAGAGAGCATATAGCTAACTACATCTATGGGCTTTTATGTTTTTGGGTCGTAATTAATGTGCAGTAACCTATATCATATATGTATTGGATAATGGCACAATCATTTGTGCTTTTTAGGCTTGGGATCATTAAATGTCGTTAATGTAGGGTTCATAAAATGCATTTAATATATGGCTCATCAGGCTCAGGTAGCATCAGGTTTGAAATTTTCATGCTGATCAAAGCTCTAATCAAATCCAGAAATATTTATGTACTTTAAAATGCTTTTGAATGACACTTCCTGTTTTGGCGGGAAATACCGGGTTACCTGGTAGAAAGTGATTTATTCTCAGGATGGAACATTTGTAAAATACCGGGAAAACATTCAACCTTACTCCACAAAGCAAGTCCTGCAGGCTCTAGTTTTATCTTATCTTGATTATTGTAACTATTGACACAATCATATGGTCAAATGCTGCAAAGAATGACCTAGTTAAGCGGCAGCTGGCCCAGAACAGAGTGACACGTTTTGCTCTTCATTGTAATCAGAGGGCTAATATCAATAATATGCCTGCCAGTCTCTCTTGGCTAAGAGTTGGAGAAAGACTGACTGCATCGCTTTTTGTTTTTATAAGAAACAATGTGTTGGAAATTCCAAATCGTTTGCATTGTCAACTTACACACAGCACTGAAACACACTTACCCCCCCAGACATGCCACCAGGGGTCTTTTCACACTCCCCAGGTCCAAAATGACTGAGGATGAAGGTCCTTGCACCAGGGCCGCCACCAAAGCTAATCATATATCATTTTTATAAGCAAGAAGAGGTCTTTTGATTGGTATAGTTAATGACAACAGTTATTGTTGTATTTCTTACAAGACTCACATTAGTAATGGGGGTTAGTTGTAAGGGAGTTGGTTTTAATGCAGTCTACCTAAAATTGTATGGTATTTTATATGGTATTTAGACACTTGATGCCACTTCTTTACATCAAGTATCCATCCCAGGTCAAATAAAAACAGAAAAAAGTCAAGTTCATACTTTGAATGCTAATTACTCCATTTTGGTCAATATGGCATGCCTGAAAGATCAAATGAAAATAGATTTTGTACATTTTGTGTATTTTCATAAAAAAATCTGTTTCAAATCATACATTTTTATATCCGCCACATGTATGTCCTACAAACGTAGTTGCAGTGTGTAATGGTAACTGAGACATGTATGTTGTTTGTAAAAAAACATTATTCATCAAACTAAAATAGTATTTTCATACATAAGCAAAAGGCAAAAGGTGTTACATTTAGACCCGGTCTCCCTTACACAGTAAAGGCCTGTGATTTACTCCCAGCGGCCAATAATTACTGCTGTCTTGTCACCTGTCAAATTGAATGGACTGGGAGAGTCAGAGGCTCAAGTCTCTCCATGCTCTCTCTACAACCGTAGCAGTAAATCTGATGTGCTCTTAAAGACATAAATCACATACAACTTGTGAAGAGAGGCCTAGCTAGCTGCTCACTACTTCGAGCTGCATGAGTTATGACTCCATGTTGCAAGTAGGCAGTTGGACACTTCAAACACTTTCAATTACAAATGTATGTCAAGGAGTATTGTGGTGTATCAACAGGGCAATTGTAGGTGTGTGGTGTTGCTGTATGGACAATATGGTTCCCTTAAACAGACAATTGGATCAGCAGTGGTCTATAGAATCAGCCAAGCACAGGGAGAGCAGGACACATACAGTAGGCTGGGAACTATTGGCAGCTTCAATCAAAGTAAGGTGAAGTAAATATTGCTTGCCAAAGTCTGCATTCAGCTTTCTACAGTCTTTAGTGAAAGTTTACACACCCCTTGCACAGTCTTCACATTTTGTTGCCTTTAAATTGTATCTCAAAAGGGATTACATTGGATGTGTTTCCTACCGATCTACACAACCTACTCAACATTTTCGAAGTGAAAGAAAAATTATAGAACATTTTCCAAATGAATAAACATTTTAATATGAAGTTTAATTGATTGCGTATGTCTTCACACCCAAGTTATTACTTGGTGGAAACACAGTTGGCAGCTATTACAGCTGTGAATCATTTTAAGATTCTACCAACTTTGCACAACTCTTAGGGCAACATATATCTTAAGGTTACTAGCGTAACCCTGGTTCTCTGATATTATCAAATCAAATCAAATCAAGTTTATTTTATATAGCCCTTCGTACATCAGCTAATATCTCGAAGTGCTGTACAGACACCCAGCCTAAAACCCCAAACAGCAAGCAATACAGGTGTAGAAGCACGGTGGCTAGGAAAAACTCCCTAGAAAGGCCAAAACCTAGGAAGAAACCTAGAGAGGAACCAGGCTATGAGGGGTGGCCAGTCCTCTTCTGGCTGTGCTGGGTGGAGATTATAACAGAACTATGCCAAGATGTGCCAAGATTCTCTTGCAAGTAAGGGAATATGGTGAGATGTCTCACTCATAATATCAGAGAACCAGGGGTTACGCAAGTACAGTAACCATAAAGATGCACTATGCAGAAATCTCTCTGCCATTTCCTGGTTGCTAAAATTTTAATAGTTCGCCTAATTTCAGTTTATGTGACAAAACAAGAAAGAATAGTGTAGAGAATCATTGTACCATCTAAACCGCTGTGAAATATATTTTCCATAACCAAAAATATTGTACACTGCTCAAAAAAATAAAGGGAACACTTAAACAACACAATGTAACTCCAAGTCAATCACACTTCTGTGAAATCAAACTGTCCACTTAGGAAGCAACACTGATTGACAATAAATTTCACATGCTGTTGTGCAAATGGAATAGACAAAAGGTGGAAATTATAGGCAATTAGCAAGACACCCCCAAAAAAGGAGTGATTCTGCAGGTGGTGACCACAGACCACGTCTCAGTTCCTATGCTTCCTGGCTGATGTTTTGGTCACTTTTGAATGCTGGCGGTGCTCTCACTCTAGTGGTAGCATGAGACGGAGTCTACAACCCACACAAGTGGCTCAGGTAGTGCAGTTCATCCAGGATGGCACATCAATGCGAGCTGTGGCAAAAAGGTTTGCTGTGTCTGTCAGCGTAGTGTCCAGAGCATGGAGGCGCTACCAGGAGACAGGCCAGTACATCAGGAGACGTGGAGGAGGCCGTAGGAGGGCAACAACCCAGCAGCAGGACCGCTACCTCCGCCTTTGTGCAAGGAGGTGCACTGCCAGAGCCCTGCAAAATGACCTCCAGCAGGCCACAAATGTGCATGTGTCTGCTCAAACGGTCAGAAACAGACTCCATGAGGGTGGTATGAGGGCCCGACGTCCACAGGTGGGGGTTGTGCTTACAGCCCAACACCGTGCAGGACGTTTGGCATTTGCCAGAGAACACCAAGATTGGCAAATTCGCCACTGGCGCCCTATGCTCTTCACAGATGAAAGCAGGTTCACACTGAGCACATGAGCACATGTGACAGACGTGACAGAGTCTGGAGATGCCAGGGAGAACATTCTGCTGCCTGAAACATCCTCCAGCATGACCGTTTTGGCGATGGTTCAGTCATGGTGTGGGGTGGCATTTCTTTGTGGGGCCGCACAGCCCTCCATGTGCTCGCCAGAGGTAGCCTGACTGCCATTAGGTACCGAGATGAGATCCTCAGACCCCTTGTGAGCCCATATGCTGACACATGCACATTTGTGGCCTGCTGGAGGTAATTTTGCAGGGCTCTGGCAGTGCACCTCCTTGCACAAAGGCGGAGGTAACGGTCCTGCTGCTGGGTTGTTGCCCTCCTACGGCCTCCTCCACGTCTCCTGATGTACTGGCCTGTCTCCTGGTAGCGCCTCCATGCTCTGGACACTACGCTGACAGACACAGCAAACCTTTTTGCCACAGCTCGCATTGATGTGCCATCCTGGATGAACTGCACTACCTGAGCCACTTGTGTGGGTTATAGACTCCGTCTTATGCTACCACTAGAGTGAGAGCACCGCCAGCATTCAAAAGTGACCAAAACATCAGCCAGGAAGCATAGGAACTGAGAAGTGGTCTGTGGTCACCACCTGCAGAATCACTCCTTTTTTGGGGGTGTCTTGCTAATTGCCTATAATTTCCACCTTTTGTCTATTCCATTTGCACAACAGCATGTGAAATTTATTGTCAATCAGTGTTGCTTCCTAAGTGGACAGTTTGATTTCACAGAAGTGTGATTGACTTGGAGTTACATTGTGTTGTTTAAGTGTTCCCTTTATTTTTTTGAGCAGTGTATATTCAGCTGTTTAAAGCTAGTGTACAAAACTCACATTTCTATGTGAATTTGGTCCGGTCGCCCACAAAGTTACAAATTGCAGCTTTAAGTTCTCTTTCAATTATCTCACAGTGGGATATGGCCAACTCATTTATTGCACATGCTCTCTGAAGCCAGGCAGTCTCACATATCAACCCTGCTACACTGAGGACAGTATGCGACACTGAGGACAGTATACACCAATGATGTCAGTATACACCAATGAAGGCGCAGTGCCGTGTACTGTAGTCGGTAGAACCTCATAAAAGTATGTCCAACAAGCCGCATCGCAAATCTCCTGTAAGGAGCTGTCATTGAACAGTGCCCAAGAGGTAGCCATAGCTCTGGTGGAGTGAGCCCTTAGGCCCTCCAGAGGCTGTAACCCCTTGCTATTATAGGTCAATATAATAGGTTCCAGAAAGGGGCCTGCCCTTGCGTGGAGGTGCCTAGGACACATAAATGTAGGTCGCTCTTGCGCAAAGCTCTCATCCTATCCAAGTATATGCGCAAAGCCTACTGGACACAAACGGTGTAGCCCCTCCTCTTCAATAGAAGGGAAAGGCGGTGGGTAGAAAGCCACAAGCTCCAAGACAAGACAATTGTAATTGCCGCTAACCTTAGGCATAAAGGTGGGGTTGGGCAACAAGGTATCCTTGGAAATGCCCCAGGCAAACTGTAGGCCCGAACAGTGCATGTAGCTCACTCACTCGATTTATGGATGTAAGGGTGACCAGTAAAGCGGCCTTAAAGGAGAAATATTTCATCTCCAAACTTTCCAGCAGCTCAAAAGGCTGCTGTGAAATAGCCTCACGCACAATAGACAAATCCCATGACGGGAATTAAGGCTTAAGATCTGGACATAAGCGACGTGCCCCCTTCATGAAACATACATAAAAGGGGAGTTTTCCCATCGTGCTCGTGTTGAAGCCTATATTACAGGCCAAGATTGCAGCTAGATAGACCTTAACAGTGGAGAAAGCCTTCCCTCTGTTCAAAAAGTCCTGCAGGAAGCATAAAACCTTGAATACAGAGCATTGGTAAGGACTGATCTGTATTTTGTCACATCGCTTATCAAAAACGCACCACTTATTTCCATACAGTGATCCTGTTGAAGGGGCCCTAGCACTCTGTATAGTATCAATGACTCCGAGAGGCAGGCCTGTCTCATCCAGATTTAACCTCTCACCGGGCCAGGCCCAGAGGGAAAATCTCAAAGTTCACTTGGGTCAGCAGATCACTGCGTAGCAGCAAGTTGCCAAGGCTTGTTGTACAGTCTTGAACGTGACAGGAACGACGCGATGTTACCTTATGAGAGAGAGAATCTAGCCTTATGCCTAGGTATTCTATTAGCACCAAACAGTTATTTTTCTGATTGATCTTGAACCCTAGCTCAGAGAGGTGGGTTACAAGGGAAGTTGTGTCTGGTACCACTTGTTCTCGGGATGGGGAGCAAAGTGTCTATGTAGGCAGAGACCTCGAACCCACCTGCTGTACAGGTGAACCAGTCGCCTCAATGAATAGAGCGAGACGGCACGTTGAACATAAGCATATGGAACGTGAACTTCGTCAGATAATGTTGAAGACCCTTAAGAGACGAAGGAAGAAAAGCGGTGAAGCTAATTCTTACCTGAAGCAGGTGAAGTGGTGAACTTAACTCTTACCTGAACCTTATGGTAAAGTCGCCCAACACAAAAGACGAGAACTGATAACCCTGCGCGTGAACAGTAAACAGGAAAACAGATCAAGTCATGCTGAAGAAAGCGAAGTAGAACTCTACTGTGAGGAAAGGAGGTGAGAATGATCAAAAGCCAACTGACATTTACTCCTGAGGTGTTGAACTGTTACACCCTCTATAACCACTGTGGTTATTATTTGACCCTGCTGGTCATCTATGAACGTTTGAATGTCTTGAAGAACGATTTGACCTTATTGGCCATGTACTCTTATAATCTCCACCCGGCACAGCCAGAAGATGACTGGTCACCCCTCTGAGCCTGGCTCCTCTCTAGGGATTTTTTCCTAGCCACTGTGCTTCTGCATCTGCATGGCCCTGCTCTTTGGAGTTTGAGGCTGGGTATCTGTATAGAACTCTGTGACAACTGCTGATGTCAGAAGGGCTTTATTGAAAATAAATTACATTTTGTGTAATTTTCTCACTGAAAAATAAAACTCTGTCTCAGGGTTAGATTTTCAGAAGATAATGGCAGGTTTTCCTTTAACTTTTTACCTGGGCTTGCTCATGGATGGTGGAGTTTGTCAGGATCAAAATAAATATGAAATGAGCAAAGCCCAGGTGAATAGTTAGAGCAAAGAAAACCTGCCTCAGTCTTCTGAAAACCTAATTCTTGGATAGTTGTATTTTTGCAGTGGGACAATTACGCACATTTTAATGACAAAGATACACCAGAATCAAACAAATGTATTTTTAATCAATCAAATTCATTTAAAAAAGCCATTTTCATATATATTTTTGTGATATCAAATTGGTAGTTACAGTCTTGCCCCATCGCTGCAACTCCAGTACAGGATTCGGGAGAGGCGAAGGTCGAGGCAGGGGTCTCTAGTGCGCGATGGGACAAGGACATCCCTGCCGGCCAAACCCTCCTCTAACCCGGACGACGCAGGGCCAATTGTGCACTGCCTCATGGGTCCCCCGGTTGCGGCCAACTGTGACACAGCCTGGGATCGAACCCAGGTCTGTAGTGACACCTCTACCACTGCGATGTAGTGCCTTAGACCGCTGCGCCAAGCCTTATAAAGTCCTTTTTACCAAAAAAGTATGTTACCATGCACCTCTGATCCACAGTTGTGATTGGAAAGGACTTGGTAATTGTGCTAATGGTTGACATCTCTCAGCTGCGACATATACCTTAAAACGAAGAGGGCAGGAAGAAAGCAATGTTTATCAACGACCTCCAGTTCTCCGTGTGAGGGCCTATCCTTAAGTTACCTGACCCAACACACACACTTGGCCAGGAGCCTTTGAAGCCTTAAACGGTCAGGCCAATCACCTTTCACTGTGTCCACCAAAGCAACCAACACAAAGGTCAATCCTGTGTATGCAGGGCTTTCCCCAACTCTAAAACATTCACCCCACACGGTTTAAACTACTGGGAGCCATAATTATGTGCTCAGCTGGTCATACTCAGATAATAGTAGCCTATTGTGCCAGGTTGACCTATGAGAAAAGCTAGCAGCTAGCCATTTTAGACCACAGGTCTAAACCTCAGGTATAAGCAAAAGTTTGCGAGTATGGCCCCCTGTTGTTTTCTCTGATGAAGTGAATTAAGCACTTTTACAATTTGCTCTTTTCAATCTGTTCAGTTGACATCTGATGCAGATAATCTACATCCTTCAGAACATCGTCATCTGTATCTGTACCTGACGCATGACCAACTCCAGCTTGACACAAAACACAATCTGAAACGTCCATCCAACCAGTTTGGACTAGGCCTGTCTAGATACTAAAATAACAAACAAACAAAATGATTACCATAGAGAAGTCGAGTCGTTGGCCCCAGCCCAGCCCAGTCAGCCCAGTCTACCCTAATTTTCCTTTGCTTTGATGTCCAGGCCGTGCTGTGTTCCTGTCCTCAGGTGCTGCCCAAGCCTGATTTATGGGGATAGGGTTCCACAGGAGCCCCCTAAATTACATGTCTCTTAAACATAGAGCAGATAGAGAGAAGGAGAGAGAGGGGGATTGCCACTTTGGAGAGCTAATTGTATGGACAATTCTAACCCAAAGTAGATAAGAGAATTCCTCTTTCCTCCTTCCCTCCCTCCTTCTCCCACATTGGTAAGATGAGGGGAAACTAGCACAACGCAGATTAGGCTGCTATCTGATAAACACACAATTTGTCACGGGCGTCCAGTGACTGATATTCATGGGACTCTCCAATTAAGATAAATATCAGAAAAATTAGCACCAGAATAAATAGCACCAGTCTAAGCAACGTGACTAGTAGGCTGCAAAATAATAGGTATTTGAGAGGAAATAAATGAATTGTGGATTTACATCGAAGCAAGCTTCATACATTGGAGCACCCTCTCAGAGCCGAAGTGATCCATCAATGGCCTAGATACGGTATGATCCAAAAATAATGAATAGGCAGAAGTCAAGAAAAAGTAAATTGTCATGCCAAAAAGGCTGTGGAAGTGTTGAAACACTTAGAGATCCTGTAAGGGGTGAGAGGGAGTGTCTGTGGAGGAGGAGGAGGTGACAGCCCATTTGCCTTGAGGGTGCCCATAAACCAGGTAGAGAGAGAGAGCGCACCATTCCTCATAGGTGACTGTACCATGTGACTGGAAGAGAAGGGCTGGCTTTAAAATTCAGGCAGGGCCATCCCGCAGAGGCAGAGGTAATCACAGGGCGCCAGAGGAGTTGGAGAGGAGTCGGAGACCAGGGCTGTCGGGACACAACACCCAACAACGTCCCAACTGACAGCCCCGTGAAAGACACCGTGGGACACAGCACCCAACACCAACCCAGCCGGCAGCTCCGTGAAAGACGGCGCGGGTCACAGCACCCAAAACCAACCCTACCGGTAGCCCCGTGGAAGAAGCCACGGATCTACAGCAGAGGAGGTCCTGGCATAGCGACGGCAGCTATAGGAACACACCAGGTACAAGGCATCTAATCTACCTCATAGCCTCCTCTACACAAGAAGAACTACACAAAGCTACAGACAGCGGCTACAGAGAAACAACTAAGTAGACAGCGGCTACAGAGAAACTACAACAACAGCCGGTGATGATGAGCTGCAGCAGTCTGGCAAGGTTAGAGGAATTGTCAGAGGAGGAGCTGGAGCTGAGCATGCTGGGTCAGGGGGAGGATGTTGAGGCGAGCGACGGCAGCCCCAAGGGGCCCTTGCAGGACAGCGAGGGCTCGGCCAGCAGCCCCCCCAGCGATGACACTGAGGGGGACCAGTCCAAGAAGCGTAGCCGCCCGGTCCGCTCCAAGGCCCGCCGTGTGGCCGCCAACGTACGTGAACGCAAACGCATCCTGGACTACAACCAGGCCTTCAACGCTCTGCGTGTGGCACTCAACCACAACCTCAGCGGCAAGCGGCTCTCCAAGATTTCCACCCTGCAGAGGGCCATCAACCGCATCTCAGCCCTGTCTGTCTTCCTCAGCTCCAACCCCCCCAGTAAGCCTTGCTCCCACCGGGAGTGCCACAGGCCAGCTGGGAGGTCATTGGCGGTGGGAATGGTGGGGACGTCACGGCTGGACCCGCCCAGGGTGACAGTTGCTCATCGCCTGGAGTCCCAGAACTACATCTCCTGTAACCACGCATCACTCCCCCATCAGATCCAGCCCCAGCAGGGAACCCACCCTCAACTTCACAGGCTGCCAACAGAGACACACCTCTACATTGACAGCTTGGGCTCCTCATGCCCCCCCTCGCCACACTACCCCTGCTATCCTGCCAAGGGCCAGTTGTACCCCTCACGCGGACACTGTGTGACAGGGAACCCCTTGGAGCAGCCGCCAAGCCCTATTAGGTACACACAGGTGGGCGAAGGGCTGGGGTACCAGACGAGGGGGTGGGCCTCCTGCGCCCAGGGCTACATTGATGCCTTTATGGAGTCGTCTCCAGCCATGGGCCTCCCCTGGCAGGTGAGCCACATCCAGGAGACAGCAGGCCCCCAGCACAGCCTGCCCCTGCTCTGACACTAGGACCAGAGCATAGGTATCCACCACTGTGGCCTCTGGAGTCTAGAGAATAGACCAGCCATCTGTCCTAATGATCTCAGGGAAAAAGTGAGCTTCGTGTGCTCTCACTGTTGCAATGGATTCAGTATTACAGTGCAACTCTCTAAAGACACTGAATTAGTTTCAAGTTTTAATGTCAAAGTGAAATGCCTTTCTAAACCCAACAATGCAGTAATCAATAACAATGTAATACTAAAAATAGCATAAGGTAGAACAAAAGCACAAGAGAATTAAAAATAAGAAGAACATGAGAAAGTAAGTAAGCACACTATATACAGGGTCAGTCAGTTTCAGTACCATATTTACAATGTGCAGGGATACTGGATGTGTTATCTAACAATGTAAATATGATTGTCATATCCTGAATAGAATGGCAATGTACATTTCTGGATGTTTTAAACATGACCATTCAAGCCAATTAATGTTATTCTTATAGACGTAAAACTTTCAATTGCTCAAAACACACACCTCACTTGTCCAAAGTGTTGAGAGTCTGAATGTATAGCAGCAATCCTCTTTACAAACCCAAAGAACAAACTTGTTTTAGTTTTTTATATTGCATTATTGTATTAATGTATGTGAATGCTACAGTTTGTATTCTCATTTAAAAAAACGTAATAATAAAACCTTAAAAAATATATATGACTCACAAGTTTGTGCAGTTTACATGAAAGCTTGCATGTGTGTGTGTGTGTGTGTGTGTGTGTGTGTGTGTGTGTGTGTGTGTGTGTGTGTGTGTGTGTGTGTGTGTGTGTGTGTGTGTGTGTGTGCGTGTGTGCGTGCGTGTGTGTGTGTGCATGTGTTAATTTTTGCCTTGAGGTCTGTACTATTTAGCCTCTATCTTCCCAGGGTCTCAGTTGACAAGGGTCCCTATCCTAGCTGAGGAATGGGTTTGCTTGCCCATTCTTGTCATATTTCTAAGAAAAGAGAAGCCAAGGTTCTTTTTACACGCAAAAATAAAAGGCAATAATGGACCAATAGCCAGTGGCGCAACATCACCTCTTCTGTTCCCAGTGTGGAATCATTGAGGAATGTTGGGACTAAAGAATGTGTTTGTTGGATTTTTTGGTGTGTGCATGTGCGTATGTACTCATGTGCGTATGTCTACGAGTACGCCTATGTTCTGCCTACACTTCCAAATGAACTTAACCAAATACAACAACTACGCAATATTACAGTTGTCCACATTACTTACTTTATTTAACTTGGCAAGTCAGTTAAGAACAAATGCTTATTTACAATGATGGCCTAGGAACAATGAGTTAACTGCATTGTTCAGTGGCAGATTTTTACCTTGTCAGCTCAGGGATTCGATCTAGCAACATTTCAGTTACTGGCCCAATGCTCTAACCACTAGGCTACCTGCCGCCCACTATTCCTAACCATTCCTATCCTACCATCCAACCTGCACCTGCACACACAAGAGCTTCCCACTCCCCTCTCCTGCTACAGTATGTCATGGAAACAGCTTTAATATTAGACTATAGGACTGAGGCCACGGACAGATTTATGAAGGCTCAGGAAGGAAGCCCATGCCCCGTCATCAGAGCGGTGAAATCCCCTGGCTGAGGGGCTGCTCTGGCCCGCGGGTGTGATAGTGAGTGTGTGTGTCATAGTGAGTGTGTGTGTGTGTGTGTGTCAGTGTGTCCGTGTGTGAAGGGGTGTGTTAGAACACTGTTTGAACACCATGGAGGTCTGCCAGGATGGGCCTTGGTTTGCCACTGAAAGGAACTGGCCTGAGGACAGCTACTGTACAATAGACTTAGTGGAGAGCCTGTGTGTGTGTGTGTGTGTGTGTGTGTGTGTGTGTGTGTGTGTGTGTGTGTGTGTGTGTGTGTGTGTGTGTGTGTGTGTGTGTGTGTGTGTGTGTGTGTGTGTGTGTGTGTGTGTTTGTCTGTTAAAGGGTGGAGAGTGGATAGAGGTGCTCCTTCATTCACAGACGTGAATCACTGTAAAACTTTGACTCACCAGTTCAATCTCATCATAGACACATTCGAGTGACAGATGCGGTGACGGCATGTCTTCCCGCTTACTGTGGCAAAAAGCCAAGCCAACCCTGGCTACCTGTTTACATGCTGTTCTATGTAAGTCCATGTATATAATTGGGTGAAAGTGTCTCCACTGTCTACCATGTACTGCACCATAACACCCATACAGGTATTAATTTCTCTCTATTGCAAAATACTAGTCAATCCCAACCTAATATCATGTAAGGGTATTATGGTGCAGTCCATGGTGGACAGTAGATCAACTTTCACCCAAGTATATACTGTACCACTTTGTGATCCTCATGAAATTAGATTAATAAGACAGTATAAAATATATCAATAGTGTTTCATATCATTGTCCATTGTCTAAGATGATATACTGTACACTGATATAGGAACACCTTCCTAATATTGAGTTGCCTACCCCCCCCTCCATCTGGGTGGCAGGTAGCCTAGTGGTTAGAGCGTTGGGCCAGTAACTGAAAGGCTGCTGGATGGAATCCCCGAGCTGCCCCTGAACAAGGCAGTTCCCACTCTTCTCTGGTAGGCCGTCATTGTAAATAAGAATTTGTTCTTAACTCACTTGCCTAGTTAAATAAAGGTTACATTTAAAAAAAACAACAGAACAGCCTCAATCATTGGGGCATGGTGTTGAAAGTGTTCAACAGGGATGCTGGCCCATGTTGACTCCACTTCTTCCCACAGTTGTGTCAAGTTGGCTGGATGTCCTTTGGATGGTGGACCATTCTTGATATACACAGGAAACTGTTGAGAGTGAAAAACCTAGCAGCGTTGCAGTTCTTCACTCAAACTGGTGCGCCTGGCACCTACTACCATACCCTGTTCAAAGGCACTTAAATATTTTGTCTTGCCCATTTACTCTCTTGAATGGAACACATACAGTACACAATCCATTTCTCAATTGTCTCAAGGAGTAACAATCCTTCTTTAACCTGTCTCCTCCCCTGCATCTACACTGATTGAAGTGGGGTTAACAAATGACATCAGTAAGGGATCATAGGTTTCACCTGGATTCACCTGGTCAGTCTATGTCAAGGAAAGAGCAGGTGTTCTTAATGGTTTGTATACTCTGTGTATATCTCTGTATTATGCATGGGAATACTTGTGAACAGATTTCCACAAAAAATATTAGCTGTTTTTTTTCCAGTATTTTATGCAAACAATTAATATATATATAATTAATTTTGCTCAGAAAACCAAATAAAATAAACCCTGTCCTAAGGTAATAGGCAAACTGATTGAGGAGTCAGCTGTATAGGTTGTTTGTGCTGGCATGGTCACTAGAGGGCAGCCTCCATTCAGTTTGTGTTCAACAGAGATTTGTTGAGTTAAGGTATTTGGTTCCATCTTCTTTTCAATCTAAATCCCCACAAATGGAAGCTGAAGTTTCAAGCTATTGTAGTGAATTTGTGGGGTAGTCCGATTGGGACTCGAAACCTAGGTCGCTGCGACTTTCAGTCCAACAACTTAGCCATTACAGCAAGAGATCTAAACCTCTTGAAATGGCCACTAGGTCACTGCAGTCTAGAATTTTCTCAGACTTCATGCAGGGAGTGCATAATTTCCAGGCCAGGCTTCTATGTTGTGACTCACCAGAGAGTTTACCTCTGTACCTGAACACGTCAATCCATCAGCGATGATTCTCTGTCAGACAACTCCTCCTCCATGACGTCCACCGCTACCGTCCAGACGGAATAGAAAACAAGGTAAACGTGTTAGAGAAACAATGCCGGTGTGTACCCTGAGCAGTGTGTAAGTCACAGAAATTAGTCACCTGCCTGGGCTGCATCTTCACCAAGGAGACAGCAGGAACGACCTTACGCCCTAAACTCACCCCCACAACTAGGGCACTTCAGTTCAGACACACACACACACACACACACATGGCTCACAAACACACACACACACACATACACACGCCACACACTGGCCTTCATATTTACAGTAGTGCAGACACTCATGTCACTACGACATTACCAAATGCAGGGTAAGGTAGCTTCAGGGCATCTGACATCCTTAGCTTGTTCCCATAACATGTATAAACAACTGATAGCAGCTTACTTTCCCAGGCACAATCACATAAATAAGGCAGTAAATCAAATAAAACTGTAAATGAAATTACATGTCAGGAACACCACTACATAGTTTCAACATCTGAGCTCTACCAGAATAATAAACCATGATACTGAATTCCAACTATATATATATCAATGCTTAAGGTTGCTGATTAAGATGGAGAGCTTACTTGACTGTCAATGTGTTCATATAATAATTACAAAATCATATTGTCAGGATTTTTATAACAAAACATGAATGTAGCTTCTAGATAGTAGTGTAACTAACATGTTACATTAGCTAATGTTTCATCCCCTCTTGACTGAAGTGAATGAACTACAGTACTAGCAGCTAGTTAGCTAGCTAGCAGCTACCACATCCAGTTCATCTCTAACTAGCTATCTGTCAGATAGCAGTATCTGGATTCGGTCTTATGTAGCAAAATTTGAAATTGGTTTTTTTACATTGTATAAAAGTAGAGATTCAGAGTTACAAAATGGTATATCATACACAGCATTTTTGAGAAAAAATGTGAAAGTAATTCTGCTTTGAAAGTTGATAAACTCACTTTTGAGAAAAGTGCCTTTGAATTTTTGGTACCTACTGGAGAGCTCTCCTTTGTCTACACCCTCTTTCTCACACCCTCTTAAGCCAGCCCCACCCATCTCTTTAGGGATTCACATGAGGGTATGTGCTTAACTAACGAGTCTCCCTCCCGGATCCGGGATCCTCCTTATCAAAAAAGCTGACTAGCATAGCCTAGCCTAACGGGACAGGGATATCATATAATATAATTTCATGAAATCACAAGTCCAATACAGCAAATGAAAGATGAACATCTTGTGAATCCAGCCATCATTTCCGATTTTTAAAATGTTTTACAGCGAAAACACAATATGTATTTATATTAGCTCACCACAATAGCCAAACACACAACGCCATGTTTTCACCATGTTTCCACCGCATAGGTAGCTTTCACAAAACCCACAAATAGAGATAAAATTAATCACTAACCTTGAACAACTTCATCAGATGACAGTCTTATAACATCATGTTATACAATACATTTATGTTTTGTTCGAAAATGTGCATATTTGAGGTATAAATCGTAGTTTTACATTGCAGCCACCATTACAAATAGCACCAAAGCAGCCAGAATAATTACAGAGAGCAACGTGAAATACACAAATACTCATCATAAAACATTTATGAAAAATACATGGTGTACAGCAAATGAAAGATAAACATCTTGTGAATCCAGCCAATATTTCCGATTTTTTAAGTGTTTTACAGCGAAAACACAATATATATTTCTATTAGCTCACCACAATAGCCAAACACACAACGCCATTTATTCACAGCCAAAATAGCTTTCACAAAACCCAGAAATAGAGATAAAATTAATCACTAACCTTTGGACAACTTCATCAGATGACAGTCTTATAACATCATGTTATACAATACATTTATGTTTTGTTCGAAAATGTGTATATTTAGAGGTACAAATCCTGGTTTTACATAGTGAATACGTAGCCACAATACGCCAAAATGTCCGGAAATATTTTGGACAGTCACCTAATCTAACCAAAGAACTCATCATAAACTTTACTAAAAAATACATGTTGTACAGCAAATGAAAGATACACTGGTTCTTAATGCAACCGCTGTGTTAGATTTAAAAAAATAACTTTAGTACAACATACAGCATGCAGTATTGTGAGACAGCGCTCACATATTCTCCGCCTTGTTGGAGCCAACATTTACCACAAAAATACGAAATAACATCATAAATATTCTCTTACCTTTGTTGATCTTCCATCAGAATGTTGTGCAAGGAGTCCTAGTTCCAGAATAAATCGTTGTTTGGTTTTAGAATGTCCATTTCTTCTGTCAAATTAGCAACTTTGGCTAGCATTGTGGCGCGAACATGCCCATCAACTCTTGGCGCCTCGAACGAAAAATTCCAAAATTCCCAATAAACGTTGAATAAACTGGTCAAACTCGGTTGAAAATCCTACTTTATGATGTTCTTCTCATATGTATCCAATAAAATCAGAGCCGGAGCAATTCGTCGTGTATACCGAACGCTTTTCAGAAGACAATGTGAGGTTCCCCGGCGCGCAGTTGAAAACTGACAAAAGAGCGGACCTGTCACTGTCACTAGGCAGGCCCTGACACAGAGCCCCTTTTTCAGAATTTTCACTTCCTGTCTGGAAGTTTGCTGCCAAATGAGTTCTGTTTTACTCACAGATATAATTCAAACAGTTTTAGAAACTTCAGAGTGTTTTCTATCCAATAGTAATAATAATATGCATATTGTATGATCTAGAACAGAGTACGAGGCCGTTTAATTTGGGCACGATTTTTTCCAAAGTGAAAACAGCGCCCCCCTATTAAGAAGAAGTTTTAACAGTGAGTAGTGTAGTAAAGATTAAGACAAAAAGTGGTAGTAGCCTACAATAAGGAAAAATCCCAGGTAAACAGAAAGTGTCCAGATAAAAATGTTTTATAAATATTAGATGACGCTTACGCAGACACACTTGTCTAAATTGATGGGTAATGTGAAATAAATGCTGTAACCCCCAGCCACATCTAGTGGTGTAAAAAGTATTAAATTGTATGAATCATATCAAATTCCTTATATTAAACCAGACGGCACAAATTTGTTCTCTTTTTTTTATTGACGGATAGCAAGGGGCACACTCCAACACTCAGACATAATTTACAAACAAAGTATTTGTGTTTAGTGAGTCTGCCAGATCAGATGCGGTAGGGATGTTCTCTTGACAAGTGTGTGAATTGGACATTTTTCCTGTCAAAATGTAATGAGTACTTTTGGGTGTCAGGGAAAGTGTATGGAGTAAAAAGTACATTATTTTATTTTGGAATGTAGTGAAGTAAAAGTAAAAGTTGCCAAAAATATAAATAGTAAAGTAATGTACAGATTCCCCGAAAAAAGATTTTGGTAAAAATTATTTAAAGTACTACTTAAAGTACTTTTGACCACTGCCCAAATGCCTTCACACAAGTATCATACTTTATATACTGTTACACATGCACTTATCACATAGTATTCCATACATAAGTTAAGTCCATGCAACCTGAGTTTAAACCTGAGTGAGGTGCACATGTACGAAACAGATGCATGCACCATATATTTATGTGGTGGACACTTGATACGGTCACATGGTATTGTTGTGGTATGCTCTAAAATCATGTTACGACCACACATATCAATATTCATTTTATATATAAAATTTTTCATATTGTCTTACTAAGTGGATGGGTTTCTACAGAAGGTGTAAACAGTACAGTCAAATGCTTACTTGCATAGTAGCAATATCAGAAATAGATAGTGTCAAAATAAAATAATATACAGTATGTAAAAGAACAATATCAATAGCGATATCAGTGATAGACGAGGTAGTTATATGTATACAACCAGGGGTAAAGTGGCTGAGCAGCAGGATAAAAAATAAAATAATAGTAGGAGCAACATGTGTTTGGAGAGAGTCATTTGAATAGAGGCATTGCAGATAGTGCTGATGACTGGTCCGTCCGAACCACGCATGAACAGGGAATCTCTATTCGGAGAGCCTGTTTCTGTCCTGCCCTTGACTTTGGTGCAGGGCAAGTGATGTTCGTAGCCTCTTCGTCGCAAAACTCTCTGATCTTCTCAAAAAGATAAGTTTGTCTAGCTGTGTCCAGTCCAGGTGGTGCTTGTACAGGCAGACCATCTATGGGAGGAAGGATGTCAGCGTTGCGCAGCAGCTGAAACCTGGTCCCGACAGTCCGAACGCTCCTTGGCGACAACAACACCAGGCCACAAAGCATCGAAGCTGTAAAACAGGGAATAACATCACTAACGTTACACACAATTCATACAAGTAAATGAATGTTAGCAAGCAAGCAAGCCAGCCATCTAACCTCAGCTAACGTGAGTTAGTGAACAGCAAGCTTTAACTTGGGGTCTTTTGTTTAGACATGTCACGTTAACATTAGCTAGCTAAAAAATGAACTATAATCCCAATCCATAGAGTAACGTTACTAGCAATGCAAACCTATTGTCATAGCTAAAGTTAACCAAATAAGTTAGGTTCAATGTTAACGTTAGCTAGCAAGCCAGCCATCGAACTCCAGCTGGCTAGCTAACAGCAAGCCTTAACTTGCAATGAAAACAAATTTCTGACAAAATTAGATACATATAATATCTGAAACTGTAGCGGGATTCTTACCCGTATACTGTACATGGATGAAAACTTCATGGTAGACTGTCACGTTAGCTAGGAGTGGTGGGTGTGAAGTCAGGCGCAGAGAGCAGAGGTTCCAGAAAATACGTATTTATTCCAAAAATGGTCACGCCAAAAACAACAGGCACAAATGACCACCAAAACGTGACACCAAACAATCCGTAATGGAACAGAACACAAACCTCCAATTCGGTGGAAGTCGTGACAGTACCCCCCCCCCCGACGCGTGGCTCCCGCAGCGCGCCGACACCGGCCTCGAGGGCGACCCGGAGGGCGAGGAGCAGGGCGATCCGGATGGATCGGTGGAAATCCCTCAGCAGTGATGGATCCAAGATGTCCTCCACCGGTACCCAGCACCTCTCCTCCGGACTGTACCCCTCCCAATCCACGAGGTACTGCAGGCCCCTCACCCGGCGTCTAGAGTACAGAATGGAATGTACCGTGTACGCCGGGGACCCCTCGATGTCCAGAGGGGCGGAGGGACCTTCGGCACCTCACCTTCCTGCAGGGGACCAGCTACCACCGGCCTGAGGAGAGAAACATGAAACGAGGGGTTAATGCGATAGTAAGAAGGGAGCTGTAACCTATGACACACCTCGTTTATCCTCCTCAGGACTTTAAGTGGCCCCACACACCGCGGCCCCAGCTTCCGGCAGGGCAGGCGGAGGGGCAGGTTTCGGGTCGAGAGCCAGACCCGGTCACCCGGTGCGAACACGGGGGCCTCACTAAGGTGGCGGGCAGCGCTCCTCTTCTGCCGCCCACCAGCCTGTTTGAGCGATTCCTGGACGGCTCTCCAGGTCTCCTTTGAGCGCTGCACCCACTCCTCCACCACAGGAGCCTCGGTCTGGCTCTGATGCCATGGTGCCAGGACCGGCTGGTAGCCTAACACGCACTGGACAGGCGACATGTTTGTGGAGGAGTGGCGGAGTGAGTTTTGAGCCACCTCCGCCCATGGGACATACCTTGCCCATTCTCCTGGCCGGTCCTGGCAATACGACTGCAGAAACCTACCCACATCCTGGTTCACTCTCTCCACCTGCCCATTGCTCTCGGGGTGAAAACCCGAGGTCAGGCTGATCAAGACCCCCAGACGCTCCATGAACGCCCTCCAAACTCGGGACGTGAACTGGGGACCCCGATCAGAAACGATGTCCTCAGGCACCCCGTAGTGCTGGAAGATGTGGGTAAACAGGGCCTCCGCAGTCTGCAGGGCTATAGAGAGACCAGGCAACGGGAGGAGACGGCAGGACTTCGAGAACAGATCCACAACGACCAGGATCGTAGTGTTCCCCTGAGACGGGGGAAGGTCGGTGAGAAAATCCACCGACAGATGTGACCAAGGCCGTTGTGGAACGGGGAGGGGCTGTAACTTCCCTCTAGGCAGGTGTCTAGGAGCCTTACTCTGAGCGCACACCGAACAGGAGGAGACATAAAACCTCACGTCCTTCGCTAAAGTGGGCCACCAGTACCTCCCCCTAAGACCCCGCACTGTTCTCCCAATTCCCGGATGACCCGAAGAGGGTAGTGTATGGGCCCACCGAATCAATTTGTCACGAACACCAAGCAGCACTTACTGAAGATCCGCTGGACACTGTGGAGGGGCAGGTTCCAACCGTAACGCCCGCTCGATGTCCGCGTCCACCTCCCATACCACCGGTGCCACCAGACATGAAGCTGGAAGTATGGGAGTAGGATCGATGGACCGCTCCTCAGTGTCATAGAGACGGGACAACGCGTCGGCCTTAGTGTTAAGGGAACCTGGTCTATAGGAGATGGTGAACCTAAATCTGGTGAAAAACATGGCCCACCTTGCCTGACGAGGAGTCAGTCTCCTCGCTGCCCGGATGTACTCCAGATTACGGTGGTCAGTCCAGATGAGAAAAGGGTGTTTAGCCCCCTCAAGCCAATGTCTCCACACCTTCAGAGCTTTTACCACAGCCAACAACTCCCGGTCCCCCACATCATAGTTTCACTCCGCCAGACCGAGCTTCCTCGAAAGAAAAAGCGCAGGGGTGGAGCTTCGGTGGCATGCCCGAGCGCTGTGATAGCACGGCTCCAACCCCAGCCTCGGACGCGTCCACCTCCACTATGAACGCCAAAGAGGGGTCCGGATGAGCCAATACGGGAGCATCGGTAAACAGCGCCTTCAGATGACTAAAAGCTCTGTCCGCCTCCGAAAACCACCGCAAACGCACCGGCCCCCCCTTCAGCAGTGAGGTAATGGGAGCAGCCACCTGGCCAAAACCCCGGATAAACCTCAGGTAGTAATTGGCAAACCCTAAAAACCCTAAAAACCGATGCACCTCCTTTACCGTGGTCGGATTCGGCCAATTACGCACGGCTGCAACGCGGTCACACTCCATCACCACCCCAGATGTGGAAATGCGATACCCCAGGAAGGAAACGGTTTGTTTGGAGAACACACATTTCTCAGCCTTGACGTACAGGTCATGCTCCAGCAGTTGTCCAAGTACCTTGCGCACCAGAGACACATGCGCGGCGCGTGTGGCGGAATAGATCAGGATATCATCGATATACACCACCACACCCTGCACGTGACGGCTGGAGCATTTTTCAACCCATACGGCATGACGAGGTACTCATAATGGCCAGATGTGGTACTAAACGCGGTCTTCCACTCATCTCCCTCCCGGATACGCACCAAGTTATACGCGCTCCTGAGATCCAGTTTTGTGAAAAAGCGCAGTCCGTGAAATGATTCCACCGCCGTAGCGATGAGAGGTAGCGGGTAACTAAACCCCACTGTGATGGAATTTAGACCTCTATAATCAATGCACGGACGCAGACCTCCCTCCTTCTTCACAAAAAAGAAACTCGAGGAGACAGGTGACGTGGAGGGCCGAATGTACCCCTGTCCCAAAGATTCAGCGACATATGTTTCCATAGCCACTGTCTCCTCCTGTAACAATGGGTACACGTGACTCCTGGGAAGTGCTGCAATTACCTGGAGGTTTATCACGCAATCCTCTCGTCGATGAGGTGGTAATTGGGTCGCCCTCTTTTTACAGAAGGCGATAGCCAAATCGGCATATTCTGAGGGAATGCGCACAGTGGAAACCTGGTCTGGACTCTCCACCGTCGTTGCACCAATGGAAACTCCTATACACCTACCTGAACACTCCTCTGACCACCCCTTTAGAGCGCCCTGTTTCCATGAAATCCTAGGATTGTGACTAGCCATCCAGGGAATCCCCAGCACCACTGGAAACTTAGGCGAATCAATAAGGAAGAGACTAATCCACTCCCTATGATCCCCCTGCGTTACCATGTCCAGTAGAACCGTGGCCTCCCTGACCAGCCCTGACCCTAACGGTCGGCTATCTAGGGAGTGCACAGGGAAGGGTTGGCCTATCGGCACCAGCGGAATCCCTAAACTAAGAGCGAGTCCCCGATCCATAAAGTTCCCAGCTGCACCTGAATCGACTAGCGCCTTATGCTGGAAAGAGGGGGAAAACTCAGGAAAAGAGATTAGTATGAACATGTGACCAACAGGGAGCTCTGGGTGAGTCTGGTGCTGACTCACCTAGGGTGTCCGAGAAGTGTTCTGCCTGTCCTCTCGACTCCCAGACGAGCTCCTCCAGCACCGATCGGCAGTGTGCCCTCTCCGACCACAACTGGTGCAGGAGGAGCCTCCTCTTCCGGTTCACCTAGATGCGGCCCCCCCTAACTCCATGGGTGTTGGAGCGGGAGGGCTGGAACAAACAGGACCCGCTCTGTACGCCCGCGGGCAGCTAGCAGGTTGTCCAGTCGGATCGACATGTCTATGAGCTCGTCCAGGGTGGGGGTGGCATCCCGACAAGCTAGCTCCCTGCGGACGTCCTCCCGGAGACTACACCGGTAGTGGTCCATCAGGGCCCTGTCGTTCCACCCCGCTCCAGCGGCCAGGGTCCAAAACTCCAGAGCGAAGTCCTGCGCGCTCCTCGTCTCCTGCCTAAGGTGGAACAGCCGTTCACCCGCCGCTCGGCCCTCTGGTGGGTGGTCGAACACGGCCCGGAACCGGCGGGTGAACTCAGGGTAGTGGTCCCTTGCGGAGACTGGACTCTCCCAAACCGCGTTGGCCCACTCCAGGGCTCTGCCCGTCAGACAGGAGACGAGGACGCTCACACTCTCCTCTCCAGAAGGAGTCGGGCGAATGGTAGCCAGGTACAGCTCTAGCTGGAGCAAGAATCCCTTGCACCCGGCCGCCGTTCCATCGTACTCCCTCGGGGGCGTGAGCCGAAGAGCGCTGGGTCCGGACGCCACCAGAGAAGTAGGTAGAGCAGGCGGAGGAGGAGCTGGAGACGAGGTAGGGAGACCACTCTTCTCCCATCGGTCCATTCTCTCCATCATCTGGTCCATCGCCGTCCCTATTCGGTGTAGAATGGCCGTGTGATGGTGGACACGCTCTTCCATAGATGGGAGGGGGGGTGCAGCTGCTCCTGCTGACTCCATGCTATGGTGCGGGCTTCTGTCACGTTAGCTAGGAGTGGTGGGTGTGGAGTCAGGCGCAGAGAGCAGAGGTTCCAGAAAATACGTATTTATTCCAGAAATGGTCACGCCAAAAACAACAGGCAGAAATGACCAACAAAATGGGACACCAAATAATCCGTAATGGAACAGAACACAAACCTCCACTGACAGAACAGAAAATAAGCCTGCACAAAAGCAGGCGGGCCTTGAAGGCTTAAATAGCCCCGAATTAACCACAAACAAGGAACAGGTGAAAACAATAAAGACAAAACGAACAGAAAAGGGAAAAGGAATCGGTGGCAGCTAGTAGACCGGTAATGACGACCGCCGAGCGCCGCCAGGAGAGCAGCCACCTTCGGTGGAAGTCGTGACATCTCCTTTCATTAAATAAGACGTCCTGTGTCGTTTTGGTTTAGTTTGCACAGCTTGTTTGGCACGTTGTGCTGATTTGGCTGATTTCAAAACTCGGGCAACTTCTTTCGTGACAACAACACTGTTGATATCCATTTCTTCCCCATCACCGTCATCAGAAGACTCTACAATGTCTTCTTCAATTAAAATGTTTTTACCTAAATCAGGAATTTCCTCATCGTCTGATTAATATTCAGAGTCAGAGAGAGTCAGCATGGCATGATTGTCCTCCAGAAAGTAGTTCATCACAACTTTTCCCCACTGACCTTTGTCGATAGCGCCTGATAAATTCAGGGCAGCAATGTTATTGAGAGCAATAGCAACATATTTGCAGTTCTCCATGGCTAATGTTATATCTTTAGAAAAAACTGCAGTTTAAAGGATTATCTACGCATAACGAGCAGCTCATTTTATAGACACAAGATGCTACACCGCAGAACAATCTGAAACTCATCTCTCGGCATGTCCAGCCCCCTCATTATCTCAGCCGATCATGGCTAGTGGGAAGGTTCCTGACTTTTTCTTTGGCTAAACCAACTAGGCAACTTCATTCGTATTTATGGATGGCGTAAAAGTTATTAAGGCAGATGAAAGTGCACATGTTCGAGAAGGCATTTCTGCACAAAAAACGCATTTTGATAAAAAAAAAAAGTTTAACGTTGAAACGGCTCTCCTGTGAAGTCGTGACTTGCGACATGAGCCTAGTTTCCTGAATTGGGTCACATTTGATGATGTACCATTGTACCATTAGATTGAGCTAGCCAAAAGTTGGCTAACATTAGCTGTCTAGCTATCTCACTAACTTATGGTATTATTTTGGCATCAATCACACTAGACCTGAATCAAACGATGAAACCAGCGGGCAAATGATTGAAGACTGATATTCTGACTTTTTTATTCATCAGTATGGCAATGTAACGTTATTGATCTGTCAGTTTCCCTAGGTAATTCCCTACTTTTCACACTGACATGGAATAAACAGCTCCACAGGCTTCACTGTCATGGTGCACAGTCAATACTCAACACTATGCTCATCATGTCTCAGCAGGATCAGATGATGACAGGTGTCCCTGCAGGGCCAGACAGCCAGGGAAAACCAGTCCACATAGCTCAGGTGAATTTGGCAGTATATTAGCTTTACCAATCAGTGAATGGATACAAAGTTCCATCTTGAGTTGATGGGTAGGCTACAGTCTAGGATCTGGGAATAGTGGTCATTTCAATTACTGAACCATTGATTCTGTTCTTGGATAATGTAATGTATAAATGTACACCAAGATATTCTTTGTCATGCCTCATCTGAGCAGAATCAAATGGTGACAGGGGTCTCATCAGGGCCAGGCAGCCAGGGAAGACCAGTCTGTGACGGCACAGAGGAACTTTTGCAGATACAGATACAACACTTTATTATCTCTGTGCAGCAAAACACTGAACAAAGCAAGAAGCTTCAAAGATTGAAACTATTTTAGGGCAGTCTGGCAAACCTCTAAAGTTGATTTCCAAACTGTATCAAGGTTTGATAGAGGCTTTTCCCCCTGATGACACAAAACATGTAAAACAAAAATGTGAGGAAGACCTGGGAGACGCTATTGACGATGATGAATGGATACAGATCTGTTAGAATGCCCAGCCATGTTCATATAATCTCAGTCATAAATTACGGCAGTGTAAGACCATCCATAGAATGTATTATATGCCAGTGAAACTGGATATCATGCACTCAGAAATGTAATTATTCTGCTGGAGGTGTAAAACACAAAAGGGGACATATTTGCATATGTTATGGTCTTGTGAAAGCTGGCTGAATTCTGGCAAAGAGTATGTTATTTTATCTCAGCATGTCTACAGATTCTGCCTGTTTTTGTTTGCTAGGAAATGTTGATACTGGAGACTGTTATCAAGTTATCAAAAGAGTTCTACAGTACTATTAGGCCTATGATATGAATTATATGGAAGATGTACTGTTTCTGTGTGTTTACATGTAGGTGTATGTGTGTTTTTATTAAACTTTTGTTTTCCAAACCTTTCCCTGAGACATGAAAACATATGGGAAGAAAGTTGTGTTGGGGAGAGAGTTGAGTTATTTGTGTTGGGCCTCCCGAGTGCTAGGGGTGTCACTACAGACCCTGGTTCGTTCCCAGGCTGTGTCAAAAGTGACCGTGATTGAGAGTCCCATAGGGTGGCGCACAACTGGCCCAGCATTGTTTGGGTTAGGGTTGGGTTTGGCCGGTGGGGTAAGCTGTCATTGTAAATAAGAATTTGATCTTAACTGACTTGCCTAGTTAAATAAAGGTAAAAAAATAAATGTAAAAAATAACACATTTACTAGACTGGTGGGGGTCGCGCGTGCAGGGAGCTCGGGCTGGCTGGACAGTCTGGCTGAAATTTGATATAGAGGATGTCTTAACAAAGCCAATCAAAAGTTACATCTTTGTACATCATTTGTAAGAGTTGTTCATTTGTTAGGCTATTGGTTAAAGCTGCAACACAATATTGATTATTGAATTATCAATGATTTAGTTTAGTCTTATCAGTCACTTAAACATATTTAATAATGATCTCTTACCTAGCTTGATGACTGTGGGCATTGTTGCCCTCTTTTTGTTGTTCTAAATTAGAGATGGCTAGAATGGTCGTGGGTCATATTAGATTGTGTAGAAATGCAGGAAATTAGCTTTAGAAGTCTCCAAAAATGGGAGGAACCACAGATCCCCGGCAAGTCCCCCCCCACACACATCTAAAACCAAACCTGAAAGAAAAGAGTACAATATGTTGATGCCAAAATGTCGAGGAGTATGTTTTTAGCGTGTTGTCCACAGCAAATGTGTAAAATGCTAAAGTTACTTTCTTTCCTACCATCTCACTCACACTCTTACTACCAGTAACTATGAGAGTTAAATTATATGACAACACTGTATGCTTCAGATTATTTTGTCACATTCACGAGGATTCCAATTGGCAGTTTCCCCGAGGAACACTAGGTGGTGCAATAAGGCAGTAGAGTTCAATGGAATACGGCTGCAGTATACCTGAAGTGTTCTCATGTAGAGAATGAGTAAATTTCTCATGTGATTACATGTGATAACCAACTGATGGCAGCACCACACTAAGTTTGTATTTCATTTTATTCACACATTAAATCATGTGATTGATGGGATATAATTTAAGGGGGTCTAGTTGTTCTAACAGTGTCAGTTGTAATATCTATGGAAAAGGTGAAGTGGGGAGCATGGATTTGATTGAATGCCGGTGGTGAATTTTGTGTATTCTGCCATGGGGCCTGTTTCTAACCACATCTCAATGGAGAAGATTCACTCGTGGGTGACTACATAAGCATGCCTCTGTCTTGGCCTATACTCCCACATATTAGTTGCGTTCCAGGTCTTTTTTTTTTCAGTCTCACTTGAGACTGCATATCTCAGAAGATTTCCATATCATATTAACATGGTTCCTGACATGTTTAAACACTTTCCTGGACGTTGTGAGATCTGATCATCTGTGCAGAGAGACTGCAATAAAGATGTTCTGCAACATCCCCATTGTCTTAGACCTTTCATAATTTTCCTCTGA
Organism: Salvelinus alpinus; assembly: GCF_045679555.1. NCBI lineage: Eukaryota > Metazoa > Chordata > Actinopteri > Salmoniformes > Salmonidae > Salvelinus > Salvelinus alpinus. The sequence continues at coordinate 87,795,826 of NC_092086.1, forward strand.
CTCCATCTTCACCAGTCTTTAATACATCATCACCCCTCTGGATGAGACAGTAGGGTGTGGCACTACTCTGGAGGGAGGAGGAGGGTGACAGTGACCTCAGACAGTGACCTCTGCCTCACTCCTGAACTCTAACAGGCAGCTGACAGACAGAAGATAAATCATTTTTCAGTGTTCCCTTCAGCTCAGACATCAAGAGGACAGAACCAAGGCTATGCACTCCACTATTACTCCAGGCATAAGAATCCACATAGGGATGGGGAGCTTACCTTGCTCTCTTACTGTATCTCCACACAGAGAGTATTTACCTATACATACTGTGTGTGTGTGTGTGTGTGTGTGTGTGTGTGTGTGTGTGTGTGTGTGTGTGTGTGTGTGTGTGTGTGTGTGTGTGTGTGTGTGTGTGTGTGTGTGTGTGTGTGTGTGTGTGTGTGTGTGTGTGTGCGTGCGTGCGTGCGTGCGTGCGTGCGTTTTGGACTGTTTCGTTCCAGAACCCATTTGCCAGGATCCGGTAGCCTACCTCTTGTGGCATGAAACATAATTTTCACTGTTTGCAATTAGAAAATTCTAATAAAAGCAATAAGAGTTATTTAAAGTTCCCTCCTCTGTAATTCTCCTGCCCCCTAAAAAATATAATGTGAAAACATGCCTGATATTCTAAGAATTGATTCGTGTTGGGCCAGCCCGTGTTTATGGTTTGTAGTCTATAGACCAACTCGTGGCCTTTGCTGTTGTGAGAGAGAGAGAGAGAAGTGCATCTGTATCTCAGGCTTTCAGAACTAGAATGTGATTTTCTATGATCTCTCTCTGCTCTGACAGACATGAGCCTGCAACTCATCTCTCCAGCATTTCACTTCATCATGTATTTCCTTATAGAATCATAGCCACAGGAAGGGTGCTGGAGGTGATGCAGCACCACTGATAAATTGAAATGAATTTGCCGAAGTTATAGAATCACTGCTGTCCAGAAAGACATGAAATAATTCAGAATACTACACCAGGATTAGGCCTATAATTTAGCCACAGAGGATCAATAGCTTTTCTGTTATTTTTTGACTAGCTGCAGATTGTGTGTAGCCCAATCACAAGGCATGCCTACATTCGGGAATGCTCAGCAAGTCTGTCAGTCAAACGCATGCAGCCAAAACAGGCCTTTCGTAATATTTTGAAATACAATCGTGGAAAAACACAGGTTGGAAAGCAAATGGCTCCTGCTGAAAAGAGAAGACTCTGTCGTGTAGTATACCAAATATGTTATCAACTTCCAAATAGGCCTATTGAGCGAAGAGCATTGTTTAAGAAAGTAATACGAGAGAGAGAGACAGGCTTTTGACACAAGCACACCGACAATCGCTGGTGAGTGAGCTTCGCATCATTGGGTGAGCTTTTTTAGGACTATAATTGTATCCTCACACTGTACAATATGTGTGTCTCCACACACAAAGGCATAAGCTTTTGATGTATTCAAGACAAAGTCGTTTTTATTGATCTCAGATTCTCAGTTTGTCAGTGTCAATGTAGCCTGTAATTTTGATCATTTGTAAAGTATTTAAAAAGATGCTGCTGATGTAGAATTGCATGAAATGCGTTTATAAAATGCCAACATTTTCAAGGACCCTAGGCCAGGAATTCCTTATGTGTGCAACTTCTGCAAGCGCCTCTACTCTACTGCTCTATGCCAGCATGCAAAAGTGATGATAATACATGCAATGCAGTGGTGGTCAGTGCAGTTTAAGATGAGGGAGGACCATTTTTTTTTCATGAGCATGGCCTTATTTCTATTAAAGCATATTGGACGACTCTCATTCATATTCCATTAACCCAGTTCAATGTAACAGCGATAGGTTTAGGCTATTACATGATACTCTAAATTTCCCTATACCCATCATGAGGTTGCTTCAACCTAGCCTATTTTCATGAGGTTGCTTCCAACCTAGCAAGTTTACAATGGACAGTGACATTCAATACCACCTTGTACACTCTTGCCTGCATCTAGCTGATCTAGGGTGTAATCATTAGTCCAACAGTTGGAAACGATAGTTTCTATTGGACAAATTCAGGTATGTTTATCCCGGTTTTGTTCCGTTTGAGAAACGTTTAACAGAATCGGCGGAACGAATACACCCCTGATCACTCGTAAACAGAGTTCACTTTAATAACCGCCACATTGTATTCCTTCTCTTCCCTTCGCTTGTGGACTTCAATGCACAACAAATCAGCTGTGTGACCAGGCGAAAAAAACTTTCCAAGCCAAACCTCTACCAACAGCCCTCATCGTTGTCACCATATTAGCTAAAGTAACATCATAGTCAGCATAACTAATAGAACTAACGCGTTAGTAAACCCACTACAATCATGCAGTAACGTTAGTGTACAGTCAGTAAGTAATTACAACCGCGGGCCCCGGTGGCAATAAATTAGTAATACCAAAAGCTTACTTTGACTTGGAAGAGTTCCAGTGTTGTGTTGGAAAGTCATAGCCAGCTAGCTAACATAGCATCCCTCTGTTTAATTAAGCAAGTGAAACTGAAAGTTTTTTTTTAAATTATGAAATCTCTCTCTTCTATGTCTCTCTTGCTTCTCCTTAATTTTGGAAGAAATTAATTTGTTCAAAACTGTTCAACAATTGTCTCCCTCTTTGATTCAACTACTCACCACATTTGATGCACTGCAGCGCTAGCTAGCTGTATCTTATGCTTTCAGTATTAGATCAATTGTCTGATCTTTTGATTGGGTAGACAACATGTCAGTTCATGCTGCAAGAGCTCTGATAGGCTGGAGGACGTCCTCCGGAAGTTGTCATAATTACTGTGTAAATCTATGGAAGGGGGTGAGAACCATGAGCCTCCTAGGTTTTTTGTATTGAAGTCAATGTACCCAGAGGAGGACGGAAGCTAGCTGTCCCTCGGCTACACCATGGTGCTACCTTACAGAGTGCAGTTGAGGCTACTGTAGACCTTCTTTGTAAAATAGTGTGTTTTAATCAGTTATTTGGTGACATGTGATTGTATTTAGTATAATTTTACAATTTACATTTTTTGAAATTCACTGAGGAGGATGGTCCTCCCCTTCCTCCTCTGAGGAGCCTCCACTGATGCAATGCTTTATTCTAAATGTTTTTTTTCATGCGTTCTAGTACATCAGAGCAACATGTAAAGTTTTGGTCCCATGTTTGATGACCTGAAATAAAAGATCCTAGAAATGTTCCACTTACACAAAAAGCTTATTTCACTCAAATGTTGTGCACAAATTTGTTTACATCCCTGTTAGTGAGCATTTCTCATTTTCCAAGATAATCCATCCACCTGACTGGTGTGGCATTTCAAGAGGCTGATTAAACAGCAGGATCATTATACAGGTGCACCTTGTGCTGGGAACAATAAAAGGCCACTCTAAAAATGTGCAGTTTTGTTACGCAACACAATGCCACAGATGCCTCAAGTTTTGAGGGAGCGTGGAATTGACATGCTGACTGCAGGGCTGTTGCCAGTGAATTGAATGTTCATTTCTTGACCATAATCCGCCTCCAGCGTCGTTTTAGAGAATTTGGCAGTATGCCCAACCGCCCTCACAACCACAGACCAGTATGGCGTTGTGTTGGCGAGCAGTTTGCTGATGTCAACGTTGTGAACAGAGTGCCCCATGGTGGTGGGTGGGTTATGGTATTGGCAGGCATAAGCTACGGACAATGAACACAGTTGCATTTTATCAATGGCAATTTCAATGCACAGAGATACCCATTGTCGTGCCATTCATCCGCCACCATCACCTCATGTTTCAGCATGATAATGCACGGCCACATGTTGCAAGGATCTGTACACTATTCCTGGAAGCAAGAAAATGTCCCAGTTCTTCCATTGCCTGCATACTCGCCAGACATGTCACCCATTGAGCATGTTTAGGAGACTCTGGATTCACGTGTACGACAAAGTGTTCCTGTTCTTGCCAATATCAAGCAACTTCGTACAGCCATTGAAGAGGAGTGGGACACCATTCCACAGGCCACAATCAACATCTTGATCAACTCTATGAGAAGGAGATGTGTCGCGCTGCGTGAGGCAAATGGTGGTCACACTAGATACCGATTGGTTTTATTTAATTCTATCTGTGACCAACAGATGCTTTCATGTGAAATCCATAGATTAGGGCATAAAGCATTTATATCAAATGACTGATTTTCTTATATGAATTGTTGCATGTTGAGTTTTTATTTTTGTTCAGTATATATATTTTTAACGGTTATGACGGTTGTTTTATTTTCATGACAGTCTTCATCCATAATCGTCTGTTACACGATTATACGGTAATTGTGCCAGCCCTACGTGTGTTTTTGTTACGCTAAATAGGGGTAAGGCATTCTCCAACGCCATGCCAACCTGTCCTAACCATCTGTCAATCTGTGTGTTCTCCTCCTCTGGACACTCCCCTCATGTCGTGTGCATACTGTACATCGCTATATACAGCCAGTCAATAGCATGATACTCACTCATGTCAATGCAGTACTGTGTTGGGGGTGTCCTTACAGTACATGGCTGGGCTGAGGATGTGTGGACAAACCTCTGTTTTCAAATGGAACAAGGAGCAGTTATAGAGAGAGTTTTGTACTTTAACGGGGGTCGTGTCCTTTTACTAGAGGACAAGATACCAGTTTGCTTCAGCTTGAAGGGCAACAATAGAACATGGCATTTTTAGGTCATGATCTGACTGCAACATCAACAGGTCCTGACCAGGGTAAAAAATAGCAGCCATGTCCTGGTGATCCTGAACCAGATGAGACAGGTACGGAGACCTGGAAGAAGGTGACACATGACATCTCCCAAGGCACCATGGTTAGACTGCTTGCCTGGTAGAACAAAGACAGAGACAGCCATATAGCTGCCCGCAGTGTGCTGGTGGCCGTGTGAAGGTGATATCTTTGGCTTGCCTCTCTCTGTGAGTGTTCTGATTGTGTGGTTGGTCACAGCAGGGCCCCTGCTAGCAGTGTTGAATATACTAAAGCATATACCAATACTACAGCATGCTGGGCCAGTGTGCGTCGCCTCAGCAGACCAGGGTCCAAACAATATTTGTTTTCTTTCAAATACTTCAGCTGCGCTTGATTGAACATTGCCTGGTGCAATAGAACTAATGGAATAGTCCCAAAAGTGCTAACCCTGCACATCTGGCACTCCAGGCAAGCTCAATAACATGCTGAAATGTATTTGAAAGACAGCAAATACTATTTGAACCCAGCTATGCATCTCAGCCCTGATCCGTTTTTTAACATGGTCGCCAATAATTCCCTACTGTTTTTCTCTCATCTCGATCCCTTGATATTTACTTTGATTAGGAGTCATGATTATCAAGTGACTCAGTCCAATGACTCAGTTCTATTTTGACTGCATTTGAAAAACCCTGCCATTATTCATTGGCAGTTGGTGTTGTTGATGTTGTGGAAGAAAACAATAAGGAAATGGCAAAATGTACAAACAAAAAATGCTCCACTTGTCATTCGTTACAATTAGCAGTGTCTCTACATCAAGGTATTGGTGGATAATAATAATGTGGGTGCTTATATTTGTCTGATTTCAGACATGTACAAGTGTGTATTAATGTGCAAATTTTTCACCTTGTTGTCTCAGGGATTCAAACTTGGGACCTTTCAGTTACTGGCACAACGCTCTAACCTCTAGGCTACCTGCCACACTGACGGATCAGGCTTAATGGCTATGTATTTTTACCATTGGTGGTGGGGTGCTATTTTATTACGTCCTCATTCTTCTCTTCCCCTTTTTTCCTCTCTTTCTTGGAATTGGAAGCCTTGAGCTCACCTATTGATCGCTCATCAAAACTGATGCGAGGACAGTCTGTTCCAATTAAACACACATCACAAGTGTTGTGGAAAAAATCTGATAAAAACAGTGTCTGGAAAAACATCTAGGGCATCCTTGAAAATAACTCTGTTACTGAAAGATACCAACCAACATTACCTTGACTAAAACCACACACAAATACTAAGCATATTTCAAAATATAGTGGTGCTGCTGTACATTAAAAAGAGAGACATTTTAGTACAACTATTTGTAAATATATTACTAGATTCTTTTCATTTTTTTCAAGAAGGAAATGTACAATATGTAGATGAATACCGGTAGGTCTCTTATCTTCCATTAGATGAGGACAAACGGCTCTATCGCTGACAGGTGAAATGACATAAATCTATACTTTGTGGAGTTTTATGCTTATCTGTGAAGCTAAATTATCTGAGTTTTCTACACCTCATGCCTTTGCTATTGACATTTTCTCTGCCACAGTATTATCCTGAAAACAAGATGCCATCCTACGCCACTGCCTACCACTCTGAGGAAGATGAACCTCTGAGTGCTTCAAGTGGAGCCAAAGACAGACACTGCAGTGCATTTCTCACACAAATACTGGATGTTGGCTAGTGGTTGACTGCAGTTAATCATTTCATAACCTAGTAGTAATTTCTTCTGACGACACCAAACCAAAGCAGTAACATGCAGTTAACCACACAGGATTTCAATTGAAGTACAGCAGACATGTCCACATGCATGCACTGATGCACACACTCACAGTTTCGTTACACTTATGATTCACACACCCGCCTCTTCCAAGAATGCAGACCTCTGAATGCATCAACAGAAATCTATGATGTCTGTATAAAGCCGATCAAATTGGGTTGGACCCCAGGAAGATTAGCTAACGTTACGGCGTTAGCTAATGGGGATCCTAATAAAAATGCACTAATTTACCCTAATCACTGACTACACCAGTGGTGTAGTGGTGGGTATACACAGGTATACACCGTATACCCACTTATTTTTCAGTGAGCATTGCATATACTCACTTCTTAATCCCCACGATGCTTATCAAAGTCGTGTAGTGGAGGTATACGTCGTATCAATTAATAAGGCTGATGGAACAGATCAGAATGTTTAGCTTAAAATGTTGCTAAACTATTATTTCTTTACATTTTCGGTGCAGCAATGTGCACAAGGTGGTAGGCATACGAGTGAATGTTGCAATTTGCGGGAAAACACTGTTCTAAAATGTGCACTGCACATGCGAGCAGTTTTATTGATAAAGAAGGAAATATCCATTAGAATATAGAAAGAGGGGAGATCTAAACAACTATCATGGGTTGCTAATATGACTAGGATAATGCCTTTGACTGCTAGACAATGGAAGAAAGTTGAAAGAAAAGCAATAGAACAGGAAAACAAATATGAGGGAGTCTTAATAAAATAATTGCCTCCACGTTTCCATGGTAGGATTTTGTCTATAGGCTACTTTGAAGCAAGATAAGACATGTATCATAGTATGAAGTAAAATGCCCATGTTTCAAGGAATTAAGGAACAGGAAAAATAAAGCAAGCACACCGACAGAACAGGAACAATGACAACTGGGGAAGAACATATATAGGACATATATAGGGAAGGTAATCAAGGAGGTGATAGAGTCCAGGTGAGTGTCATTATGCGCCTAACAGGTGTGCGCCCTAACGAGCAGCCTGGTGACCTAGAGGCCGAAGAGGGAGCACACGTGACAATCCAATCATTTTCCAATGTTGATTCAATGTCATCACATTACATTTTTTTGTTTAAATGACGTGGAAACCATGTTGATTCAAATACTTTTTTCACAGTGGGAACCTTCTTTTGGTAGAGAGAAAGGTTTTCCCAAAAACCTTCTCAATTAAATGTCAACTAGCTACAAAGAAGCATATGCCTACCTGGCAGAATGATATCATAATTATTTGCATCAATCCTGTGGCCATTTGTTTGAAAACTCAATCTATTGTGCTACAGAAACACTGCTAACCAAACAACAGTGGTAGGTGCATGCAATCTTGAAGTAAAGGGTAATAACTACACTGAAAAATCTAAATGTCTTAGATTTTTCCCAGACCTCAAAAGTGGTCTCCTGATGTGGTTTAAGCATTGTTATGGACTTAGAAACATCCAATGTGGTTGTTTGTCTATTAAAAAGTGTGACTTTCAGAGTGAAAACCTGAAAAAAAACATGCATTTCTGACTATTTATCTGTTTCAATAGTAGGCCTACCATTGGCCTAGAGTACTTGGACAGTAGGATTATAATTTTAGGTCATGTCACTGTTTCTCATGTCATTTTTCACACAGGGAGCATTCCCTACGCCGGGCGGGCCATTTGGGAAATATAACCACTTCTCCAGGCACCACCACACCACTGGACTACACATAGTTCACACTCTACAGACATATTCACTACAGCATGGTGAGCATGTACCTGCTCCCCCTACTCTTGTCCGCTGTCCTTGAAAGAGTGCTGTGGCACTCCCACAGGTTCCCCCCAACCGCCTCAGTAGCCTACTCTCTGTAAAGCAAAGTTATTATGAGAACTTAGTTGTATATTCTTTTGCTCCTGCTGTGGTAGGCTCTGTTTAACATTAGCTATAGCTTCTTACTTCATCCTTCTAGCTATCTAGAGCCATCTGACTGACTGACATACTGTATCTACATCGTCAAACTCAGTGCTTCTTAGCTTGACCTCATGGGAAAATCAAAAGAAATCAGCCAAGACCTAAACATTTTTTTGTAGAGCTCCACAAGTCTGGTTCATTCTTGGGAGCAATTTCCAAACACCTGAAGGTACCACGTTCATCTGTACAAACAATAGTACGCAAGTATAAACACCATGGGACCACGCAGCCATCATACTGCTCAGGAAGGAGACGCGTTCTGTCTCCTAGAGATGAACGTACTTTGGTGCGAAAAGTGCAAATCAATCCCAGAACAACAGCAAAGCCGAAGAACACCATCCCAACCGTGAAGCACGGGGGTGGCAGCATCATGTTGTGGGGGTGCTTTGCTGCAGGAGGGGCTGGTGCACTTCACAAAATAGATGGCATCATGAGGCAGGAAAGTTATGTGGATATATTGAAGCAACATTACAAGACATCAGTCAGGAAGTTAAAGCTTGGTCGCAAATGGTTCTTCCAAATGGATAATGACCCCAAGCATACTTCCAAAGTTGTGGCAAAATGGCTTGAGGACAACAAAGTCAAGGTATTGGAGTGCCCATCACAAAGCCCTGACCTCAATCCTATAGAAAATTTGTGGGCAGAACTGAAAAAGCGTGTGCAGGCAAGGAGGCTGACAAACCTGACTCAGTTACACCAGCTTTGTCAGGAGGAATGGGCCAAAATTCACCCAACTTATTGTGGGAAGCTTGTCGAAGGCTATCTGAAACGTTTGACCCAAGTTAAACAATTTAAAGGCAATGCTACCAAATAATAATTGAGTGTATGTAAACTTCTGACCCACTGGGAATGTTGAAATAAATCATTCTCTCTACTATTATTCTGACATTTCACATTCTTAAAATAAAGTGGTGATCCTAACTGACCTAAGACAGGGAATTTTTACTAGGATTAAATGTCAGGAATTGTGAAAAACTGAGTTTAAATGTATTTGGCTAAGGTGTATGTAAACTTCCTACTTCAATTGTATAAGTGACTATTTACCAGTTGTGCACTCATTGTCAGAGAGTCAGTTTTTGTTTGTTTTAGGGGATGTCTGTAGACACAGCAGGAATCGAGGGACGGTTTAAAAATGACTACTTGATCTGACTGCGAGCTGGGGTAGTTCACGAGGGCGGAGTTAGCCGTTTGAGAGAGTGGTGAATGTGATTCTAAAGAGGCAAAACCAGGGGATGAAGGCAAACATAATGAACAAACCACTTTTCATAATTCCACACAGTCCCAAAGAGGCAGGCACGATTAGAACTCAGTCAGATCAATAATATATGTTTCTGAACTTTAACCAATGCTGAGAGCAATATTTAGGTGTTGACCCATAATAGATGTTCTTTATTATGTAAATACAAAATATATTTTGATTTGTTTAACACTTTTTTGGGTTACTACATGATTCCATATGTGTTTTTTAATAGTTTTGATGTCTTTATTCAACAATGTAGGAAATTGTCAAAATAAAGAAATACCCTTGAATGCGTAGATGTGTCCAAACGTTTGACTTGTACTGTGTATATAGATATACAGTGGGGAGAACAAGTATTTGATACACTGCCGATTTTGCAGGTTTTCCTACTTACAAAGCATGTAGAGGTCTGTCATTTTTATCATAGGTACACTTCAACTGTGAGAGACGGAATCTAAAACAAAAATCCAGAAAATCACATTGTATGATTTTTAAGTAATTAATTTGCATTTTATTGCATGACATAAGTATTTGATCACCTACCAACCAGTAAGAATTCCGGCTCTCACAGACCTGTTAGTTTTTCTTTAAGAAGCCCTCCTGTTCTCCACTCATTACCTGTATTAACTGCACCTGTTTGAACTCGTTACCTGTATAAAAGACACCTGTCCACACACTCAATCAAACAGACTCCAACCTCTCCACAATGGCCAAGACCAGAGAGCTGTGTAAGGACATCAGGGATAAATTGTAGACCTGTACAAGGCTGGGATGGGCTACAGGACAATAGCCAAGCAGCTTGGTGAGAAGGCAACAACTGTTGGCACAATTATTAGAAAATGGAAGAAGTTCAAGATGACGGTCAATCACCCTCGGTCTGGGGCTCCATGCAAGATCTCACCTCGTGGGGCATCAATGATCATGAGGAATGTGAGGGATCAGCCCAGAACTACACGGCAGGACCTGGTCAATGACCTGAAGAGAGCTGGGACCACAGTCTCAAAGAAAACCATTAGTAACACACTACGCCGTCATGGATTAAAATCCTGCAGCGCACGCAAGGTCCCCCTGCTCAAGCCAGCGCATGTCCAGGCCCGTCTGAAGTTTGCCAATGACCATCTGGATGATCCAGAGGAGGAATGGGAGAAGGTCATGTGGTCTGATGAGACAAAAATAGAGCTTTTTGCTCTAAACTCCACTCGCCGTGTTTGGAGGAATAGAAGGATGAGTACAACCCCAAGAACACCATCCCAACCGTGAAGCATGGAGGTGGAAACATCATTCTTTGGGGATGCTTTTCTGCAAAGGGGACAGGACGACTGCACCGTATTGGGGGGAGGATGGATGGGGCCATGTATCGCGAGATCTTGACCAACAACCTCCTTCCCTCAGTAAGAGCATTGAAGATGGGTCGTGGCTGGGTCTTCCAGCATGACAACGACCCGAAACACACAGCCAGGGCAACTAAGGAGTGGCTCCGTAAGAAGCATCTCAAGGTCCTGGAGTGGCCTAGCCAGTCTCCAGACCTGAACCCAATAGAAAATCTTTGGAGGGAGCCGAAAGTCCGTATTGCCCAGCGACAGCCCCGAAACCTGAAGGATCTGGAGAAGGTCTGTATGGAGGAGTGGGCCAAAATCCCTGCTGCAGTGTGTGCAAACCTGGTCAAGAACTACAGGAAACATATGATCTCTGTAATTGCAAACTAAGGTTTCTGTACCAAATATTCAGTTCTGCTTTTCTGATGTATCAAATACTTATGTCATGCAATAAAATGCAAATTAATTACTTAAAAATCATACAATGTGATTTTCTGGATTTTTGTTTTAGATTCCTTCTCTCACAGTTGAAGTGTACCTATGATAAAAATTACAGACCTCTACATGCTTTGTAAGTAGGAAAACCTGCAAAATTGTCAGTGTATCAAATACTTGTTCTCCCCACTGTAGATAGATAGTATATTATTATTCATTTATTTTTCAAATTAGAAAAAGTTACTGAGGTCCGGACCTTGGTGTCCTCATAGGTAGTTACGGCCATGCTCATAATTCAATCTGCTCCTTGTGTCTGCAGCTGGACAGAGAAATGAATGCCCACATTGACTCTGAAAGCAATCAAAAAGCAACATACAGTAAGGCTGTGACCTCACTGCCCCCCATCCCCCTTATAGAGCTGTTTTGGACTTAGACTTTTACAGAACAGCTTTAAAGTAACACACATATAAACAAAACTGTACCTACAGTATGTACAGAAACCTATACAGTGCTACAATTAGTAACGACATCAGTGAGACTAATAAAATAATGTCACTATTTCTTTTGCTTTCCTTGATAATACCCAATGAAAAGGGAAGAAAACACAGTACTGTAGCTTTATCGTAGAGAAATCATGGCTTTGTATGTGGGCCTAGGCTTGGGCGAAATGTCTTGCGGGATGGAGGAGTAATATTCTTATTAAAAGCCATAGGGGAAGAATTTGAGAGGAATTATGTTATTAATTGGATTATTTATTCCTTCTACCGCCTTCAGGAATGAATGTGACATGTGACTGTGAATTTGTACCACGTTTCAGTGGCAGTCTCTCTTTTCTGGGAGCGATGGCATTCTTATCTGGTCATCCCCATATCACACACGCTGTTATGCGTTTCAGATTCCCCACGAGAGCCATGCATCCAATCAATGTGTGACATATCATTGTAGACATTTGGCTACTGTGGCAATACTGTATTCTATAACTAAGAAATGAATCACTATGGGTAAGCTAACCAGCAATATAGACCTGCGCACACATTTGATAGTCAATTGTGACATACAGGTTCATTTTGGTGTTTATAAGTCATAAGAGACTAGGATTTGATAGGCTAGACAAGACAGTTACCAAATACTGTAGCCTACAAAAACATAGGCCTGCTAAGAGATAGTCATAGCACTATAATTATTATGCAAGCTAGCAAGGTGTGTGTTTGCCTACATGTACCTTGGGGAGAAACCAGCTGCAAACTGTAGCTTCTGAACCAGACTACAGGCTGCTCTCCAATTGGCCGCTGCTCTTTAATTAGCCGACGTAGCTAGGGGCTATGTTTCCCAATGTTGTGATATGACAAATCCATCGGATTATACTCCAAATTATTGTTAAGAATGGACATTGGTTATTTATATGGAAAGACTAACGGTTAAAACAAGGAAGCCAGGTATACCGGAAATCCTACTGCATGTGATTCGCCATTGAACAGTCGCAGGAAATGTAAAACAAGGCTTTCCTACCTGTCCTAGGCTTGGAGCCCACAATGTTATTATTCACCCGCTGTAAAATATTAACTAAATAATAATATTTTGCAAATAGTGCATTACTACCACGGTAGAGAAGATCATTTAAAAAGACAGACATAAACAACACATTCTGTTTAGGCCTAATTCTATGGTTTATTTTTCCATTTTCATGAAAGATAATAAGCTTAGGCTAATTACAAGAAACTATTTTAATTGAGCAAAATGAAACCAGACAACTGGAGCTCAGCCCAGAGTGAATTGAACTGGTCAGTGTTGTGGTGGTCCAGTCTCATGTGAGTCTAGCAATTTAGTTAGAGAGCACACAGCCAAGTGTGGCTGTGTACACAGCCATTCTTTATGGAAGAACTCCTTTCTTATTTTTCAAATCAAATCAAATCAAAGTTTATTTGTCACGTGCGCCGAATACAACAGGTGTAGACCTTACAGTGAAATGCTTACTTACAGCCTCTAACCAATAGTGCAAAAAAGGTGTTAGATGAACAATAGGTAAGTAAAGAAATAAAACAACAGTAAAAAGACAGGCTATATACAGTAGCGAGGCTATAAAAGTAGCGAGGCTACATACAGACACCGGTTAGTCAGGCTGATTGAGGTAGTACGTGTAGATATGGTTAAAGTGACTATGCATATATGATGTGATGAACAGAGATTAGCAGTAGCGTAAAAGAGGGGTTGGTGGGTGGTGGGTGGCGGGACACAATGCAGATAGCCCTGCTAGCCAATGTGTGGGAGCACTGGTTGGTCGACCCAATTGAAGTAGTATGTACATGAATGTATAGTTAAAGTGACTATGCATATATGATAAACAGAGAGTAGCAGCAGAGGAAAATAGTGAAAATAGTCCGGGTAGCCATTTGATTACCTGTTCAGGAGTCTTATGGATTGGGGGTAAAAACTGTTGAGAAGCCTTTTTGTCCTAGACTTGGCACTCCGGTACCGCTTGCCATGTGGTAGTAGAGAGAACAGTCTATGACTTGGGTGGCTGGGGTCTTTGACAATTTTTAGGGCCTTCCTCTGACACCGCCTGGTGTAGAGGTCCTGGATGGCAGGCATCTTAGCCCCAGTGATGTACTGGGCCGTACGCACTACCCTCTGTAGTGCCTTGCGGTCAGAGGCCGAGTAATTGCCGTACCAGGCAGTGATGCAACCAGTCAGGATGCTCTCGATGTTGCAGCTGTAGAACCTTTTGGGGATCTCAGGACCCATGCCAAATCTTTTTAGTTTCCTGAGGGGGAATAGGCTTTATCGTGCCCTCTTCACGACTGTCTTGGTGTGTTTGGACCATTCTAGTTTGTTGTTGATGTGGACACCGAGGAACTTGAAGCTCTCCACCTGCTCCACTCCAGCCCCGTCGATGAGAATGGGGGCGTGCTCAGTCCTCCTTTTCCTGTAGTCCACAATCATCTCCTTAGTCTTGGCTACGTTGAGGGATAGGTTGTTATTTTGGCACCTCCTCCCTATAGAGGAGGTGATCCATTGATTGGTGATCCATTGATCCAAGATGGCGTAGCAGTGTAGGCGTGTTTTGTTAGGTCCTCTCGTGTATTTTTGTATTTTTCGTATTTTTTGTATATATTTAAAAAAATATATAATCGATTTTTAATTCGATTATACCTTCCGGTAACCTACCTCACCCAATGTGATACGGAATCGCTATTATTTTTTAACTTTGGAACACATTCAAGAACCTCCAGTAGCTAACCAGCTAATCAGCTACAAGCTATTTAGTCATTTTTAGCCACTGCTAGCAGCTTTTACCTTCTGCACAGACACCAGCCCTGTTATTAGCCTGGATATTACGCACTAATTTACCAGCATCGGACTGTCTCTCCACAACAACGCAGGATTCCTGCCGTAATCCCTGAGCCACTACTTCTGATCCTTACAGCTAGCTTGCAGCTAGCGCCACTGCCACGAAGCTAGCACCAGTTAGCAAACAAAATTCTACAATACCTCTTTCGCCATCTGGCTTGGATTCTCTGTCGACACGGCGCCCCGCCGCACCACCACGTCTGGTCTGCCGACGAATACCCCATCCGCTGTGCCCTCAACCGGCCTCCGTCTGAGCAGACCTCCTCCGTCTGAGCAGACCACCCCCGGGCTACTAACTTTAAACGCCGCGTGCTAGCGTAGTGGCGGCTTCCCTGCTCCATCTACGGCTGTCCCCTGGACACTATGATCACTTGGCTACATAGCTGATGCCTGCTGGACTGTCCATTAATTCACGGTACTCCATTCTGTTTATTTGTGTTTTATCTGTCGGCTCTGTGTTTTAACTCAGGCTCTGTGTGTAGTTAATCCGACCCTCCCTGCCTAGTCATCGCCATTTTACCTGCTGTTGCTGTGTTAGCTGACTAGCTGCTGTTATCTCACCTGTTGTTTTAGCTAGCTCAAGACCTGCAATTACTTTATGCCTTACTGTATGTCTCTCTCAAATATCAATATGCCTTGTATACTGTTGTTCAGGCTAGTTATCATTGTTTTGGTTTGCAATGGAGCCCGTAGTTCCACTCCCCGTACCTCTGATACCTCCTTTGTCCCACCTCCCACACATGCGGTGACCTCACCCATTGTGACCAGCATGTCCAGAGATACAACCTCTCTTATCATCACCCAGTGCCTGGGCTTGCCTCCGCTGTACCCGTGCCCCACCATACCCCTGTCTGCACATTATGCCCAGAATCTATTCTACCACGCCCATAAATCTGCTTCTTTTATTCCTTGTCCCCAACGCTCTAGGCGACCAGTTTTGATAGCCTTTAGCCGCACCCTCATCCTACTACTCCTCTGTTCCTCGGGTGATGTGGAGGTAAACCCAGGCCCTGCATGTCCCCATGCACCCTCATTTGTTGACTTCTGTGATCGAAAAAGCCTTGGTCTCATGCATGTCAACATCAGAAGCCTCCTCCCTAAGTTTGTCTTACTCACCGCTTTAGCACACTCTGCCAACCCTGATGTCCTTGCCGTGTCTGAATCCTGGCTTAGGAGGGCCACCAAAAATTCTGAGATTTCCATACCCAACTATAACACTTTCCGTCAAGATAGAACTGCCAAAGGGGGAGGAGTTGCAATCTACTGCAGAGATAGCCTGCAAAGTTCTGTCATACTTTCCAGGTCTATGCCCAAACAGTTCGAACTTCTAATTTTAAAAATTAATCTCTCCAGAAATAAGTCTCTCACTGTTGCCGCCTGCTACCGACCCCCCTCAGCTCCCAGCTGTGCCCTGGACACCATCTGTGAATTGATCACCCCCCATCTAGCTTCAGAGTTTGTTCTGTTAGGTGACCTAAACTGGGATATGCTTAACACCCCGGCAGTCCTACAATCTAAGCTAGATGCCCTCAATCTCACACAAATCATCAAGGAACCCACCAGGTACAACCCTAAATCCGTAAACATGGGCACCCTAATAGACATTATCCTGACCAACTTGCCCTCCAAATACACCTCTGCTGTCTTCAATCAAGATCTCAGCGATCACTGCCTCATTGCCTGTATCCGCTACGGGTCCGCGGTCAAACGACCACCCCTCATCACTGTCAAACGCTCCCTAAAACACTTCTGCGAGCAGGCCTTTCTAATCGACCTGGCCCGGGTACCCTGGAAGGATATTGACCTCATCCCGTCAGTTGAGGATGCCTGGTCATTCTTTAAAAGTTACTTCCTCACCATCTTAGACAAGCATGCTCCGTTCAAAAAATGCAGAACTAAGAACAGATATAGCCCTTGGTTCACTCCAGACCTGACTGCCCTCGACCAGCACAAAAACATCCTGTGGCGAACTGCAATAGCATCGAAGAGTCCCCGCGATATGCAACTGTTCAGGGAAGTCAGGAACCAATACACGCAGTCAGTCAGGAAAGCAAAGGCCAGCTTTTTCAAGCAGAAATTTGCATCCTGTAGCTCTAACTCCAAAAAGTTCTGGGATACTGTAAAGTCCATGGAGAACAAGAGCACCTCCTCCCAGCTGCCCACTGCACTGAGGCTAGGTAACACGGTCACCACCGATAAATCCGTGATAATCGAAAACTTCAACAAGCATTTCTCAACGACTGGCCATGCCTTCCTCCTGGCGACTCCAACCCTGGCCAACAGCTCCGCCCCCCCCGCTGCTACTCGCCCAAGCCTCCCCAGCTTCTCCTTTACCCAAATCCAGATAGCAGATGTTCTGAAAGAGCTGCAAAACCTGGACCCATACAAATCAGCTGGGCTTGACAATCTGGACCCCCTATTTCTGAAACTGTCCGCCGCCATTGTCGCACCCCCTATTACTAGCCTGTTCAACCTCTCCTTCGTATCATCTGAGATCCCCAAGGATTGGAAAGCTGCCGCGGTCA
This sequence comes from Salvelinus alpinus, assembly GCF_045679555.1. Taxonomy (NCBI): domain Eukaryota; kingdom Metazoa; phylum Chordata; class Actinopteri; order Salmoniformes; family Salmonidae; genus Salvelinus; species Salvelinus alpinus. The sequence continues at coordinate 87,813,151 of NC_092086.1, forward strand.
TCCCCCTCTTCAAAGGGGGAGACACCCTGGACCCAAACTGTTACAGACCTATATCCATCCTGCCCTGCCTATCTAAGGTCTTCGAAAGCCAAGTAAACAAACAGATCACTGACCATCTCGAATCCCACCGTACCTTCTCCGCTGTGCAATCCGGTTTCCGAGCCGGTCACGGGTGCACCTCAGCCACGCTCAAGGTACTAAACGATATCATAACCGCCATCGATAAAAGACAGTACTGTGCAGCCGTCTTCATCGACCTGGCCAAGGCTTTCGACTCTGTCAATCACCATATTCTTATCGGCAGACTCAGTAGCCTCGGTTTTTCTAATGACTGCCTTGCCTGGTTCACCAACTACTTTGCAGACAGAGTTCAGTGTGTCAAATCGGAGGGCATGTTGTCCGGTCCTCTGGCAGTCTCTATGGGGGTACCACAGGGTTCAATTCTCGGGCCGACTCTTTTCTCTGTATATATCAATGATGTTGCTCTTGCTGCGGGCGATTCCCTGATCCACCTCTACGCAGACAACACCATTCTGTATACTTCTGGCCCTTCCTTGGACACTGTGCTATCTAACCTCCAAACGAGCTTCAATGCCATACAACACTCCTTCCGTGGCCTCCAACTGCTCTTAAACGCTAGTAAAACCAAATGCATGCTTTTCAACCGTTCGCTGCCTGCACCCGCACGCCCGACTAGCATCACCACCCTGGACGGTTCCGACCTAGAATATGTGGACATCTATAAGTACCTAGGTGTCTGGCTAGACTGCAAACTCTCCTTCCAGACTCATATCAAACATCTCCAATCCAAAATCAAATCTAGTCGGCTTTCTATTTCGCAACAAAGCCTCCTTCACTCACGCCGCCAAACTTACCCTAGTAAAACTGACTATCCTACCGATCCTCGACTTCGGCGATGTCATCTATAAAATAGCTTCCAATACTCTACTCAGCAAACTGGATGCAGTTTATCACAGTGCCATCCGTTTTGTTACTAAAGCACCTTATACGACCCACCACTGCGACCTGTATGCCCTAGTCGGCTGGCCCTCGCTACATGTTCGTCGTCAGACCCACTGGCTCCAGGTCATCTACAAGGCTATGCTAGGTAAAGTGACGCCTTATCTCAGCTCACTGGTCACGATGGCTACACCCACCCGTAGCACGCGCTCCAGCAGGTGTATCTCACTGATCATCCCTAAAGCCAAAACCTCATTTGGCCGCCTTTCCTTCCAGTACTCTGCTGCCTGCGACTGGAACGAATTGCAAAAATCTCTGAAGTTGGAGACTTTTATCTCCCTCAACAACTTTAAACATCTGCTATCTGAGCAGCTAACCGATCGCTGCAGCTGTACATAGTCCATCGGTATATAGCCCACCTGTCACGTTCCTGACCTGTTTTCTGTTGTTTTGTATGTGTGTGATGGTCAGGGCGTGAGTTTTGGGTGGGCAGTCTATGTTTGCTGTTTCTATGTTGGTTTTGGGTTGCCTGGTATGGCTCTTAATTAGAGGCAGGTGTTTTGCGTTTTCCTCTAATTGAGAGTCATATTAAGGTAGGTTGTTCTCACTGTTTGTTTGTGGGTGATTGTCGCTGTGTCTGTGTTTGTTGCACCACACGGTACTGTCTCGTCTCGGTCGTTCCTGTTCATGTGTTCTTCGTTTCATGTAAGTTCGTAGTTTAGGTCTGTCTAGTTCGTTTTGTTATTTTGTTTATTTAGTCAAGTGTATTTCGTGTCTGTCTTCGTCTTACAATAAAGTCATTATGTATTCATCACCCGCTGCGCCTTGGTCTACTCACTCATCGAAAGAGAGCCGTTACAGAATCACCCACCAAACCCAGATCAAGCAGCGGGTTAACGGACAGCCACGACAGCAGCAGTGGGAAAAGGAGGATTGGACATGGGAAGAGATCCTGGACGGTAAAGGACCCTGGGCAGAGCCAGTGGAGTGTCGCCGCCCCAAAGCGGAGCTGGAGGCAGCGAAAGCGGAGAGGCGACGTTATGAGGAGGCAGCACGGAAGCAAGGCTGGAAGCCCGCAAGTACTACCCTAAAATTTCTTGGGGGGGGAGGCTAAGAGGTAGTGGGCCGAGGGCAGGTAGGAGACCTGCGCCCACTTCCCAGGCTAACCGTGGAGAGCGGGAGTACGGGCAGACGCCGTGTTACGCAGTAGAGCGCACGGTGTCTCCTGTACGGGTGCATAGCCCAGTGCGGGTTATTCCACCTCCCCGCACTGGTAGGGCTAGATTGAGCATTGAGCCAAGTGCCATGAGGCCGGCTCTACATATCTGGCCACCAGTACGTCTCCTTGGGCCGGCTTACATGGCACCAGCCTTACGCATGGTGTCCCCGGTTCGCCTACATAGCCCGGTGCGGGTTACTCCACCTCCCCGCACTGGTCGGGCGACGGGGAGCATTCAGCCAGGTAAGGTTGGGCAGGCTCGGTGCTCAAGGGAGCCAGTACGCCTACACGGTCCGGTATTTCCGGCGCTACCTCCTCACCCCAGCCCAGTACCATCAGTGCCGACACCACGCACCAGGCTTCCAGTGCATCTCCAGAGCCCTGTTCCTCCTCCACGCACTCTCCCTATGGTGCGTGTCTCCAGCCCAGTGCCTCCAGTTCCGGTACCGCGCACCAGGCTGTCTCTCCGTCTCCTCCCTACAGAACTGCCCGTCTGCTCAGCGGCGCCTGAACTGCCCGTCTGCCCAGCGGCGCCTGAACTGCCCGTCTGCCCAGCGGCACCTGAACTGCCCGTCTGCCCAGCGGCGCCTGAACTGCCCGTCTGCCCAACGGCGCCTGAACTGCCCGTCTGCCATGAGCCTGCAAAGCTGCCCGTCTGCCATGAGCCTGCAAAGCCGCCCGTCTGCCAAGAGCCTACAGAGCCTTCCGCCAGACCGGATCAGCCAGAGCCTTCCGCCAGACCGGATCAGCCAGAGCCTTCCGCCAGACCGGATCAGCCAGAGCCTTCCGCCAGACCGGATCAGCCAGAGCCTTCCGCCAGACCGGATCAGCCAGAGCCTTCCGCCAGACCGGATCAGCCAGAGCCTTCCGCCAGACCGGATCAGCCAGAGCCGTCCAGCCAGGACCAGCCAGAGCCGTCCAGCCAGGACCAGCCAGAGCCGTCCAGCCAGGACCTGCCAGAGCCGTCCAGCCAGGACCTGCCAGAGCCGTCCAGCCAGGACCTGCCAGAGCCGTCCAGCCAGGACCTGCCAGAGCCGTCCAGCCAGGACCTGCCAGAGCCGTCCAGCCAGGACCTGCCAGAGCCGTCCAGCCAGGACCTGCCAGAGTCCCTCAGCCAGGACCTGCCAGAGTCCCTCAGCCAGGACCTGCCAGAGTCCCTCAGCCAGGACCTGCCAGAGTCCCTCAGCCAGGACCTGCCAGAGTCCCTCAGCCAGGACCTGCCAGAGTCCCTCAGCCCGGAGCTGCCAGAGTCCCTCAGCCCGGAGCTGCCAGAGTCCCTCAGCCCGGAGCTGCCAGAGTCCCTCAGCCCGGTGCTGCCCCTTATCCCGGTGCTGCCCCTTATCCCGGTGCTGCCCCTTATCCCGGTGCTGGCCCTTATCCCGGTGCTGCCCCTTCATTTAGGTGGTTTTAGTTGGAGGGTGGTCATTGGGAGGGGGATACAGAAGCGGGGAGTGACTATGGTGGTGTGGGGACAGCGTCCGGAGCCTGAGCCACCACCGTGGTCAGATGCCCACCCAGACCCTCCCCTGGACTTTGTGCTGGTGCGCCCTGCGTTCGCACCTTGAGGGGGGGGTTCTGTCACGTTCCTGACCTGTTTTCTGTTGTTTTGTATGTGTGTGATGGTCAGGGCGTGAATTTTGGGTGGGCAGTCTATGTTTGCTGTTTCTATGTTGGTTTTGGGTTGCCTGGTATGGCTCTTAATTAGAGGCAGGTGTTTTGCGTTTTCCTCTAATTGAGAGTCATATTAAGGTAGGTTGTTCTCACTGTTTGTTTGTGGGTGATTGTCGCTGTGTCTGTGTTTGTTGCACCACACGGTACTGTCTCGTCTCGTCTCGTTCATTCGGTCGTTCCTGTTCATGTGTTCTTCGTTTCATGTAAGTTCGTAGTTTAGGTCTGTCTAGTTCGTTTTGTTATTTTGTTTATTTAGTCAAGTGTATTTCGTGTCTGTCTTCGTCTTACAATAAAGTCATTATGTATTCATCACCCGCTGCGCCTTGGTCTACTCACTCATCGAAAGAGAGCCGTTACACCACCCAATTTACCTACCTCACCCCCATACTGTTTTATTTATTTACTTTTCTGCTCTTTTGCACACCAGTATCTCTACTTGCACATGATCATCTGATGATTTATCACTCCAGTGTTAATCTGCTAAATTGTAATTATTCGATTTATTGCCTACCTCCTCATGCCTTTTGCACATATTGTATATAGATTCTCTTTTTTCTACCATGTTATTGACTTGTTTATTGTTTACTCCATGTGTAACTCTGTGTTGTTGTCTGTTCACACTGCTATGCTTTATCTTGGCCAGGTCGCAGTTGCAAATGAGAACTTGTTCTCAACTAGCCTACCTGGTTAAATAAAGGTGAAATAAAAAAATTAAAGAAATAGGCTGTCTCGTCGTTGTCTGTGATCAGGCATGCATGCATGCACCCCTGTGGAGCTCCAGTGTTGAGGATCAGCGTGGCAGATGTGTTGCTATCTACCCTCACCACCTGGGGGTGGCCCGTCAGGAAGTCCAGGATCCAGTTGCAGAGGGAGGTGTTTAGTCCCAGGATCCTTAGCTTAGTGATATGCTTTGAGGGTACTACGGTGTTGAACGCTGAGCGGGTCTACCCTTTAGCTCAGTGCGAATGTTGCCTGTAATCCATGGCTTCTGGTTGGGGTATGTACGTACAGTTACTGTGGGGACGACGTCCTAGATGCACTTATTGATAAAGCCAGTGACTGATGTGGTGTACTCCTCAATGCCATCGGAAGAATCCCGGAACATGTTCCAGTCTGTGATAGCAAAACAGTCCTGTAGTTTAGCATCTGCTTCATCTGACCACTTTGTTATAGACCGAGTCACTGGTGCTTCCTGCTTTAATTTTAGCTTGTAAGCAGGAATCAGGAGGATAGAGTTGTGGTCGGATTTACCAAATGGAGGTTGAGGGAGAGCTTTGTACCCGTCTCTGTGAGTGGAGTACAGGTGATCTAGAATTTTTTTTCCTCTGGTTGCACATTTAACATGTTGATAGAAATTTGGTAGAACTGATATAAGTTTCCCTGCATTAAAATCTCCGGCCACTAGGAACGCCTCTGGTGGAGTGGTTTCCTGTTTGCTTATTTCCTTATACAGCTGACTGAGTGCGGTCTTCGTGCCAGGATCTGTCTGTGGTGGTAAATAAACAGCCACGAAAAGTATAGCTGAAAACTCTCTCGGCAAGTAGTGGCCTGCAATTTATCACAATATACTCTACTTCAGGCGATCAAAATCTAGAGACTTCCTTAGATTTCGTGCACCAGCTGTTGTTTACAAATATGCACAGACCGCCCCCCCTCGTCTTACCGGAGTGTGCTGTTCTATCTTGCCGGTGCAGCGTATATCCCGCTAGCTGAATATTCATGTTGTCATTCAGCCATGATTCCGTGAAACATAGGATATTACAGTTTTTGATGTCCCGTTGGTAGGATATTCGTGATCGTACCTCGTCTAATTTATTGTCCAATGATTGCACGTTGGCGAGTAGTATTGACGGTAACGGCAGCTTTCCCAGTCGCCTTCGCCAGGTCCTGACCAGGCATCCGGCTCTTTGTCCTCTGTACCTGCGTCGCTTCCTCTTGCAAATAACGGGGATGTCGGTCCTGTGGGGTTTTTGGAGAATGTCTTGTGCATCGTCTTTGTTGTAGAAAAAATCTTTGTCTAATCCGAGGTGAGTGATCGCTGTCCTGATATCCAGAAGCTCTTTTTTGCCGTAAGATATGGTTGCAGAAACATTATGTACAAAATAAGTTACAAATAACGCGAAAAAACCCCCACCTAATAGCACAATTGGTTGGTCGCCCGTAAAACTGCTGCCATTTCTTCTGGCGCCTTTTATTTCTCCTTTCCATCAGCCTCCGTAGAGAAAGTTAGACCCTTGATTCCCAGCAGTTAGACATTAATATTTCAACCCCAGGGCTGCATTAGATGTGTATTTGCAGTGCATTCTGGGAAACAAACCCTTTGAGAGCTTCAGCTCTTAATCATTTTCATCAGCGGACTAGAAACAACCAGAAGTACAAGTCAGATGAAATGGTTAGATTTAATAATGTTCAATAATAAGGCTACGTCAAACATAGATTTCTGAAACACTGTTTCAGAGTGGATGTGGTTTTCATTCTCAATTCTTACCTCGCTGAAAGTATCTGTTGAAGGCTCGGGGAGAGTAAGATCAGAAAGGCTCCCACAGTGAGTCATGTGGAGCTGAGGTCTGAGGCTGATCTCCCTGATGTCACAGAGAATTTCTCTGAATTTCACCGTGGGGGTACAGTGGTGCAGCAGCACCCTGCTCACCATACCAGACACATCCAACAGCTGGTGGCTCCAAATCAAATCAAATTTTATTGGTCACATACACGTGATTAGCAGATGTTATTGCGAGTGTAGGGAAATTCTTGGGGGCTGTTGTGAAGGGAACTCCTCCTCATAGTGGCTGAAGAGCAGGTTTCTCAGCTGGAGCTCCAGCAGGCTATGGTCTTGGTTGGGCTCAGTGAGCTTCCTCAGTTTTTCGCCACAGGGCTTTGGCTTTAGAGGCTTTGGCCATCGCCTCCTGGACCAGGTTCAAGAGCTGCTGTGTCAGCACCACACATTATTTTATGTCCTGGCCTGTCTCTGGAGAGAAGTCATCCAGGGGGTAGACCCTGTACACAAACCTGCCCTGCCCAGGTGTAGAGCAGAAGCATCTTTAGAGCAGTGGTCAAAGCGACATTCCGACGCAGCCTGGCTCTGGGCCTCCTCCAGAGCTTCAGACGTTGTCGGCATGGCTTGGGCTGTCCACTGTTGGTCTCATCGCTGGGGATGGGATTCAGCTAGGTCAGGTTGGAGCTGACCAATGGTGCCGTTACAGTGGTGAGGATGAGGTTGTTGTAGCCTAGGGTTAATATGAACGTTTGGCCCAGGATGGAGACCTTGACACTCATCATGTCACCGAAGGTTTGGCATGCCTGCAGCTCACAGAGTGACCTCAGACCCTGTGGTGCTGGAACCCCTCCCTGGGCAATCATCAAGTCATCAGGGTGGCGGCACACCAGCTTCCTGAGGCAGTCGAGAGCTGCCCTCTGACTTGCAGGACAAAGCAGAATTACCTGTAGCTGGGTCATCCCCTCTCGACCCTCTGTGTCTCCCAGCCATGACACAGCCTGCAGCCAATCCCCCATTGCTCTCAGTGTCAACCTGAGTCACACCATCACAACACAAGAATGTGACCACATGAACAATAAAATGGAGAAAAAAAAGCACTAACTTAAAAAGAACCTTAACTTCAAACACACAAATTTGGCTCGGCCTTTTACCAGCAGGGACTACAGGTTAGGCAGGCGGAAGGGCATTGGGCTCAATGTCCTCAGCATGGTCAACCCACAGGCCTGAGGGGAGCTGGCAGAGAGGGGGGGGGGGGGACCTGAAGGGAGAAAGAGAGGGACATGAAGCTGGGCCATCTTTGGAATTGCAGGCCATCTCGCTATGTTCCCCATGGTCGCAGGGGGCTTTCCTCCTGAAGAAATATGTAAATCTCAGTGTCAACTCTATATCCAACATATAGTCTGCCTTGCCCTGACAATGGAATCAATTGACAATTCAAGTGTAAATTCCCTGACATTTGAGAAGGAGTGAGAAGGAGTGTTTTGACGAGAGTAGAAGATATTTTAATTGTTCATGTGTGAGATGGGCCTGATGTAGGCTTTTATATGCAGTGATGTGACATATTGACCTACTCTACTGTAATGTCTTTTGTCCAAACTGTCTTTGTGACGGGACAGTTGATGCATCATTAAATGCAACTCTTACATAAAGATGGATCACATTCGGAAATTCAAAACCTCACTTTGCTTTAAAGAAAATTAATTAAATGACAGATCATAGACTTGTTTTAACGCGCCATAGTGGATCTAACGACATTATATGAGGGGCTATGGTCATTAAGGAAATGCAATTGTAGATTAATCACTGTTTATCGACCATTTAAGAGGATCCATTTAGTTGTTAAAGGAGTAGGCTATAAAAACAATTGACTTACCTTACTGATATCTGAAATAATTGTCACCATGATCGAATCCAAATTTTAAATGAAAGCAATTTACTGTATTGGAGATCATTCATGACCGGAGAAAACTTTCGCTGGATTGTGTTACCTTAAGTGTACATTAATTAACATGTAACTAAATAGTAATACTATATTTATAACATAGTAGTTACCTGTAATTAGTATGTAAATACTACAGAAATACACTGTAATAAGGGGTTAGCGGTATAGGTTATTACACAAGTAGAACAAGGTTTTGTCATTACAAATCAGCTTGTCAGAGGTTATTCCACATGTGTAATTACTCATGATTGATGTATATGTAATTACAAGCTGTGTAGTTTCAAATGTAACTTGTTCTGTAATTACACTGTTGCAGTCTTCTGTGTAGCACCATGTTAACAATGCATCATATTATGTAACTTTGTTACATGTAACTAAATAAGTCACTACCACAGAAATAAGCTAGGCTAGGACTCCGTCAGCTGTTGTAACAATGCACACCCTATCATTAACTACAGCTTCAGTTATTTTATTTGAATATTATTTGGCTTAAAAGATGTACTGAATTAAATGTAAGAGCAATGCATTTACAATGGATATGCATGTCACTGTAATGTACCTACCCAGGAGCAAGCAACTCAATGTAAAGTGAAACACATAATGGTATAACCTTTGTAAATACTATGTACCTGCCTTTGAAAAGGGATTTAAGGGTTTATTTCTCTGGCTTCAAAGGTGTAATGTAAGAAAAATGTTGTTCAAAATAATATAATGTTAATGTAGGTACTCATGAGCAAGCAGCTTCAAGTCAGTGATGAACAGTAGGGTAAACCTTTTTATTAGAAAATACACTTCAATGTAGAATAACTGTTGATAAAGCGTAATTACAATGTACTTTTAAGTGTAATTACAATGTACTTTCAATACAATTACATATTTCACAGGATAGATCAAAATGTCAGTTATTACAATGTTGTTATAAAGAAAAGTATTGTAACTACAATGTTTCGACACAGGAACAAGCAACTTAATGTAAAGGGAAAAACGTAATGAATTACTCATGTAATTACAGTACTATGTAGTTAGTATGTTACAATGGAAAACACCCAGTATAATATTTTTATTTGTGATCAATTGCAATCCATGTCAATCTAGAAAGAATGTTGTTACAGCACTTTTAAGTGTAATTACTATGTACTTTCAATATTATTAAATATTCTGCAGGGTATATCACAAATTCCGTTATTACAATGTTGTTATAAAGAAACGTTTCACCACAGGAACAAGCAACAAAGTCAATTCTGTGATTATCTTTCGTGGAACGTATACAGACTGCTCTCTCCACTGCACATCTGGAACAAGCATCAACCACTCACAACATTTTGTTTATTTCTTATTTGAATTTACAGCGAGAACATGCTGTAGCCTTAAAACTTCTCTAGGATAGGGGGCAGCATTTTCACTTTTGGATAAATAGCGTGCCTAATTTCAACTTCCTTCTACTCATCCCCAGAATATAAGATATGCATATTATTAGTAGATTTGGATAGAAAACACTCTGAAGTTTCTAAAACTGTTTGAATCATGTCTGTAAGTATAACAGAACTTATGTAGCAGGCAAAACCCCGAGGACTAGACATTCAGATTTTTTTATTTTTTATGTCACTGTCTGTTCAATGATTTTTCATTGGGAAGCCAGATTTCTAATCACCCTGTTCTCAGTTCCTACTGCTTCCACTGGATGTCACCAGTCTTAGGAAATAGGTTGAGGTTATTCATTTGTGCAATGAAGAAGAAGGCCATCAGGAAGCAGTGTAACGTCATGTGTACTGTTTGAGAGTTGCGCAAGACTAAAATAAGTAGCGTTAGTTTGTTGCTCTCCTGTATTGAATACAGATAGACCCGTCTTCAATTTGATCGATTATTAACGTTTACAAATACCTTAAGTTGTATTACAAAAGTAGTTTGAAATGTTTTGGCAAAGTTTAGAGGTAATTCTTTTGATATTTTGTAGTGACGTTGTTCAAAAATTTAGCTGTTTTTTTCTGGATCAAACGCTCCAAATAAATGGACAATTTGGACATATATGGACAGAATTAATCGAACAAAAGGACCATTTGTGATGTTTATGGGACATTGGAGTGCCAACAAAAGAATCTCGTCAAAGGTAATGCATGTTTTATATTTTATATCTGCGTTTTGAGTAGCGCCGGCAGGGTTGAAATAAGCTACTCTCTCTTTGTTCACATTGTGCTATCATCAGATAATAGCATCCTATGCTTTCGCCGAAAAGCCTTTTTGAAATCTGATATGTTGGCTGGATTCACAACAAGTGTAGCTTTAATTTGGTATCTTACATGTGTGATTTAATTAAAGTTTGATTTTATATCATTTTTTTTTTAAATTTGGCGCTCTACATTTTCCCTGGCTATTGGCCAAGTGGGACGCTACCGTCCCACATATCCCAGAGTAACAGTTAAACATAAATGTGTGCAAAATCATGTTTATAGGAGATATGGAGCAGTTCCATGCGCCTAATTTCTGAAATAAAAATGTTTACAGCGAGAACACACTGTATCTTACTGTTACTTTCTCTCCCATTATCTCTACCTAGTATGTGTGTGTGTGTGTGAATGAGTGTGTATAATCAGTGGTTATTTGAACTTATAAGTGATAGGGAGCAGTTCATTACGCCTCTTCTCTTTTATAGTGTTGCTCATCTCTGCTGTTGCATTTTTGGTGATCCTTCTTGCATATTGGTTGAGCGTCTCTTTAGAGCTGTTAAACGCTGACTGTGAACGAAGGAACTTTGGCATCACTAGCATGATCTCTGCCAGAGGGGCACTCATCGCCACAGTGTTGCGGTCCACACGATGCTGTGGAAAGCAGTGGATATGCTTCCCTTCTTTTTGTAGGTCGCCAGGACTTTCTTGTATCTTCCGGGGTTTTGGCTGTTAACATATACAACATAAAGCAATTTATTAATGTGCTTGCTGAAATCTGAACACAATAGCATTTATTCTAAACATACATATTTATATCTTTCCTTCTGCCATAACTCAAAGATTAGGCTAGAAAACCAAATCAATTTCAGCATGTTCAAAATGATTTAGGATGTTTAATTAGAAAACATGATAACACTTATCCTTAAGTTGATGTTATATAGTAACTATATAGTAGTGCTCTTAGTAACAACAATGTAGGTAAATAGTAATTGCAATGTAATTACAGTTTGGTGACACATGTATTACAGGACCCCTCCACCCTTAGTCCTCCCTCCCCCATACCTTGTTCCACCTATGTAATAACCTATAGTTCTAAACAATATTACCATGTAATTACATAGTTGCAATTCCAATAAAACTAAAATGTTTTTAATAACATAATTACTATCTAGTAACTAAAACTAAGTAGTTACTATTACTACTCAGGCAATTTGTTCATTTTATACTTTAAGCTTTATCAAATAGGCCATATGGCTTTTGCCAGGGGGCTTTTGTGCCCAAAATTATCAGTGTAGAGTAATTCATTTTTTATTTAACCTTTATTTAACTAGGCAAGTCAGTTAAGAACAAATTCGTATTTACAATGCCGGCCTACCAGAAGGCAAAAGGCCTCCTACGGGGACAGGGGATTAAACAATATATATATACAGTATATAGGACAAAACACATATCACGATAAGAGCGACACCATAACACTACATAAAGAGTGACCTAAGACATCAACAAAGCATGGCTGCTACACATGACAACACAGCATGGTAGCAACACAACATGACAACAACATGGTAGCAAGACAACATGGCAGCAGCACAACATGGTAGCAGAACAAAACATGGTACAAACATTATTGGGCACAGACAACAGCACAAAGGGCAAGAAGGTTGAGACAACAATACATGACGCAAAGCAGCCACAACTGTCAGTAAGAGTGTCCATGATTGAGTCTTTGAATGAAGAGATGGAGATAAGATGGAGATAATGGATTAAGGTGTTTGAAAACCGAGTAGTAGTAGTCATGTAAATTGCCAGCTGGCTCCACTCGTGGCAGAACAAGCTGTTCAAATGATGTGATAACTCAACGTTGGGTGTGTGAAGACCATGTTTATATAATGATTTTGTGGTTAACTCGGGTCTGCTCTATCCAATGCGGGGTGAGGAGCAGTCAGCCAACCGTCCGTTTGGCGCGTTTTAGCCTTAAAGTGACAACTGCCCATGTGCATTATGCCTAAAACTTGCTCTTAAAGACAATGCTCCAGGCTAAAATATCCACAAAAGTAACAACGTAGGTCACTTACAGAACCCCTAAGCAGTTGAAATTTCCCAAAAGTAGAAATGTATTTTTGTTTTTTAAAGGTAAAATTTAGATTGTCCCTCATATTTTTCTACTGCATCTGGACCTTGTTTCAGAACTCTACCCATAATGCACAATTTTATGACAGGAGGGTAACCCAAGAAACAAAACAAGGCTAACTAATGCTAGATCAAAGTTTACCATCTAACGCCCCTTTGCTGGCTAGTCTGTGCAGGAGTGAGCTAGCTGCACTTCAAACTGATTTTAGTAAATTAACAGGAATATGTGTTGACATAAACAGTAGGTACTGTATGTATTGACATGTATGCAGACTATAAAATGCTTTTGTTGAAATAGCTGACAGCAATTCAAAGACATATGACCTTAGTTGTAAAACATAACAATTTTGTTGGGAGAGGGAGTTAGCCGCTTTTGTTCCCCTTACAATCATCGGGCGTTTCCGACGTGACCTTGGGATTTTCCATGGAAGTGGGCAAATATTGTTGAATTTCTACTCTATTGAAACTTTTTTCATTAGTCTTCCATGAATATACATGCCATATGACAGCTTGACTTTGATAGCTTGCCTTTAAAACACATAAAAAGTGTCTAATGTTCATTGATTTCAATAAATACATTATTTAAATGTGTGTAGTGTCAAGACACATACCTCTACATTTAGCGGTTTCGTTTTTGTCCCTTCTTCTTCTTCTTTTTCTAATTATCACTGTCAGTGGATGATAAGCTGTCTGAGCTTGAAAAATCTGAGCTGTTGTCCGACTCACATCTGGCAACATTGTCCCCTGACACATAAAGGAAGAGTTAGTCCTATGTTACAGAACATTCCTTTTCCAGTTACACATGACGATAATGATTGCTGAACCTGACTGTGCGGTGCATGCATCCCGCCGACGAACCGCGACAACCTGAGGTTAAACAAGTACTTTTCCCCCCACATGATATGTGTTAAGGTAATTAAACAATATGGCTATCAAAGCATTGAATTGAATCCCTCCATTTTCCACTCACTGGCACTCACACACAGGCAACGGTTTGATATTGATAAGATTTAGTTGATTCCGATACTTAATGAACCGATTCCTCAAAATAGAAAAATATGTGTATTTTGTTTTTAAGACTCTTAAAGGCTCTGGAAAGATAAATGGAGTCTCTAGCTTAAACAATGAGCATGTGCCGATTTAAAAGCATATCTCCCATAGAATTCCATTCATTAGTAGTTGGGGTAGTTGGGGTATTTAGAGTAGTTGGGGCATTTAGGGAAGTTAAAGAAAGAAAGAAAGAAAGAGGAGAAATTGTCACGTTCCTGACCTGTTTTCTCTTGTTTTTGTGTGTGTTTAGTTGGTCAGGGCGTGAGTTGGGGTGGGCATTCTATGTTTTGTGTTTCTATGTTGGGTGCAATGTGTTGCCTGATATGGTTCTCAATTAGGGGGCAGGTGTTTTACGTTTCCTCTGATTGAGAACCATATTAAGGTAGGCTGTTCACACTGTTTGTTTGTGGGTGGTTGTCTCCTGTGTCCGTATATGTTACCACACGGGACTGTTTCGTTTTGTCGTTCGTGTATGTAGTCTGTTCCTGTTCGTGTGTTCTTCGTATATTGTAAGTTCTCAAGTCCAGGTCTGTCTACGTCGTTTTGTTGTTTTGTATTTTCTCAAGTGTTCTTAGTGTTTCGTCTTTGCTTTAATAAATATCATTATGTCCACATTCAACGCTGCGCTTTGGTCCAATCCCTACTCCTCCTCTTCAGACGAAGAGGAGGAGAACGACCGTTACAGAAATAAAACAAATGGTATCAAAGTGGGAGTTAAGCAGCCCTTAAAGTACTCAGGACCTGTTTTAATTTGAAATTACAAGAGATAGAACTCAGCAGACTGTCACGCCCTGTCAAGATCATTTTAATTCTCTATTTGGTTAGGTCAGGGTGTGACTAGGGTGGGCAATCTATGTTTTCTATTTCTTTGTTGACCTGGTATGGTTCCCAATCAGAGGCAGCTGTCTATCATTGTCTCTGATTGGGGATCATATTTAGGCAGCCTTTTCCCACCTGTTGTTTGTGGGATCTTGTTTTTGTGTAGTGCCTGTGAGCACTGCACGTGCTTCCCGTATCGTTTATCCTTTATTGTTTTTTGTGAGTTTCGTTATTAAAGATGTGGAACTCTACCCACGCTGCGTCTTGGTCCATTTATTCAACAAACGATCGTGACACAGACTTAACAATGGCCAGTTTGGAATGTTGAGGAAATTGAATAGGAGGCTAGGGGAGCTTTGGGGTAATAAAAGGTATGTAACATAAAAAAAGTAGTATCAATAAGAAAAGTCATAGCTGTAAATAGCATGTAACCCTGGACTGAATACAGTTGAAGTGATAATAGTTAAACGTTTTTTAAAGTAGATAGTGAGCACAGAAAGGGGGCAGAAAAGGAATAATAATATTACTTTTGCAGAAGAACAAGAGTGCTCTTGCTTTCAGGCCGTGGACCGGCCTGCCCTTTTTGTAGTTTACAGCCTGGCTAATGCACAGATCTGTGATACACACAAACAGGTTGGATAACCATTCTTTCCTCCGCAATATTCAAAACACTAACAATCAAGATGGATTGAGGGCCTACTATACCTAATAGCACGTGTAAAACATGGGTGAGCAACAGGTCTGTATGGGTCGATCTGTGTTCACTGACCCTGTTCACTGAGCCGTAGTCAGTAATGTCCAAGCGCAACAGCACTACTCGTGTGCTGCACAGGTATTTTCCATGAACGGCCCTGCATGCTTATTACCTGTGTTATAGGTTTAGTATGAATGGGTCTTTCACGGGTTAAACCCATTTCAAATATACATGGTAATACCCTGGTTATTGGTGTGAGAGGGGTATAAGTATTTGCATGGGGCGAATTGGGAGTCCCATAGGGCGCGGCACAATTAGCCCAGTGTTGTCCGGGGTAAATTTGTTCTTAACTGACTTGCCTAGTTAAATAAAGGTTAAATAAATACAAATAATACAATTATAATGGAACCAAAAATAATGATGAATCAAGCAATACTTACCATCTATGGGAGGAATATCATAATCTACAGCTAACTAGGCTACTGTACAGGCTAGTAACTTTACATTTGCTTATGAAGGAGATCTAAATTAGATCCGGACTATTTGAGTGGGCTTCTACTCAGCTACACATGACCAAGCTATAGCCAGACTAAACATGGCAAACGGCTATACATGGCCAAGCTAGAGTATAGCCAGGCTCCTAGCTAATGCTATTATAATGTAATTAGCTAACTTAGCTACCTACTATAGTTAACTAGCCATCAAAAAGTTAGTTGACAGTTGGATAATCAATGTAAACTGGTTAGCCTAACAACCACTGTCAGCAAACTGGCTTATTTTGCTATGGCAACGATTAATATGCCTTTTGCGTCTGTTACATTGTAGGCTAGATAATAAACCAAGTGAAGATAATATAATTCGCAAAATACAACTAGCTAGCTTCTGTTTGTGTAAACCAGCTAAATTCCAGATCAGTCACTTAGTTCTAGCTAACTAACGTTATGTTGCTAACGACAGGCTTGGACCGAGAACGAGATACTCCCACAAAAAGCGCCTTATTCGCATTCAGATGTCACATGAAATCCACTGATTATCAAGACAAATTCAGTTCTACATTTTAACTACATGAATATCTTACTATTTATTTACCTTGGTTGTCCTTGGTCAACGTTGACTGTCGGTGTGCTTTCGTCCTCGATGTTGTTCAAAAACATTTTGCTGAGTAACTTTACTAGAAATTGAAACGCTTAAAGTGCGCGCCCAAATCAATACTGATTTTACCTGTTCCAATGATTTTGAATTGAACATGGCTCGTGTGCTAAGTGATATATTATCGGCAAAAAAACAACAGAAAAACAAAAAAGAAGGTTATCAAATATCTCCAGAAGAAAGGTCTGTTCAAGAATACTGTGAGGTGTCCTACAGTATCTGTGGCCACAAGCAGAAAAGGATCCAGCATGCTTGCAAAGATGGATACATATGGCAAGTTAATGTTACAACTGGTATTGATTAGCCTAGAGAACTTTGGTACATTTTGAAATGAGGAGTTCTGTACTGTAAGAAATCTTTGAATCTAACTTTTATATTGAGGTAGTATCTAGCCTAGTTAGCTAGTCTCATAGGTTCTAGACATCTACACTGCCAGGCAGGGCTGACAATGACCAGTGGAGGCTGGTGAGAGGTCCTATAGGTGGACGGGGTCATTGTAATGCCTGTAATGGAATAAATGGAACGAAGTGAAACGTGGTTTCTGTATGTTTGATACCTTTTTATTAATTCCATTCCAGCCATTACAATGAGCATGTCCTCCTATAGCTCCTCCCACCAGCCTCCTCTGACATTGACCAATACAATTATTCAACAAGCCAGAATTTAAAAAAAAATGTTGCTATGAACATGCATTGAAGAGAATAATCAAAGCTTTCCAGAGGCCAATGTCCTTCATAAATGTGTATGTGCTGCGTGAGAAATTAGATTTCCAGTCTTTCTACAAGGGCTCGCGCTCCTCTGTGTCCAGGCTGCATTTCAGCTCTGGCCACTCTGGACTGCAATCCCATGTAGAGCGAGTGAAGAGCTTAGGAGACGCACACCCTTCTGGTCTACATTTGGCCTGCAGCCTACCACTCAAGATGTTTCATGTCTGTCTGGAAAGCTTTTGTTCTCCTATTTCCAACAATGTGGATGTATTCCTACTCTTACTGAAAAAGTTCCTTGATAATCATAGTAGAATGGAATTTAATGTAATAGAATTACTTAGCCTATGCTCCATTTCAATTATCACTTAGAGTCAGTCTCTAAAACACACACCTTGCAAGATTTTTCAAAACAAGAGGCATCATCAGACTCCGACCTGCTCCACCTGGAAGGATTCAATGTATAGCACTTTTCTGATGTTAAAAGGGCTTTATAAATACTTTTGATTGAATGAATGTTTAGCCATTCTCGGGTTACACTTACTGTCACGCCCTGACCTTAGAGATCCATATTTATTCTCTATGTTTGGTTAGGTCAGGGTGTGACTCGGGTGGGAAAATCTATGTTTTCTATTTCTTTGTTGTTTTGCCAAGTGTGGTCCCCAATCAGAGGCAGCTGTCTATCGTTGTCTCTGATTGGGGATCATATTTAAGTTGTCATTTTCCGTTTGGGTTTTGTGGGGTGTTGTTTTCTGTTTAGGTTGTTTCCCTGACAGAACTGTGTGCGTTCGTTTTTCTCCTTTTGTCATTGTGTTTTTGTGAACATGAAATCATGAACACTTTCCACGCTGCGCTTTGGTCTCATTCCAACGACGAACGTTACACTTACGGATTAGGTAACATTTCTTCATCGGTAGGTTAATGAATTTGACACACTAATACAGTTTGGGATAATGACATTTTTAGAAAGTGGTTCACAATCAGGGGCTGCGTTACCCAAAAGGGCTTCCAAAAATCCCTAACACTTTTTAGTTTTTTTTACACTGGAATGGCATGCTTCATTGATGATTAAACAGTTGGGCTAGTGGTAGACCTGCCAAGGTCAGAAAATACATAATTTTCAACACTTTGTTTGTTAATAACTGTCACCCACAGAAAGTCCATGCTCTTTCAGCCCCCAATAAAATGAAGCATAACAACCATACACAAGGTACTGGTGAGTGTGGGGCTCTCTGCTAAGTAATTACTGTCACGCCCTGATCTGTTTCACCTGTCCCTGTGATTGTCTTCACCCGTCGCTTATTTTCCCCAGTGTGTTTATCCCTGTGTTTCCTGTCTCTCTGTGCCAGTTTGTCTTGAATGTTTAGTCAAATCAACCAGCGTGTTTTCCCCGTACTCCTTTTCTATTCTCTTTTGCTAGTCTTCCCGGTTTTCACCACTGCCTGACTCTGGATTACTTTCCCGCCTGCCTGATCATCCTGCCTTCCCTGACCTTGAATCTGCCTGCCCTTCGCTACCTATTGGACTCTGAACTGGTTTTGATCTTTTGCCTGTACACGACCATTCTCATGCCTACCCCTTTTTGGATTAATAAACATTGTCAGACTCCAACCATCTGCCTCCTGTGTCTGCATCTGGGTCTCGCCTTGTGCCTTGATAATTACATGTTAATTAGTGTTCCGTGGAATAGGTTAGTACAGAAGTGGAGCAAGGTATGGCAAGCACGTCTCTCCAGGCTGAAGAGAATGTGATTTAAGGGCAAGTTAAGGTTGTGTTACTGTGAAGGAAATGTTCTGTTTGTGTGTATCAGATCGTACACAGATTGTATAACCGACTCGGTTGGGTTCATGCAAGTGACTGATTGATTGCGCATGGGAGGAATCCTCACTATCACAGTAGTACGCCCAGGATATTGCTCTGGGAACCAAAATGTGTATCTCAGTTTCAAGGTCTCACCTTTGAGAGAAGAAGCCTCGTGAGGTATTGGTCAGTCACATGCAGGAACCAACGTTAATGGTGAATAATGAATAATGTAAATCATGCAAATATAACTTGTCTGTGTAGCAGTATATAAGAGAACTGAAGGGACTGCCCTGGGGGAGCTTCTGATCAACCTGTACTGAGTGTGCAGAGTTTGTTGTAACCTCTCCAGTTAATTGATAATAATAAAGAGTGATTCCTTTAATGTTGACTTCAGGTGTCCCTGGTGTTGAATTTCCACCACATTACGAAAATCTTGAGTTGAATCTGGGGCCTATCATAGGTTTAATTTCTGAAAATAATACTTGGATTTCTATTGTCATATACTATTGATCTGATTTGTTCATTTCTTTGTTGCAATATTGCAGATTTGCACAGGGGCTACTTGAGGCAAGTTGATATTATAGAGGATGATATTGCACGGAGATCAAGGACCCTGACAAGAATGACGAAAAGCCAGAAATTGTTATAATTGCTGATCAACGCAGAATTATGAGGAATATTGACTCTGAAAAAGCCACCAGCTTTGTTTACCTATATTCACTCTGAGGAAATGTTTGCCAATTTGCAAACTGTATGTAAAAGGGTATTTTTAATCAGGCTTTTGGGATATTTCATGCATTATTATCTGGACAGTTTAAAGGGACTCTCCAAGATTTTCAACATTTAGCTTTTTTGCCACCCATCCCAACCAGTGTTTCCCACAGGTATTTAGGTTACTTGTCATGGTGGCAGGCCAGGAATAGGGCTGCGACTGGGGAATCTGCGCCACATCTTGTGAGCCTACACTATTCAGGCAAATTAAGTAAAAGCTTAAGTAGAGCTACAACTAACAACTATTTTGATAATCAATCTGTCAGTTATTACTTTGATTACAGGCTGAATGTTTTATCTAATATTTAAATGTTTACAGTGCATTACAGTGCAAATAGCAACAACAGACAAACTCAAACTCAGTTATTTTGTGACAACTTTCATTAAAGTGGAATTCCACATGAGACAGGAGCAGTGTCAGCTCAAGACAATTTGGGACCCTAAGTGAGATTTGATTTCAGTGCCCCTCCTATAGAAGTTGATGGTCATGCTTCCCTGGGACACTCAAGTCTTCTCGTATCACTAACATTTGTCTTACCTGTCATTATTGAAGGTCTGCAACAAAGCCCTGATGAAGTTCAAGAGGAGGAAGGGTTTCCAAATTGGGTCAAGTTCTCTATGGAGATTGGTGGTGATGGATGAATCCAAGTTCTCGCACAAGAGGAAGGTATAGCATTATTGACTTTGATGTAGTAACATTCATTATATGGACTTGGGAACTGAGAGATAATTCGTTGAAATATTTAACTTATGGTAATCAGTTGCCTTTATAGTACTCCTCAGTAGATATACTGATATGGATAAAAAAAACAGGGCTTGCCCATTTCATATACGGAATTATTTGATAAATACATCTCTGCGCTCTTGGACAAATCATCAGCGATGTTTCCTATGATAGTGTTTTGGGTCTTTCAACATTATACAACTTCACCCATCAGACCTTAAGTGACATTATGCTAGTTCCCATGGATTTACTGATCCCCCGCCATTCCAAGGCGTGACGAACCACTGGCCAACTCCCTATCACAAAATAACGATATGCACTTATTCCTATCTTTCAGTACAATCGTGGAAGGATGGGGCCAACGTGGAGAAGACAGGGTTGGGTGTTTGGAATGATATAGATCAAACACAACAGACGGCGCTCAGATCTTCAAATGGTGGAAAATCGTTCACAGGAAACCTTAATCCCTATCATTAGATGACATGTGCGAAGAGGTTCCACCATTCTGAATGAGTGCTGGAGAGCGTATGTCAGGTCTCTGAATAGGCTGGGTTGCAATCACCAGACAGTCAACCACACAAACAACTTTGTGGATCCTCGTACAGGATGTCACACACAACACATTGAAAGAGCGTGGCAGACAATAAAGGGGCAGGTCTGGAGGCTAAGGGGCAATCGGACCCCAAAAAGTTGAAAGAAGCATCTTCATTTTATTGAATGGATGAACTGGTTGGGTAAAGAAAATCAGAAAGGAGTACTCTCTGAACTCTTCAAATACAGCCGATTAGTATATCAGCTGTAAGATATTCACTCTTAGCATACACCCCCCAGAGGAAATGGAGCCGGGAGTACCCGGCAACAGAATCTCAACGTTTAATTTATATCAACCAATACGATGTCTTTGGAACTACGATCCTACAGAAAATGAATGTGTTGCATTCTTTTGACAGGGTTATAAGCATGTTTTGTTGCTATCAGTGTCTTTTGGGTCACTCCACGTACACTTAATTTGATATCACATGAAACGGGAGACTGGATTCCATTGCTTCAAACATTGAAGTCAGAAGTTTACTTACACTTAGGTTGGAGTCATTAAAACTTGTTTTTCAACCACTCCACAAATGTATTGTTAACAAACTATAGTTTTGGCAAGTCGGTTAGGACATCTACTTTGTGCATGACAAGTAATTTTTCCAACAATTGTTTATAGACAGAGTATTTCACTTATAATTCACTGCATCACAATTCCAGTGGGTCAAAAGTTTACATACATTAAGTTGACTGTGCCTTTAAACAGCTTGGAAAATTCCAGAAAATGATGTCATGGCTTTAGAAGCTTCTGATAGGCTAATTGACATAATTTGACTCACCTACAATTTGAGTCAATTGTAGGTGTACCTGTGGATGTATTTCAAGGCCTACCTTCAAACTCAGTGCCTCTTTGCTTGACATCATAGGAAAATCAAAAGAAATCAGCCAAGACCTCAGCAAAATAAATTGTAGACCTCCACAAGTCTGGTTCATTCTTGTGAGCAATTTCCAAACGCCTGAAAGTACCACGTTCATCTGTACAAACAATAGTACACAACAAGGAAGAAGCCACTGCTCCAAAACCTCCATAAAAAAGCCAGACTACAGTTTTCAACTGCACATGGGGACAAAGATTGTACTTTTTGGAGAAATGTCCTCTGGTCTGATGAAACAAAAATAGAACTGTTTGGCGATAATGACCATCGTTATGTTTGGAGGAAAAAGGGGAGGCTTGCAAGCCGAAGAACACCATCCCAACCGTGAAGACGGGGGTGGCAGCATCATGTTGTGGGGGTGCTGTGCTGCAGGAGGGACTGGTGCACTTATTAAGGTAAAGTGTTGGAGGGGTAGTACAGATCTGTGTCTGTTTATCCCATTTTCATAGATTTAGATTCAATAACACCCCTTAATTTTTGCATCCATATTAAATTGTTAATGTTTATGATCTCTCTCTCTCTCTCTCTAGAAATGCCCCATAAAATTGCTACTAGGCTTACTAAACCCAACACAATTATCAATGTTCTGTCTGATATGTTACTGTGTAAGCTACCCTTCCAAGTAGCTTATCTCTGAATATTTTGAATCCTAGGGATGAATAAGCCCAGATAAATGTCACCTTTTGTTGTTTAGTTGGCCAGATATTAGATTTAAGGCTGCTCTTCATGTTGGATATTGGATTTTAGCCGACTCTTCATGTGCGCCATGTTGTTTTATCCAACCTTAGAAACTATCAGACACCAGTTTTGACCGAATAGGGCCTTGTTTCCCAGAGCCTTCATAGAGATAAGATAATCGTGAGAACCATTTTACGATGTGTCTTTAGTACAACGGCTGAAGATGTAACATGCATTTCCCAAAACACCACTCAGAGAGAACGTTCCCTAGTGCGTTGTTGTGGCATATGTCGATACTGATAGGATTGGGAAAAAGGCAGTCCTGCTCTCGGATCAGCGTTTTCCCTTTCAATTCTTACCTTAACATTAGAATTATTCCACAATACTGACTACGGATCAGCTCATACGAGATAATATCACAGATGGCTACAAATATTGAAGCAGCTTATTCTAATCCTTACCCGCACATGTAGGCAACACATCATTAACTATATTGAGGCAAAAAGTACAGACAGTAGTGTAGGCCTATAAATAGCTGAATAAAACTCAATTGAATTAACATGAAATTAAATGAATGTATAAAGGTAGCCTATATGTAGACTATAGCCTACTGTATTTATCTTTTAATAATAGTCATTTCATTTGAAGCATCATTATATCCTTCTCTTGTTTGTAACAATTGCAAAGACATGGGCAACTTTGTATTTATAGTCATATTCGTTCTGAAGTCATTGGCGGTCACAGAAAGACAGATAAACGTCTTGATTTTGTTTTTAGCGGAGATCTGCTGTGTACAAAGTGACGTGGAAGGGCAAAAAAGCATCTAACCACGCATTACATTTTTCTAGGATTGGTCTGAAGCAGTCGTTAAATAACAAGCCTTTTCAAGTGCAACTTTAGTGACGATGGTTTTGGGAAACAGCTAGGAGATTTAACAATGCTCTTGTGAAGGTTCTAACGATGAACTTAGTCTTAAGATGCTTTTATGAAACCAGGCCAAGAGCTCTTAGATTTATCTTAATTGTTATGCTGCAGAGCCACCTGCATGTAAACCTGAGGAGTCCCAGACCCCACATCACCCCAACCAGCTAATTCAGGTAATAGAGTGGGCCTAACTGATTTTGAGGAGTAAATTGGTCTTCTCCTAAAATGTTATCTGTATGCTAATGCAGGGGGCACTTCTCAAGAATATTAAACGACACCTTGTTAAGCAAGTGGACAGGCTAATTTAAACCTGTATTTTCACTGATCAACCCTAATTATTTCATTTTCTCATCCTCCTGCAGCCTCCCTCTAATGGATAGATTTTTTCCCCCAGGGAAATTGGTTTGTAAAAACGTCTGTGAAAGGAGGTGATGGGAGGCGAGAGAAAAGATCACACAGGAGATATGGGGGGAACGTGGTGGAGGTTAGGGAAGGAGAGCAAATAAGGAGAGGAGTGGAGAGAGAGAGAGACGGTTATATATTATGAAAGAACATGTAGAGTGGAGAGGTTAGGCAAGGAAAAGTGTTTAGGCCTTATGCCCACAGGAACAGAAGCAGATTATTATTATTATTTTTTTTTCCAAGGCTGATGGATGATTTCATTTTAAACCAGAAAATGATCCTCACATGAAATGCAATTACAATAATGATAGCACATTCACAAATCTCTGGTGTACTGTTTAAAAACCATTTCATCATAGTCCAACAGAACAGCGAGGTAAATGACGAACACTATTGACACGACCCCAACACAGGTCAATTCAGTGTGGACCATAGACGAGCCATGCCAAATACAAGATATACACACATTTTCACAGTCTCACTCTAACGAGTCTCCCCAGGAAAAGATAGACAAGGGTGCTTGCATACGGACCAGCGGACGGTAATGAGAATTTGAAAATAATTGTGCTCGTTAGTCAGAGATAAAGATGCATTACAAGCCAGGCTGACTGATTGGGCTACTGAGGCTTCTCTCTGTGTTTTTTCCCAAGTTCCGCTAAGATACACAATTTAATCAATTATTATTTTCTGAGCCAGAGAAATAGAAAGAAGTGGAAAGAAAAGGCAATTACTGTGGGAGAAAATATGATTAGGAGAAAGAATTTAACCTGGCTGTCAAAAGAAGATTTTGGTAGATTAGGTAAACCAGACAGTCAGGCAGGTTTATTTTTCATTAGGTTTCAGAAAGAAAGAAAACTCAGTTACCCAAAGGTTTTTAATCAACTAATTGTTTACCCTACATGCATATACACAGTGTATAAAACATTAGGAACACCTTCCTAATATTGCGTTGCACCCCTTTTGCCCTCAGAACAGCCTCAATTCATCGGGCACGGACTCTAAAAGATGTTGAAAGCGTTCCACAGGGATGCTGGCCCATATTGTTCCAATGCTTCCCACAAATGTGTCAAGTTGGCTGGATATACTTTGGGTGGTGGACCATTCTGGATACACCCAGGAAACTGATGAGCATGAAAAACCCAGCAGCGTTGCAGTTCTTAACACACTCAAACCGGTGTCACCTACTACCATAGCCGTTTAAAGGCACTTGAATATTTTGTCTTGCCCGATCACACTCTGAACTGCACACACACACAATCCTTGTCTCAACTGTCTTAAGGCTTAAACATCCTTCTTTAACCTGTCTCCTCCCCATCATCTACACTGATTGAAGTGGATTTAACAAGTGACATCAATAAGAGATCATAGCTTTCACCTGGATTCATCTGGTGAGTCTATGTCATGGAAAGAGCAGGTGTTCAACATGCTTTGTAGACTCTGTGTATACAGTGCATTCGGAAAGTATTCAGACCCTTTGACTTTTTCCACATTTTGTTCCGTGACATATTTACATTATTCTAAAATGGATGATGTAAAAAAAATCCTCATCAATACGCCATAATGCCAATTTATTTTGCAAATGAATAAAAAATAAAAAACAGAAATACCTACTATGAGACTCGAAATTGAGCTCTTTCCATTAATCATCCAATTTGATTGGAGTCCACCTGTGATTCAATTGACTGAACATGATTTTGAAAGACACACACCTGTCTATATAAGGTCCCACAAGTTGACAGTGCATATCAGAGCAAAAACCAAGCCATGAGGTCGAAGGAATTGTCCGTAGAGCTCCGAGATAGGATTGTGTCGAGGAACAGATCTGGGGAAAGGTGCCAAAACATTTCTGCAGGATTGAAGGTCTCCAAGAACACAGTGGCCTTCATCATTCTTAAATGGAAGAAGTTTGGAACCACCAATACTCTTCCCGGCCAAACGGAGCAATCGGGGGAGAAGGGCCTTGGTCAGGGAGGTGACCAAGAACCCGATGGTCACTCTGAAAGAGCTCCAGAGTTCCTCTGTGCATATGGGAGAACCTTCCAGAAGGACAACCATCTCTGTAGCACTCCACCAATCAGGCCTTTATGGTAGAGTGGCCAGACGGAAGCCATTCCTCAGTAAAAGGCACATGACAGCCCGCATGGAGTTTGCCAAAAGGCACCTGAAGGACTCTCAGACCATGAGAAACAAGATTTTCTGGTCTGATGAAACCAAGATTGAACTCTATGGCCTGAATGCCAAGCGTCATGTCTGGAGGAAACCTGATAACATCCCTACGGTGAAGCATGGTGGTGGCAGCATCATGCTGTGGGGATGTTTTTCAGTGGCAGGGACTGGGAGACTAGTCAGGATCGAGAGAAATATGAGCGGAGCAAAGTACAGAGATCCTTGGTTTGAGTCCACCTGAGGTAAATTCAATTGATTGGACATGATTTGGAAAGGCACACACCTAGCTATATAAGGTCCCACAGTTGACAGGGACATGGAGACTAGTCAGGATCGAGGGAAAGATGAACGGAGCAAATGTGCAGTGACGCTCCCCATCCAACCTGACAGAGCTTGATAGGATCTGCAGAGAAGAATGGGAGAAACTCCCCAAATACAGGTGTGCCAAGCTTGTAGCGTCATACCAAGAAGACTCAAGGCTGTAATCGCTGCCAAAGGTGCTTCAACAAAGTACTGAGAAATGGGTCTGAATACTTATGTAATATGTGATATTTCAGTTTTAATAAAAATAAAATGAACTGTTTTGGAATTGTCGTTATAGGGTATTGTGTGTAGATTGATGAGGGGGGGGGACAATTTAATCAATTTTAGAATAACATAATGTGGACAAGGTAAAGATGTCTGAATACTTTCCAAATGCACTCTATACAGAGGGATACATGTTAAGTGGTAGCAATCACTAGAGAGGGTAAGTCAATAAGAAAGAGTGAGACATCCACTTAGGAAATGTGCATTACATTGTCTTTTTGTCTTCCATTGTCTCCCAGATCATAATTTCTTGTTAAATCAAGAAAAGTCCACCCATTCTAAGGTCAAAACTTTCCCCTGAAAAGATCCATATTGATATTCTGTTGCCGTATGTTCACTCCCATACACACTTTGTAATTGGCATCATATAGTGTAGATCCGAGAGATTGGAAACATTTCAATCAATTACATGAATTACTTGTTATTAGTAATAAGTAAGTCTCTGTGCTGTGTGTGGCAAGATGTTTAGCTCCATAATTTAAATGTGTTCCATAAAGGTCACAGTTGATTAAGTTCTCTTTCCTAGTGTGATTTCCCATTGTCCGACTGCAGACAGAGAGCACGTCTATTAAATCACATTGTGTCCTTGGGTTATTCAATGATTATATGTAGCAAACCCAGGAGACCGGCCAGCTTCAATATATTTACATACAATACTTGCCATCTGAAACGTATAGCCCCTGGGTAACATTAGTCCCAGCTCATCTCTTTACTTTGCACCTCCATTGTACTGTACTGTAATTCCCTTCTAAAGTGTAACTACACTCATCACAGCCAATTTACTTTGCCTGACTGATGCTTTTGAAATGCCGTCAGCTTGTCCTCTCAACTCAATTGAACTGCTGAAGAAAAAGACAGCTTTAGACATTCAATCTTTAAATGGCAACCTACTAGTACATTATTGTTCATCTTTGAGCACTAAAGCCTTGAAAGGATTTGCAGAACATCTGAATACACACAGTCCTGAGGTATTGAATTTCAGGCCCCACAAAGTTTATGAATATACATTACTGTAGAATACAAACTAGACCCCTTATCATCCAGCCCTCAGAAAGCTGTAGCCCACATGATGTCCAGGGAGCATCTAAAGAACCCACTTACAGAAACAGCATTATCAGTAGCTTAAGTATGATCCTTATCATCAAAAACATAGAATAGAGATAAAGGAGACACTGCAGCTGATATGGAATCCAGGAAGCTAAGGGAGAGTTTGGTCCTGACTTATTAAAAACACTTCTCTCGTGCAAGGAAGATGAGCTAATCATCACAAATCCATTACATCATCATCATCAGGCCTTCACTTGGTTGATTGGGCCAGGTTGGTGAACAAGACAGGTCAGTAGAATGGATTGTTAAGATTAGAGCATAGATACTGTATTGTATAATTGTGTTATTTTAATTGGGTGAGAGCCTCCCACACTGTGGTAGGATGATTATCCTCACCTAGCTGTTGATGTGATTGGCAAAATGAGACCAATTAGTCAGGGAAAGTTCAGAGGTCAGAAGGGCTGCCAATCAGCCAATGTTTAATTGCTTATTGAAATCTATGAAGTTCATGGAGGTTTCTGCATCCTGTTTTAAACAAGCTCCTATTACCACATGCTGTCTAAAGTTATCAGTTTTATTGTCACAAACGTGCAGCTTACTCTATTGCAATTGTATTGATTCAACTGAATACAATGTGTTCTTTAGTTTCATTTAATTGTTAAGCCTACATTCACTGCACATTTTTCTCCACAAAATGGGACATAGACTTCTGTGTCACCTGTACAGTTTCAAATCTTATGTGACAGTCACAAAATAACTCTGGGGCCTAGGTCTCACATAGATTAGCTTTGAATATCAATTTCTTGACATAATGCAAGTCTTTATTGCACAGTTTCTGGAGACCATCCATCCATTCGTTTGAAATTCTAACCAATATCCATATTCATAAATAGAAATCAAGAAGAAAGAAAAAACTGAATATAAACCCTGTGCACTCCTATATAAACAAAGACATACTTTACCCATTGAAGTTGGTGGATTAAATTCTCTGTAATGGTAATGATGAGCCATGTAATGTAAACCCAAATAACGAGAAACAGTGAGCCTCCCCAGAATTCACACCCCTTGACTTTTTCCACATTTTGTTGTGTTACTATAAGGG
Organism: Salvelinus alpinus; assembly: GCF_045679555.1. Lineage (NCBI taxonomy): Eukaryota > Metazoa > Chordata > Actinopteri > Salmoniformes > Salmonidae > Salvelinus > Salvelinus alpinus. Next base: position 87,841,822 of record NC_092086.1, read on the forward strand.
CACAAGGCGAGACCCAGATGCAGACAAGGGAGGCAGATGGTTTGAGTCTCTGATATTTATTATAATCCAAGGAGTAGGCAAGAGAATGGTCATGGACAGGCAAAAGATCAAAACCAGGTCAGAGTCCAAAAGGTACAGAGTGGCAGGCAGGCTCGGGGTCAGGGCAGGCAGAATGGTCAGGCAGGCAGGTTCAGAGGCCAGACAGGCAAGGGTCACAACCGGGAGGACTAGCAAAACAGAGAGCAGGACAAAGCAGGCGAATGGGAAAACCACGCTGGTTGACTTGACAAACAAGACGAACTGGCAACTGGCAAGCAGGGAACACAGGAATAAGTACCCAGGGACTAATGGAGGTGGGTGGAGACAATCACAAAGACAGGTGAAACAGATCAGGGCGTGACAGTTGCAGCCTGAATATTTCAATTTTTAAATGAGACGACAAAGCTGGTTGGAGGTCCACAAATCAGATCATGTTGACATTAGCGGAAATATGCATTGTTTTAAATATAACTGTCAATCTTTCATAAGAAATATAGATACTACAATGTACTTTTTTATATATACAGTACTAGTTCAAACTTTGGACACAACTACTCATTCAAGGGTTTTTCTTTATTTTTACAATGTTCTACATTGTAGAATAATAGTGAAGACATCAAAACTGTGAAATAACACATATGGAGTCATGTAGTACACCAAAAAACTGTTAAACAAATCAAAATATATTTTATATTTGAGATTCTTCAAAGTAGCCACCCTTTGCCTTGATGACATCATTGCACACTATTGGCATTCTCTCAACCAGCTTCATGAGGTAGTCACCTGGAATGCATTTCAATTTTAACATTTTAACTTGTTAAAAGTTAATTTGTGGAATTTCTTTCCTTCTTAATGCACTGGAGCCAATCAGTTGTGTTGTGACAAGGTAGGGGTGGTATACAGAAGATAGCCCTATTTGGTAAAAAGACCAAGTCCATATTATGGCAAGAACAGTTCAAATAAGCAAAGACAAACGACAGTCCATCATTACTTTAAAACATGAAGGTCAGTCAATACGGAACATTTTAAGAACTTTGAAAGTGTCTTTAAGTGCAGTCGCAAAAACCATCAAGCGCTATGATGAAACTGGCTCTCATGAGGACCGCCACAGGAAAGGAAGACCCAGAGTTACCTCTGCTGCAGAGGATAAGTTCATTAGAGTTACCAGTCTCAGAAATTGCAGCCCAAATAAATGCTTCACAGAGTTCAAGTAACAGACACATCTCATCAACTGTTCGTGAATCAGGCCTTCATTGTAACGGCGTTCCTCCTCCTCTTCATACGAAGAGGAGGAGCAGGGATCGAACCAACATGCAGACTTGTGATTTGACATTATATTTATTAAAGTAAAGACGAAAACACGAACTTCACTTAAAACAAAACAAAACAACAAACGGAGTAGACAAACCTGAACGTAAGGACTTACATGTAATGCAGAACGAACGAACAGGAAAATGACTACACAAAACGACGAACGAACGAAACAGTCCCGTATGGTGCAACATAGACACAGACACAGGAGACAACCACCCACAAACAAACAATGTGACACCACCTACCTTAATATGATTCTCAATCAGAGGAGATGAAAACCACCTGCCTCTAATTGAGAACCATATTAGGTACCCATTAACCAACATAGAAACAGAAAACATAGACTGCCCACCCAAACTCACGTCCTGACCAACAAACACATACAAAACTAACAGAAAACAGGTCAGGAACGTGACATAACCCCCCCCTCAAGGTGCGTACTCCGAACGCACCACCAAAAGTCTAGGGGAGGGTCTGGGTGGGCATCTGACCACGGTGGTGGCTCAGGCTCAGGGCGAGGTCCCCACCCCACCATAGTCAATCCCAGCTTACGTCTCCCCCTTAGAATGACCACCCTCTTATTACCCCCACCTAATTTAAGGGGCAACACCAAGATAAAGGACAGCTCCGGGACAAGGTAGCTCAGGACAGAGGGATAGCTCAGGATAGAGAGGTAGCTCAGGATAGAGAGGTAGCTCAGGATAGAGGGGCAACTCCGGACTGAAGGGCAGCTCCGGACAGAGAGGCAGTTCTGGATGAATGACGGCCCCGGACGCTCATGGCAGGCTGACGGCTCTGGACGCTCATGGCAGGCTGACGGCTCTGGACGCTCATGGCAGGCTGACGGCTCTGGACGCTCATGGCAGGCTGACGGCTCTGGACGCTCATGGCTCGCTGGCGGCTCTGGACGCTCATGGCTCGCTGGCGGCTCTGGACGCTCATGGCTCGCTGGCGGCTCTGGCAGATCCTGTCTGGCTGGCGGCTCTGGCAGATCCTGTCTGGCTGGCGGCTCTGGCAGATCCTGTCTGGCTGGCGGCTCTGGCAGATCCTGTCTGGTTGGCGGCTCTGGCAGATCCTGTCTGGTTGGCGGCTCTGGCAGATCCTGTCTGGTTGGCGGCTCTGGCAGATCCTGTCTGGTTGGCGGTTCTGGCAGATCCTGTCTGGTTGGCGGCTCTGGCAGATCCTGTCTGGTTGGCGGCTCTGGCAGATCCTGACTGACGAACGGCTCTAGCGGCTCCTGACTGACGAACGGCTCTGACGGCTCGGGACAGACGGATGGCTCAGATGGCGCTGGGCAGACGGATGGCTCAGATGGCGCTGGGGAGACGGATGGCTCAGATGGCGCTGGGGAGACGGATGGCTCAGATGGCGCTGGGGAGACGGATGGCTCAGATGGCGCTGGGGAGACGGATGACTCAGATGGCGCTATGGAGACGGATGGCTCAGATGGCGCTATGGAGACGGATGGCTCAGATGGCGCTATGGAGACGGATGGCTCAGATGGCGCTGGGGAGACGGATGGCTCTGGCCGGATAAGGCGCACTGTAGGCCTGGTGCGTGGTGCCGGAATTGGAGGCACCGGACTGGAGACACGCACTTCCAGGCTAGTGCGGGGAGCAGGGACAGGGCACACTGACCTCTCGAAGCGCACTATAGGCCTGGTGCGTGGTACCGGCACTGGTGGCACCGGGCTGAGTGCACGCACATCAGGACGAGTACGGGGAGAAGGAACAGTGCGTACAGGGCTCTGGAGACGCACAGGTGGCTTAGTGCGTGGTGCCGGAACTGGAGGCACCGAACTGGATACACACACCATAGGAAGAGTGCGTGGAGGAGGAACAAGGCTCTGGAAACGCACTGGAAGCCTGGTGCGTGGTGTAGGCACTGGTGATACTGGGCTGGGGTGGGAAGGTGGCGCCGGAAATACCGGACCGTGCAGGCGTACTGGCTCCCTTGAGCATTGAGCCTGCCCAACCTTACCTGGTTGAATGCTCCCCGTCGCCCGACCAGTGCGGGGAGGTGGAATAACCCGCACCGGGCTATGTAGGCGAACCGGGGACACCATGCGTAAGGCTGGTGCCATGAATGCCGGCCCGAGAAGACGCACTGGAGACCAGACGCGTTGAGCCGGCCTCATGACACCTGGCTCAATGCCCAATCTAGCCCTACCAGTGCGGGGAGGTGGAATAACCCGCACCGGGCTATGCACACGTACAGGAGACACCGTGCGCTCTACTGCGTAACACGGTGTCTGCCCGTACTCCCGCTCTCCACGGTTAGCCTGGGAAGTGGGCGCAGGTCTCCTACCTGCCCTTGGCCCACTACCTCTTATTCTCGGGCTTCCTTGCTAGCCGCGTACCTTCATATCTGCGGTTCCTCTCTCCAGTTGCCTCCGCTCTCCTAAGCGCCTCCAGCTGTTCCCATGGGAGGCGATCCCTTCCAGCCAGGATCTCCTCCCATGTGTAGCAACCCTTGCCGTTTAATACGTCCTCCCATGTCCATTCCTGTTTATTAGTCCACTGCTCGAACTTGCGCTGCTTGGTTCTGGATTGGTGGGTGGTTCTGTAACGGCGTTCCTCCTCCTCTTCATACGAAGAGGAGGAGCAGGGATCGAACCAACATGCAGACTTGTGATTTGACATTATATTTATTAAAGTAAAGACGAAAACACGAACTTCACTTAAAACAAAACAAAACAACAAACGGAGTAGACAAACCTGAACGTAAGGACTTACATGTAACGCAGAACGAACGAACAGGAAAATGACTACACAAAACGACGAACGAACGAAACAGTCCCGTATGGTGCAACATAGACACAGACACAGGAGACAACCACCCACAAACAAACAATGTGACACCACCTACCTTAATATGATTCTCAATCAGAGGAGATGAAAACCACCTGCCTCTAATTGAGAACCATATTAGGTACCCATTAACCAACATAGAAACAGAAAACATAGACTGCCCACCCAAACTCACGTCCTGACCAACAAACACATACAAAACTAACAGAAAACAGGTCAGGAACGTGACATTCATGGTCAAATTGCTGCAAAGAAACCACTTTTAAAGGACACCAATAAGAAAAAGAGAGTTGCTTGGGCCAAGAAACATGAGCAATAAACATTAGACTGGTGGAAATTTGTCCTTTGGTCTGATGAGTACAAATTTGAGATGTTTGGTTCCAACCGCTGTGTCTTTGTGAGATGCAGAGTACTGTAGGTGAACGAATGATCTCCGCATGTGTTGTTCCCACCATGAAACGTGGAGGAGGAGGTGTCATGGTGTGGGTGTGCTTTGCTGGTGACGCTGTCAGTGATTTGTTTAGAATTTAAGCACACTTAACCAGAATGGCTACTACAACATTCTGCAGCGATACGCCATCCCATCTGGTTTGTGCTTAGTGGGACTGTCATTTGCTTTTCAACAGGGCAATGACCCAACACACCTACAGGCTGTGTAAGGCCTATTTTTTTAAATTCTGCCTTTATTTAACTAGGCAAGTCAGTTAAGAACAAATTCTTATTTTCAATGACGGCCTAGGAACAGTGGGTTAACTGCCTTGTTCAGGGGCAGAGCGACAGATCTTTACCTTGTCAGCTCGGGGATTCAATCTTGCAACCTTTCGGTTACTAGTCCAATGCTCTAACCACTAGGCTACCTGCCGCCCCAAGAAGGAGAGTAATGGAGTCCTGCATAAGATGACCTGGCCTCCACAATCACCTGACCTAAACCCAATTGATATGGTTTGGGATGAGTTGGACCGCAGAGTGAAGGAAAAGCAGCCAACAAGGGCTCAGCATATGTGGAACTCCTTCAAGACTGTTGGAAAAGCATTCCTCATGAAGCTGGTTGAGAGATTGCCAAGAGTGTGCAAAGCTGTCATCAAGGTAAAGGGTGGCTACTTTAAAGAATCAATTATGGAGAATCAATTTTTTTTTAACGTTTTGGTTACTACATGATTCCATATGTGTTATTTCATAGTTTCTATTGCTTCACTATTTTTGCACAATTTGAAAATAGTACAAATAAAGAAAAACCCTTGAATGAGTAGGTTTGTCCAAACTTTTGACTCGTACTGTATATATACTGAGAGATGAAATAGCCAGGGAAAACCAATCAATGTTATTTTCATTCCAATCCCACTGAGAGTGGGCCACTTGATTAACATTGCATTAGGCTGTGGTACGAATCTATTTTCAATGATTGGAACTTGAGGATACATTAGAACTAGAATGTGGAATGGAATGGACACTCAAGGAGATGGGAGCTAAGGATTAATTATTGATGAAAGTCAGACACATCTCTCAGTGTATTTAAATTGGCAATCCTCATACAAATTCAATGTCATTACCTCTGAGGAATATATTAAAGCTAAATTGTCAAATGAGATGTCTAGATTTTAATGGTTCAATAAAATAATCACTGCATTTTAGGATTTAATCAGATTATTTGTTGTGGTATAAGGCAGGCTACAGTACTGTATATTGATTGATTGGTTGTACATGTAAGCATGTTTCATGTCAGGTAGCGCGACAGTTCAAATAATATATTGAAATGTAATGGGCATAATGTCTTCAAAGAGAGAGATAACAAAGTAACTACGTAAGGGAAAAACATCAGAGAACCATTACCTTTTCAATAAAAAGGACCTTGAAAGCACTTGATTGCTTCTTTAGACTAAAACTCATCCATTTATACCTTGCTGCTGCGCTAACAGGTTCTTTGCTATCTACATCTTTGTACATTGTATGCATCAAGGTCTTGATTACAGTTGAGGAACAAAACTGGTACAGATTGAGGATCTTAATTTGACCTGTATTGTCATAGCAAACAAATCAATCCTGCAGCAACAGGATTTTAATGTTTAGTCTATAATGTTGCTTGATTGGTGGTTAGGCTATTAGCTGGTTATGAGGCTACATGAAAAATTAAATATTGTTAATATAACTGTGTGTTAGTGTGGGTTTTCGGTGAATTTATGTTAAACACAAAGCTCATCTGCATTTCCTGTGGCACAGTAACATTTTCAGCAATAAAAGAGTGATCAATTTAAGATCCTGCTGTCGTGGCCAAAAGTTTTGAGATTGACACAAATATTAATTTTCACAAAGTCTGCTGGCTCAGTTTGTATGATGGCAATTTGCATATACTCCAGAATCTTATGAAGAGTAATCAGATGAATTGCAATTAATTGCAAAGTCCCTCTTTGTCATGCAAATGAACTGAATCCCCAAAAAACATTTCCACTGCATTTCAGCCCTACCACAAAAGGACCAGCTGATATTATCATAGTGATTCTCTCGTTAACACAGGTGTGCGTGTTGACGAGGACAAGGCTGGAGATCACTCTGTCATGCTGATTGAGTTCGAATAACAGACTGGAAGCATCAAAAGGAGGGTGGTGCTTGGAATCACTGTTCTTCCTCTGTTTTAATGGTTACCTGCAAGGAAACATGTGCCGTCATCATTGCTTTACACAAAAAGGGCTTCACAGGCAAGGATATTGCTGCCAGTAAGATTACACCTAAAATCAACCATTTATCGGATCATCAAGAACTTCACAGAGAGTGGTTCAATTGTGGTGAAGAAGGCTTCAGGGCGCCCAAGAAAGTCCAGCAAGCGCCAGGACCGTCTCCTAAAGTTGATTCAGCTGCGGGATCGGGGCACCACCAGTACAGAGCTTGCTCAGGAATGGCAGCAGGCAGGTGTGAGTACATCTGCACGCACAGTGAGGTGAAGACTTTTGGAGGATGGCCTGGTGTCAAAAAGGGCAGCAAAGAAGCCACTTCTCTCCAAGAAAAACATCAGGGACAGACTGATATTCTGCAAAAGGTACAGGGATTGGACTGCTGAGGACTGGGGTAAAGTTATTTTCTCTGATGAATCCCCTTTCCGATTGTTTGGGGCATCCGGAAAAAAGCTTGTCCGGAGCAGACAAGGGGAGCGCTACCATCAGTCCTGTGTCATGCCAACAGTAAAGCATCCTGAGACCATTTATGTGTGGGGTTGCTTCTCAGCCAAGGGAGTGGGCTCACTCACAATTTTCCCTAAGAACACAGCGATGAATAAAGAATGGTACCAACACATCCTCCGAGAGCAACTTCTCCCAACCATCCAGGAACAGTTTGGTGATGAACAATGCCTTTTCTAGCATGATGGAGCACCTTGCCATAAGGCAAAAGTGATAACTAAGTGGCTCGGGGAACAAAACGTGATATTTTGTGTCCATGGCCAGGATACTCCCCAGACCTTAATCCCATTGAGAACTTGTGGTCAATCCTCAAGAGGCGGGTGGACAAACAAAAACCCACAAATTCTGACAAATTCCAAGCATTGATTATTTTTTTTATTTCACCTTTATTTAACCAGGTAGGCTAGTTGAGAACAAGTTCTCATTTGCAACTGCGACCTGGCCAAGATAAAGCATAGCAGTGTGAACAGACAACACAGAGTTACACATGGAGTAAACAATAAACAAGTCAATAACATGGTAGAAAAAAAAAGAGAATCTATATACAATGTGTGCAAAAGGCATGAGGTAGGCAATAAATCGAATAATTACAATTTAGCAGATTAACACTGGAGTGATAAATCATCAGATGATCATGTGCAAGAAGAGATACTGGTGTGCAAAAGAGCAGAAAAGTAAATAAATAAAAGCAGTATGGGGGGTGAGGTAGGTAAATTGGGTGGGTAGTTTACAGATGGACTATGTACAGCTGCAGCGATCGGTTAGCTGCTCGGATAGCAGATTTTTAAAGTTGTTGAGGGAGATAAAAGTCTCCAACTTCAGAGATTTTTGCAATTCGTTCCAGTCGCAGGCAGCAGAGAACTGGAAGGAAAGGCGTCCAAATGAGGTTTTGGCTTTAGGGATGATCAGTGAGATACACCTGCTGGAGCGCGTGCTGCGGGTGGGTGTAGCCATCGTGACCAGTGAACTGAGATAAGGCGGCACTTTACCTAGCATAGCCTTGTAGATGACCTGGAGCCAGTGGGTCTGACGACGAACATGTAGCGAGGGCCAGCCGACTAGGGCATACAGGTCGCAGTGGTGGGTCGTATAAGGTGCTTTAGTAACAAAACGAATGGCACTGTGATAAACTGCATCCAGTTTGCTGAGTAGAGTATTGGAAGCTATTTTGTAGATGACATCGCCGAAGTCGAGGATCGGTAGGATAGTCAGTTTTACTAGGGTAAGTTTGGCGGCGTGAGTGAAGGAGGCTTTGTTGCGGAATAGAAAGCCGATTCTTGATTTGATTTTGGATTGGAGATGTTTGATATGAGTCTGGAAGGAGAGTTTGCAGTCTAGCCAGACACCTAGGTACTTATAGATGTCCACATATTCTAGGTCGGAACCGTCCAGGGTGGTGATGCTAGTCGGGCGTGCGGGTGCAGGCAGCGAACGGTTGAAAAGCATGCATTTGGTTTTACTAGCGTTTAAGAGCAGTTGGAGGCCACGGAAGGAGTGTTGTATGGCATTGAAGCTCGTTTGGAGGTTAGATAGCACAGTGTCCAAGGAAGGGCCGGAAGTATATAGAATGGTGTCGTCTGCGTAGAGGTGGATCAGGGAATCGCCCGCAGCAAGAGCAACATCATTGATGTATACAGAGAAAAGAGTCGGCCCGAGAATTGAACCCTGTGGTACCCCCATAGAGACTGCCAGAGGACCGGACAACATGCCCTCCGATTTGACACACTGAACTCTGTCTGCAAAGTAGTTGGTGAACCAGGCAAGGCAGTCATTAGAAAAACCGAGGCTACTGAGTCTGCCGATAAGAATATGGTGATTGACAGAGTCGAAAGCCTTGGCCAGGTCGATGAAGACGGCTGCACAGTACTGTCTTTTATCGATGGCGGTTATGATATCGTTTAGTACCTTGAGCGTGGCTGAGGTGCACCCGTGACCGGCTCGGAAACCGGATTGCACAGCGGAGAAGGTACGGTGGGATTCGAGATGGTCAGTGATCTGTTTGTTGACTTGGCTTTCGAAGACCTTAGATAGGCAGGGCAGGATGGATATAGGTCTGTAACAGTTTGGGTCCAGGGTGTCTCCCCCTTTGAAGAGGGGGATGACCGCGGCAGCTTTCCAATCCTTGGGGATCTCAGATGATACGAAGGAGAGGTTGAACAGGCTGGTAATAGGGGGTGCGACAATGGCGGCGGACAGTTTCAGAAATAGGGGGTCCAGATTGTCAAGCCCAGCTGATTTGTATGGGTCCAGGTTTTCCAGCTCTTTCAGAACATCTGCTATCTGGATTTGGGTAAAGGAGAAGCTGGGGAGGCTTGGGCGAGTAGCAGCGGGGGGGGCGGGGCTGTTGGCCAAGGTTGGAGTCGCCAGGAGGAAGGCATGGCCAGCCATTGAGAAATGCTTGTTGAAGTCTTCGATTATCACGGATTTATCGGTGGTGACCGTGTTACCTAGCCTCAGTGCAGTGGGCAGCTGGGAGGAGGTGCTCTTGTTCTCCATGGACTTTACAGTATCCCAGAACTTTTTGGAGTTAGAGCTACAGGATGCAAATTTCTGCTTGAAAAAGCTGGCCTTTGCTTTCCTGACTGACTGCGTGTATTGGTTCCTGACTTCCCTGAACAGTTGCATATCGCGGGGGCTCTTCGATGCTATTGCAGTTCGCCACAGGATGTTTTTGTGCTGGTCGAGGGCAGTCAGGTCTGGAGTGAACCAAGGGCTATATCTATTCTTGGTTCTACATTTTTTGAACGGAGCATGCTTGTCTAATATGGTGAGGAAGTAACTTTTAAAGAATGACCAGGCATCCTCAACTGACGGGATGAGGTCAATATCCTTCCAGGGTACCCGGGCCAGGTCGATTAGAAAGGCCTGCTCGCAGAAGTGTTTTAGGGAGCGTTTGACAGTGATGAGGGGTGGTCGTTTGACCGCGGACCCGTGGCGGATACAGGCAATGAGGCAGTGATCGCTGAGATCTTGATTGAAGACAGCAGAGGTGTATTTGGAGGGCAGGTTGGTCAGGATAATGTCTATTAGGGTGCCCATGTTTACGGATTTAGGGTTGTACCTGGTGGGTTCCTTGATGATTTGTGTGAGATTGAGGGCATCAAGCTTGGATTGTAGGACTGCCGGGGTGTTAAGCATATCCCAGTTTAGGTCACCTAACAGAACAAACTCTGAAGCTAGATGGGGAGCGATCAATTCACAGATGGTGTCCAGGGCACAGCTGGGAGCTGAGGGGGGTCGGTAGCAGGCGGCAACAGTGAGAGACTTATTTCTGGAGAGATTAATTTTTAAAATTAGAAGTTCGAACTGTTTGGGCATAGACCTGGAAAGTATGACAGAACTTTGCAGGCTATCTCTGCAGTAGATTGCAACTCCTCCCCCTTTGGCAGTTCTAACTTGACGGAAAGTGTTATAGTTGGGTATGGAAATCCCAGAATTTTTGGTGGCCTTCCTAAGCCAGGATTCGGACACGGCAAGGACATCAGGGTTGGCAGAGTGTGCTAAAGCGGTGAGTAAGGCAAACTTAGGGAGGAGGCTTCTGATGTTGACATGCATGAGGCCAAGGCTTTTTCGATCACAGAAGTCAACAAATGAGGGTGACTGGGGACATGCAGGGCCTGGGTTTACCTCCACATCACCCGAGGAACAGAGGAGTAGTAGGATGAGGGTGCGGCTAAAGGCTATCAAAACTGGTCGCCTAGAGCGTTGGGGACAAAGAATAAAAGGAGCAGATTTATGGGCGTGGTAGAATAGATTCTGGGCATAATGTGCAGACAGGGGTATGGTGGGGCGCGGGTACAGCGGAGGCAAGCCCAGGCACTGGGTGATGATAAGAGAGGTTGTATCTCTGGACATGCTGGTCTCAATGGGTGAGGTCACAGCATGTGTGGGGGGTGGGACAAAGGAGGTATCAGAGGTACGGAGAGTGGAACTACAGGGTCCATTGCAAACCAAAACAATGATAATGATAACTAGCCTGAACAACAGTATGCAAGGCATATTGATATTTGAGAGAGACATACAATAAGGCATAAAGTGATTGCAGGTCTTGATTGGGAGAGCTAGCTAAAACAACAGGTAAGATAACAACAGCAATAACAGGGTGCTAGTCTAACACAGCAATAACAGGTAAAAATGGCGACGACTAGGCATAGAGGGTCGGATTAACTACACACAGATCCTGAGTTAAAGCACAGAGCCGACAGATAAAACACAAATAAACAGAATGGAGTACCGTGAATTAATGGACAGTCAAGCATGCATTAGCTATGTAGCCAAGTGATCATAGTGTCCAGGGGGCAGCCGTAGATGGAGCAGGGAGGCCTCCACTAAGCTAGCACGCGGCGTTTAAAGTTAGTAGCCCGGGGGGTGGTCTGCTCAGACGGAGGGGGTCTGCTCAGACGTGGTCGTGTCGACAGAGAATCCAAGCCGGATGGCGAAAGAGAGGTTGTGAATTGTAGAATTGTGTTTGCTAACTGGTGCTAGCTTCGTGGCAGTGGCGCTAGCTGCGCTAGCTGCAAGCTAGCTGTGAGGATCAGAAGTAGTGGCTCAGGGATTACGGCAGGAATCCGGCGTTGTTGTCGAGAGACAGTCCGATGCTGGTAAATTGGTGAGTAATATCCAGGCTAATAACAGGGCTGGTGTCTGTGCAGAAGGTAAAAGCTACTAGCAGCGGCAAAAAAAATGGCTAAATTAGCTTGTAGCTGATTTAGACCAGTTGTGATGGATTGGCAGGGCTCTGTGTCGGCAAAAAAAGGTCCAGTCCAATTGGCAAAAGAGGTATTGTAGCCCAAGAATTCGCTGGTAGACCTCTTCGGCTAGCCGGCAGATGGGCCTAGCTCGAGGCTAGCTCAAGGCTAACTGGTGCTTGCTTCGGGACAGAGGTGTTAGCCAGTAGTAGCCACTCGGTTGCAGCTAGCTAGCTGTGATGATACGGTGTAATTGTCCAGAGCTTGCGTCAGGAATCCGGTGATGTGGTAGAGAAAAAGCAGTCCTATATGCTCTGGGTTGATATCGCGCTTGCAGACTGGCAGGTATTGGCCCGAGCTGAAGCTGGCTGTGTCCGAGTTAAGGGTGAAGACCGCAGCAGTGGCTAACTGACTACTAGCTAGTAGCTAGTTATCTGGCTAGCTTCTGATTGGGGTTACGGTTCTAAAGTATAAAAAATAGCAGGTCCGTACCACATTGGGTGAGGCGGAATGTAGGAATGTATATTCAGTTCCTAGATGGAAAGTGAAATTAAAATATATACGAAATGTATACGAAAAGTACGAGGACTATTTACACGGGACAAGACAAGACAAACACACGTCCGACTGCTACGCCATCTTGGATTCTTATGCGAGAATGGGCTGCCATCAATCCGGATGTGGCCCAGAAGTTAATTGACAGCATGCCAGGGCGGATTGCAGAGGTCCTGAAAAAGAAGGGTCAACACTGCAAATATTGACTCTTTGCATCAACTTCATGTAATTGTCAATAAAAGCCTTTGACACTTATGAAATTGTCACGACTTCCGCCGAAGTCTGCTCCTCTCCCTGTTCGGGCGGCGTTCGGCGATCGACGTCACCGGCTTTCTAGCCATCGCTGCTCCATTTTTCATATATCCATTTGTCTTGTCTCCATACACACCTGGTTTCCATTTCCTAATCAAGCTACTTGTATTTAACCCTCTGTTTCCCATCATGTTTTGTGTGTAATTGTTTTCATGTTATGTGGTGTACTTTTATGTTCCGTTTTTTTTGAGCGCGTTTGTTTTATGTATGCTCTCATGTTTGGAACTATAATAAAAGTGTGCCTGTTTATTATACTTGTAACGTTCGTCTTCCTCCTCATCTGAGGAGGAGCAAGGATCGGACCAAAGTGCAGCGTGGTTTGAATACATACTATCATTTATTAAACGAAGACGAAAAAACACTTGAACAAACTACAAAACAATAAACGACGTGAACAGACCTGAACTTGAGAACATATATAACATGAACGCACGAACAGGAACAAACGAAACAGTACCATGTGTCGAACAAACACAGACACAGCAACAATCACCCACAAACAAACATTGAGAACAGCCTACCTTAATATGGTTCTCAATCAGAGGAAACGTAAAACACCTGCCCCTGATTGAGAACCATATCAGGCTAGTTGAATGAACCCAACATAGAAACACATAACATAGAATGCCCACCCAGCTCACGTCCTGACCAACTAAACAAAGGAAAATAAGGTCAAGAACGTGACAGGACCCCCCCCCCCCCCAAGGTGCGGACTCCGGCCGCAAAACCTGAACCTATAGGGGAGGGTCTGGGTTGGCATCTGTCCACGGTGGCGGCTCTGGCTCTGGACGTGGTCCCCACCCCACCATAGTTAATCCCCGCTTCCGTGGCCTCCTCCTAATGGCTACCCTCCATATTAACCCCACTGGATTAAGGGGCAGCACCGGACTAAGGGGCAGCACCGGACTGAGGGGCAACACCGGACTGAGGGGCAGCACCGGACTGAGGGGCAACACCGGACTGAGGGGCAACACCGGACTGAGGGGCAACACCGGACTGAGTGACGGCTCTGGCAGCTCCTGGCTGGCTGGCGGCTCTGGCAGCTCCTGGCTGGCGGGCGGCTCTGGCATCTCCTGTCTGGCGGGCGGCTCTGGCCAGACGGGCAACTCAGACGGCGCTGGGCAGACGGGCAGTTTAGACGGCGCTGGGCAGACGGGCAGCGCAGGCGGTGCTGGGCAGACGGACAGTTCAGATGGCGCTGGGCAGACGGGCACACCTGTAGGGAGGAGACGGAGAGACAGCCTGGTGCGTGGGGCTGCCACAGGACCCACCAGGCTGGGGAGACCTACAGGAGGCTTGTTGTTAGGAGGAGGCACCTGAAGGACCGGGCTGTGGGGGAGCACTGGAGCTCTGGTGCGCAGCCTTGGCACCACTCCCCCAGGCTGGACTACTACTCCAGCCCGGACCCTCCAGAGTGCAGGCACAGGTTGAACCGGGCTGTGGGGGAGCACTGGAGATCTAGTGCCTACTACCCGCACCTCTCCCTTAGGCTCCACTCCCACATTTGCCCGGTACGAGCGGAGCACAGGCATAGGACGCACTGCACCCTCCCAGCGCCCCGGGGACACAGCACGCAGAGCCGGCGCAGGATACCCTGGACCGAAACGGCGTACCGGAGACCAGACGCGCTGAGCAGGCACAATACGCCCTGGCTGGATGCCCACACTCACATGACACTTTCGGGGGATTGCCCTATAGCACACCGGGCTATGGGCACGTACTGGCGACACCGTGCGCTTAACCGGATAACACGGTGCCTGACCAGTAACGCGCTGCTTATAATAAGCACGAGGAGTGAGCTCAGGTCTGCTACCTGGCTTAGCCACACTCCTCTTTAGCCCCCCCCCCCAAAAAAATCTGGGGCTGCCTCTTGTACCTGTAGCGCTGCCGTGCTGCCTCCTCATATCGCCGCCGCTCAGCTTTCGCTCCCTCCAGCTCAGCTTTGGGGCGACGATATTCCCCAGCCTGTGCCCAGGGTCCTTCTCCGTTTAAAATCTCCTCCCATGTCCAGGAGTACTGAGATTTTGGCCGCTGCTGCTGCTGCTGTTGCTGCCCGTTACCACGCTGCTTGGTCCTTTTGTGGTGGGTGATTCTGTAACGTTCGTCTTCCTCCTCGTCTGAGGAAGAGCAAGGATCGGACCAAAGTGCAGCGTTGTTTGAATACATACTATCGTTTATTAAACGAAGACAAAAAAACACTTGAACAAACTACAAAACAATAAACGACGTGAACAGACCTGAACTTGAGAACATATAAAACATGAACGCACGAACAGGAACAAACGAAACAGTACCGTGTGACGAACAAACACAGACACAGCAACAATCACCCACAAACAAACAGTGAGAACAGCCTACCTTAATATGGTTCTCATTCAGAGGAAACGTAAAACACCTGCCCCTGATTGAGAACCATATCAGGCTAGTTGAATGAACCCAACATAGAAACACATAACATAGAATGCCCACCCAGCTCACGTCCTGACCAACTAAACAAGACTAAACAAAGGAAAATAAGGTCAGGAACGTGACAATACTCTGCTCTCCTGCACCTGACTTAACCTCCAATACACCTATTGACAGAAATGCTTGTAATTATACTTCTGTATTCCATAGTAACATCTGAAAAAAATATCTAAAGACACTGAGGCAGCAGACTTTGTGAAAATGTATATTTGTGTCATTCTCAAAACTTTTGGCCACAACTGTACATCTGTATGGATATGTCTCAAGGCAGGCAGCAGGCTATTGTAATGAAATCTTGACTTCCAGAACTACACAATTTATGTGAGACATGTCAGTTCATTATTAACCCCCTAGAGTCGATGTCCTGCTCCCACCCGTAAATTGAATTAGCATAGTAATATCCTCATAGAAATCTGACATTTTAAAGGGGAATTTCACCCTGGCTTTACCACGGCATATAATCATTACTATATTAGGTTGCTAGATCAAATCCCCGAGCTGACAAGGTAAACATCTGTTGTTCTGCCTCTGAACAAGGAAGTTAACCCACTGTTCCTAGGTCGTCATTGTAAATAAGAATTTGTTCTTAAGTGACTTGCCTAGTTAAATAAATAAATCCTGCCTGTGTGGTGTTTGGTGAAAATGTGTTACCTTTCACAATTTTACCTACCAGAGATTCACCCCGATTCTGCTAGTGGCTTGTGGCAATCAAGAATCATGCGGTGACCAAAGATTATCAGAGGGATTTTCAGGCTGATCTGATGGGAAATCTATTTCGAAGATAGTTGAGAAGTGATGCGATACCATCAATTTTCTTCCTTCACAACAAAACAGAAGGTTCTCAATTAGAGGTAACCTAACGTTAGCTAGCTTGCTAGCCTAGCTGGACTAGCTGGGTATGTTCGCCAGCTAGCAAATGTTAAAGTCCTGTATGCCATGGTACTGGTAGTCACTGCTAGACTTGAAGTTACCTTCAGCAGAGTTAACATGTTTCTTTGTTTGTTCTATCGTTGACTGACGTTAGGTAACTTGAGCTAGCTAATGTTACTCTTATTTGGTATTTCATCTATTCCACCCTTGTCTGGAAAATCAAATCAAATGAAATTGTATTGGTCACATACACATGGTTAGCAGATGTTAATGTGAGTGTAGCGTAATGCTTGTGCTTCTAGTTCCGACCGTGCAGTAATATCTAACAAGTAATCTAACAATTTCACAACAACTACCTTATACACACAAGTATAAAGGAATGAATAAGAATATATACTGTACATATAAATTTATGGATGATCGATGGCCGAACGGACTAGGCAAGATGCAGTAGATGGTATAGAGTACAGTATATACATATTAGATGAGTAATGTAGGGTATGTAAACATTATATAAAGTGGCATTGTTTAAAGTGACTAGTGATACATTTATTACATCCAATTTTTTAAAGTGGCTAGAGATTTGAGTCAGTATGTTGGCAGCAGCCACTCAATGTTAGTGATGGCTGTTTAACAGTCTGATGGCCTTGAGATAGAAGCTGTTTTTCAGTCTCTCGGTCCCAGCTTTGATGCACCTGCACTGACCTCGCCTTCTGGATGATAGCGGGGTGAACAGGCAGTGGCTCGAGTGGTTGTTGTCCTTTTTGGCCATCCTGTGACATCGGGTGATGTAGGTGTCCTGGAGGGCAGGTAGTTTGCCCCCGGTGACGCGTTGTGCAGACCTCACTACCCTCTGGAGAGCCTTACGGTTGTGGGCAGAGCAGTTGCTGTACCAGGCGGTCAGCCCGACAGGATGCTCTCGATTGTGCATCTGTAAAAGTTTCTGAGTGTTTTCAATGACAAGCCAAATTTCTTCAACCTCCTGAGGTTGAAGAGGCGCTGTTGCGCCTTCTTCACCATGCTGTCTGTGTGGGTGGACCATTTCAGTTTGTCCGTGATGTCTACGCCGAGGAACTTAGATCTTTCCACCTTCTCCACTGCTGTCCCGTCGATGTGGATATTGGGGTGCTCCCTCTGCTGTTTCCTGTAGTCCAGGATCATCTCCTTTGATGATACAGTGGGTATACAGTGATGACCAGTTTATAGAGGAGTATAGAGTGCAGTGATGTGTCCTATAAGGAGCATTGGTGGCAAATCTGATGGCCGAATGGTAATGAACATCTAGCTGCTCGAGAGCGACCTTACCTGCCGATCTATAAATGATGTCTCCGTAATCTAGCATGGGTAGGATTGTCATCTGAATCAGGGTTAGTTTAGCAGCTTAGGTGAAAGAGGAGCAATTACGATAGAGGAAACCAAGTCTAGATTTTACTTTAGCCTGCAGCTTTGATATGTGCTGAGAGAAGGACAGTGTACCGTCTAGCCATACTCCCAAGAACTTGTTTGAGGTGACTACCTCAAGCTCTAAACCCTCAGAGGTAGTAATCACACGTGTGGGGAGAGAGGCATTCTTCTTACCAAACCACATGACCTTTGTTTTGGTGGTGTTCAGAACAAGGTTAAGGGTAGAGAAAGCTTGTTGGACACTAAGAAAGCTTTGTTGTAGAGCATTTAACACAAAATCTGGGGAGGGGCCAGCTGAGTATAAGACTGTATCATCTGTATATAAATGGATGAGAGAGCTTCCTACTGCCTGAGCTATGTTGTTGATGTAAATTGAGAAGAGCGTGGGGCCTAGGATCGAGCCTTGGGGTACTCCCTTGGTGACAGGCAGTGGCTGAGACAGCAGATGTTCTGACTTTATACACTGCACTCTTTGAGGGAGGTAGATAGCAAACCAGGCCAAAGACCCCTCAGAGACATCAATACTCCTTAGCCGGCCCACAAGAATGGAATGGTCTACCGTATCAAAAGCTTTGGCCAAGTCAATAAAAATAGCAGCACAACATTGCTTAGAATCAAGGGCAATGGTGACATCATTGAGGAACTTTAAGGTTGCAGTGACACATCCATGACCTGAGCGGAAACCAGATTGCATTCCAGAGAGAATACTATAGACATCAAGAAAGCCAGTCAGTTGATTATTGTCAAGTTTTTCAAACACTTTTGATAAACAGTGCTAAATAGAAATAGGCCTATAACAGTTAGGATCAGCTTGATCTCCCCCTTTAAATGAAGGATGAACCGTGGCTGCCTTCCAAGCAATAGGAACCTCCCCAGAAAGGAGAGACAGGTTAAAAAGGTCAGAGATAAGCTTGGCAATGATAAGGGCAGCAACCTTAAAGAAGAAAGGTTCTCAACCATCTGACCCAGATGTTTCTTGGGGGTCAAGTTTCAGGAGCTCCATTAGCACCTCGGACTCAGTGACTGCCTGCAGGGAGAAACTTTGTAGCGGGACATGGGAAAAAGAGGGAGAAGCATCGGGGATAGTCACATTAGAAGGGGTGGGAGATGAGGAAATGTTGGATGGGCAAGGAGGCATGGCTGAGTCAAATAGGAATACTGACTTAATGAAGTGGTGACTAAAGAGCTCAGCCATGTGCTTCTTGTCAGTAGCAACCACATCATCAACTTTAAGGGACATGGGCCGCTGTGAGGAGGAGGGTTTCTTCTTAACCACGTCTCAGTATTGACCAACATATCTGGATTGGAGCTGTGAACCCACACTTTCAATGTATAAATTTTAGGTAATAAGCTTCTAGTGTTAACGTGCAGAAAACCCAGGCTTTTACAAGAGCAGAAATCTGTGAAGCAGATATCTGTGAAGCAGATATCAGAGCGCAAGTCAGATTTGGGTCTAGCAACTGTAGATGGGCCAGGGTGTACATGCACATTTCCAGATATCATCAACAGTAATACAATCAAGGCACGGCATAGGACAGGGAGAGCTCGGCAGTGCTGATTTATGATGTCTGAATGTGCATCAGATGGCAACAAGATCATATTGTACAGCAATTTCATCAGCTAACATGAATACAAAGTCGGCGAGAGGTGGTTAGAATGGGATGGGAGGCCAAAA
The DNA here is from genome assembly GCF_045679555.1 of Salvelinus alpinus. Lineage (NCBI taxonomy): Eukaryota > Metazoa > Chordata > Actinopteri > Salmoniformes > Salmonidae > Salvelinus > Salvelinus alpinus. The sequence continues at coordinate 87,861,125 of NC_092086.1, forward strand.
GTCTGTGTAATCAATAGAAAGTCAGAGTCTCGGGTGTGGGAACAAACATAGTCTGTCCCACGGTTGGGTAAAGAAAGTTCGTAGTCAACAAAGCATGCAGGAGTCATGAGGCAAATAGCGAAATAGCAAAATGCACAATAATTTAAAAAAATATATAACGACTTGGGGCTAGCCATTGTAAGTTCAGAGTCACTCGCCCCAACAGTCCCTGTGTGCTGGAGGTGAGCGAAAGCTCAGGAGAGAGGATGGGGGGGTATCTGTACCAGACAGGGGGATACAATCAGAGCAGACGGTGAACAGATCGCCAGGTGGAATCCAAGCAGCAGGAGGGTGCTTCAAGGCCTCTGGGTTTGGGTGGGGTAGCCTGCCATTTGTTGGCAGGCTACGAAGGCGAAAGGCTTCGACACCTTTCGCTTCACATGTCAGTGCTAATTGAAGTTGTATCTCTTTGTCCTAGCAAGCTTGGTAGCTTTCAGTCTTAGTTCCAGGTTTGATGGTGTTTTCAGGTTTCTGTTTGTTTCCCAGAGCATTTGCTGTATAGCTTGGGAATAACATTCCAGGTAATTCCAGGTAATTCCGTCCAAAATCTGGTTGTAGGGTTGGAGTTTTGATTTGGAGTGAAGGTTCTAAAAACTTGTTTTCGCTTTTCATTATGGGGTATTGTGTGTAGATTGATGAGCATTTTTATTTATTTAATCCTTCTTAGAATAAGGCTGAAATTTAACAAAATGTGGAAAAAGTCAAAAACAAGGGCTTAAATACAAACATAAAATAAGGTTTCCTGATCTTTCTTTTATCTCTCCAGAATAAACTTCCTTTACATTTTTTTGGGGGGGGACTATCTTTTGTTCCATGTGGTGAATCTGTTATTCAATGCGTTTGTATGGGCTAATAGCAGTAATTTTCAGTATTTTTTTTTATACTTCAAGGGGTCTTAAAATAAAAAATGATCTATGCAGAAAAGGCACCAGTGAAAGAAAGGAACTTATAGTTAGTTACATGTCATTTGCGGCATGCATGATCATGAACAAAGTCATTGTAGCCTATCATGTTATAGGTACTGTATGCTTGTCATCGGTAAGGACTAGGTAGTTTTTTTTTGATAAAAATAAACAGAATAGAGCTAAGCACAGGCAAAATCCTAGAGGAAAACTTGGTTCAGTCTGCTTTCCAACAAACACTCGGAGACAAATTCACCTTTCAGCAGGACAATTACCTAAAACACAAGGCCAAATATATGCTGGAATTGCTTACTTAGACGACATTGAATGTGGACTAGTTACAGTTTTGACTTAAATCGTCTTGAAAATCTATGGAAAGACTTGAACATGGCTATATAGCAATGATCAACAACAGACGTCACTTCCTCTTGAATTTGCAGACGTGTTGCTGTGCGTTTTGTTGCCAACTTTACTTTGCTAGCTTTGCTTTGCTAGCTGACAACTTTACGTTTATATTTTTAGTTTTTCCATCACAACTTTTTTCCCTCATTCAACTTTTTCACTCCGGACGCTTTATCTGTACATAGTTCGTCAGCACCTTCAACAGCCGAAGCTAAGTAGTAACTTTAACATGATGTCTTCTAACTGCATTCGCTGTACTCATAATATACAGGAGAATGATCGCCTAACGGCGAGGATAGCTGTGCTGCAAGCCCAGCTTCAGACGCAATCGTTAGGCAAGGGTAATTTCAGTGTAGGAAAGGGTGAAACAGCGTCTGTGCCACCAGTAAGTACAGATAGTAACGTTAGTATAAATCCCCCCGCACTGTCCCCGCAGCCGGACAATTTTCTCATGGCTTCTGGAGGGAAATGCTGTTGGAATGCTCAACCGGTGTCGCTCATTCAGCCGACAGAAACTTTCAACCGGTTTTCCCCATTGAGTAGCGAGTCGGAGTCTGAGGCCGAGTCTTCTCTTGTCTCTACTCCTCCCGTTACGGGGTCTGAGACGCCGAAGGCTCCCACCATTAGCTCTGACAAATTGAAAACCCTAGTCATTGGCGACTCCATTACCCGCAGTATTAGACTTAAAACGAATCACCCAGCGATCATACACTGTTTACCAGGGGGCAGGGCTACCGACGTTAAGGCTAATCTGAAGATGGTGCTGGCTAAAGCTAAAACTGGAGAGTATAGAGATATTGTTATCCACGTCGGCACCAACGATGTTAGGATGAAACAGTCAGAGGTCACCAAGCGCAACATAGCTTCAGCCTGTAAATCAGCTAGAAAGATGTGTCGGCATCGAGTAATTGTCTCTGGCCCTCTCCCAGTTAGGGGGAGTGACGAGCTCTACAGCAGAGTCTCACAACTCAATCGCTGGTTGAAAACTGTTTTCTGCCCCTCCCAAAAGATAGAATTTGTAGATAATTGGCCCTCTTTCTGGGACTCACCCACAAACAGGACCAAGCCTGACCTGCTGAGGAGTGACGGACTCCATCCTAGCTGGAGGGGTGCTCTCATCTTATCTACAAACATAGATAGGGCTCTAACTCCACTAGCTCCACAATGAAATAGGGTGCAGGCCAGGCAGCAGGCTGTTAGCCAACCTGCCAGCTTAGTGGAGTCTGCCAATAGCACAGTCAGTGTATTCAGCTCAGCCATCCCCATTGAGACTGTGTCTGTGCCTCGACCTAGGTTGGGCAAAACTAAACATGGCGGTTGTAACGGCAGTCCTCTCTCTCTTCATACGAAAAGGAGGAGTATTGAGGGAACCAAGGCGCAGCGTAGTGTGATGACATATTGATTTATTAAATAAACAAAACAGACAAAGACGAAAACGAACTATACTTGATAATGATACAAAATAACAAAACGAAAGTAGACAGACCTGAACGACGAACATACATAAACACGAGAACGCACGAACAGGGAAAAACAGCCTACATGAAATGAACAAACCGTAACAGTCCCGTATGGTGCGACAAACACTGACACAGGAGACAACCACCCACAAACAAACCTTGTGAACAGCCTACCTAAATATGACTCTCAATTAGAGGAACGCCAAACACCTGCCTCCAATTGAGAGCCATACCAGGCAACCCTAAACCAACATAGAAACAGACAACATAGAATGCCCACCCAAACTCACGTCCTGACCAACTAACACACAAAACTAAACAGAAAACAGGTCAGGAACGTGACATAACCCCCCCCTCAAGATGCGTACTCCGAACGCATCACCAAAAAGTCCAGGGGAGGGTCTGGGTGGGCATCTGACCACGGTGGTGGCTTAGGCTCCGGGCGTGGTTCCCACCCCACCATAATCAACCCCCGCTTCCCTATCCTCCCCACAAAGACCACCCTCCAAATAACCCCACCTAAATTTAGGGGGAACACCAGAATCAAGGACAGCTCTGGGACAAGGTAGCTCAGGACATAGGGATAGCTCAGGACAGAGGGATAGCTTAGGAGAGAGAGGTAGCTCAGGATAAAGAGGTAGCTCAGGATAGAGGGGCAACTCCGGACTGAAGGGCAGCTCCGGACAGAGAGACAGCTCTGGACTGAGGGGCAGTTCAGGATTACTAGCCGCTTCTGGCTGAGGGACAGCTCATGGCTGACTGACGGCTCTGGACGCTCATGGCAGGCTGACGGCTCTGGACGCTCATGGCAGGCTGACGGCTCTGGACGCTCATGGCATGCTGACGGCTCTGGACGCTCATGGCAGGCTGACGGCTCTGGACGCTCATGGCAGGCTGACGGCTCTGGACGCTCATGGCAGGCTGACGGCTCTGGACGCTCATGGCAGGCTGACGGCTCTGGACGCTCATGGCAGGCTGACGGCTCTGGACGCTCATGGCAGGCTGACGGCTCTGGACGCTCATGGCAGGCTGACGGCTCTGGACGCTCATGGCAGGCTGACGGCTCTGGACGCTCATGGCAGGCTGACGGCTCTGGACGCTCATGGCTCTCTAACGGCTCTGGCTGCTCATGGCTCTCTAACGGCTCTGGCTGCTCATGGCTCTCTGACGGCTCTGGCTGCTCATGGCTCTCTGACGGCTCTGGCTGCTCATGGCTCTCTGACGGCTCTGGCTGCTCATGGCTCGCTGACGGCTCTGGCAGATCCTGTCTGGCTGGCGGCTCTGGCAGATCCTGTCTGGCTGGCGGCTCTGGCAGATCCTGTCTGGCTGGCGGCTCTGGCAGATCCTGTCTGGTTGGCGGCTCTGGCAGATCCTGTCTGGTTGGCGGCTCTGGCAGACCCTGTCTGACGGACGGCTCTAGCGGCTCCTGTCTGGCGGGCGGCTCTAGCGGCTCCTGTCTGGCGGACGGCTCTGTAGGCTCATGGCAGACGGGCGGCTTTGCAGGCTCATGGCAGACGGGCGGCTTTGCAGGCTCATTGCAGACGGGCGGCTCAGACGGCGCTGGGGAGACGGATGGCTCAGATGGCGCTGGGGAGACGGATGGCTCAGATGGCGCTGGGGAGACGGATGGCTCAGATGGCGCTGGGGAGACGGATGGCTCAGATAGCGCTGGGGAGACGGATGGCTCTGGCCGGATAAGGCGCACTGTAGACCTGGTGCGTGGTGCCGGAACTGGAGGCACGGGGCTAAGGACACGCACCTTCATACTAGTGCGGGGAGCAGGGACAGGGCACACTGAACTCTCAAAGCGTACTCTATACCTGGTGCGTGGTACCGGCACTGGTGGCACCGGGCTGAGGGCACGCACCTCAGGACTAGTACGGGGAGAAGTGACAGTGTGTACAGGACTTAGGAGACGCACAGGTGGCTTAGTGCGTGGGGCCGGAACTGGAGGCACCGAACTGGATACACGCACTATAGGGAGAGTGCGTGGAGGAGGAACAGGGCTCTGGAAATGCCCTGGTAGCCCAGTGCGTAGTGTAGGCACTGTAGGTACTAGGCTGGGGCGGGGAGGTGGCACCGGAAATACCGGACCGTGCAGGCGTACTGGCTCTCTTGAGCATTGAGCCTGCCCAACCTTACCTGGTTGAATGCTCCCGGTCGCCCGCCCAGTGCGGGGAGGTGGAATAACCCGCACCGGGCTGTGTAGGCGAACCGGGGAAACCATGCGTAAGGCAGGTGCCATGTATGCCGGCCCGAGGAGACGCACTGGAGACCAGACGCGTTGAGCCGGCCTCATGACACCTGGCTCAATGCCCAATCTAGCCCTACCAGTGCGGGGAGGTGGAATAACCCGCACCGGGCTATGCACACGTACAGGAGACACCGTGCGCTCTACTGCGTAACACGGTGTCTGCCCGTACTCCCGCTCTCCACGGTTAGCCTGGGAAGTGGGCGCAGGTCTCCTACCTGCCCTTGGCCCACAACCCCTTAGCCCCCCCCCAAGAAATTTTTGGGAGTTACTCACGGGCTTTTCGGGCTTCCGTGCAAGACGCGTCCCCTCATAACGCCGGTTCCCTTCTCCGGTTGCCTCTGTTCTCCTCAGTGCCTCCACCTGTTCCCATGGGAGGCGATCCCTTCCAGCCAGGATCTCCTCCCATGTGTAGCAACCTTTACCGTCCAATACATCGTCCCAAGTCCATTCCTCCTTCTTGCGCTGTCCCTTACTCCGTTTACACCGCTGCTTGGCTCTGGATTGGTGGGTGGTTCTGTAACGGCAGTCCTCTCTCTCTTCATACGAAAAGGAGGAGTATTGAGGGAACCAAGGCGCAGCGTAGTGTGATGACATATTGATTTATTAAATAAACAAAACAGACAAAGACGAAAACGAACTATACTTGATAATGATACAAAATAACAAAACGAAAGTAGACAGACCTGAACGACGAACATACATAAACACGAGAACGCACGAACAGGGAAAAACAGCCTACATGAAATGAACAAACCGTAACAGTCCCGTATGGTGCGACAAACACTGACACAGGAGACAACCACCCACAAACAAACCTTGTGAACAGCCTACCTAAATATGACTCTCAATTAGAGGAACGCCAAACACCTGCCTCCAATTGAGAGCCATACCAGGCAACCCTAAACCAACATAGAAACAGACAACATAGAATGCCCACCCAAACTCACGTCCTGACCAACTAACACACAAAACTAAACAGAAAACAGGTCAGGAACGTGACAGCGGTGTTCGCCTTAGCAATCTCATTAGGATAAAGACCTCCTCCATTCCTGCCATTATTGAAAGAGATCGTGATACCTCACATCTCAAAATAGGGTTACTTAATGTTAGATCCCTCACTTCAAAGGCAGTTATAGTCAATGAACTAATCACTGATCATAATCTTGATGTGATTGGCCTGACTGAAACATGGCTTAAGCCTGATGAATTTACTGTGTTAAATGAGGCCTCACCTCCTGGTTACACTAGTGACCATATCCCCCGTGCATCCCGCAAAGGCGGAGGTGTTGCTAACATTTACGATAGCAAATTTCAATTTATAAAAAAAAAAATGACGTTTTCGTCTTTTGAGCTTCTAGTCATGAAATCTATGCAGCCTACTCAATCACTTTTTATAGCCACTGTTTATAGGCCTCCTGGGCCATATACAGCGTTCCTCTCTGAGTTCCCTGAATTCCTATCAGACCTTGTAGTCATAGCAGATCATATTCTAATTTTTGGTGATTTTAATATTCATATGGAGAAGTCCACAGACCCACTCCAAAAGTCTTTCGGAGCCATCATCGACTCAGTGGGTTTTGTCCAACATGTCTCTGGACCTACTCACTGCCACAGTCATACTCTGGACTTAGTTTTGTCCCATGGAATAAATGTTGTAGATCTTAATGTTTTTCCTCATAATCCTGGACTGTCGGACCACCATTTTATTACGTTTGCAATCGCAACAAATAATCTGCTCAGACCCCAACCAAGGAGCATCAAAAGTCGTGCTATAAATTCTCAGACAACACAAAAATTCCTTGATGCCCTTCCAGACTCCTTCTGCCTACCCAAGGACGTCAGAGGACAAAAATCAGTTAACCACCTAACTGAGGAACTCAATTTAACCTTGCGCAATACCCTAGATGCAGTTGCACCCCTAAAAACTAAAAACATTTGTCATAAGAAACTAGCTCCCTGGTATACAGAAAATACCCGAGCTTTGAAGCAAGCTTCCAGAAAATTGGAACGGAAATGGCGCCACACCAAACTGGAAGTCTTCCGACTAGCTTGGAAAGACAGTACCGTGCAGTACCGAAGAGCCCTCACTGCTGCTCGATCATCCTACTTTTCCAACTTAATTGAGGAAAATAAGAACAATCCAAAATTTCTTTTTGATACTGTTGCAAAGCTAACTAAAAAGCAGCATTCCCCAAGAGAGGATGGCTTTCACTTCAGCAGTAATAAATTCATGAACTTCTTTGAGGAAAAGATCATGATCATTAGAAAGCAAATTATGGACTCCTCTTTAAATCTGCGTATTCCTCCAAAGCTCAATTGTCCTGAGTCTGCACAACTCTGCCAGGACCTAGGATCAAGGGAGACACTCAAGTGTTTTAGTACTATATCTCTTGACACAATGATGAAAATAATCATGGCCTCTAAACCTTCTAGCTGCATACTGGATCCTATTCCTACTAAACTACTGAAAGAGCTGCTTCCTGTGCTTGGCCCTCATATGTTGAACATAATAAACGGCTCTCTATCCACCGGATGTGTACCAAACTCACTAAAAGTGGCAGTAATAAAGCCTCTCTTGAAAAAGCCAAACCTTGACCCGGAAAATATAAAAAACTATCGGCCTATATCAAATCTTCCATTCCTCTCAAAATTTTTTGAAAAAGCTGTTGCGCAGCAACTCACTGCCTTCCTGAAGACAAACAATGTATACGAAATGCTTCAGTCTGGTTTTAGACCCCATCATAGCACTGAGACTGCACTTGTGAAGGTGGTAAATGACCTTTTAATGGCGTCAGACCGAGGCTCTGCATCTGTCCTCGTGCTACTAGACCTTAGTGCTGCCTTTGACACCATCGATCACCACATTCTTTTGGAGAGACTGGAAACCCAAATTGGTCTACACGGACAAGTTCTGGCCTGGTTTAGATCTTACCTGTGGGAAAGATATCAGTTTGTCTCTGTGAATGGTTTGTCCTCTGACAAATCAACTGTACATTTCGGTGTTCCTCAAGGTTCCGTTTTAGGACCACTATTGTTTTCACTATATATTTTACCTCTTGGGGATGTTATTCGAAAACATAATGTTAACTTTCACTGCTATGCGGATGACACACAGCTGTACATTTCAATGAAACATGGTGAAGCCTCAAAATTGCCCTCGCTAGAAGCCTGTGTTTCAGACATAAGGAAGTGGATGGCTGCAAACTTTCTACTTTTAAACTCGGACAAAACAGAGATGCTTGTTCTAGGTCCCAAGAAACAAAGAGATCTTCTGTTAAATCTGACAATTAATCTTGATGGTTGTAAAGTCGTCTCAAATAAAACTGTGAAGGACCTCGGCGTTACTCTTGACCCTGATCTCTCTTTTGACGAACATATCAAGACTGTTTCAAGGACAGCTTTTTTCCATCTACGTAACATTGCAAAAATCAGAAATTTTCTGTCCAAAAATGATGCAGAAAAATTAATCCATGCATTTGTTACTTCTAGGTTAGACTACTGCAATGCTCTACTTTCCGGCTACCCGGATAAAGCACTAAATAAACTTCAGTTAGTACTAAATACGGCTGCAAGAATCCTGACTAGAACCAAGAAATTTGATCATATTACTCCAGTGCTAGCCTCCCTACACTGGCTTCCTGTTAAGGCAAGGGCTGATTTCAAGGTTTTACTGTTAACCTATAAAGCGTTACATGGGCTTGCTCCTACCTATCTTTCCGAGTTGGTCCTGCCGTACATACCTACACATACGCTACGGTCACAAGACGCAGGCCTCCTAATTGTCCCTAGAATTTCTAAGCAAACAGCGGGAGGCAGGGCTTTCTCCTATAGATCTCCATTTTTATGGAATAGTCTGCCTACCCATGTGAGAGACGCAGACTCGGTCTCAACCTTTAAGTCTTAACTGAAGACTTATCTCTTCAGTAGGTCATATGATTGAGTGTAGTCTGGCCCAGGAGTGTGAAGGTGAACGGAAAGGCTCTGGAGCAACGAACCGCCCTTGCTGTCTCTGCCTGGCCGGTTCCCCTCTCTCCACTGGGATTCTCTGCCCCTAACCCTATTACAGGGGCTGAGTCACTGGCTTACTGGTGCTCTTTCATGCCGTCCCTAGGAGGGGTGCGTCACTTGAGTGGGTTGAGTTACTGACGTGATCTTCCTGTCTGGGTTGGCGCCCCCCCTTGGTTTGTGCTGTGGTGGAGATCTTTGTGGGCTATACTCGGCCTTGTCTCAGGATTGTAAGTTGGTGGTTGAAGATATCCCTCTAGTGGTGTGGGGGCTGTGCTTTGGCAGAGTGGGTGGGGTTATATCCTTCCTGTTTGGCCCTGTCCGGGGGTATCATCGGATGGGGCCACAGTGTCTCCTGACCCCTCCTGTCTCAGCCTCCAGTATTTATGCTGCAGTAGTTTATGTGTCGGGGGGCTAGGGTCAGTTGGTTATACCTGGAGTACTTCTCCTATCTTATCCAGTGTCCTGTGTGAATTTAAGTATGCTCTCTCTAATTCTCTCGTTCTCTCTTTCTTTCTCTCTCTCGGAGAACCTGAGCCCTAGGACCATACGTCACGGCAAACCGGGCATGATGACTCCTTGCTGTCCCCAGTCCACCTGGCCTTGCTGCTGTTCCAGTTTCAACTGTTCTGCCTGCTGTTATGGAACCCCTACCTGTTCAACTCTTAATGATCGCCTATGAAAAGCCAACTGACTTTTATTCCTGATTATTATTTGACCATGCTTGTCATTTATGAACATTTTGAAAATCTTGGCTCTCTCTAATTCTCTCCTTCTCTCTTTCTTTCTCTCTCTCGGAGGACCGGAGCCCTAGGACCATACGTCAGGACTACCGGGCATGATGACTCCTTGCTGTCCCCAGTCCGCCTGGCCCTGCTGCTATTCCAGTTTCAACTGTTCTGCCTGCGGTTATGGAACCCCTACCTGTCCCAGACCTGCTGTTTTCAATTCTTAATGATCGGCTATGAAAAGCCAACTGACATTTATTCCTGATTATTATTTGACCATGCTTGTCATTTATGAACATTTTGAAAATCTTGGCTCTCTCTAATTCTCTCCTTCTCTCTCTCTTTCTCTCTCTCGGAGGACCTGAGCCCTGGGACCGTGCGTCGGGGCTGCCGGGCGTGATGGCTCCTTGCTGTCCCCAGTCCACCTGGCCTTGCTGCTATTCCAGTTTCAGCTGTTCTGCCTGCGGTTATGGAACCGCCACCTGTCCCGGACCTGCTATTTTCAACTCTTGAGGATCGGCTATGAAAAGCCAACTGAAAATTATTCATGATTATTATTTCACCATGCTTGTCACTTATGAACATTTTGAACATCTTGGCATAGTTCTGTTATAATCTCCACCCAGCACAGCCAGAAGAGGACTGGCCACCCCTCATAGCCTGGTTCCTCTCTAGGTTTCTTCCTAGGTTTTGGCCTTTCTAGGGAGTTTTTCCTAGCCACCGTGCTTCTACACCTGCATTGCTTGCTGTTTGGGGTTTTAGGCTGGGTGTCTGTACAGCACTTCGAGATATTAGCTGATGTACGAAGGGCTATATAAAATAAACTTGATTTGATTTGATTTGATCAACAACCAACTTGACAGAGCTTGAAGAATTTATTAAAGAATAATGGGCAAATATTATACAATCCGGGTGTGGAAAGCTCTTCGAGACTTACCCAGAAATACTCACAGCTGTAATGACTGCCAAAGGTGATTCTAACATGTATTTACTCAGGGTGTTGAATACGTATGGTATCTAATCAAGATATATTCATGTTTTATTTTCCATTAATAAAAAAAAAGTTTTTCCACTTAGAGTTAGAGTATTTTGTTTAGATCGTTGACAATTAACTCAATTTTAATCCCACTTTGTAACACAATAAAATGAGGAAAAAGTCAAAGTGTGTGAATACTTTTTGAAGGCAATGTACATAACATTACAGTAAGACTCTGTTACACAGCAATTCTTTTCAGACAAATTACAAACATGTATTTTCTTTTTGAGTAAACACTCAACCATTTTACATCACATGTACCTATCCACTTAATCACTTCCCTTTTGTCCACCAAGCCGTAATATCGGTTTATCCCACTAGGGAACCTCCCCTATCATTTCCTTGTAACCATATGTACTACTGTTTGTTTATGCATTTCTATGATTATTTAGTTAGTTAATAAATAAATGATTGATTGAGACAATTGATGTATGGATGATTCATAGTGAAGACTGGGTTCGTGCAGATAACCAACAATTTACGATGTTAGGAATGAGACTAACGTGAGGTAAAGAATAATTCATTAATTAGAAGACTAATTGATCAGATATTAAAATATCAGAAAGTTATATTAGGAAAATTATAACTTTGTAATCTGAATGTTTTCCTTGGTGCCCCGACTTCCTAGTTAATTACATTTACGTGATTAGTTTAATCACGTAATAATAATTACAGAGTATTGATTTGATGAAATAACAGTCTTCAGTTTAATGATGCCAAAGACACGACATCACATTGTCAGACATTTTCAGTGGTGTCTTTTAATCATTACTAGTCTGTAGCCTATGCTATTTAATAAACTGTAGGATCAATCCACAATGGACTAGGACAAGCGTATTCCTTGCCCCCAGCCGAATTGGAGTTGATGACAATGCATAGACCACCAATAACCTACAGATGTCTCACCCTGATCTGTTTTTCACCTGTCCTTGTGATTGTCTCCACCCCCCTCCAGGTGTTGCCCATCTTCTCCATTATCCCCTGTGTATTGGGTTCTCTGTTTGTCCGTTGCCAGTTCGACTTGTTTGTCAAGTCAACCAGCGGCTTTTCTCAGCTCCTGCTTTTCCCAGTCTCTCCTTTTCTCGCCCCCCTGGTTTTGACCCTTGCCTGTCCTGTCTCTGAGCCCACCTGCCAGACTACTCTGCCTGTCCTGACCCTGAGCCCGCCTGCCGTCCTGTACCTTTGCCACACCTATGGATTACCAACCTCTGCCTGACCTGAACCTGAGCCTGCCTGCCGTCCTATACCTTTGCCCCTATACTCTGGATTATTGACCCCTGCCTGCCTTGCCATGTCGTTGCCTGCCCCTGTTGCTATAATAAATATTGTTACTTCGACAGTCTGCATCTGGGTTTTACCTTGATTCCTGATAACAGAACTTTAGAGAAGCGCATGCAGTATTAAGCCATTGAACACCTTGATTGGCCAGTGAGTGGTCAAGCCTTCATCACACCTACAACTTGTTAATTAATCAAAACCCAGCCCTTTCGTGCCACCAGCAGCTATTGCGCCCATAATAACAACTGTGAAAATAGCTAAAATATTTCTGACAGAGCTTAGATTTACCATTGTGTTAGGTTTGTTAAAATAGAGCCCTCTGATTTAGGTTCGAAAGAGGAAAAGGCAGCATGACTGAGGTCACTACTTAACTAAGTAATGGGGAGAAAAGGGAGTTTAGGCTAACAGACTCAGCACACCATGTAGCAAAGAACACATCATACGACTGCAGAGAAAACTTACATAAAACACTGTTGAAAGAGGAGAGATGGAGGAAAGGAGCAGGAGAGAACATGCTGCAACATTGAGAAATAATAGCAGACAAACCCTTGAATAAGGGGGTACGGAAGAAATACAGTTTTAATAAACTTGCCCTCCCACATAATAAGATCTGCTTTATTAAACACATGCACTGGATTGTGGGATATTTACGATTGGGGAGAGACCATTAAAGTATAATTGAGTTTGCATGCAGAAGGGGCTCTGTGAGCGAGTGAGTTCTATCCCTGGTTGTGCCTGCCTGTGCACTCAGACAGACAGTAGTGATGTGATGGGGCCTGCCCACTGGAAACAGACATCAATTTAACATCTATTCCACATTGGTTCAACGTCATTTCATTGAAATAAGCAGGACAACGTTGATTCAACCAGTGGGTGGTGAGTGGGCTGCCCGCGAGGCTGGGATGAGGAGGTCAATGAAGGCTGCTGTTCTGTTGGAGAGCCAATCCATTCGCTGACATTTGGTCCATCACAACAGAACCCCTTATGAGAGGAATGCTCCTACAGTAAAGTGAATGCTCATTTTAGTCATTGGATTTTCTATTGTTTTTCTATCTCCCCATTTTCCCCAATCAGGCAGGAGAGGCACATAGACAGCATGTGTCCTGGAAATTGAATTTGCTGCTAATCCATGTAATTTCCTGCTTATGCACGTAATAACCCAAGTACTCACGCTTTCAGCCCAGAGAACTTTATTAATGGCCCTCTTTCATGGCCAGAATCAAACAGCATTACCCAGGGCTGGAGATTTCCATCCAGCATAGCAAATATTTTTTCACTAACAAAGAACGATCTGGATGAGAGTGTGTCGTTATGTTATTTGAGATTCATTTAAAATCTGGCCAGTAACTGGTTATCTGACTATATTAATAATGAGACATTCAGGATGTCCAAAAATAAATACACAACAACTAAATAGAGTAGGAGAGAGCATCACATTGATCTGTCATTGATGGTCCCGGAGTTTATTAGTTATTGACGAGGCAGACTGGGGGAATAACACTTGTTGAGTCCAGTGGTAGACGGCTGTTTCTGATACCTGTTGAGGTTCTTGACCTCTAAATGACCTCAGTGATCTCACTGGTGGTATTGAACAACACACACTGGCAAAACACAGTGCATCACATAATTACTCGTAAGGTATGAGTGGATAAGGTGACAATACTGTAAAAAAACATCAACAAGTGCATTAATCTATGCATGCGCACACACACACGCACACACACAGTGGTGTAAAGTACTTAGGTAGTACTTAAAAGTATTTTTACTTAAGTAATTTTTTGGGGTATCTGTACTTTACTATTTATAAATGTGACAACTTTTACTTTTACTCCACTACATTCCTAAAGAAAAGAATGTACTTTTTAGTCCTTACATTTTCTTTGACACCCAAAAGTACTTGTTACATTTTGAATGCTAAGCAAGACATGAAAATTGTCTAATTCACACACTTATCAAGAGAACATCACTGGTCATCCCTACTGCCTCTTATCTGGCAGACTCACTAAAAACAAATGCTTCGTTTGAGATTTTTGTCAGAGTGCCCCTGCTCTCCGTAAATTTAAAAAACAAGAAAATCATGTTGTCTGGTTTGTATAATATAAGAATACTTAAGTACATTTAAAACCAAATACTTTTAGACTTTAACTCAATTAGTATTTTACTGGGTGACTTTCACTTTTACTTGAGTCATTTTCATTTAAGGTATCTTTACTTTTACTCAAGTATGAAAATTGGGTACTTTTTCCACCACTGCACACACGCACACACATACACCATTTTGTTCACAAATAAGTTAAATCATCCAAGAATGAAAAAGACGTCCATTGCATGACTGTTTGCAGCTCCCTGTCTGTTATTGAGGGTGTTTCTATTCACATTTATTCGAAGCTTTCTCTCATAGTCAGACACTGTCATTACTGACTACACTTCGGTAACTTCAGAGCAGATAACCAGGGACTGTTTGTTTCTCCTCAGGACTGAGTCACTTTACAAAACATCTATCACTTCAGGAATTAGCCTGGCCTCTCTCTCTGTCATTATATTGAGTTTATGAGAGATGATCAATCTGTAAGCACTACCCAAGGACTCTGTCTTTCCTCTGCTAGGTGGGTAGGAAGGGGTAGAGGGGTGTGATCGATGACCGCATTAAAACAGTTAGAGATTTTACAAAATAAATAAAAACTTTGAACAGCAGCAGTTAAGGTGGTATTGACTGGAAAAAGTGATAAAATGGCTGTACTTTCTCTTGGAATTTACTAATCTGGGTTTGAATTAGCAATGATAAAGGAGACATTCTGAACAGGTTATGAGACTCCCATAATATTTCCCATGGATACCTGTGTGACAATATAAAGACAGTATATATTGTACTGTTTGGGATCACTTCATGTTGCAGCACATGAGAGACAGGGTCAGGTTAGGTGAGACAGGTGTTTTGAGATAAGCCATAGGGGAGTTGCTGCTGCTGCTGCTGCTGCTTAGTACGGCTCCATGTAGATCAGAGAGAAGGCTGCTGGGTAATACTGGTTGGTGGCACAGCTACTTTGAACAGCATGTCTTTTCTCCGAATTTTGTTCTTGCTGTATGGCCGTAACACATGGCAATGATGATGTTTGTGGTATTGCTACTTGTAGGCAGGACAAACTTTTCACAATTTCACTAATATTTCACTAATATCATCACAAACTTCTACAGATGCACCATTGAGAGCATTCTGTCGGGCTGCATCCCTGCTGGGTCGGGCTCTCCAGAGGGTGGTGCAGTCAGCCCAACGCGTCACTGGGGGAACACTGCCTGCCCTCCTGGACATCTACAGCACCTGGTGTCACAAGAAGGCCAAGAAGATAATCAAGGACCTCAGCCACCCGAGCCATGGCCTGTTCACCCGCTACCATATACAGTACCTTGCAAAATTATTCATCCCCCTTGGCATTTTTCCTATTTTGTTGCATTATAACCTGTAATTTAAATAGATTTTTTATTTGGATTTCATGTAATGGACATGCAGAAAATAGTCCAAATTGGTGAAGTGAAATTTAAAAAATTATTTGTTTCAAAAAATAATATACAATAAAAACGGAAAAGTGGTGCGTGCATATGTATTCACCCCCTTTGCTATGAAGCCCCTAAATAAGATCTGGTGCAACCAATTACCTTCAGAAGTCACTTAACTACTTAATTAGCTTAACTACTTACTTAACTTAACTACTTAATTAGTTAAGTAAAGTCCACCTATGTGCAATCTAAGTGTCACATGATCTGTCACATGATCTCAGTATATATACACCTGTTCTGAAAGGCCCCAGAGTCTATAACACCACCATGAAGACCAAGGAGTTCTCCGAACAGGTCAGGGACAAAGTTGTGGAGAAGTACAGATCAGGGTTGGGTTATAAAAAAATATCTGAAACTTTAAACATCTAACGGAGCACCATTAAATCCATTATTAAAAAATAAAAAGAATATGGCACCACAACAAACCTGCCAAGACAGGACCGCCCACCAAAACTCACGGACCAGGCAAGGAGTGCATTAATCAGAGAGGCAACAACTGACCAAAGATAACCCTGAAGGAGCCGCAAAGCTCCACAGTGGAGATGGGAGTATCTGTCCGTAGGACCACTTTAAACCATACAATCCACACAGCTTGACTTTATGGAAGAGTGGCCAGAAAAAAATCCATTGCTTAAAGAAATAAATAAGCAAACATTTATTGTTCCCGAAAAGGCATGTTGGAGACTCCCCAAATATATGGAAGAAGGTACTCTGGTCAGATGAGACTAAAATTGAGCTTTTTGGCCATCAAGGAAAACGCTATGTCTGGCGCAAACCCAACTTCTATCATCACCACGAGAACGCTATCCCCACAGTGAAGCATGGTGGTGGCAGCATCATGCTATGGGGATATATTTCATCGGCAGGGACTGAATTGAAGGAATGATGGATGGCGCTAAATACAGGGAAATTCTTGAGGGAAACCTGTTTCAGTCTTCCAGAGATTTGAGACTGGGACAGAGGTTCACCTTCCAGCAGGACAATGACCCTAAGCATACTGCTAAAGCAACACTCGACTGGTTTAAGAGGAAACATTTAAATGTCTTGGAATGGCGTAGTCAAAGCCCAGACCTCAATCCAATTGAGAATCTGTGGTATGATTTAAAGATTGCTGTACACCAGCGGAACCATTCCAAATTGAAGGAACTGGAGCAGTTTAGCCTTGAAGAATGGGCAAAAGTCCCAGTGGCTAGATGTGCCAAGCTTTTGAGATATACCCCCAAGAGACTTGAAGCTGTAATTGCTGCAAAAGGTGGCTCTACAAAGTATTGACTTTGGGGGGGGTGAATAGTTAAGCACGCTCAAGTTTTCTGTTTTTTGTCTTATTTCTTGTTTGTTTCCCAATAAAAAATATTTTGCATCTTCAAAGTGGTAGGCATGTTGTGTACATCAAATAATACAACCCCCCCAAAAATCTATTTTAATTCCAGGTTGAAAGGCAACAAAATAGGAAAAATGCCAAGGGGGTGAATACTTTCGCAAGCCACTGTAAAAGGCGGAGACAGTACAGGTGCATCAAAGCTGTGACCGAGAGACTGAAAAACAGCTTCTATCCTCAGGCCATCAGACTGTTAAATAGTCACCACTAGACGGCCTCCTCCCAGTATCCTTTCCTGAACTTAGTCACTGTTACTAGCCAGCTACCGCCCGGTACTCTACCCTGCACCTTAGAGACTGCTGCCCTATGTACTGTACATTGTTTCCTATCCTGTTTCCTATCCTGTCCATACTGTCTATACACACCATGACATTGCTCGTTCTGATATTTCTTAATTAGTATTTTTTGGGATTTGTGTGTATTGTTGTTTTGTATTTTTAGGTATACTGCACTGCTGAAGCTAGAAACATACATGCTGCCTTAAAATGGATTACAAATTAATAATAAAAAAAGGAATATGTCTTGATTGCATGTCTTCACACCCCAGAGTTAATACTTGGTGGAAGCACCTTTGGCAGCACTTCCAGCTGTGAATCGTTTTGAATAAGATTCTACCAACTTTGCTCCTAAACACAATTTAACTGCCCGCTCCAGACTAAAGCTTCTATGGTGACTGTGCAGCAGTCCTGGCTTCAAATACATGTGTATTTGAGTATTTGTTATTTAAAATACCTTTTAAATAACAGCCCAGAACAAGTAATTTTATTTGAGGATTTAAATTGTTATTTGTAAAAACCATGTTCAAATACTTATTTCAAATACTATTTTCAAATACATGGGTTAAATGCATGGGAGTGTATTTGAGTCAGTGTATTTTAGTTTCCAAGTGTATTTCCAAACACATTAAAATATTAAAATATTTATTTTATCTGAATACTTACCTTGAAAGTATTTGAAAGTAATTGAGATATTTGAAATAGTATTTGAACCCAGGTCTGCTGTGCAGCAGGCTGAACATTCGCTGTTGCCTGTAATGGTAGTAGTTGGGGACATCATGTTGTCAAATTGGGTATTTCAATGGAATTGCACATTATCAAGGGACTGTTTTAAATTTTTGGAACTGGGACTCGGAGAAAAATGAGGGAGTGCCATGCTTTTTCAAATTCAGTCAGGGGAGGGTCATGTAAATTGTAATTGATGAACTTTCTGTATTGCCCGATTCTGACCCTCATCCCTGTTTCTCTGCTGAATGCACAATATCAGGTGCACTGTGTGCCTATGGTCTCAATCAAATTATACATAGCCTATAGCTATACTATAGGCTATAGGCCTAGGCTATACGAAGTGCATGATCGGATAATTTTGACTTTGCAGACGGCCCATCTAGTGAAAATTGCTCAGTTCTGCCTCCAGGACAAGGCTCATTCCAATAAACGTCAACCTGCTCATGTAAAATAACCTAGAATATGATGAGAGATTCATGAAATTATTTTATTATAAAGGGGAAATTTTCACTCCTACCCATGTCCGCAGCGTTCTGCGAACCCCCAATCATCTGGTCCGTAGACCTGCACGCTACATTGCCATGTAATGCTTAAGAGACAAGGAACATTTTCTAAAATGACATACCTAAGTCTCTGGTCTGTCCTAGGAGTGGGGGTAAACAGTAGGCATGTTATCGTCTAGGCATTTTATGTTTTAATTATTATTCTGGGTATAGGAGAGGGTCACTTGTTTTTTTTCAAGTGTTCAGGGAGGGCCATCCATCTTCATTCCAATTGTCATACTTGTAAAGGTAAAGATGCATTAATAGAAAATTACTAAAGTAAAAGTGAAAGTCACACAGTAAAATACTACTTCAGTAAAAGTCCAAAAGTATCTGGTTTTAAATATAGTTAAGTATCAAAAGTAAATCCAAACGGCACAATTTTCTTGTTTTTTAAATTTACGGATAGACAAGGGCACGCTCCAACACTCAGACATAATTTACAAATGAAGCATTTGTGTTTAGTGAGTCTTCCAGATCAGAAAAAGCAGGGTGAACAGGGATGTTCTCTTGATAAGTGTGTGAATTGGACCATTTGTCACGGCTGTCGAATGAAGTGGACCAAAGTGCAGCGTGGTAAGCGTACATTTTCTTATATTATAGAAAAATGTCGCCAACAAAACAAGAAATAACAAAAACGACCGTGAAGCTTACAAGGGCTATAGTGCCCCTAACAAAGACAACTTCCCACAATGACAAAAGAGAAAAAAGGCTGCCTAAGTATGATTCCCAAACAGAGACAACGATAGACAGCTGTCCCTGATTGAGAACCATACCCGGCCAACACATAGAAATACAAAAACATAGAAATCAGAACATAGAATGCCCACCCCAAATCACACCCTAACCAAACCAAATAAAAAGAGACATAAACCAATAAACATAAACCAATAAACCAAACCAAAAAGACATAAAAAGGCTCTCTAAGGTCAGGGCGTGACACCATTTTCCTGTCCTGTTAAGCAGAATGTAACGAGTACTTTTGGGTGTCAGGGAAAATGTATGGAGTAAAAAGTACATTATTTTCTTTAGGAATGTAGTGGATATATAGCAAGATGGCGCCGACAGAGAGGGTCGCCTCTTAACGCTCGCAAGGCTGCCGGCCCAGACGACATCCCTAGCCGCGTTCTCAGAGCATGCGCAGACCAGCTGGCTGGGGTGTTCACGGACAGATTCAATCTCGCCCTATCCCAGTCTGCTGTCTCCACATGCTTCAAGATGGCCACAATTGTTCCTGTACCCAAGAAGGCAAAGGTAACTGAACTGAATGACTATCGCCCCGTAGCACTCACTTCTGTCATCATGAAGTGCTTTGAGAGACTAGTCAAGGATCATATCACCTCCACCTTACCTGTCACCCTAGACCCACTGCAATTTGCATACCGTCCCAATAGGTCCACAGATGATGCAATCGCCATCACACTGCACACTGCCCTATCCCATCTGGACAAGAGGAATACATTTACATTTACATTTAAGTCATTTAGCAGACGCTCTTATCCAGAGCGACTTACAAATTGGTGCATTCACCTTATGATATCCAGTGGAACAACCACTTTACAATAGTGCATCTAACTCTTTTAAGGGGGGGGGGGTTAGAAGGATTACTTTATCCTATCCTAGGTATTCCTTAAAGAGGTGGTGTTTCAGGTGTTTCCGGAAGGTGGTGATTGACTCCGCTGACCTGGCGTCGTGGGGGAGTTTGTTCCACCATTGGGGTGCCAGAGCAGCGAACAGTTTTGACTGGGCTGAGCGGGAGCTGTACTTCCTCAGAGGTAGGGAGGCGAGCAGGCCAGAGGTGGATGAACGCAGTGCCCTTGTTTGGGTGTAGGGCCTGATCAGAGCCTGAAGGTACGGAAGTGCCGTTCCCCTCACAGCTCCGTAGGCAAGCACCATGGTCTTGTAGCGGATGCGAGCTTCAACTGGAAGCCAGTGGAGAGAGCGGAGGAGCGGGGTGACGTGAGAGAACTTGGGAAGGTTGAACACCAGACGGGCTGCGGCGTTCTGGATAAGTTGTAGGGGTTTAATGGCACAGGCAGGGAGCCCAGCCAACAGCGAGTTGCAGTAATCCAGACGGGAGATGACAAGTGCCTGGATTAGGACCTGCGCCGCTTCCTGTGTGAGGCAGGGTCGTACTCTGCGAATGTTGTAGAGCATGAACCTACAGGAACGGGTCACCGCCTTGATGTTAGTTGAGAACGACAGGGTGTTGTCCAGGATCACGCCAAGGTTCTTAGCACTCTGGGAGGAGGACACAATGGAGTTGTCAACCGTGATGGCGAGATCATGGAACGGGCAGTCCTTCCCCGGGAGGAAGAGCAGCTCCGTCTTGCCGAGGTTGAGCTTGAGGTGGTGATCCGTCATCCACACTGATATGTCTGCCAGACATGCAGAGTTGCGATTCGCCACCTGGTTATCAGAAGGGGGAAAGGAGAAGATTAATTGTGTGTCGTCTGCATAGCAATGATAGGAGAGACCATGTGAGGATATGACAGAGCCAAGTGACTTGGTGTATAGCGAGAATAGGAGAGGGCCTAGAACAGAGCCCTGGGGGACACCAGTGGTGAGAGCACGTGGTGCGGAGACAGATTCTCGCCACGCCACCTGGTAGGAGCGACCTGTCAGGTAGGACGCAATCCAAGCGTGGGCCGCGCCGGAGATGCCCAACTCGGAGAGGGTGGAGAGGAGGATCTGATGGTTCACAGTATCAAAGGCAGCCGATAGGTCTAGAAGGATGAGAGCAGAGGAGAGAGAGTTAGCTTTAGCAGTGCGGAGCGCCTCCGTGACACAGAGAAGAGCAGTCTCAGTTGAATGACTAGTCTTGAAACCTGACTGATTTGGATCAAGAAGGTCATTCTGAGAGAGATAGCAGGAGAGCTGGCCAAGGACGGCACGTTCAAGAGTCTTGGAGAGAAAAGAAAGAAGGGATACTGGTCTGTAGTTGTTGACATCGGAGGGATCGAGTGTAGGTTTTTTCAGAAGGGGTGCAACTCTCGCTCTCTTGAAGGCGGAAGGGACGTAGCCAGCGGTCAAGGATGAGTTGATGAGGGAGGTGAGGTAAGGGGGAAGGTCTCCGGAAATGGTCTGGAGAAGAGAGGAAGGGATAGGGTCAAGCGGGCAGGTTGTTGGGCGGCCGGCCGTCACAAGACGCGAGATTTCATCTGGAGAGAGAGGGGAGAAAGAGGTCAAAGCACAGGGTAGGGCAGTGTGAGCAGAACCAGCGGTGTCGTTTGACTTAGCAAACGAGGATCGGATGTCGTCGACCATCTTTTCAAAATGGTTGACGAAGTCATCCGCAGAGAGGGAGGAGGGGGGGGAGGGGGAGGAGGATTCAGGAGGGAGGAGAAGGTGGCAAAGAGCTTCCTAGGGTTAGAGGCAGATGCTTGGAATTTAGAGTGGTAGAAAGTGGCTTTAGCAGCAGAGACAGAAGAGGAGAATGTAGAGAGGAGGGAGTGAAAGGATGCCAGGTCCGCAGGGAGGCAAGTTTTCCTCCATTTCCGCTCGGCTGCCCGGAGCCCTGTTCTGTGAGCTCGCAATGAGTCGTCGAGCCACGGAGCAGGAGGGGAGGACCGAGCCGGCCTGGAGGATAAGGGACATAGAGAGTTAAAGGATGCAGAAAGGGAGGAGAGGAGGGTTGAGGAGGCAGAATCAGGAGATAGGTTGGAGAAGGTTTGAGCAGAGGGAAGAGATGATAGGATGGAAGAGGAGAGAGTAGCGGGAGAGAGAGAGCGAAGGTTGGGACGACGCGATACCATCCGAGTAGGGGCAGTGTGGGAAGTGTTGGATGAGAGCGAGAGGGAAAAGGATACAAGGTAGTGGTCGGAGACTTGGAGGGGAGTTGCAATGAGATTAGTGGAAGAACAGCATCTAGTAAAGATGAGGTCAAGCGTATTGCCTGCCTTGTGAGTAGGGGGGGAAGGTGAGAGGGTGAGGTCAAAAGAGGAGAGGAGTGGAAAGAAGGAGGCAGAGAGGAATGAGTCAAAGGTAGACGTGGGGAGGTTAAAGTCACCCAGAACTGTGAGAGGTGAGCCATCCTCAGGAAAGGAACTTATCAAGGCGTCAAGCTCATTGATGAACTCTCCAAGGGAACCTGGGGGGCGATAAATGATAAGGATGTTAAGCTTGAAAGGGCTGGTAACTGTGACAGCATGGAATTCAAAGGAGGCGATAGACAGATGGGTCAGGGCAGAAAGAGAGAATGTCCACTTGGGAGAGATGAGGATCCCAGTGCCACCACCCCGCTGACCAGAAGCTCTCGGGGTGTGCGAGAACACGTGGACAGACGAGGAGAGAGCAGTAGGAGTAGCAGTGTTATCTGTGGTAATCCATGTTTCCGTCAGTGCCAAGAAGTCGAGGGACTGGAGGGAAGCATAGGCTGAGATGAACTCTGCCTTGTTGGCCGCAGATCGGCAGTTCCAGAGGCTGCCGGAGACCTGGAACTCCACGTGGGTCGTGCGCGCTGGGACCACCAGGTTAGAGTGGCGGCGGCCACGCGGTGTGAAGCGTTTGTATGGTCTGTGCAGAGAGGAGAGAAGAGGGATAGACAGACACATAGTTGACAGGCTACAGAAGAGGCTACGCTAATGCAAAGGAGATTGGAATGACAAGTGGACTACACGTCTCGAATGTTCAGAAAGTTAAGCTTACGTTGCAAAAAATCTTATTGACTAAAATGATACAGTGCTGCTGGCTGGTGAAGTAGGCTAGCTAGCAGTGGCTGCGTTGTTGACTTAGTTTGAAAGTGTAGCTGGCTAGGTAGCCTCGGTAACTGGCTAGGTAACCTTGACAAATTACTCTAAACTACACAATTATCTTGGATACAAAGACAGCAAAGACAACTATGTAGCTAGCTAACACTACACTAATCAAGTCGTTCCGTTGTAATGTAATAGTGAGTACCTATGTAAGAATGCTGTTTATTAACTACAGCTCAGTATTCAACACCATAGTACCCCCAAGCTCATCATTAAGCTTGAGGCCTTGGAACTCAACCCCACCCTTTGCGATCGGGTCCTGAACTTCCTGACGGGCCGCCCCCATGTGGTGAAGGTAGGAAACAACATCTCCACTTCGCTGATCCTCAACACTGGGGCCCCACAAGGGTACGTGCAGGAGCCCTCTCCTGTACTCCCTGTTCACCCATGACTGCGTGGCCATGCAAGCCTCCAACTCGATCATCAAGTTTGCAGACGACACAACAGTAGTAGGCTTGATCACCAACAACGATGAGACGGCCTATAGGGAGGAGGTGAGGGCACTCGGAGTGTGGTGTCACGAAAATAACCTCACACTCAACTTCAACAAAACAAAGGAGATGATCCTGGACTACAGGAAACAGCAGAGGGAGCACCCCAATATCCACATCAACGGGACAGCAGTGGAGAAGGTGGAACGTTTTATGTTCCTCGGTGTACACATCTCGGACAAACTGAAATGGTCCACCCACACAGACAGCATGGTGAAGAAGGCGCAACAGCACCTCTTCAACCTCAGGAGGCTGAAGAAATTTGGCTTTTCACCTAAAACTCTCACAAACTTTAACAGCTGCACAATTGAGAGCATCCTGTCGGGCTGTATCACCGCCTGGTATGGCAACTGCACTGCTCACAACCGCAGGGCTCTCCAGAGGGTGGTGCGGTCTGCACAAGGCATCACCGGGGGCAAACTACCTGCCCTCCAGGACACCTACATCACCCGATGTCACAGAATGGCCAAAAAGATCATAAAGGAAAACAACCACGCCGCTACCATCCAGAAGGCGAGGTCAGTACAAGTGCATCAAAGCTGCGACCGAGAGACTGAAAAATAGCTTCTATCTCAAGCCCATCAGACTGTTACAGCCATCACTAACACAGAGAGGCTGCTGCCTACATACAGACTTGAAATCATTGGCCACTCTAACAAATGGATCACTAGTCACTTTATTAATGCCACTTTAATAATGTTGTTTACATATCTTGCATTACTCATCCCATATGTATATACTGTATTTTATACCGTCTATTGCATCATGCCTTTGCCGCTCGGTCATTGCTCATCCATATATTTATATGTACATATTCTTATTCCATCCCTCTACTTTGATTTGTGTGTATTAGTTAGTTGTTGTAGAATTATTAGATTACTTGTTAGATATTGCTGCAATGTCGGAACTAGAAGCACCAGCATTTCGCTGCACTTAGTGACAGTAAGTAGGAATACAGTAGATTAAGAGCAAATACCCTCAGCAAAGAGATGACTGAAGACTTCAAGATCACATACAAAAGAGCAATCCTTGTCTTTTTAGTGAGACGCATTTCACAACTGGCTTTGATTAAATTATTCAGGGTCAATTTGTCATCATTTAAAACAGTGTGTTCTTCACTATTTGACAATACCAAGCCTTGACAGAGAAGGAGGAAAAATGCAGCGGCCCTTTACGGTACCAAGGTCAAGAGGACTCATCACTACACTCACATACTCAGCACTGCTGTGGGAAGACTAACAGGGACTTTTAAAGGTCACACTTTCACATGCTACAGAACTACTATGCACAGATTTCTGCCAAACAGTATATACAGTATCTAGTCCACCCATAGAAATGAGACCACCGCCTAACACTGAAATGGTGATGGTTTATTTATCATGCTTCATATATTGTCTGTGGACAACAATAATCAAATATAAACATGCTCTGAAAGTCTATGGGATAAAGACTGCATGCATAATGTTCACCCCAAACGTCTCCCTGTAATACTATAAATCTGTTATGGTAGTTAAATTGTGTTTCATTGCACCGGTTACAGGTAAATTCTCCCAAAGCATTGGAGCTTGACTGATTAATTGTAATGACTATTAGGGTAGAAAGTTGCCTTGCTTCTCCATAACTTAACATCACTGATTTAGAGACTGCTATGAAACCGGCTGTAAAAACAGACCTTTTCACTTCCTCCATGATTTTTCTGGCTGCTATCTCCTCCCATAGGAGTCCTTCTATATCTGCACCCTCTCCTCTCTCCTTCCTCTCCCAATTTGCCTGTGTTTCTCCTAAAAACACAAACATCAACAGTACTTCTCTCTCTCTCAACACTACTTCTCTCTACTGCTACATTTCCACAAAGACCAGAGCAAGGCACTAAAGTGGTGACAACAATGTCCGCTTGGGCGACTGCACCAACCATGTAAAAATACACACACACACACACACACACACACACACACACACACACACACACACACACACACACACACACACACACACACACACACACACACACACACACACACACACACACACACACACACACACACACACCACCACCACCACAAACAAATATTGAGAGTTGGGTAATTCTGTTGTTGACTGGATGAGAAATTGTTGCAAAGCTGGCAAATCTGACCCCTGGGCTTTTCCAAGACAGTAGTTCAAGAACGACAAGGAAATCCAATAAAGTCTAATCTACTGATTGCAAACAGCAGAGGATAAATACATCACTTAACCTACTGTACTGTAGCGTCACCGTGCCTGTACTCAGCCTCAAAGAGAGGTGTTTTGGGTGCTGGGATGTGTTAGCATGTGTGTTCTAGCATGTCAATGGCTCATCTCATCAGCTATAGATCAGTTCTATTGCTCCGAGGCAAGCCTGCATCTTTAATCAGAGTGGAGAGACAGAGACATGCAGCCGAGACCAGGGAGATGGCTTTATTACCTCATGTACACATGTAATGCACGCAGACTACATTAGGCTGCATCAAATAACATAATCTCCAAGACGTGTGACATTTGCTATTCATTCAGCCATTTGCTATTCAAGTTTCAAGTTTCAAAGTTGTATTGTCTCATGCACAGGATATAGCAGGTGTATAACAGTACAGTGAAATGCGTACTTGCGAGCTCCTTCCCAACAATGCAGAATAATAATAAAACCAACAAGAAAAACGAGAGAAGATAAAAGGGGTAGGTATGTGTATATAAACAGGGGTAAAAGTGACTAGTAGCAGAAGAAATACCAATGGTCATGATCCTAATAATAAAATGGGTAGAAAGTGGCTGTTAGCAAGACACATACTAATTGT
Organism: Salvelinus alpinus; assembly: GCF_045679555.1. Lineage (NCBI taxonomy): Eukaryota > Metazoa > Chordata > Actinopteri > Salmoniformes > Salmonidae > Salvelinus > Salvelinus alpinus. The sequence goes on from NC_092086.1 coordinate 87,887,763, forward strand.
AATAATAATCGTATTATCAACATAGCAGCAGTGTAATGGTAATAGTGATCAATATAGTCACTTTAACTGTAGTGTATGTGGTGAGTGGGTTTGTGTGTGGTGATGACTGTGAGTGCATGTGACTGTTTGTGGTGACAGTAGTGAGTGTATGAGAATGTGTGTATGTTAGACCTGGGTACAAATACTATTTCAAATATCTCAATTACTTTCACCTACATTCAAAGTAAGTATTCAGATATGTTTTACTTGAAAAGACAAGTAGTTTAATATTTTAATGTATTTAGAAATACACTTGGAAAATATTTTGAAAAGCTCAAATACACTGACTCAAATACACTCCTTTGCATTTAACCCAGGTATTTGAAAATAGTATTTGAAATACATATTTCAACATACTATCAAATAATATTTGGCAGACTATTTGGTTTTTAAAAACTCAAATAAAAGTACATGTTTTGGGCAGTGTATTCGAAAATATTCAAAAACAGAAAAAGTGTTATTTTTATTATTTTTTCAAATAATAATACAAATATTTTTTTCCACACCAAATGCAAACATACACATATTTTTATTTTACTTGGCAGGTCAGTTAAGTTAACTTCTCTGCGCTACGGATCCCTTTAGCGGGATCATTTTCCTAAACAACCGCTGAATTGCAGGGCGCAAAATATTACTAACAATATTTATAATCATGCAATCACAAGTGAAATATACCAAAACACAGTTTAGCTTGTTGTTAATCCACCTATCGTGTCAGATTTTGAAAATATGCTTTGCAGCGAAAGCAATCCAAGCTTTTGTGAGTGTATCAATCAATGCTACAACAGCTAGCCCCAAATTAGCATGGTCACGAAAGTCAGAAAAGCAATAAAACTAATCGCTTACCTTTGATAATCTTCGGATGTTTGCACTCACGAGACTCCCAGTTACACAACAAATGTTATTTTTGTTCGATAAATATTACTTTTATAACAAAAAAACGCCATTTGGGTTGCGCGTTATGTTCAGAAAACGCACGGTGGAGACCTGGTCTGGACTTTCCACCATGGTAGCACCAACGGAAACCCCTAAACACCTCCCCGAGCACTCTCACGACCACCTCGTGAGAGCCCTCTGTTGCCAAGAAACAGTGGGGTCATGACAAGCTAACCAGGGTAGGCCTAGCACCACGGGAAACGCAGGAGAGTCAATGAGGAAGAGACTAATTCTCTCCTTGTGACCCCCCTGCGTCACCATGCCCAGATGAGTGGTGGCCTCCCTAATCAACCCTGACCCTAATGGCCGACTATCTAAGGCGTGAACGGGGAAGGGCACAGCCACGGGAACAATGGGGATCCCTAAACTATGGGGGAACGATCTATCTATAACATTCCCAGCCGCTCCTGAATCAACGAGCGCCTTATGTTGGAAATGCGAGGAAAACTCAGAAAAAGTAACATACAAAAACATATGTGCAACAGAGGGCTCTGGGTGAGAATGGTGCCGGCTTACCTGGGGTGATGCCAGATTGCCCTGCCTGCTGCCTCAATCCCCAGAGGAACCAACCCGGCACCGACCGGCAGTGTGACCTCTGAGGCCATAGATGGTGCACGAGCTGGAACCTCCTCCGGTCTCCCTGCGCACCGGATGGATGGAACCGACAGACCCCGATCTGGAAGTCCGCGGGTAGCCAGCAGGTTATCCAGCCGGATGGACAGGTCCACCCACTGGTCGAAGGTGAGGGTTGTGTCTCTGCAGGCCAACTCCCGACGGACGTCCTCGCGCAAACTGCAACGATAATGGTCGATCAGGGCCCTGTCGTTCCATCCCGCGCCGGCGGCCAGGGTCCGAAACTCCAGGGCGAACTACTGGGCGCTCCCTTTCTCCACACGGCGTTGGCCCACTCCAGGGCTTTCCCAGAGAGGCACGAGACGAGGGCGGACACCCTCTCACGGCCCGAAGGAGCCGGGTGGACTGTTGCCAGGTATAGGTCGAGCTGCAACACGAACCCCTGGCAGCGTGCAGCCTTCCCGTCGTATTCCCGGGGAAGGGCGAGACCAATCCCACTGGGACCAGGAGAATGGGGGGTGAGTAGTGGAGACCCCGGTTGTGCTGGTGGAGGCGCTGGAAGAACTCCCTGTCTCTCCCAGCGGTCCATTGTTTGGACAACGCGGTCCATGGCAGTGCCAAGATGGTGGAGCATCGCCGCGTGCTCCCGGACGTGGGAGAGGGTAATACACAACATGTAATGAGGGAATTGTGACCAGGTGTGAGGGAAGACAAGTGAAAACAAAAGGTAAATGAGAAGTGGATCGATGATGGCTAGAAGACCGGCCACGCCGGCCGCCGAGCGCCGCCTGAACAAGGAGAGGAACCAACTTCGGCGGAAGCCGTGACAAGCGTTGCAGTTCTTGACACTAACCGGTGTGCCTGGACCCTACTACCATACCCCGTTCAAAGGCACTTACTTAATATTTTGTCTTGCCCATTCACCCCCTGAATGGCAAGTAGCTTATTGGTTAAGAGCCTTTGGACAGTAACCGTAAGGTTGCTGGTTTGACTTCCCAAGCCGACTAGGTGAAAAATCTGGAAGTGGTGCATGAACAAGGCACTTAACCCTAATTGCTCCTCATGTACGTCGCTCTGGATAAGAGTGTCTGCTAAATGACTGAAATGTCAGTTGTCTCAAGGCTTAAAAATCTTTCTTTAACCTGTCTCCTCCCCTTCATCTACACTGATTGAAGTGGATTTAACAAGTAACATCAATAAGGGATCATAGCTTTCACCTGGATTCACCTGGTCAGTCTATGTCATGGAAAGGGTTTGTAATGTTTTGTATACTCAGTGTATATTTTCAAGCCAGAGATTCAGATAGAGCTCAATGTGATCTAATCCTTCCCATTGACTGTAATTGTCATACCGTCCCTCATGTTTTAGTCTCCTCTCTCCCATCTGGTTTATGTTAGTGAGGTGTTTTCCCCCATGGATGCAGCCAGGTTTCTCTCCCTGTTGCCATTAATGTCTTAATTATAAAATGAAACACATTCAACCCTTGAGTACCTTACACACCCGTTCATTATTGAACTAAGCCTATTAGAACTGTGAAAAGTATGTGTGTGTGTGTGTGTGCGTGTGCGTGTGCGTGTGCGTGTGCGTGTGCGTGTGCGTGTGCGTGTGCGTGTGTGTGTGTGTGTGTGTGTGTGTGTGTGTGTGTGTGTGTGCATGTGTGTGGCAGAGGTGGGGGTGGGGAAGATTTAAGTTTACCGTCTGTGATCATAAACCAGCCAGTCTCTAATTAGCCACCATGGATATTATGGAATGCCATGATTTTACATTCGTCTTCCTTATTATCTCAGCAAGGGAGGCATTAAAATGTCCTCACCTCACCTTACAAATGGCTCTCATTGACAGGTTTTTATTTCTGGGCAGATGCAATGACAGATATGAAAGATATAATGAGAGATACAGTACACTGAAACTGAATCCATAAAGACTAATCAGTAATGCAGTACTTCACTCAAGCTCTGTCCTGATAAGGCCTAAATAATACATTATATGACATTCTTTGAAGAATTCACACCTTCAATATAACTTTTAGACAGCTGATTAAACTTATTTAAAACACATGAATGATTTTAAGGTTAAGGATTCTCTTACACAACATTTGTATTCCATAATTAGCCCTATTGTAGCTGGCTTAGTGAGCAGCTGAGCGCAAGGTAGGAATCCTTAAAACAAATCAGAAGGGATAATTGGAGTCTGCATTGTATAAAGAAATAGGCTAGCAGCACAATCTTTCATAATGATCTCTTCAGATAACCTCTTAACCTCTTACTTTTCAATCCACATCGCGGAAATTCAGCGTTACAGCGTGATTGAAATTTAAAGGCAATGTTCCAGCGTTAGCAGAGACTGCATTCACAGTAAATGCTGCAGAAGTCGGCTTAATAGAAAATAGCTGTTAAATTTCTAGCGTGCTCTCTGTAACGCTTCAGTGATACAGATTGAATAGAGCCCTTAATTCTTAATTGTTGAAGAAGACTGGAACTCACATACCTTTTTCAGCCGCTCAACTGAAGAAAATCTACAATAATCTACAAGGGTCTTTTGGTACAAACCAACAACATACCAATTAGATAAACAACTGAAATCCCAGGTTATAATGAGACCCAAACGTTTCAATGTAGATGTTAAGGCTCATATGCCGGGGCGGCAGGGTAGCCTAGTGGTTAGAGCGTTGGACTAGTAACCGAAAGGTTGCAAGTTCAAATCCCCGAGCTGACAAGGTACAAATCTGTCGTTCTGCCCCTGAACAGGCAGTTAACTCACTGTTCCTAGGCCGTCATTGAAAAGAAGAATTTGTTCTTAACTGACTTGCCTAGTTAAAGAAAGGTAAAAAAAAAAAAAAAAAAAAAAAAAATATGGACAGAAAATCAAACAGGCTGCGTGAAAGCCCCTCTACGCACATACCTGGAAAGACTAAAGTGGTCAAATATGAGTGCCAGGTCTATCTGTCCAGTTCAATTCCACTCAGCCCCGGCTATTTTCCCAGTGACTGAGGCTCAGCCCTGAGTAAAAGTCGTGCATTGGCTCTGACTCTGGTCATGAAGAGAAGATGAAAAGAGAAGAAAGAAGAGAAGAGAAGAGAGAAGACATAGCATGAGACTAATACAGACGACAGAGCGTTGTGCGCTGCGGGAGTCCCAGAGATGAATGAAGAGGATCTTCTTCATGTATAAGTAATGCAGTGTGAAGTGTAAACACTGGGGGCTATCGTTCCTGCTCTGAAGAGCTGTTAGAGGGAGAGAGAGCGATGGGTAGAGGAGAAAGAGAGTGGAAATAAGGGAAAGAGAGAGATAGAGGGGGAGCAACGAATAGAAGACGGGAGAGAGTGAGATGCCTTCTCCACCCTCTAAAGCAAGTCCTTCACTCTTCCTCCCCAGAGGTCGTCTACAGCACGTGACCTGGAAAGACCAACAGCTCACTCACTCACTGCCAGAAACACCACACATTCAGTTCAGTTGGTATTCCGCAGCCATTCATGTAGATTTCAAATTATGCAGACGCTACAAGGTTTTCACTGGGATTATAAAGACTCAGTCTGAGCTTGAAATACTTAAATACTGTAATGTAAATGGACAGACATTGGACAGTACACAAAGCCCTCTGCCTCACTGCCTTGAAATGCAATATGAACATGTCATCATTATTCATTATCATGTTTACAAATCCAGAGGACTACAGCTGTCAGGCACTGACAGAGCCTGTGCTACAGTACACTTCATAGTTGATGCTTCTGTTTGTTTCGTTCTTTGTCTAATTGGCTGATTGAATAAAGGGTCAACCAACAATCCCAATGTTTAACTTATTGTACACTGTCTAATGGGAACATACTCTCCATCTAGTGAAATCAACTCAAAGATAAATGACAAGATGGTCTACAAAGAGATATTTCATTAACCAATACAAAAAAGAAAAAAAGTGTAAATGCCTCAGTGAATAGTCATCCACTAAACATCAATAGTCACATTGAATAGAAACATGAAGGACCCTGTGAGTAGCCTACAAGACAACCTCTTGTCACACAGATTATGAGGATCACATCTCTCACTAGCTGTTTTCCATCAGCTTTGGAAACCAGGGGAGTTTCATTTCTTCCAGTAATTACTTGTGGATGATTGAATCAGAAAAGGCATGTACAGATGTAGGATCTTAATATGATCACTCTTTTATTGCTGAGAATTCTTCTCCACATCAGTGTATGACGTTTAAAAAGGCTTCCAAAGTTTGCAATTTCCACTTTAAAATGTCAGTTGATTTGCCCTAACGAAAAATGCATCCACCTCTAAAATTATTTTTGTTAATTATAATCCACATAATATTTCACATTTCCTGTTGCTGCAGGATTATTTCCCTGCTGTAGCAAACTGGCTCAAATGAAGATCCTACATCTGTAGAGACAAACTGAATGTGTTTGCTGCTATCCCTAAAGCCTTAACTCCACAGCCATTCAAGTGCTTTAGTCCAGTTAATCCCCCAATGGCAGACATGGAGAGATGGAGGATTGATCATAATCAATCTCTTGATTGTTCTGTGACCTTGAGCAAACCAATAATAGGATTACTCACAATGACGAGATCCGAGCTGGGCCATGGTTGGCAGTTGGTGGTTGATACTACCATTGTCTGCCCATGAGATCCACACAATGAGACAACATTGCCCCCTGTGCTGATTGATCCTAACAAAGAGAATTAAAGTGAATTCATCTCCTTTAACTGATCAGGGTTTTTATTCCAAGCTAGTTTAGTTGGGCCCCTAAGATCAGGGTTGGCAATAGATCTGTAGAGGGTAATAGCCTAAAGACTTGCACCCACTGCTAGCTTTCATGTAGCCAATGTGGATTTAATTTAATCCGTAAAATCTTGAACGGTTTTCAACTGTTTACAATCTTAATTTGATCATGCCTCCTTGCGTACACCTGTAGCAATGTGACAAATTCAACAATCAGCTAATAATAGATAGAAAAGTCCAGTCTAAACCAGCAGCATCACCAGGAGCTTGCAATCCATCTGAACAAAGAGGTCTCTATTAAAGCAGTGGTGAATACCACTACTTGATTTACAGTGTCTGGGAGGCTTGGTCGATGCACTGGACATCACGTAGGTACAAATGTCACTCATTCCCTATCTGATTTCATCAGCTTTTATAGCCAAGGTCAACACAGAGTATACAACAGTGGTGACTGCTGAAGTGGTGTGGCCAAGTTATTAAATGGACAGGTCACCGTGAACTGAATTGTGGACATTTGGCCGTGAGCATACAAACGTGTAGTATAACTTTGCCTGTATCCTGCTATGAACCAGTGAATCCAGTGGTGGTGAGAAGTGTAGAGACAATATTAGAATCTCAAACCCTGTGTGTGGGCAAGCTGCTTGTTCCTGTGTGGCTGGACAGGGCCCAATTTTAGAGGGTAGAAAAGCTCTTGGCAGGATTAGTCATAAAACAGAGAAATGAGGCAGATGTCTCGACAAAGATTTGTTAGAGGAGTAAAAAAAATAGAGCCATTTTCTTTTCAAAATTATAGAACACAACACATAGAGGTGATACAGGATCATTAGTCCCAGAAGATCCTATTATTGTCAGAGCCCAGTTAATGTGTGTGCGTGTGTATGTGTGTGTGTGTGTGTGTGTGTGTGTCAAATCAATGAAAATAAAATTGTATTGGTCGTATACACATATTTAGCAGATGTTATTGTAGATGTAGTGTAATGCTTGTGTTCCTAGGTCAGCAGTGAAGTAATATCTCACAATTCACAACAATACACACAGATCTAAAAGTAAAATAATGTAATTAAGACATTTATAAATATTGTACAGTGCATTCGGAAAGTATTCAGACCCCTTGACTTTTTCCAATTTTCCAATACTTTTTTAATTGTTTTTTCCCCCTCATCAATATACACACAATACCCCATAATGACAAAGCAAAAACAGGTTTCTAGAATTTTAGCAAATTTATAAAAAATGAAAAAATGAAATATCACATTTACATAAGTATTCAGACCCTTTACTCAGTACTTTGTTGAAGCACCTTAGGCAGTAATTACTGCCTTGAGAATGCCGTCATTGTAAATAAGAATTTGTTCTTAACTGACTTGCCTAGTTTAAAAAATAAAAATAAATAAATAAATAGATTAAAAAAAAGAAAGAATTTGGCACACCTGTATTTGGGGAGTTTCTCCCATTCTCTATGCAGATCCTCTCAAGCCCTATCAGTTTGGATGGGCAGCGTCGCTGCACAGCTATTTTCAGTTCTCTCCAGAGATGTTTGATCACTTTCAAGTCCGGGCTCTGGCTGGGCCACTCAAGCCCATGATGGTTCCAAACCATCTCCCCAGTCTGAGGTCCTGAGCGCTCTGGAGCAGTTTTTCATCAAGGATCTCTCTGTACTTTGCTCCATTTATCTTTCCCTCGATCCTGACCAGTCTCCCAGTCCCTGCCACTGAAAAACATCCCCACAACAAGATGCTAACACCACCATGCTTCAACGTAGGGATGGTGCCAGGCTTCCTCCAGAAGTGACACTTGGCATTCAGGCCAAATAGTTCAATTTTGGTTTCATCAGACCAGAGAATCGTTTTTCTCATGGTCTGAGAGTCTTTAGGTGCCTTTTGGAAAACTCCAAGCAGGCTGTCATGTGCCATTTACTGACGAGTGGCTTCCATCTGGCCACTTTACCATAAAGGCCTGATTGGTGGAGTGCCGCAGATATGGTTGTCCTTCTGGAAGGTTCTCCCATCTCTACAGAGGAACTCTGGAGCTCTGTCAGAGTGACCATCGGGTTCTTGGTCACCTCCCTGACCAAGGCCCTTCTCCCTCGATTGCTCAGTTTGGCAGGGCGGCCAGCTCTAGGAAGAGTCTTGGTGGTTCCAAACCTCTTCCATTTAAGAATGATGGAGGCCACTGTGTTTTTTAGGATCTTCAATGCTGCAGAAATGTTTTGGTACCCTTCCCCAGATCTGTGCCTCGACACAATCCTGTCTGGGAGCTCTATGGACAATTCCTTTGGCCTCCTGGCTTGTTCTTTTTCTCTGACATGCACTGTCAACTGTGGTATCTCATATAGACAGGTGTGTGCCTTTCCGAATGATGTCCAATCAATTTAATTCACCACAGGTAGACTTCATTCAAGTTATAGAAACATCTTTAGGATGATAAATGGAAACAGGATGCATCTGAGCTAAATTTCGAGTCTCATAGCAAAGGGTCTGAATACTTAAGTAAATAAGGTATTTCTGTTTTTTATTTGTAATGCATTTGCAAAAATGTCTAAAAACCTGTTTTTGCTTCATCATTGTGGGGTATTGTGTGTAGATTGATGTGGAATTTATTTGATTTGATCCATTTTAGAATAAGGCTGTAACATAACAAAACGTGGAAAAAGTCAAAGGGTTTGAAAACTTTCAGAATGCACTGTATATGTGTGTATTGTATGCTCCGTTTATCTTTCCCTCAATCCTGAACAGTCTCCCAGTCCCTGCCGCTGATGTATGTATGTATGTCCTGAAATGCCTTTCCTTTTTAAGGCAATTAAATGGAATGTTCTATGCTCTTAATGGAAAGATACACATTTTGAAAACAAGGCCCCTCACCTGCATAAAAAGCCACGCCTGCAGCCACAAGTCCCCTCACCTGCATAAAAAGCCACGCCTGCAGCCAGAGAAACAGCCCCACAGACCCACAGCTGGCAGCAGGAGTCATTCTGACTAATCATCAGTTTATTTGAATCACCTCGCAGCAATTACCCTCTCTCGTCTCATCTAAGGAACTCAGGCTCACCACGGTGCACTGCCCTACAGCATAAGGAAATTAATAGATTACAAATTGAAAGAGGATTGTAAATGGGGGCTCTTTGCAAAACATGTAGGCCAGGGAAGGAAGGAAATAGAGAGGGCACAATCATTGAAGGGTTGCATATCTATTACATGTAATAGGCCCTTATATTTTGGCGCACCTCCTCATGGAGAATTCTGTTTGACTCTTGACAGGCAGGGTGTTTGAGCCACAGTTTAGACATATGACAGGAAGAGAATACCCTATGTACTGATGCCCCAGACGCATATGTCATTTACACATATTCCATAATGTTTCCCTGAATATTAGTGCAAAATGAGACATGTCTTACTTTAATAGTCTGTTGCATGTTTTAAACAGTTGAAGAAGACTTAATCAATGTGAGGATAAGTACAAAATCTTGTGAGCTGCAAGCCCACCGGTTGATCTAACAGCTCAGATTCCTGGTCAGCAATTACATATTGGTCATAAAAAACTCAGAAGTCTACATACTACAATTTTCATATGTTAAGGTTAATCAAATTAGATAAAAATACATAATGGGCAGCCAATTCAATACAATTGCTGCAAGGCTACTTGTGCACTGTTAGTGATGCTTGTTTTAATCAATCCTACAGAAACACATCTACATTGTACATCTACATTAATATGTGGTTACCATTTTACCATGCAATTTCTGGGAAAATATCTGGTCAATTCTATGTGGAAAGAAAGTACTACCTTCCTTAACCTACAATAGTTCTGCTCTGAAAGAAAGGTAACTCATACCTTGGAAGTAACCGTCAGAACTTGCACTCTCCGTGGTGCTGATGTCTTGTGTAAATTGCTACATGCTTCGACAGTCAGCTCCTCTCCTTATCTGATGTATTCATTCTCTGCACAGATAATGGAGAGGCTTCTAATGAATGAACACAAGGGCTGAATGGTTCATTTTCAATGTCAGAATGGGCAGCAGATGGACAGCACAGTAACCATGAGATGGTTAAATGGTTTGAACTTCATTCATGTGTTGATATTGGCAACATGCACTCAGCTTTCTACAGTAACCACGGGATCATAACATACCATATCTAGAGGTTCATGGCAGCTGGGGGACACATCTCCCACACCACAGCGGGCTGGTGACGCATCGGGGATGGCCAATGCAAATGAGTATGCTCCCTCATTCCCTGCCTTCTCGTTTTGTAACGCTCTACTCTGCCACGGAGAGGGAGAGAGAGAGTAGGGAGAAAGAAGAGGAGCCGAGAGGCAATTTTTAAAGATCGTTACAATACAAACGCGTCTTCACTTCTTTAGGATATAGAATAGGAAATAATGTTCTAAATCTTCAGAGTACGTGGGAGAGAGATTCGATCCTGATAGCTTTCTGTATGGTTAAACGCAGTTCCTAAAGGGTTCCACATCTAAGGTAGGCTAAATGGTATTCAGATTTGTATTTTATCACAATGATTCTAGCTGAGTAAATGTGCGCTTTGCAACTTGTTTTGATTAATGACTGGTGTTTAATAATGTTGTTATGAATTATACATTACTCTCAGATTAAAGCTGACAAAAGCATAGTTTATTATTTTCCAAGGGGCAATATTCTCGAAAATGTGGCCACTTTATACTTAGAAATTACTGACAATGTTGACCAGAGTTAGAGAAAATGGTAGTTCCCGAAAGGATAGATGCAAATTCCGTGTTGTGGTGGAAGCCTAGTGTATGTGCAAACTGTTGCTTCCCTTGGCTGGCCTGGTAGCTTATTATTCCCAAGAACCCCACGATGAGGTAGCCTGATTGTCCCAGAAGGTTATATCTATTGAACTGGGGATAATGTTGGAACAGTGGAAAAGTCATACAATTGGAATTAGTGGCAGAAAAAGTCCCAAAAGAAACTGTCATGACAATAATTCTGTAATATGACATCTGGTCCAAATGCTGTATTTGTGCTGAAGGTCTAGAGATAATAGGACAGCAAAATATCTCATGTTAATGGATATCTTTAGCCCGTCATGCACTACCTGGCATTTATCCATTAGGCTACTATTACAGAATTAGTGGTGGTTGGCACTACCACTGCCTGCCCATAAGATTCACACAATGAGACAACAACGCCCCCGGTCTGATCGACCCTAACAAAGAGAATTAAAGTGAACTCATCTAATTGAACTGATCAGGGTTTTGATTCCAGGCCAGTTTAGTTGGGCCCCTGGATCAGGGTTGAAGTTAGATCCGTAGAGGGTAATAAATAGCCTAAATAATTGCACCCACTGCTGCCTTTCATGTGGCTAACCTGTGGCTTTCATTTAAGCCGTAAAATCTTAAAAGGTTTTCCACTGTTTAGTCTTAATTTGCGTGTCATGCACTACCTGGCAGTCCTCCATTAGGCTACTATTACAGAATTATAGAGAAAACGTGTATAAAGTGCTGTTCACAAACAGAAATAAAACATTGTTTGTATGAGATTGTATAAAGCCTACACCAGTGGCGAATCTTGATTATTAGATGTAGGACTTCAGTGGGGGAAAATAATCTCCAAAGCCGTCAAACTTCAAATTCATAAATCAAGAAAAATAACAGAAACATCATCACTTAATACGCCTTACATTATATCTAGCTCTCATGCAGGAGTAGGAATGCTTTTTGATGACATCATGAATTAATCAAACAGGCCTGAGCAACGCATCGGCTGTCACTCATGCTACCAGCAACAACAACAACAATCACTTAAACAACCTGTGGTAGCCTAAAGGCACCCGCTTGCTTCCCATCCAAAACAGTTTGTGCATATACTATGACGACATTTTGTGATGTTTTTTTTCTTTTCGGTCTTCGACAAGGGTTTGTTCATGCACACAACATTTTTTTCCTGAGACAAGCCAAAGTTCAGTAGCTGTCACGACTTCTACCGAAGTCGTTGCCTCTCCTTGTTCGGGCGGTGCTCGGTGGTCGACGTCACCGGTCTTCTAGCCATCATTGATCCATTTTTCATTTTCCATTGGTTTTGTCTTGTCTTCCCACACACCTGGTTTCAATCCCATTCATTACCTGTTGTGTATTTAACCCTCTGTTTCCCCTCATGTCTTTGTCAGAGATTGTTTTATGTCAGTGTTGTTATGGTTGTATAGGTGCGCGACGGGTCCTCGTACCCATGTTTATTTTATATATGTACATATTAGTGTTTGGAGCATGTTAAGTGGACATATATTAAAAGACTCCATTTACACTCCGTTTGACTCTCCTGCGCCTGACTTCCCTGCCACCTATACACACGACCCTGATAGTAGCCAACGTGCACGGCCCTTCATTGGTGATTGGTCAACAGTAGGGATTCTTCAATTAAGTATTTGTTGTCATTCAACGAGAGACGACTCGTTTTCATGCACATTTTTTCACTTGAGAAATACTGCACCAAACATTTTAGTTCGAAAAATTGCGTGACAAAGACCTCAGCAAAAACGTCAAAATGAATTACTAATTATCTTACATTAAGTCTGATTATTTTGAGGAAGCTTATACTGGCTATGGCATTTCAAGAGGGACAAACAGTACTATTGCCGCTATTTTCTTTTATTCAAGTGGAGGTTCAAGTGGAGGGAGTATGCGAGGCACAGACATTCACTTCGCCAAGCCGAGTTCTGCTAGGAGCAAACTGAACCAGGTAGCCTTTACACCATCATTATCACACTATCACAAATAGCCTAGTAATGACAACAACGACACATCAAAGATGACAGGCGTGTAGTGCTGAAAGGACAGCGACCGTAATCTGCTCACTCCATTTAGGATAGAACACTTTTTGTAAAACACACAGACACGACCGATAGAAAGAAAGCAGTCACACACAGCATACTGTTTTAAGAAACCCATTCATAATAACCCCGTAGGCCCCAATCATAACAAAAACACAACCATTAAGCATTTACAAATCAAAATTTTTAACTATTACTTCCCATTGCAAACATATTTTATCACGTTCAGCACACAAAGTAACATGTGATCTAAAGTTTCAATGCAACAATCTTTCACACACATTATTTTCAAAGAGAGAGCTGACAGCAATTGAGCTACAAAAAAAACAGTGCTGCTCACCAAATGATGATCATTTCATACTTAACTTCTTGTTGAAAGTTAATCTTGAAGGACGATGTTAAAAAGCGACTGCCCCTAAAAAGCAACTTCTAATTTTGAAAATGACCTATGTGGCATCTACATGAGTCAGAAACATTTATTCTGTTGTCAAAATTGACTACAAAGTGTAGATAGGATAATTTTGGTCATGTAAGATGATAGAAAAAAATGGTGTGTCACGGAATAAAGGGTACTGTAACAGTTTTCCTTTGGTTGGGTTTATTTCAATCCTGCCCACATTTCCACAGCAACCCGATCGTAATGCCCATGGTCAGCTTGGTTTGACATTTGATATCCCTATGGTGCTAGTTAGGGACCATCAGTAAATTACACAATGTACATGGGACAATATTTAAAAATGGCAATAGCTCCAAATTTCAATGACAAATAAACTATAAATTGTAGAAATGAATATACAAATCTATATACAGTATACATATATATATATTTTTTTAAACCAAGTCACCATTGAGACCAGGGTCTCTTTCACAAGGGAGCCCTGCATATACAAGTCATAGATCAATTCAAAATCAATATCAGTAAAAAACACTAACTAAAATACAGCACAACAAGCAATCAAGAAAAACAGCCATATTCTGCAATCAATATTTTGTATTGCCCAAGCAGCATCAGAGCGACCAATTGCAATTTATTTTGCAGTTGGTTCCAGCAATGAGGTGCATTAAAACTAAAAGGGGATTTACCTAATTTGGTGGAGAGGAACCTCAAGAGTTAACCAACTCTGTGAGCAGGTTTGGTATTTCATGTTTAAGAAAAAATAAAAAATTTAACAATGAAGTTAGGTAAGTTGGAAGCTTGTTTAGTAGGGTTTTGTAAGCAAAGAGGGAATAATGAATTGATCTACGGGACTTTATGAGGACCAGCCAACCTTTTGATACAGGATGCAGTGGTGAGTATTAACACTGCCACCAGTGATAAAACAAATGGCGTTATGGTACACTGCATCCTAAGGTTTAAGAGTAGTTGCTGCTGCAATCTGGTATATGGTGTCACCATAATCAAGAACTGGCAGGAAAGTTGACTGTACAATCTGCGTCCTGATATTTAGGGAGAGACAAGATCTATTTCTAAAAAAGAAGTCTACTTTAAATCCTAGCTTTTTAACTAGCTCATCCGTATGTTTTGTAAACATTAAGTCTTTGTCAGTGCAAATGCCCAGATATTTGTAGGCGGGAACCCAATCAATGGGAGAACCATCCAATTAATAAATATATAGATCATCTGAAACATTCTTGTGAGAACTAGAGAACAACATGTATTTAGTCTTGCCGCTATTAATTACAAGTTTTAAACCAACCAGGGCTTTCTGTAACGTAACAAAGTCAGATTGTAGCTCTAACATAGCCTGGTCAACAGTTGGGGCAATGGCCAACATAACAGTGTCGTCTGCATACAGATGAATGTTAAAAGATTTAACAGATAGACCAATATTATATATATCAATAGTAAAGAGAACAGGTCCCAGTATCGACCCCTGCGGTACACCTTTTATAATATCCAGGAAACTTAACACCATCAGAGATCACACATTGAGTCCTGTCTGACTGATCATTTTCAAACCACTTGCAAGAAGCCTGATCTAGGCCTATTTCAGTCAACCTTTGAATAGGAACGTGATGGTCAACGGTATCAAAGGCATTGGAAATGTCACGTTCCTGACCTTATTTCCCTTGTTTTGTATTTATTTAGTTTGGTCAGGGCGCGAGTTGGGGTGGGCTGTCTATGTGTGTTTTTCTATGTTGGGGTTTTGTGTTCGGCCTGGTATGATTCTCAATCAGAGGGAGCTGTCAATCGTTGTCCCTGATTGAGAATCATACTTAGGCAGCCTGGGTTTCACTTTTGGTTTGTGGGTGATTGTTGCCGTGTCTGTGTTTGTTTCGCCACACGGTACTGTTTTCGTTCGTTTGTTCACGTCGTTTATTTGTTTTGTATTTTGTCCAGTGTTTTTCGTCTTCGTTTAATAAACGATAGTATGTATTCAAACCACGCTGCGCTTTGGTCCGTTCCTTGCTCCTCCTCAGACGAGGAGGAAGACGAACGTTACAGGAAAGGTCTATAAATATGATCCAAGTAATTTAACACATCCTCTAAAACAAGCGAGGCAGCTGAAACTGTGCTATGTCCAGGTCTAAAACAGATTGGTGCACATTGAGAATAGAGTGAGAAGTTTAAAAAGTTCTTAGCTGAAAGTTAGTCAGGGATTCTAAAACTTTGTAAAGGCAAGATCATTTGGAAATTGGACAGTACAAATCAGAAGGATCTCCTCCTTTACATATGGGGAAGACATGTACCGCTTTCCAGATCTTAGGGATAACATCAGAAACAATTGTGAAGTTAAAAATATACTGTAGGTATGGGGTTCTGCAATAAGTGGGGCAGAGAGCTGCAGTATGAAGGGATCAAGTGAATCAGCCCCTATGTTGTTGTTTTTTAACACCAATCTTTAGCAAGGCACTTAGTACATCATAAACATCAAAGGGTTGAAATTAAAATAAGGTATGGAAGTCTGTTAATGCATCATTCTGTACAATCTGTTCTCAGGTGACTAAAGGATCTTCTAGTGGGATGAGATTATCCTTTCAAACAGGTGGCCAGCTGAAGCAAAATGGTTATTAAAAGCATCACAAATTACAATTTTGTCTAGAATGGGTCCAGAGGCTGTCAAAACCTGCTAGAGTAGGTTTTATTTAAAAGATTTGACCACTTTCCATAAATGGGCTGGATCAAATCAAATCAAATTTATTAGTCACATACACATGGTTAGCAGATGTTAATGCGAGTGTAGCGAAATGCTTGTGCTTCTAGTTCCGACAATGCAGTAATAACAACAAGTAATCTAACCTAACAATTCCGCAACTACTACCTTATACACGCAAGTGTAAAGGGATAAAGAATATGTACATAAAGATATATGAATGAGTGATGGTACAGACGGCATAGGCAAGGTGCAGTAGATGGTATAGAGTACGGTATATACCTATGAGATGAGTACTGTAGGGTATGTAAACATAAAGTGGCATAGTTTAAAGTGGCTAGTGGTCCATGTATTACATAAGATGGCAAGATGCAGTAGATGATATAGAGTACAGTATATACATATACATAAGAGATGTGTAATGTAGGGTATGTAAACATTATATTAGGTGGCATTGTTTAAAGTGGCTGGTGGTACATTTTTACATAATTTCCATCAATTCCCATTTTTAAGGTGGCTGGAGCTGAGTCAGTTTGTTGGCAGCGGCCGCTAAATGTTAGTGGTGGCTGTTTAACAGTCTGATGGCCTTGAGATAGAAGCTGTTTTTCAGTCTCTCGGTCCCTGCTTGGATGCACCTGTACTGACCTCGCCTTCTGGATGATAGCGGGGTGAACAGGTAGTGGCTTGGGTGGTTGTTGTCCTTGATGATCTTTATGGCCTTCCTGTGACATCGGGTGGTGTAGGTGTCCTGGAGGGCAGGTAGTTTGCCCCGGGTGATGCGTTCTGCCGACCTCACTACCCTCTGGAGAGCCTTACGGTTGTGTGCGGAGCAGTTGCCGTACCAGGCGGTGATACAGCCCGACAGGATGCTCTCGATTGTGCATCTGTAGAAGTTTGTGAGTGCTTTTGGTAACAAGCCGAATTTCTTCAGCCTCCTGAGGTTGAAGAGGCGCTGCTGCGCCTTCTTCACAACGCTGTCTGTGTGGGTGGACCAATTCAGTTTGTCCGTGATGTGTACACCGAGGAACTTAAAACTTTCCACCTTCTCCACTACTGACCCGTCGATGTGGATAGGGGGGAGCTCCCTCTGCTGTTTCCTGAAGTCCACAATCATCTCCTTTGTTTTGTTGACGTTGAGTGTGAGGTTATTTTCCTGACACCACACTCCGAGGGCCCTCACCTCCTCCCTGTAGGCCGTCTCGTCGTTGTTGGTAATCAAGCCTACCACTGTAGTGTCGTCCGCAAACTTGATGATTGAGTTGGAGGCGTGCATGGCCACGCAGTCGTGGGTGAACAGGGAGTACAGGAGAGGGCTCAGAACGCACCCTTGTGGGGCCCCAGTGTTGAGGATCAGCGGGGTGGAGATGTTGTTACCTACCCTCACCACCTGGGGGCGGCCCGTCAGGAAGTCCAGGACCCAGTTGCACAGGGCGGGGTCGAGGCCCAGGGTCTCGAGCTTGATGACGAGTTTGGAGGGTACTATGGTGTTAAATGCTGAGCTGTAGTCGATGAACAGCATTCTCACATAGGTATTCCTCTTGTCCAGATGGGTTAGGGCAGTGTGCAGTGTGGTTGCGATTGCGTCGTCTGTGGACCTATTGGGTCGGTAAGCAAATTGGAGTGGGTCTAGGGTGTCCGGTAGGGTGGAGGTGATATGGTCCTTGACTAGTCTCTCAAAGCACTTCATGATGACGGAAGTGAGTGCTACGGGGCGGTAGTCGTTTAGCTCAGTTACCTTAGCTTTCTTGGGAACAGGAACAATGGTGGCCCTCTTGAAGCATGTGGGAACAGCAGACTGGGCTAAGGATTGATTGAATATGTCCGTAAACACACCAGCCAGCTGGTCTGCGCATGCTCTGAGGACGCGGCTGGGAATGCCGTCTGGGCCTGCAGCCTTGCGAGGGTTAACACGTTTAAATGTTTTACTCACCTCGGCTGCAGTGAAGGAGAGCCCGCAGGTTTTGGTAGTGGGCCGTGTCAGTGGCACTGTATTATCCTCAAAGCGGGCAAAAAAGGTATTTAGCCTGTCTGGGAGCAAGACATCCTGATCCGCGACGGGGCTGCTTTTCTTTTTGTAATCCGTGATAGACTGTAGACCCTGCCACATACCCCTTGTGTCTGAGCTGTTGAATTGCGATTCAATTTTGTCTCTGTACTGGGACTTAGCCTGTTTGATAGCCTTGCGGAGAGAATAGCTACACTGTGTGTATTCGGTCATGTTTCCGGTCACCTTGCCCTGGTTAAAAGCAGTGGTTCGCGCTTTCAGTTTCACGCGAATGCTGCCGTTAATCCACGGTTTCTGGTTTGGGAATGTTTTAATCGTTGCTCTGGGTACGACATCGTCAATGCACTTCCTAATGAACTCGCTCACCGAATCTGCATATTCATCATTGTTGTTGTTGGACGCCGTGCGGAACATATTCCAATCCGCGTGATCAAAGCAGTCTTGAAGCGTGGATTCAGATTGGTCGGACCAGCGTTGAACAGACCTGAGCGCGGGAGCTTGTAGTTTTAATTTCTGTTTGTAGGCTGGAATCAACAAAATGGAGTCGTGGTCAGCTTTTCCGAAAGGAGGGCGGGGGAGGGCCTTATATGCGTCGCGGAAGTTAGTATAACAATGGTCCAGAGTTCTGCCAGCCCTGGTCGGACAATCGATGTGCTGATAGAATTTAGGGAGTTTTGTTTTTAGATTAGCCTTGTTAAAATCCCCAGCTACGATGAATGCAGCCTCAGGGTGTGTGGTTTCCAGTTTACAGAGAGTCAGATAGAGTTCGTTCAGGGCCATCGATGTGTCTGCTTGGGGGGGAATATATACGGCTGTGATTATGACCGAAGTGAATTCCCTTGGTAGATAATGCGGTCTACATTTGATTGTGAGGAGTTCTAGATCAGGTGAACAGAATGACTTTAGTTCCTGAGTGTTGTTATGATGGTCACACCACGTCTCGTTAATCATGAGGCATACCCCCCCGCCCCTCTTCTTACCAGAAAGATGTATGTTTCTGTCTGCGCGATGCGTGAAGAAACCAGCTGGCTGCACCGACTCCGTTAGCGTCTTTTCAGTTAGCCATGTTTCCGTGAAGCAGAGCACGTTGCAATCCCTGATGTCTCTCTCGAATGTTACCCGTGCTCGGATTTCATCGACCTTATTCTCAAGAGACTGGACATTGGCGAGTAGTATGCTAGGGAGTGGAGCGCGATGTGCTCGTCTCCGAAGCCTGACCAGGAGACCGCTACGTTTGCCCCTTTTTCGGCGTCGTGTAGCTTCGCCGGCTGGGATCAGGTCCATTGTATTGGGTGGAAGGCAAGACACTGGATCCGTTTCGGGAAAGTCATATTCCTGGTAGGAAGGGTGGTTAGTTGACGTTAATCGTATATTCAGTAGTTCCTCCCGGCTGTATGTAATGAAACTTAAGATCACCCGGGGTACCAATGTAAGAAATAACACATAGAAAAACAAAATACTGCATATTTTCCAAGGAACGCGAAGCGAGGCAGCCATCCTGTTCGGCGCCGGAAGTAACGTATTACCTCCACTCTCTGAAACACAATTCAAGAAATACAGTATATTGATTTTTCTTTTTAACCAAGGATAGACCTTCATTTTTCAAATATCTTAATGGCCAATCAGACGTAGAATCAATTAGTCTAGCCTTAACTCAAGCTAAATGTATTTCCTATAATTGCTCAGATTGTTTATGCGGAAACCAAGGATTACATCAGTCTTTTACCCTTAGTTTTTTGTTTGGCCCGTTTATCTGCAACAGAAATAAAACAGAAATAAAACAATGAAGGGCCTGATCCGAGTCAGTGATAGTTGACACAATCCCCCAGCCACTCAACCCCAGCTCAGACAAAAAATGTTGCTCATTAAAATTCCAAAAATGTCTCTTTGTAATAATGCGTGAGCAAGATTTAGGAAGTTTAATATGTCTTATACAAGCAAAGGAACAATGGTCACTATTTGGCAAATATCCTGTTGGCTGTAAATTTATGAGGGGAATTTGTTAGAATAATATCTAATAGAGTAGATTATTCAGGGTGTTTAAAGTTGGGGCGAGTTGGTTTAATTATCAGCTGAGTTAGATTTAGCTCAGTGCAAATATCTTTCAGCACATCAGATACTGGAATCAACCAATCTAGATTAGGATCACCCACTATCAGTAATTCAGATTGAGCATAGTTATACAGTAGGTCAACAATTTGCTAAGAGCACGTATGGAGGCCAAGGGACGGCGATAAATTCCCATTTAGCGTCAGATGTGCATTCTTACCAAGTCCCGTGTTTAGGACTAGACATTCACATTTCTTAGGGACAAAGGTGGTGATGGTTACAGAAACATTTAACTCTATCAGATCTAAAAACATTATAACCAGTTAGATACACATCAGAGTCCAGCATAGACTTCTTTAGCCAAGATTCAGTTATAACCAGAATGTCCGGATTGGTTTGAGATGCCAGAGTTACAATACAATACATTTTAGAAATCAAATTTCTGTCATTTACAGTACATGAATCAGACTAAGACTGCAGCTGCAGGATTTCAGATCATACAAAGTTTCTAAAACAAACATGCCATGTTCAACAGTTAACTTCCTACTAGAAAATACCATGGAGTTAGCTTGAATTGGAATACATGCATTATGCCAATACCTCAAACTATGCTCAGTTGGTAACCCCTTATTTGAAAGCATTTAATGAGACAACTAAAAGAAGTGCAACATGAAAATATTGTCCGATTTACCTTATGTAATTTATTTATCGGTCCCTAACTAGCCCCAGAGATAGACTATCCAATGTCAAAACAACTTTGCCATGGTCGCACACCAACCGGCTGAAGCTAATTGGCAAAAGAAGTTGGCTAGCTCTAGCTAGCCTAGGCGACTTCAAGACACAATACCTGGTTAGACTGTTTAGTGTTATCTACTGTAGAACGGTGAGTGACTGTAACTGTGTACTGTTTTGGCAGAGTGAATGTACAAACGCTTGCCACGTGCGAACACCCACACTAAACCATCCCCCAAGACAACTCTCGTTTAGCTTTAGTCATGGCCGCTGCATTTCACTCTGAGTGGTTGTTTTGGGCCCTGTACAGGGGCCATTTGAAAGCTATTTGAAAGCTACAGGCCTTGTCTTTTTGGAAATCAAACTCAAATATTACTGCTGGCAATGTCATAAAAAGTCTTTAGGACCTTTGCACACCTGGATTGTACAATATTTGTCTGTTTGAAAGCAGACTGAACCAGGTTCACTTCTAGGATTTTGCCTGTGCTTAGCTCTATTCCGTTTATTGTTATCCTAAAAACTCCCAAGTCCTTGCCGATGACAAGCTTTCAAACAGACACTGGGAAACAAATTCACCTTCAGCAGGACAATAACCTAAAACACAAGGCCAAATATACACTGGAGTTGCTTACCAAGACAACATTGAATGTTCCTAAGTGCCTTGGCCGAGTTACAGTTTTGACTAAAATCTATGGCAAGACTTGAAATCATTGCTAGACTTGGCTGTCTAGCAATGATTAACAGCCAATTTGACAGAGCTTGAAGATTTCTTTAAAGAATAATGTGCAACTATTGTACAATCCAGGTGTGCAAAGCTCCTAAAGACTTTTTATGACATTGCCAGCAGTAACATTTGAGTAATTTGAGTAACATAACATGATGCAGCCACCACAATGCTTGAAAATATGAAGAGTGATACTCAGTGATGTGTTGTGTTGGATTTGACCCAAATATAACACTTTGTATTCAGGATATAAAGTAAATGTCTTTCCCACATTTTTTGCAGTTTTACTTTAGTGCCTCGTTGCAAACAGGATGAATGTTTTGGAATATTTTTATTCTGTACAGGCTTCCTTCTTTTCACTCTGTCATTTAGGTTGTATTGTGTTGTGGTCTTTGTGCTTGAATCTGTTCTTGAAATTCACTGCTCAACTGAGGGACCTCTGCGTGGGGTACAGAGATGAGGTAATCATTCAAAAATAATGTTAAACACTGCAACTTACTATGCGACTTGTTCACCACATTTTGACTCCTGAACTTATTTAGATTTGCCAAAACAAAGGGGTTGAATACTTACTGACTCAAGAAAGTTCACATTTTCATTTTCAATGAATTTGTAAAAATGTCTAAAAACATAATTTCACTTTGACATTATTGGGTATTGTGTGTAGGCCAGTGACATAAAATCTCAATTTGATCCATTTTAAATTCAGGCTGTAACACAACAAAATGTTAAAAAGGTCAAAAGGTCATTCATGTTAGACCAAAAAAAATTGCACAAGCCCTGCACATTTAAAATGGGTGTGTTCCTATGGGAATTGTTGCATGTTTAGAGCGCCGCGATTAGGTAAAAGACCTGACAATTGTATTATTATACAGTTGAAGTCGGAAGTTTACATACACCTTAGCCAAATACATTTAAACTCAGTTTTTCACAATTCCTGGAATTTAATCCTAGTAAAAGTTCCATGTCTTAGGTCAGTTAGGATCACCACTTTATTTTGAGAATGTGAAATGTCAGAATAATAGTAGAGAGAATGATTAATTTAAGCTTTTATATCTGTCATCACATTTCTAGTGGGTCAGAAGTTTACATACACTCAATTAGTATTTGGTAGCATTGCCTTTAAATTGTTTAACTTGGGTCAAACATTTCAGGTAGCCTTCCACAAGCTTCCCACAATAAGTTGGGTGAATTTTGGCCCATTCCTCCTGACAGAGCCGGTGTAAGTCAGGTTTATAGGCCGCCTTGCTCGCACACACTTTTTCAGTTCTGCCAACACATCTTCTATAGGATTGAGGTCAGGGCTTTGTGATGACCTCTCCAATACCTTGACTTTGTTGTCCTTAAGCCATTTTGCCACAACTTTGGAAGTATGCTTGGGGTCATTGTTCATTTGGAAGACCCATTTGCTACCAAGCTTTAACTTCCCGACTGATGTCTTGAGATGTTGCTTCAATATATCCACATAATTTTCCTGCCTCATGATCTATTTTGTGAAGTGCACCAGTCCTTCCTGCAGCAAAGCACCCCCACAACATAATGCTGCCTCCCCTGTGCTTCACGGTTGGGATGGTGTTCTTCGGCTTGCAAGCATCCCCCCTTTTTCCTCCAAACATAACGATGGTCATTATGGCCAAACAGTTCTATTTTTTTTTCATCAGACCAGAGGACATTTCTCCAAAAAGTACGATCTTTGTCCCCATTGCAGTTGCAAACCGTAGTCTGGCTTTTTTTATGGCGGTTTTGGAGCAGTGGCTTCTTCCTTGCTGAGCGGCCTTTCAGGTTATGTCGATATAGGACTCATTTTACTGTGGATATAGATACTTTTGTACCTGTTTCCTCCAGAATCTTCACAAGGTCCTTTGCTGTTGTTCTGGGATTGATTTGCACTTTTTGCACCAAAGTACGTTCATCTCTAGGAGACAGAACGCGTCTCCTTCCTGAGCGGTATGTCGGCTGCGTGGTCCCATGGTGTTATACTTGTGTACTATTGTTTGTACAGATGAACGTGGTACCTTCAGGCGTTTGGAAATTGCTCCCAAGGATGAACCAAACTTGTGAAGGTCTACAATTTGTTTTCTGAGGTATTGGATGATTTATTTTGATTTTCCCATGATGTCAAGCAAAGAGGCACTGACAAGGTAGGCCTTGAAATACATCCACATATACACCTCCAATTGACTCAAATTATGTCAATTAACCTATCAGAAGCTTCTAAAGCCATGACATAATTTTCTAGAATTTTCCAAGCTGTTTAAAGGCACAGTCAACATAGTGTATGTAACTTCTGACCCATTGGAATTGTGATGCAGTGAATTATAAGTGAAATAATCTGTCTGTAAACAATTGTTGGAAAAATTACTTGTATCATGCACAAAGTAGATGTCCTATCTGACTTGCCAAAATTATAGTTTGTTCACAAGAAATTTGTGGAGTGGTTGAAAAACGAGTTTTAATGACTCCAACCTAAGTGAATGTAAACTTCCGACTTCAACTGTATATATAACTTTTATCCTTTTGGAGCAGTAATTTTTGACAAATGTTATCTCAACTCTAAACATTCAAATCTCTTATTTCCCTTCTTGGGGACAATTGGGGAGACCCATTTGTTATTGGTCTATTAACAGATTCACTGCATGGTAATGTCACCATGGAAATCCAAAACTATTTGGTAGATTATATTTTCTACCAGCAACTATCAGGAAATAACACCAATCTATTTTTGTTCACCTTTTTACAGTGTTAGTTTCACATTCTCCTCAATAACACTTGTGGCTGCAGCCGCATCACACCTATGTTCCTAGCCGCGCACTACAACAAAAGCTAGGTAGACTGTTGGAACACTAAGCTAATTCTCATGCTATCAGGAGTTACATGTCTAGGTCTTCTAGGCATTTGAGATTTCCCTGTCTCTCCAAAATTCTGCCCTAATACAGTTGATGCCTTCTGTCTAGATTCTGAGAGCCTATCCAATGGCTGACTTAGCTAAGTAGATTTTTCTCCCTAGAGACCATCAAATAAAAATCCTGATTGGATCTTTTTGTTTTTGCTTCAGCGTTAACTCTTCCTCTTTCCAAAACAAACTGAAGAAATTATATCAGAATATAATTTAAATGATAGAAAATCTGAAATTGAAGTTATTAAAAATAATAAATCCTTTTATAAATCCTTAGGCCTTCCCTGAAGCAGTGGAGGCTGCTGAGGGGAGGATGGCTCATAATAATGTCTAGAACGGAGCGAATAGAATGGCATGAAACACATAAAAATCATGTGTTTGATACCATTCCGCTTATTCCGCTCCAGCCATTACCACAAGCCCGTTCTCCCAAATTATGGTGCCAGCAACCTCCTGTGCTCTGAAAGCTTAGAAGGCCCTTACGATTTCCCACTGGCCTATACTCTCTTTGAGTGTTACAGGTCACAGCTAAACACTTCATTCACTGCTATACATGACCAAAATACTGAAAATAGTTTATTATTTTTAACACCCTCCTGCATCACATTATTCTCCAATCTTCATGGTAGAGTTTAACCTGTGTAGGTGGAGGAGCAGAGCCATTGATTTATCCATATTTTGAAAGATAAAACTCTAAAGTCGGGTGACATGTGTGCTATGATAATCTTGTTTCATTGGAGCCAACCATAAATATCCCCCCTCAAGACAGTTTTATCACGTCATAATTTCCCACTGTGGTAATAGTGTATCTAGTGAAATCATCTATTAGGAACTTTATTTAGATTTGGAAGCAGCAGGCAGATATTAACATGTTATCTGAGAGCACTATTACTTTCAAAGGAATAGTTCACCCAAATTACAAAATGGCATATTGGTTTCCTTAACCTATAAGGTATGACAGCAATCCATGCTTTGGTTTTGTTTACAGCTGGTACTGTTTCCAAAACATTTTAACATTTGTGACATAGATCTAATTCATGGTACCTGTATTAGTATATTTCGCTCATCATGTCCAAATCATCTATAAGTGACTTAATTGAGCTACCTAATCAATTTGAGATAATTTAGGATGATTTGGACAAAAAATGCTAAGATACTGTAGGTACCATGACTTGCATTGGATTTGTGCCACAAATGCTAAAACGTTAGCATTTGGAAACAGTGCCAGGGAAACAAAACCAAAGCATGGATTACTGTCATACCTTGTCCATAGACTGCTTACAGGGTAAGGAAACCAACATGTAATTTTGTAATTTGGGTGAACTATCCCTTTAATGCTTTTGATGTGGGTCACAAATCCAGTTGAAAATGCTTTTGAAAATCACTAATTTCCATAACTCTCAATCTGAGTTGCCGCTTAAACATAATTGGTTTGATATGGTACAAATCGTCAAAAGATGGTTCACAAACCCATGTCTGTGGAGCTTTACAAATGTACCAACACACTGAGAAAAGTCAGGGAAACAAGAACATAATACAGATGGTGCTGTGATGCTGTCATGCTGCCAGTGTAATTGAGGCAGAATGATGGATATTTTCTAAGCCAAGACAAGCGTAAAGCTGAGAAACTGTTCTGTAGCTAACAGGAAGATAACCTCTTCCCACACACCCTCTGACACCAGATATAATATCACACCAGGTTCAGAGGAAAGACAAACAACAAATAGCAAGGGAAATTACTTTATGCTCACTGCTCTAGAACAGAAATACAATCTTATATGTCAACATGAACTGTAGATCTAATCCACAAAGCTATTGTATATACGTTTCCCTCGTATATTCTATAGGGGTTGTATACAAAGATAATTATATTCTGCCAATTAAAATCTTATTTGCTTCTATTTTGTTGCCCTAGGTGAAACTACTGGCTTCCAGGGTTTGCTGGCTGTTCTGTTGCCTTGGAGATTACTGTAAAGTCTGGCGCTGCTGTGACTCATCTGAGGGATCTGATTACACAGTGGTCTTTTTGGTCTCCTGTCCAGAGGCATGGCTATTAAGCGTGGAGCCTCATTAACCATCTGAAGCTGCAGCCAGGTAGCCTACCTACTGTCACTGGACTGATGGGGTTATAATGAAGCTGTAGATCCCTCACCCCTCTCTCTGGAATGGTGGCTCACTAAGGATCAAATAGCCACCAGCTGGACATTGGGAATGGCCACGCCCCTCTACAGGCTGCGTTGCTTCCTGCGGCGAGCTCAGATGCTCCTCCTCTTCTTGGGCATCGCCTACCTGATGGCAGGGAGCATTCTGCTGCTGCAGCGCTCCAGCCTGACCCTGAGGACCACCCAGCCACCAGGCAGCGCCAGCCTCTCTTCTCTCATGGCACTGCCAGCGCCTCCCACAGCCGTGAGGGCTGCCCCCGGCCTGGGCATGAGGGCGCGCTCCAGATGGGCAGCCCCCCAGGGCGTGTTGGGTGGTGGAATGGGCATCAAGATGGGGCGGCACTGGCCCACATCCCGGCACCTGAGGGTCCAACATCTGCACCGCCGCTGGTTCCACGGTCTGATGCCAGACGCACAGGA
The DNA here is from genome assembly GCF_045679555.1 of Salvelinus alpinus. Classification (NCBI taxonomy): domain Eukaryota; kingdom Metazoa; phylum Chordata; class Actinopteri; order Salmoniformes; family Salmonidae; genus Salvelinus; species Salvelinus alpinus. The sequence goes on from NC_092086.1 coordinate 87,914,913, forward strand.
GCAGAGGGGTCCCCTACAAAGCAATACCAGGCACAAAGGTACCACCTACCCACTGCAACATTGTTTACTTTATTGCCAACATAGGTGTAGTTTAACCGCTGAATGCATACCAGACCTGGTTTAAATAGTATTTGTGAGTTAAATAGTACTCACTGACAGGACTGAGCCTAAAATCTGCTGCAAACCTTCGTTGCCATCACTTCTCAATAGTGTGTTGTACTAAATTATTAATATTGTTGTTTGAATGGATATAATATGGCTTTTCATTAACTGCTTTGTTTTGACATGGCAAGGGACCTACATGGGCTGCTTCATGCATGATGCCAATGATCAAGCCCTGGGGGGAACCGTGTTGTATGACCTGCGCAAAATGACCAGCTCTTTGTGTCAAGACACCTGCTCAGAAAGGTAATGAGTCTGGACCATGGAGAGCTGCGGCTATTTGGTTAATTATTCTGTCTCAGTCGCTGGGATGAATAGATCCTGTGTTCCAATGGGGAAGAATGGTGGTGTGAGTGTGTGTGTGTGTGTGCGTGTGTGTGAGTGTGTGTGCGCGTGTGCGCGCGTGTGTGTGTGTGCGTGTGTGCGTGTGTGCGTATGTGTGTGTGTGTGTGTGTGTGTGTGTGTGTGTGTGTGTGTGTGTGTGTGTGTGTGTGTGTGTGTGTGTGTGTGTGTGTGTGTGTGTGTGTGTGTGTGTGTGTGTGTGTGTGTGTGTGTGTGTGTGTGTGTGTGTGTAGTGGAAGGCCAGATCTGCGTTAAAGATGCAGAATAAGATATAATGGGTATTAGAGGAGTGTTAGTATACATTCAAATTAATGACAAAACTGTATAAATCAATTTATGCCAAAACCGTTAGCAGTGCAATATTCCACAGTACGTTTAGACACAGGAAATGATTGCCACAAAAACAAATAGGCAAAGCAAATAGAATCAATCAATGTGGACTGCTGGGAGGATATTCAGCCAGAATCATATGTCTGCTCAGCCTTTCCCCCACCCATGTGGAGAGTAGAGTCAAGCTTTTAGCTGTCAAATAAAAGTCTGGGAAATGTTTGGTGGAGCTCAAAGCAAATGCAAGAAGGTCATTTTGAATAGGTCCTCTCTTTCCAAGGAGAGAGGATAAAGATACTTGAGGTAGGATGACTCATGTCGCCCTTGGGATTAGAAAGGACCATCATCCACCCAGAGCTATTACTGTGATCTAGTCAACGGTGAAAACTGTTACCAGCCAGCACCACAGAGCAATGAATGCTGTGCTTCTCTGCTGCCTGCCCTGATTGATTCAAATAAAATGTTTATTATTTATTCACATGCTGGCCTGGGGTTATGCAATCTGGTGTCCTTTGGGGCAAATTATCCCAAGGCTAATGATGGTTAAAGACAGCTCTGGGCTAAGGCACTGAGGTGAGAGGGTCTGTGTGTGTGTGTGTGTGTGTGTGTGTGTGTGTGTGTGTGTGTGTGTGTGTGTGTGTGTGTGTGTGTGTGTGTGTGTGTGTGTGTGTGTGTGTGTGTGTGTGTGTGTGTGTGTGTGTGTGTGTGTGTGTGTGTGTGTGTGTGTGTGTGTGTGTGTGTGTGTGTGTGTGACCTATGTGCTTGTCTCCTCTATGCAGTGGGTACCGATTTGCAGGTCTGGAGTACGGAGCAGAATGTCACTGTGGTAACCACATCAGCAGCTCGCGGGCCCAGGAGGAGGACTGTAGCCTGGTCTGCAGGGGGGAGAGGGGCGAGAGGGGAGTCCCCTGTGGGGGTGTGGGGCGCCTCTCCATCTACAAGGTGGAGGAACAGCTCCCGGGACAGAGGAAATGTAAGTACATTCAATCTGGATAGAGCACTGGCTGATAGAATGGCTGTAAAACTTTACTAATCTCTGAACCCAGAACCACATCTCATGAGCGCTGACCAACAGTGTCAAGAGAGACCAGTGCTTTAATAATGCTTACTGTACACGACTGCGTGGCCGCACACGACTCACCATCATTAAGTTTGCCGACGACATGACGGTGGTGGGCCTGATTACCGCCGACGATGAGACAGCCTATAGGGAGGAGTTCATAGACCTGGCAGTGTGGTGCCAGGACAACAACCTCTCTCTCAACATCAGCAAGACAAAAGAGCTGATCGTGGACTACAGGAATTGGAAGGCCAAGCACACCTCATCCACATCGACTGGGTTGTAGTGGAGCAGGTCAAGAGCTTCAAGTTCCTCGGTGTTCACATCACTAAGAAATAATCATGGTCCACACACACCAACATAGTTGTGAAGAGTGCACGACAACGGCTCTTCCCCCTCAGGATGCTGAAAAGATTCGGAATGGGCCCTCAGATAATCAAAAGGTTCTTCAGCTGTGCCATTGAGAGCATCTTGACTAGTTTCATCACCGCTTGGTACGGCAACTGCTTGGCATCCGATCGCAAGGCGCTTCAGAGAGTAATTAACCAATAGCTACCCGGACTATCTGCATTGACCCTTTTTGCATTGTCTTTTGACTCATCACATACGCTGCCATTACTGTCTATTATCTATCCTTTTGCCTAATCAAATCAAATCAAGCTTTATTTCTACAGCACATTTCAGACATGGAATGCACCACAATGTGCTTCACAGGAAAATAGAAAATAGAAAATATTTACTACACAAACATAAGAGGATAAATAACTAAAGAATAACAATAAAAACTGAACAACTAAAAAGCACCCTAAGGAAAACAAAGCTAAAAAGGTGTGTTTTAAGATTTATTTTAAAAATGTCCACAGTTTCGGCCCCCATCAGGTTCTCTGGCAGGCTATTCCAGAGGCAGGGGCATAATAACTAAAGGCTGCCTCTCCATGCCTCTTGGACCTAGGCTTTGGGATAGTTTAAAGGCCAGTGCCAGAGCACTTGAGGGACCTACTGGGTACATAACGTAAAAGCATGTCTGACATGTATTGGGGTGCACAATTGTGGATTGATTTAAATAGAAGAATCTTCAAATGAATTCTAAACTTACAGGCAGCCAGTGCAGAGACTTAAAACCGGTGTAATGTGTGCTGCAGCATTCTGTATGTTTTGCAATGACCAATGGCTTTCTTGGGTAGCCCAGACAGAAGAGCATTACAGCAGTCAAGCCTGTTTGTAATAAAAGCATAGATGAGTCTCTCTGTATCAGCCTGGGAGAGAAATCCTATTGCCTAGTCACTTTATCTATACCTATATGTACCTCAATTACCTCGTACCCCTGCACATCAACTCGGTACTGTCACCCCGTGTATATAGCCAAGTTATCATTACCCGTTGTGTATTTATTCCTCGTGTTATTGTTTCTATTTTTCTATATATTTTTTTAACATGTCACTGCATTGTTGTGAAGGGCCAGTAAGTAAGCATTTCACTGTTAGTCTACACCTGTTGTTTACGAAGCATGTGACAAAATAAAATTTGATGTGAAAATTTGATTTAGCAATTTGTTAAGTTGATAATAGATAGATTTCTATGGCCAATGTTTCCTTTAAGCTTGGCAGTGTAAGACTATGCTTGTAGATCATTTGCCATTATCAATACAGAGAAACATATAGATAAATTCAAGAAATGTAGCTATGTTTATAAGATGTGGTCTGATGTCTGCATACCTCTGTTCTACTCATAGTCAGAAACGTCCGCTATGGTGGCTGCTTCAAGGTTCCAAAGAACACCACCAACACCTTCCCTGTCTACTCCTTTCAACCAAACTCCACTTCACAGACCTGCATCGAGACCTGCACAGATAAGGTTTGATTCTGTTACCAAAAAGAAACTCTGAAAACCACTGAACCATTTATTTCATCTTCACTACCAGCCCAGACCCCAGTCTTCCTCACACAGACCTAGGAGTGAGGTATCATCGATCATGGCCTGTCTCTGTCTCTGCTCCCTGGAGATGGGAGATGGGAATGGCATGGCTCTGTGTGATTGAGCGCCTGGAACACCATTTGACTGTTTAAGGTTTAATGTCCCTCTAAGGAGAAATAGATGGGCTCTGGAATCAGTCCTTCACGCTGAATGGGTGCATCAGTTGGGTCAAATCAAATCAAATCAAAGTTTATTGGTCACGTACACAGATTAGCAGATGTTATCTCAGGTGCAGCAAAATGTGTGTCCGTCTAACTCCAACAGTGCAGTTAAAAAAAAAAAAATCAGTACAAGCAATGTCAGAGACAGGAATATAAATATATAGTATACAGTACCAGTCAAAGGTTTCTCATTCAAGGGTTTTTCTTATTTTTATTTTTTTACTATTTTCTACATTGTAGAATAGTAGTGAAGACATCCAAACTATGAAATAACACATATGGAATCAAGTAATAACCAAAAAAGTGTTTAATAGATTTTAGATTTTAGATTTTTCAAAGCAGCCACCCTTTGCCTTGATGACAGCTTTGCACACTCTTGGCATTCTCTCAACCAGCATCACCTGGAATGCTTTTTCAACAGTCTTGAAGGAGTTCCCACATATGCTGAGCACTTGTCAGCTTGTAGGTGTATTGGGTCATTGTCCTGTTGAAAAAAACGATAGTCCCACTAAGCGCAAACCAGATGGGAAGGCGTATCACTGCAGAATGCTGTGGTAGCCATGCTGGTAAAGTATGTCTAGAATTCAAAATAAATCACTAACAGTGTCACCAGCAAAGCACCCCCACACATCACACCTCCTCCGTGCTTCACGGTGGGAACCACACACGCGGAGATCATCCATTCACCTACTCTGCGTCTCACAAAGACACAACGGTTAGAACCAAAATTCTCAAATTTGGACTCATCAGACTAAAGGACAGATTTCCACCAGTCTAATGTCCATTGCTTTTTTTTCCTTCTTTTTTTTGGCCCAAGCAAGTCTCTTCTTCTTATTGGTGTCCTTTAGTAGTGGTTTCTTTGCAGCAAATCGATCATTAAGACCTGATTCAAGCAGTCTCTTCTGAACAGTTGATGTTGAGATGTGTCTGTTACTTGAACTCTGTGAAGCATTTATTTGGGCTGCAATTTCTGAGACTGGTAACTCTAATGAACTTATCCTCTGCAGCAGAGGTAACTCTGGGTCTTCCTTTCCTGTGTTGGTCCTCATGAGAGCCAGTTTCATCATAGCGCTTGATGGATTTTGCAACTGCACTTGAAGAAACTTACAAAGTTCTTGAAATGTTCTGGATTGACTGCCCTTCATGTCTTAAAATAAGGATGGGCTGTCATTTCTCTTTGCTTATTTGAGCTGTTCTTGCCATAATAAGGACTTGGTCTTTTTTACCAAATAGAGCAATTTTTTGTATACCCCCCTACCTTGTCACAACACAATTGATTGGCTCAAACGCATTAAGAAGGAAAGAAATTCCAAAAATGTACTTTTAACAAGGCACACCAGTTAATTCCAAATCAAAACAAATTTTATTGGTCACATATACATGGTTAACATATGTTGCGAGTGTAGCGAAATGCTTGTGCTTCTAGTTCCGACAGTGCAGCAATATATAACAAGTAATATCTAACAATTACACAACAAAAACATAATACACACACATCAAAGTAATAAGAATGGAATAAGAATGTATAGAAATATGGATGAGCAATGTCAGAGCAGCATAGGCTAAGATGCAATAGATAGTATATAATACAGTATATACATATGAGATGAGTAATGCAAGATATGTACACATTGTTAAATTGGCATTATTGTAGTGACTAGTGTTCCATTTATTAAAGTGGCCAATGATTTCAAGTCTGTATATAGGCAGCAGCCTCTCTATGCTAGTGATGGCTGTTTCCACATTCTCCACTGCTGTCCTGTCGATTTGGATAGGGGGGTGCTACCACGATCATCTCCTTTTGTTTTGTTGATGTTGAGAGAGAGGTTATTTTCCTGACACCACACTCCAAGAGCCCTCACCTCCTCCCTGTAGGCTGTCTCGTCGTTGTTGGTGATCAAGCCTACTATTGTTGTGTCGTCTGCAAACTTGATGATTGTGTTGGAGGCGTACATGGCCACGCAGTCATGGGTGAAGAGGGAGTACAGGAGGGGGCTGAGAATGCACCCTTGTGGGGCCCCAGTGTTGAGGATCAGAAAAGTAGAGATGTTGTTTCATACCTTCACCACTTGTGGGCGGGCCATCAGGAAGTCGAGGACCCAATTGCACAGGGCGGGGTTGAGACCCAGGGCCTCAAGCTTAATGGGTACTATGGTGTTGAATGCTGAGCTATAGTCAATTAACAGCATTCTTACATTCCTCTTGTCCAGATTGGATAGGGCAGTGTGATGGCAATTGCATCATCTGTGGACCTATTGGGGCAGTAAGCAAATTGAAGTGGGTCTATGGTGACATGTAAGGTGGAGGTAATATGATACTTGACTAGTCTCTCAAAGCACTTCATTCAGTGCTACAGGGCGATAGTAATTTAGTTCAGTTAACTTTGCGTTCTTGGGTACAGGAACAATGGTGGCCATCTTGAAGCATGTGGGGACAACAGACTGGGATAGGGAGAGATTGAATATGTCCGTAAACACACCAGCCAGCTGGTTAGCACATGCTCTGAGCACACGTCAAAGGATGCCATCTGGGCCGGGTTAACCCTTGTGTTAACCCTTGCTGCCATCTATCCATGGTTTCTGGTTAGGGTAGGTTTTAATAATCACAGTGGGTACAACATCTCCTATACACTTCTTGATAAACTCAGTGACCGTTTCGGTGTACACATCCATATTATTCTCAGAGACTACCTGGAACATATCCCAGTCCTCGTGATTAAAACAATCTTGAAGCGTGGATTCCAATTGGTCAGACCAACATTGAATAGTCCTTAGCACGGGTGCGTCCTGTTTGAGTTTCTGCCTATTGGAAGGGAGGAGCAAAATGGAGTCGTGGTCAGATTTGCCGAAAGGAGGGCGGGGGAGGGCCTGATATGCATCCCAAAAGAGTAGAGTAACATTGGTCAAGTGTTTTTCCAGCACGAGTGCTACAGTCAATATGCTGATAGAATTTAGGTAACCTTTTCCTCAAATTTGCTTTGTTAAAATCCCCAGCTACAATAAATGCAGCCTCAGGATATATGGTTTCCAGTTTGCATAAAGTCTAGTGAAGTTCCTTGAGGGCCATCGTGGTATCTGCTTGAGGGGGGACATACACGGCTGTGACAACAATAATAATTATCTTGGGAGAAAAATATGTTTGGCATATTATTGTGAGGAATTCTAGGTCAAGTGAACGAAATGAATTGAGTTCCTGTATGTTGTTTCAATTACACCATAAGTCGTTAATCATGAAACATACATCCCTGCCCTTCTTCTTCCTGGAGAGATGTTTATTCCTTTCAGCACGATGCACTGAGAAACCATGTGGCTGTACTGATTCCGACAGCATATCCCGAGAGAGACATATTTACATGAAACAGAGTATGTTACAATCCCTGATGTCTCTGGAAAGCAATCCTTGACCTGATCTAGTCTACTTTGTTATCTAGGGACTGGACATTAGCGAGTAATATACTCGGAAGCGGTGGGTGGTGTGCACACCTCCTAAGTCTGACTAGAAGACCGCTCCGACTCCCTCTCCTCTGGCGTCGTTGTTTTGGGTCTGCCTCTGGGATCAGTTCAAATGCCCTGGGTGGTGCGAAGAAAGGGTCTGCTTCGGGAAAATTGTATTCCTGGTCGTAGTGCTGGAAAGTTGACGCCGCTCTGATATCCTATAGTTTTTTCCGGCTGTATGTAATAACACTTAAGATTTTCTGGGATAACAATGTAATAAATAATACATAGAACAACAAAATACTGCAACCCTTCCTAAGGACTAAAAGCGAGGCAGCCCTCTCTGTCGGAGCCATTTTGTAAATTGAAATGCATTCCAGGTCATGAAGCTGGTTGAGAGAATGCCAAGAGTGTGCAAAGCTGTCATCAAGGCAAAGGGTGGCTATTTGAAGAATCTCAAATATAAAATATATTTTGATTTGTTTAACACTTTTTTATTTACTACATGATTCCATATCTGTTATTTCATAGTTGATGTCTTCACTATTATTCTACAATGTATAAAATAGTAAAATAAAGAAAAACCTTTCAATGAGTAGGTGTGTCCAAACTTTTGACTGGTACTGTACATGTACTTATAATGGTGTGTATATACAGTGTGAACAGTATATGAATAGAAAGTTGTGTACAGCAGTAGTTATGTAGAATGAGCCATGAATAGAATATAGTATATTTACAGTGCATTCAAAAAGTATTCGGACCCCAACCTTTTTTCCACATTTTGTTACATTACAGCCTTATTCTAAAATTGATTCAATTACATGTTTTCCTCATCAATCTACACACAATACCCCATAATGATGAAGCGAAAACAGGTTTTTAGACATTTTAGCAAATTTATACAAATAAAAATAAACTGAAATACCTTAGTTACATAATTATTCAGACCCTTTGCTATGAGACTTGACATTGAGTTCAGGTGCATCCTGTTTCCATTGATCATCCTTGAGATGTTTTTACAACTTGATTGGAGTCCACCTGAGGTAAATTCAATTGATTGGACATAAATTGGAAAGGCACACACCTGTCTATATAAGGTCGCACAATCTGGCTAGAACAGTGACTGAGGTTCAGGGCACTGGGCGGAGGCCGGCTAGTGGTGACTGATTAACAGTCAGAAGCTGTTTCTCAGCTTCTCGGTCCCAGCTTTAATGAACCTGTACGGTCTCCGCCTTCTAGATGGTAGCGGGGTGAACAGGTATTGACTCGGGTGGCTGAGGTCCTTGATGATGTTCTTGGCTTTCCTGTGACACCGGGTGCTGTAGATATCCTGGAGGACAGGCAGTGTGCCACCAGTGATACATTGGGCTGACCGTACCAACCTCTGGAGAGCCCTGCAGTGGCGGACAGTGCAATTGCCTTACCAGGCAGTGATACAGCCTGGCAGAATGCTCTCAATGGTGCATCTGTAGAAGTTTTTGAGGGTTTTCTGGGCCAAGCCAAATTTCTTCAGCCTCCAGAGGTTGAAGAGGAGCTGTTGCGCATTCTTCACCATGCTGTCTGTGTGAAGGGACCATTTCCGGTTGTCAGTGATGTGCACGCTGAGGATCTTGAAGCTTTTGACCCTCTCCATTGCGTCCCCATCGATGTGGATGGGGGGCGTGCTCTCTCTGTTGTCTCCTGTAATCCACTATCAGCTCCTAAGTTTTGTTGACGTTGAGGGAGAGGTTACGATCCTTGCACCACTCTGCCAGGGCTCTCATCTCCTCCATGTAGGCTGTCTCATCAATGTGTGTAATCAGGCCTACCACTGTTGTGTCGTCAGCAGCTTGATGATTGAGTTGGAGATGTGTGGCCACGCAGTCATGGGTGAACAGGGAGTACAGGAGGGGACTGAGCACGCGTGGCGGAGGTGTTGTTGCCTACCTTCACGACTTGGGGTCAGTCCGTCAGGAAGTCCAGGACCCAGTTGCACAGGGAGGGGTTCAGACCCAGGGCCCTGAGCTTAATAATGCTTGGAGGGCACTATGGTGTTGAAGGCTGAGCTGTAGCCGAAGAATAGCCTTCTTACATAACTATTTATCTTGTCCAGGTGGGATAGGGAAGTGTGCAGAAGTGTGCAGTGCAATGGTGATTGCGTCGTCCGTGGATCAGTTGGGGTGATATGCCAATTGTAGTGGGCCTAGGATGTTGGGTGAGGTGGTCCTCTGCTCTGCTCTACACACAAATGGTTGGAAGAAATATCACAGACTTGTCTATGTGATGATAATCGTGTATTTGATTTAGCCTATTCACTCTGTATGTGTGTGTACGTTTGTGCTTTGTGTGTATTTACATTAGCGCATCTTCCAGTGCCCAGTGTCAATAAACAAAGAGAACTGTACCAGCATATAACACAATTGCCTCTCTCCAGAGTCAGTCTCGATAGAAATTGTAATTCCATTTTGTGTGGAGGTGATGGGGGCTTTACAATATTGAATAGGAAAAAACTAAGACAACTTGTGCAAAAAACATCTGAACTTTAGAAAAAAAGGAATCAAAGAAAATGGAGCAGGAGTGGTTCAGACATCTTATATAACCCACCCATCATGTCACCCAATGGTAAAATCACATCCAATCCACCAGAGGAGGAATGAGTGACCAGTCATGTTCCTTGCACTGTAAATTACTGCTTGAAGTTATGCCTCTGATGTTTTTTTATTGATCCTGGTTCGGTTTCTACTGCAGGAGCTCCCACTGGCTGTGTTGAGGAAGCCACATTGTTACTGCATCCGGGCCTCGTTTCTATTTAGACTGAGTCAACGTTTGCCACTGGACCAGCCATGTCTGGAGACTAATGGCACAGAACACACTGATTCCTCCATCTCCACTTCCCCATCTGACCAAGACTACTACCAGGTCTACCAGACACCTGTACTTGGTGAGAGCCTTGAATAACCTTTAGTTTCACTGATACTGCAGTCCAAGTTTTCAACCATAAAAAATATATGGACTTTATACTTCACTGCAACTGTAATTAAACTCTTAGCAACAGCATGCTACAATACCGTATCTCAGAGATAGATCAATGGCGTGTTTCTATGGCGATGTTCAACCCTGCTGGTTCTGCCTCATTCAGACTCTAGGTGCAAAGAGAGGACATTTCTGCCTGAGAGGTCTACCTCCCTGGTGGCTCTCTCAAGCTTCCCCGGAGCTGGAAACACCTGGGTACGCCACCTGATCGAGCTAGTGACAGGCTACTACACTGGTAGCTTCTACTTCGATGGCGCGCTTTACAATAGAGGTGAGGCTGTGAACACAGCTCAGGTGTTGTGATGGATAATAGCACATACTGTGAATGCTTGATGTTTCTCTACTGAAATGTATCATTGCATGTTTTTAAGTATGCGCTAAAAATTGCTATACCATGGAGCTCTCATAGAGAATTTCCAATGAATGCACGTGTACAGTACTTACAAATGGCAATAACAGCTTGAATGCTCTGTGACGCATACGTTTTCAGATGTTTGATCATCTTGGGTATCTGGGTTTTTCTACCAGGTTTCAAAGGGGAGAAGGACTACTGGAAGAGTGGGCGTAGCATCTGTGTTAAGACACATGAGAGTGGTCAGAGAGAAATAGAGATGTTTGACTCTGCCATCCTGCTGATCCGTAACCCCTACCGTTCCCTCATGGCAGAGTTCAACCGGAGGTGTGCTGGACACCTGGGCTATGCCACAGACGCACAGTGGAGGAGCAAAGGTAACACCACACAACAAGCACAGCTCAGTGTTTAGGGAAATATGGTGACAAATGTTCACGTCAGCTGCTATACCTCACTGCATAGACTCTGAACGTGAGATGTCAGCATAGTCTCTACACATCGCACATTGATAAGATACACTACATTACCAAAAGTAGGTGGACACCTTCTCTTCGAACATCTCATTCCAAAGTCATGGGCATTAATATGGAGTTGGTCCCCCCCTTTGCTGGTATAACAGCCTCCACTCTTCTGGGAAGGCTTTCCACTACTGTTGCAGGGACTTGTTTCCATTCAGCCACAAGAGCATTAGTGAGGTCGAGCACTGATGTTGGGTGATTAGGCCTGGCTCGCAGTCAGCGTTTCAATTCACCCCAAAGGGGTTTGATGGGGTTGAGGTCAGGGCTCTGTGCAGGCCAGTCATGTTCTTCCACACCGATCTCAACAAACCATTTCTGTATGGACCTCGCTTTGTGCATGGGGACATATCCATGCTGAAACAGGAAAGGGCCTTCTCCAAACTGTTGCCACAAAGTTGGCAGCACAAATCATCTAGAATGTCATTGTATGCTGTAGCGTTAAGATTTCCCTTCACTGGAACTAAAGGGCCTAGCCCGAGCCATGAATACCAGCCCCAGACCACTAACTTTACAGTTGGCACTATGATTCATCTGTCGGACTGCCAGATGGTGAAGCTTTTCAATTCAAATCGAATAGGTGTAGACGTTAAAGTGAAATGCTTACTTACAAGCCCTTAACCAACAATGCAGTTTTAAGAAAAATACCCCCGCCCAATTTTTTTTATAAAAGTAAACAAATAATTAAAGAGCAGCAGTAAAATAACAATAGCGAGGCTATATACAAGGGGTACCGGTACAGAGTCAATGTGCGGGGGCACTGGTTAGTCGAGGTAATTGAGGTAATATGTACGTGTAGTTAGAGTCATTAAAGTCACTATGCATAGATAATAACAGAGAGTAGCAGCTAAAAGAGGGGGGCAATGCAAATAGTCTGGGTAGCAATTTGATTATATGTTCAGAAGCCTCTTGGACCTAGATTTGGTGCTCCAGTACCACTTGCCGTGCGGTAGCAGAGAGAACAGTCTATGACTAGGGTGGCTGGAGTCTTTGACCATTTTTAGGGCCTTCTTCTGACACCGCCTGGTATAGAGGTCCTGGATGGCAGACCTCTACACCACTACCCTCTGTAGTGCCTTGCGGTCGGAGGCCGAGCAGTTGCCATAACCAGGCAGTGATGCAGCCGGTCAGGATGCTCTCGATGGTGCAGCTGTAGAACCTTGTGAGGATCTGAGAACCCATGCAAATCTTTTCAGTCTCCTGAAGGGGAATAGGTTTTGTCGTGCCCTCTTCACAACTGTCTTGGTGTGCTTGGACCATGTTAGTTTGTTGGTGATGTAGACGCCAAGGAACTTTAAGCTCTCAAACTGCTCCACTACAGCCCCGTCGATGAGAATGGTGGCATGCTCGGTCCTCCTGCCACTGCTCCAGAGTCCAATGAGTTTTACACCACTCCAGCTGACGGTTGGCATTGCGCATGGTAATCTCAGCCTTGTGTGCGGCTGCTCGGCCATGGAAACCCATTTCACGAAGCTTCCGATGAACAGTTATTGTGCTGACATTGCTTCCAGAGGCAGTTTGGAACTCGGTAGTGAATGTTGCAACCGAAGACAGACGATTTTTACATTCTACGAGCTTCAGCACTCGGCGGTCCAGTTCTGTGAGCTTGTGTGGCCTAAGATTTTGCGGCTGAGCCGTTGTTGCTCCTAGAAGCTTCCACTTCCCACAAACAGCACTTACAGGTGACTGGGCAGAAATTTGATGAACTGACTTGTTGGAAAGGTGGCATCCTATGACGGTGTCACATTGAAAGTCACGGAGCTCTTTAGTAAGGCCATTCTCCTACGAATGTTTATCTATGGAGATTGCATTGCTGTGTGCTCAAATTTTATACACATGTCAGCAACGGGTGTGGTTGAAATAGCCGAATCCACTAATTTGAAGGGGTGTCCACATACTTTTGTATATAAAGTGTACCTATTTTCCCCCTCTCCTCTGTTTACTTCAGAATGGCCAGAGTTTGTTGACAGCTACGCCCCCTGGTGGGCGTCCCACGCTCTGAGCTGGTTGCAGTTTGGCCGTCGCCTGCTGGTGGTACACTACGAGGACCTGCAGAGGGCGCTCTTCCCCCAGCTCCGCCTCCTCACCTTGTTCCTCAACGCCACCATGATGGAGGAGAGGCTGATGTGTGCCAAAAGCAACCAGGATGGACACTTCAAACGCTCTGGGGGGGCCCAGCGGCCTTCCTTCGACCCCTTTACAGCAGAGATGAGGAGCACCATCGATTCCTACATCCTCACGGTGGACCAGGCCCTGAGGGACAGGAACTACAATGGCCTGCCACACAAATACTAACCCAGATGATCACCAGCTCATCCACACTACAGCCCGAAAGGACATGACAACAAATGAAGGGGGAAGGTGCAATCTCTGCCACCACTCCAACGGGATTTGTCCAGCCAACTAATTAGCATGGTTGGGTGAAAGTTTTTAGATGTGTTGAAGAATTCTGTCAGCTACAAAACATTTCCAGAAGAGTGGCTCAGAGGGAAAGTGACTGTATGAACACACCAATGATGCACTTGACATTGCCAACCCACTGTGAATAGCTGCAGAGAGTTGTGGAATAACATTGAGTTAGACTTTAGTGTGAACTGTCAGTTTCACTGGGATGAAAAGATTGCTGAATATTACAGCTCCTGCTGAAAGTGACACATTCCCCTTTTTACTGCAGGCATTAGGAGTATGGAACAATTGCCTGTCTGCACAAACAATTCAATCAAGCATTGTAGACTGTGAGTCCTTTAGCTTGTATTGGAATCATAGGTTGTTTGAATTTGTTTGGGATTTTTGTAATGTTTAATATCAGTTTTACTGATAGAGGGCGGTTAAACAGAAAACATGCCATCCAACAATGTAATCTGGTTGTTGTATTGGACTTTTGCTAATTAAATGTCCTATGTTTAGCTCTATTGTCAGGTTTTTCATTATTGGTTGAATGATGACTCATATCTTGTTGTGGTAGTCAGTGGGTAGTGAAACTGAGGTGTTTGGTCTTATGCAGGCTTTTTTGTTTGTTTGTAGTTGTATCAGTTTGTAAGTGGCTTCCATTCCTCTGAGAGACGTAAAGTGACATTGTACTGGCTAAACAGCCCATTCGTAGCATTGTGTACCATATCTTGTACAAATTGTGGCTGGTCTAATAGCTTTGGTCTAATTTGGTCTAGTAGCTTTCCCATGTTTATAGGGGAAAGTGCACCGCTTGAGAATAGAATATGGACACTTGAGTGCAAGATATTTTCCCAAATTATATAATTTTTAATTACATGCTTAATGTTCAGTCTGTTACTGCAAACAACAAGTCAACACATTGGGAAGATAATGGCCAGAAAGGTATTTGAAGATAGACAAACAAACAATTGGTCATATTAATGAATCTAAAAGCTGGATCCATGCACAGACAGACGGCAGCACTGGCATCTGTTTATGTAGATTAGCGGCATAGTTGTGGAACAAAACAAACACAGACTAATTAGAAAATAAATATGGTGCAACTCTCTGGCTGTCTGCCATTGTGTTTGGCTGATGACAGAATATAAAGAATTTCACACAAAGACAACGGAAAACTAATCAACTCATTGAACCCTATCATTTAAATTAGAATTTGTTGAGTTTTTGGGGTGTGTTACAACGCATTTGCATAGTGATGTGGGCTCTAAGCCACTGAGTCAAGATGTTGAAACACTTCCTATCAAAACCCTCAATGATACTATTAACCCATCTGTCAAAAAGCTGAGTCTGTAACTCAGTCATTACAACATCTAACCATGGCACAAGCGTGACAACTATAGTGTAACTAGCTCATTGAACTATAGTCAGCTCAATGCATTGCTCTCAATGTGTTTTCAAATGCAGCTTTTCTTTTTCAGCGGTGTAGTTTATTGGTTTAATCCAAAAGAAACAACTTTGGGACTATAAAATCAAGGCCTAGATTCAGTCAGATCAAGCGTATACCTGCGATAGCTACACCCGCATAGCTGATGTTTTGGCAGAGTCGGAAGTGTAACTGCGTTGGAGCTGTCAAATCGGTGAGCAGCTGCTCTTCATCATTGTTACGAAGCCACACGTGTCCCACTCGCATTAGAAGTTCAGAACGAGAAAGTGTAGGTAATATAGAAACAATGACGCTCAAATTTAAAATGATTAAATGAAATAATGATGATTTCTATCAGCATAATCAAGAATTCCAGTGTTCGAACTTGTAAACAAGGCTGCATGGGAATTCTATTAAAGCAACTCCGTGCAGCCACTGGCAATGTCCGATTTAGGTATAATACCAGGAGCTGCTTGTGGATTTGACAGCTCTAACGCAGTTCTACCTCCGACACCGCCTAAACAACCGCAATGCGGTTGTCAACTAAAGCGCATCTAGTTTAATAGAGCCCCAGGTAACAGCTAAGTTCGAAGAGCACTATCCACCTTAAAGTCAAGGGTTCTGAATTAAAGCTGGAATCGTTAGTTGCCATATACATTTTTGGACATTTTAATTAATTATACAGTGCCTTCACAAAGTCATACCACTTGACTTATTCCACATTTTGTTGTGTTACATCCTGAATTCAAAATTGATACAATTAATATTTTTATCAGTCATCTACACACAATACCCCATAATGAATAAGTGAAAACATGATTTTTAGAACATTTGTGAAATTTATTGAAAATGAAATACAGAAATATCTCATTTACATAAGTATTCACACCCCTGAGTCAATACTTTCTAGAAGCACCTTTGGCAGCGATTACAGCTATGAGTCTTTCTGTATATTTTCAAAATCCTTCAAGCTCTGTCAAGTTGGTTATTGATCATAGCTTGACAACCATTTTCAGGTCTTGCCAAAGATGTAAGCAGATTTAAGTCAAAACTGTAACTCAGCCACTGAGGAACATTCACTGTCTTCTTGGTAAGCAACTTCAGTGTAGATTTGTCCTTGTGTTTTAGTTTATTACCCTGCTGAAAGGTGAATTAATCTCCCAGTGTCTGGTGAAAAGTAGACTGAACCGGGTTTTCCTCTGTGATTGTGCCTATGCTTAGCTCCATTCTGTTTATTTTTTCTCCTGAAAAACTCCCCAATCCTTAACAATTACAAGCATACTCATAACATGATGCAGCCACCACTAACTTTACTTGAAAATATGGAGAGTGGCACTCAATAATATGTTGTATTGGATATGCCCCAAACATAAGACTTTTTATTCAGGACAAGAAGTTACTTTGGCACATTTTTTGCAATATTAGTTTAGTGCATTGTGGCAAACAGGATGCATGTTTTGGAATATTTGTATTCACTCTGTCAATTAGGTTAGTACTGTGGAGTAACTACAATGTTGATCAATCCTCAGTTTTCTCCTATCACAGCCATCAAACTCTGTAACTGTTTTAAAGTCACCATTGGCCTCATGGTGAAATCCATGAGCGGTTTCCTTCCTCTCTGGCAACGGAGTTAGGAACGACGCTTGTATCTTTGTAGTGCCTGGGTGTATTAATACACTATTAATAGCTTCACCATGCTCAAAGGGATATTCAGTGTGTGCTTTTTTTCATTTTTACTCATCTACCAATAGGTGCCATTCTTTTCAAGGCATTGGAAAACCTCCATTGTCTTTGTTTGAAATCCATTGAAATCCATTGAAATCTATTGCTCGACTGAGGGACCTTACTGAAACGTCCTCTCACTGTCAACTGTGTTTATTGTCAGCAAACATAACATGTGTAAATGTTTGTCAGAACATAACAATATTCAACATCTGAGACATAAACTGAACAAGTTCCACAGACGTTACTAACAGAAATTGAATAATGTGTCCCTGAACAACGGGGGGGGGGGGGGGTCAAAATCAAAAGTAACAGTCAGTATCTGCTGTGAGATGTAACCCCACTTTTCCACCAAGGCACCTGCAAGTTCCCGGACATTTCTGGGGGGAATTGCCCTAGCCCTCACCTTCCGATCCAACAGGTCCCAGACGTGCTCAATGGGATTGCGATCCGGGCTCTTTGCTTGCCATGGCAGAACACTGACATTCCTGTCTTGCAGAAAATCACGCACAGAACGAGTAGTATGGCTGGTGGCATTGTCATGCTGGAGGGTCATGTCAGGATGAGCCTGTAGGAAGGGTACCACATGAGGGAGGAGGATGTCTTCCCTCTAACGCACAGAGCTGAGATTGCCTGCAATGACAACAAGCTCAGTCCGATGATGCTGTGACACACTGCCCCAGACCATGATGGACCCTCCACCTCCAAATTGATCCCGCTCCAGAGTACAGGCCTCGGTGTAACGGTCATTCCATTCGACGATAAATACGAATCCGACCATCACCCCCGGTGAGACAAAACCGCGACTCGTCAGTGAAGAGCAATTTTTGCCAGTCCTGTCTGGTCCAGCGATGGTGGGTTTGTGCCCATAGGCGACGTTGTTGCCGGTGATGTCTGGTGAGTACCTGCCTTACAACAGGCCTACAAGCCCTCAGTCCAGCCTCAGCACTGATGGAGGGATTGTTCGTTTCTGGTATAACTCGGGCAGTTGTTGCCATCCTGTACCTGTCCCGCAGGTATGATGTTCGGATGTACCAATCCTGTACAGGTGTTACACGTGGTCTGCCACCAGCGAGAACGAACAGCTGTCTATCCTGTAGCGCTGTCTTAGGCGTCTCGTAGTATAGTATGGACATTGTAATTTATTGCCCTGGCCACATCTGCAGGCCTCATGCCTCCTTGCAGCATGGATGGATTTTTACAAATTATCTTTGAAAGACAGGGTCCTGAAAAAGGGACGTTTCTTTTTTTGCTGGGTTTATGTGTGGGGTACAGAGATGAGTCAGTCATTCAAAAATCATGTTAAACACTATTATTGAACACAGAGTCCATGCAACTTACTACGTAATGCAAATCTTTACTCCTGGAGTTATTTAGGCTTGCCATTACAAAGGGGTTGAATACATGAGACATTTCAGCTTTTCATTTATTACATTAGTTGCAAAAATTTAATTGAAATTATGGGGTATTGTATTTGCATTTATTATGGATCCCCATTAGCTGCTGCCAAAGCAGCTCTTCCTGGGGTACAACAAAATTAAGGCAGTTTATACAATTTTAAAAACATTCAAAGATTTCACAACACACTGTGTGCCCTCAGGCCCCTACTCCACCACATATCTACAGTACTAAATCCATGTGTATGTATAGTGGGTATGTTATTGTGTGTATGCATGCGTCTGTGCTGCTTCACAGTCCTGCTGTGTGTAGGCCAGTGACAACATCTAAATGTAATGCATTTTAAATTCAGAGTGTAGAAAGAACATTTTGGTGAGAGGTGAGAATACTTTCTGAAAGGCATTGTATAATATATAACCCCACCACAGATCACATCTGTCATAAGACATGGCACCAAATTTGTAGAATAGCAGAAAATTTGCTTAAAAATGCTAAATTCTCTGTCTCATTGTAAAATGTCTAGAATAGCTATGAAACTGCATTTTTTTCCTCTAAGCCCCATGGCAAAATGTGTATAATTGTAGGAAAGCCAGTGGAGTGTGCGGAGGAACGGGGTGATCTGAGAGAACTTGGGAAGGTTGAAAACCAGGCGGGCTGCAGCTTTCTGGAAAAGTTGCAGGGGTTTGATGGCACAAGCGGGAAGCTCAGCCAGCAGAGAGTTGCAGTCGTCCAGACAGGAGAGGACAAGTGCCTGGATTAGGACCTGCGCCGCTTCCTGTGTGAGGTAGGATCGTACTTTATGGATGTTGTAGAGCATTAACCTGCAGGAGCGGGTCACTGCTTTGATGTTTACAGAAAATGACAGGGTGTTGTCCAGTGTCATGCCAAGGTTCTTGTACTCTGGGAGGGCGACACTGGAGTTGTCAACCGTGTTGGAGGTCTTCGAGCAGACAGGCCTTCCTCGGGAGGAAGAGCAGTGCCGTCTTGTCGAGGTTGAGCTTGAGGTGGTGGGCCGACATCCAAGTTGAGATATGCATGCAGAGATGCATGTCGCCACCTGGGTATCAGAAGGGGGGAAGGAGAAAAGTAGTTGAGTGTCATCCACTTAGCAGTGACAGGAGACCCCATGTGAGGATATGACAGAGCCGAGTGACTTGGTGTATAGAGAGAAGAGAGGGCCTAGAACCTAGCCCTGAAGGACAACAGTAAAAAGTGTATGTGGTACAGACACAGATCCTCTCCATGTCACCTGTTAGGAGCGGCCTGCCAGGTAGGATGCAATCCAAGAGTGGGCAGAGCCTGAGACACCCAGACCTGAGACATCTAGGAGGATGAGAAAAGAGGATAAAGAATCAGCCTTGGCAGTACGGAGAGCCTCCATGACACAGAAGAACAGTGACCCGTCTTGAAGCCTGACTGGTTAGGGTCAAGAAGATTGTTTCAAAGAGAGATAACAAGAAAGTTGATCAGAGACAGCACACTCAACTATTTTAGAAAGAAAGGGATACAGGTCTATAGTTTGACGTCAGATGAGATGATTGTTGGTTCCTTGAGGGGAGCAACTCGGGGCATTTTGATGAGGGAAGTGAGGAATGGGAGAACGTCTCCAGAGATGGTCTGGAGGAGGGAATGGGGTCAAGCGGGCAGGTTGTCAAGCAGCCAGACATCACTTGTTGCAGAATGTCATCTGAAGAGGGAGGGAGAAAGAGGTCAAGGCATAGGGTAGTTCTGTGTGTGGGAGAGACCAGTGGACTCAATAGGCTGAGTGAATGAGTAGCGGATGTCATCAAAAAAAAATCTAAATGGTTGACAAAATCATCTGCAGTGGGAGTGGGTGGATAATTAAGGAGGGAGGAGAAGTTGGAAATTAGTTTCCTAAGGTTAGAGTCAGAAGCTTGAAATTTAGAGTGGTAGAAAGTGGCTTTAGCAGTGGATACTGAGGAAGATAAGGTAGAGAGAAAGGAGTGAAAGGATGATAGGTCCACTGGAAGTTTAATTTTCCTCCATTTTCGCTCAGGTGCCCGCAGTCCTGTTCTGTAAGCTCGCAATGAGTCACTCAGCCATGGAGTAGGAGGGGAGAGCCGAGCCGGTTGGGAGGAAAGGGGACAGTGAGAGTCAAAGAATGTGGCAAGGGAGGAGAGTAGGGTCGAAAAAGGCAGATTCAGGAGATAGGAGGGAGAAGGATTTAGCAGAAGGGAGAGATGATAGGATAGAAGAGGAGACAATAGTGGGAGAGAGAGAGCGAAGATTGCGGCGGTGCATGATCATCTGGGTAGCGGCTGAGTGGTTAGGGTTGGTGGAAAGGGAGACAAAAGGAAACAATGTAGTGATCAGACACCTGGAGGGGGAGTTAGTGAGATTACTAGAGGCCGCTCGCCTACTAAAGATGCATATTGCCTGCCTTGTGAGTTGGAGGATATTGCGAAAGGGTGAGGTCAAAGAGACGAGGGGAAAGAGTTGTAAGGAAATGAATCGAAGGGAGACGTCGCCAAGAATGAAGAGCGATGAACCATCGTCATCAAATGACCTTATCAAGGTGTCAAGCTCATTGAGGAATTCTCCAAGGGCACCTGGTGGGCAATAGATGACAATGCTAAGCTTGAGTGGACAAGTGACAGCATGGAATTAAAATGAAGAGATGGACATTTGAGAGAGGGAGAAGAGAAAATCTCCACTTAGGAGAAATGAGTAGACCTGTGCCATCACCGTGATGACCAGATGCTCTCGGACTATGAGAGAAAATAGTCAGATGAAGAGAGAGCAGCTGGGGGTGGCAGTGTTCTCTCGGGTGATCCCTGTCTCTGTCAGGGCCAAAAAGTAAAAGGGACTGAAGGGCAGCATTGGCCGAGATGAACTCTGTGTTCTTGACTGCAGTTCGGCAGTTCCAAATGCTGCCAGAGACCCGGAATTCCACACGGGTTGTGCGCACAGGGTACACTAAATTAGAAGGGTTGCAGCCAAGAGGTGGGGAACGCCTGTAAAGCCTACATGGAGAGGTGCGAACAGGTATAGAAAAGAAACACATAGATGACAAAGCTACAAAATACCAAAATTAGATCATCTGTAAAATACTCAAGTGAGAGAGTGGAGCTTTCCTCTCTTTCCCTCCTCGAACAACTCCGCAGAACCGTCTTTGTTTCGGCGACGGTCTTAGTTTTCCGCTAAGGAACCAGGGGCGACTGAAGAACTAACACTAATTGCTAATTGCCTAGCAGAGGTGGAGAGCACGCCTCCCTGTACTAATTGCTAATTGCTTAGGAGAGGTGAAACGACTCCCCCTCCAATACAGCCACTGATTACCAAAACAAGACACAAATTGCTCTGCACCTTGATCCTGGTTGATGAGTCATCAACTATCTGCAAATTATGAGCAGTCATCAGTTCCCACATCAAGTAGGGCGCTGGGAAGTCAAGCAGCACTTAAAGTAGATGGCCCTAGCTAGCAAAAAGACAGTACTAGACAACAACAGATGAAGACAAAATAAATTACACTTTTCACTCGTGAAGATATCAGGACTCTAGCTATAGAATTAAGTACTTTAAGAATATAACTTTAATGCCTCGTGAGCTTAGTTCAACTGTCATACCAAATCAGAACCCAAAATACAAGCTTGTTTTACTCCAATGTTTGTAAACAATGTAAATATAAACAAACACAGTATAGCCTCAAAACATATAATTTTGATATCATGGATGGTCAGTCCTTGCATCCATAGCTCTGTCTATGAATTTGAGAGTGGTTAGAATTCTCCAGGCTCACCCCTCCGCTTTTTACCAAAACACAGACGGGGTGACAGAGTTGTTATTGTTTCAAGGATTCTAGCTTTAAGGATACTCTACTCTAAAATGTTAGAAAAGCATTTGGAGAAAAGTTGCCCAGGGTAAGTCTAATAAATTATGCATCTTTGGAAAAAAGTAAAGTATGAGAAGCATTTCTCAGGGGGATGCAAAGTGAAGTATAGTAATTAATGATATCCAAACTTAAACCACTTTTCCTTATAACACTGACAGCTCTGAATTTCTGCATCCAGAGTGACAAGTGTATAGTTGGCCATCATGTTGATTGCCTTACCTACTAGAACAGGTCTGTCTGTCATCTCACTCTTCTTTCTCTCAGCAACACTTTACAGTGTGAATAATAGGGTTAAAATAGTGACGTGAACGCATAATGGACCCCCTGTGTGGTAGCCTGCCAAACAGCTTTATTGGACTGACAGGGGGTCTGTGTTGAATTGACGGTCCAAACGGACGACTCCATCTGCTAAATAATATGTGACTTTAAAACCCACAGGAACAGTCAACATGGTGACAAAACGCTTCCCAATCCCTTTCTCCACAGCCAGAAAGAGCATTTCCTTCTGTTTCTCACATTGTGGATTCTAATTTTCATTGCAAATAGATTATACAAAAAAAATTATTGGCCCATCAACCGCTTCGGAGGACAAAAGTAACTTTGTTTGAATTTGTTGTATTTATTTTTTAGCTATTTTGTTACATATACAGTACATTATTCATGCCTTTTACATACATGTTACTTTTATACACAGTATTACATGACATACAGTACATATAGTTTGATATACACATTACACGGTACTCAGACATATTTGGTGTACATGATATGGTGTATTCGGTCCTGGCGATTACAGATCATGAGCTTTTAATCCCAGCCCTCAGCTACACTCAGCCCATCCCACCTATCTCCTTGGATTCCCCCTCTCTTGATTTCCATGTGCATTTATTTTTCAACTGTGCTGTGGTGTTTTTCTAATCCCATAGTATCCATAGATTGTAAATTAAAGATCAATATTTTTGTTAAGAATTGTTACGTCCGTTGAAAGATAGACTGGACCAAGTTGCAGCGTGGTAGGCAACATCTTACTTTTATTTCAAATGAACACCAAAAACCAACAAAATACAAAAATGAATGTAAAGTTCTGCAGGCTATACAGCAACTAACAAAATCAAGATCCCACAAACTAAGGTAGAAAACAGGCTGCCTAAGTATGATCCCCAATCAGAGACAACGATAGACAGCTGCCTCTGATTGGGAACCATACCCGGCCAACAAAGAAATAGAACACATAGATTGCCCACCCTAGTCACACCCTGACCTAACCAAAAGAGAGAATAAAAATGATCTCTAAGGTCAGGGCGTGACAAGAATATTATTAGATTATTGATTGACAATGGCTTTCCAAATTGTCCAACAGCGCTATTTGTAGGGTTAGGTTTTTAGGTGAATGTTGTAATTTTTCAGCCACTGCTGAACCTGTGACCATAAACTAGCTACATGGGAGCAATACCGGAATAAATTATCTAATGATTATCTGTTTCTTCACAGCAAAATATGCAGAGCTGAATTGGCTGTATGCCACATATACTGCACATAACATTCTGTTGGTGGCAATCATTTTTTATAATAATTTAAATTGAAGAGCTTGTTGAAACAAGATTTGTTTCATCTATCAGTTAATAAACAATGTGCCATAGATTCTGAACATCGATAATCTCTTCCCAGTTATTTTGCAACCTGCAGCTATCAACATTTTGGTCCTGAAATGAATCTGGTATATTTTTCTATTTATGATTTTTTTTTCAGCAAATTTTGGTCTTTAATATAAGGCAGACAAACAAGTTCCCTACCTTCTCCCCCTTCCCATTCCCTCCTCCATTTTTGCGATAGTGCTGCAATCAGTTGGTTGTAACTTTGGATAGAGCAAACATTCCCATATATTTTGTTAGCTACACGTGTGACATAACTCCACCATTCCTATGCATAATATCATTAATACATATTTTTTAACACCTATTTTCCATAAATAATGTTAAAAAAATATCAATCAGTATATTTGATTTTAACCATAATATTTTGGGGAATACTTGTTCTGTCTTTTCTAGAGGATTAAGTTGAAATTGTAACCAGCTTTGTATGGCTTGTTTTAGAAAAGGCGATACGTTGAACAAGGTGTAATTTAAAATAACCAAGAATTGGAGGTTGTAATCTGGATAAAGGCAAAAATGAATTTTTTTAACAAAAGGTGAGCCATTCCTACTAATCTACTGGATAACCTGATTGGGTTTAAGTATAATTTTTGTATGACAGAAGCTTTTAGTGAGAGGTTTAATGCATTAATATTTAATACATTTAGCCGCCCAAACTCATATTCATTATCTACGTAAATATGCATGTTTAATTTTGTCTGGCTTACTGTTCCAAATAAAGTGAAAGCTAGCAGTAAAATCTAATTTAGAAACAGATAAAACAACACATCAGGGAACAGCACAGGCTGTGAAGACACACACACACGCACGCACGCACGCACGCGCGCGCACACACACACACACACACACACACACACACACACATTGTAATATTGTATTATTGTAGTGTTGTAAAATGTATACTGTAAATGTGCAATAATGGAGTAATAATGTAATAAGTTATTGTATGATATATTGTTTTATTATGATGTAATTGTTTTATTCCCGTGTGGACCCCATGAAGAGTAGCTGCTGCCTTGGCCGAACAAAATACAAAATAAAGTGAAATATTTTTTGCTTATATATAACAAGTAATCTGGAGTAGGCAGCGCCATAAGTAAATAAGTAAACTGTGATATGACTTAAGAGTTCATCAGTGTGATTTTTCCATAAATAGACTGGTATTTACCTCACCATGGTTGCAAGATCTTGTCTAATTTTGCTAACTTTTTATAGAATTTGGTGAGTTCGTTAATTTTGTCTACTTCACCATCAGACCAGTTTATTGGTAAATTAGAGGGTACTGTAACAGTTAACAATTCAATATGTAATATGGTACACATCATAATTAGGAGCTCATTTCAATCAAACCCGCATTGCAGTATTCACGCAGTAGATCTTTTTTCCAATGGTCAAATTACTGTATAAAAACCTACAACTATTGCCAGGGCAACTCCTTTCACAGGTATGCTTTCACTTTTCAGAATTAGAAGTTTAGGCAAGGGATGAATATTATAAAAATAAACACACTGTGTAAACATTGCTATGGCAAGTTTGATTGAATCCCAGCCTATGTTTTAGTCCAAATAGATAGAGAAATGATCAACATCCTCAATGAGACCTTGCAGTAATCCAGATTGCGAATTTAAAAGAAAACTTCAGTCATCGGTATACATTGACACTTTTAAGCCCTGGATTTTTAACCTCTAAATGTCATTGTTGGATCTGATTTTAATAGCTAACATTTTGATGGCCATAACAAATAGATATGGAGATAGTGGACAACCTTGTTTAACTTCGCTTGACAGCTTTTCACAGTACAGGATTCTCCATTTACAGTCTCTCATTCAGTCTTCATACTGATATATTTACTAATACAGGTATACACAAATCTATCAGTATGAAAATTTCCTCAAAGTCCGTACATATCCCCATTCCTCATTCGTAACAGCATTTATTTTGGTCTACAATACAGCAGGTACATTTAATTCCACGATGCCCATTATTTTAGCACCAAGGAAAAAATATTGTGGGAATATTTTTGAAGAAGTTGAGTAATATGATCTAGGTGAACCTAGACTTCCCATGTGTCAAAAAGTCAGGCAACTCAGCTTTCATGTAGGTGTGTTGTTTGTGTTTCGTGTTTATTATTTTGTTTATTTATTTAAACACTCACTCCCTGTACTTGCTTCCCGACTCTCAGCACACTCAATACACATTCAACATTAACATCTATTAAGAATGCTATTTTCTGATGATTATTCCATATTGGAATTTGGCCTCTAGGTACCCTCTCTAAAGGGCCATCCACACCAAGGATGATAACTACAATGATAACTATAATGATAAATGATACATAACTATCATTCAGGCTCTGATCAGGCCCTACACCCAAACAAGGGCACTGCGTTCATCCACCTCTGGCCTGCTCGCCACCCTACCTCTGAGGAAGTACAGTTCCCGCTCAGCCCAGTCAAAACTGTTCGCTGCTCTGGCACCCCAATGGTGGAACAAACTCCCTCACGACGCCAGGTCAGCGGAGTCAATCACCACCTTCCGGAGACACCTGAAACCCCACCTCTTTAAGGAATACCTAGGATAGGATAAAGTAATCCTTCTAACCCCCCCCCCCCCCCTTAAAAGAGTTAGATGCACTATTGTAAAGTGGTTGTTCCACTGGGTATCATAAGGTGAATGCACCAATTTGTAAGTCGCTCTGGATAAGAGCGTCTGCTAAATGACTTAAATGTAAATGTAAATGTATAAACGTTGGCAAGCATCCACACCAGCGGACCGTTTAAGAATACTATTTTCTGATGATCATTCCCTATTGGAATTTGGCCTGTACTGTAGGTACCCTTTCTATAGGACCATCCACACCAAGGATGATAACTATAGCAATAACTATAATGATAAATTATACATAAAAATACTGAACAAAAATATAAACGCAACATGCAACAACTTCAAAGATTTTACTGAGTTACAGTTCATAGAAGGAAATCAGTCAATTTAAATGAATTCATTAGGCCTAATCTACGGATTTCACATGACTGGGAAGGGGCGCAGCAATGGTTGGACCTGGGAGGGCATTGGCCCACCCACTGGGGTGCCAGGCCCAGCCAATCAGAATAGGTTTTTCCCCACAAAAGACATACTGCTCAGCA
This sequence comes from Salvelinus alpinus, assembly GCF_045679555.1. Taxonomy (NCBI): domain Eukaryota; kingdom Metazoa; phylum Chordata; class Actinopteri; order Salmoniformes; family Salmonidae; genus Salvelinus; species Salvelinus alpinus. The sequence goes on from NC_092086.1 coordinate 87,941,837, forward strand.
TCCCCCCTCCTCAGACGATCCCGCAGGTGAAGAAGGTCCTGGACTGGCGTGGTTACACCGGTTGGATGTACTGCCAAATTCTCTAAAACAACATTGGATGTGGCTTATGGTAGAGAAATTAACATTGAATTATCTGGCAACAGCTCTGTTGGACATTCCTGCGGTCAGCATGCCAATTGCACGCTCCCTCAAAACTTGCTCAAAACGGCACATTTTAGAGTGGCCTTTTATTGCCCCCACCACAAGATGCACCTGTGTAATGATCATGCTGTTTTCAGCTTCTTGATATACCACAGCTGTCAGGTGGATGGATTATCTTGGCAAAGGAGAAATGCTCACTAACAGGGATGTAAATACATTTGTGCACACAATTTGAGAGAAATAAGCTTTTTGTGCAAATGGAAAATGTCTGGAATCTTTTATTTCAGCTCATGAAAAATAGGACCAACACTTTACATGTTGCGTTTATGTTTTTGTTCAGTATATAAACGTTGGCGAGCATCCACACCAGCGGATAACACACCAGCGGACATTACATTACATTTCACAACACTTTTCATTAAGTGTGTGACCTCGAGGCATTACTCTACTGCCACATATCTACAATAATAAAATCCATGTGTACGTATGTGTAGATTGCGGATGTTAGCATGTGTATGCGTGCGTCTGTGCCTGTGTGTGTCTCTGCTGTTCCATAAGGTGTATTTGTATCTCTTTTTTTATCTGATTCTACTGCTTGCATCAGTTACCTGATGTGGAACAAGTTCCATGTTGCCATGGCTCTATGTAGTACTGTGCTCCTCCAATAGTCTGTTCTGAACTTGGGGATTGTGAAGAGACCTCTGGTGGCATGTTTTGTGGGGTATGCATGGGTGTCTGAGCAGTGTGAAAGTAGTTTAAACAGACAGATCTGTTAATTCAGCATGTCAATACTTCTTACATTAACAAGTAGTGATTAAGTCAACCTCTCATCTACTTTGAGCCATAAGAGATTGACATGCATATTATTAATATTAGCTCTCTGTGTACATTTAAGGGCAAGCCGTGCTGCCCTGATCGGAGCCCTCTTTGTGGCACCTGACCACACGACTGGACAGTAGTCCAAGTGAGACAAAACTAGGGCCTGCAGACCTGCCTTGTTGATAGTGTTGTTAACTTCTCTAGGGTAGGGGGCAGCATTCAGAATTTTGTATGAAAAGCATGCCCAAATTAAACTGCCTGCTTCTCGGCCCCAGAAGATATGATATCCATATAACTGGTAGATGTGGATAGAAAACACTCTAAAGTTTCCAAAACTGTTAAAATAGTGTCTGTGAGTATAACAGAATTTATTTGGCAGGTGAAAACCTGAGAAAAATCCATTCGGGAAGTAGTTTTCTTTTGGTTTTGTAGTTTTCTATTCAATGCCATTACAGTATCCATTGACTTAGGACTCAAATTGCAGTTCCTATGCCTTCCACTAGATGTCAACAGTCTTTAGAAATTGTTTCAGGCTTGTATTCTGAAAAATGAGGAAGTAAGAGCAGTCTGAATGAGTGGACCCTAAAGTGTCACGGAGCTTTTTGATGCGCGAGACCGAGAGAGTGTCTTTCTTGTTTACCTTTCATATTGACGACGTTATTGTCCGGTTGAAATATTATCGATTATTTAGGCTAAAAACAACCTGAGGATTGAATATAAACATCGTTTGACATGTTTCTATTAACTTTACGGATACAATTTGGATTTTTTTGTCTGCCTGTTTTGACTGCGTTTGAGCCTGTGGATTACTGAAGAAAACGCGCAAACAAAACGGAGGTTTTTGGATATAAAGAGACTTTATCGAACAAAAGGAACATTTATTGAGTAAATGAATGTCTGCTGAGTGCAACCATATGAATATCATCAAAGGTAAGCGATTAATTTTATCTCTATTTCTGACTTGTGTAACTCTTCTACTTGGCTGGTTACTGTTTGTAATGATTTGTCTGCTGGGCTATTTCTCAAATAATCGTAAGGTATGCTTTCGCCGTAAAGCATTTTTTAAATCTGACACCGTGGTTGGATTCACAATAAGTTCATCTTTAAACCTATGTAAAATATGTTTTGTTTTCTGAATTATTATAATGAGTATTTCTGTATTTGAATTTGGCGCCCAGCAGTTTCACTGGCTGTTGAAGAGGTGGGACTTTAACGTCTTACGTACCCAAGAGAGGTTAAGAAGGTAGAGCAGCGCTTTGTTATGGCCAGAACTTCTCCTCATCTTAGCTACTGTTGCATCAACATGTTTTGACCATGACAGATTACAATCCAGGGTTACTCCAAGCAGCTCTTTGTGTTGCAATGATTTCACTAGCTGTAGTAGCTGATGTTTATAGTGTTGAGTCATCCGCATACAGACACACTGGCTTTAATCAAAGCCAGTGGTATGTCATTAGTAAATATTGAGAAAAGTAAGGGGCCTAGACAGCTGCCCTGGGGAATGCCTGATTCTACCTGGATTATGTTGGAAAGGCTTCCATTAAAGAACACCCTCTGCATTCCCAAGCCAGCTGTAGTAACCATCGTGGATGATGAATGGGCCGGAGTATCAGACAGCCTCACGGTCCGATGAAGGGGAAGATCTGAGGATCTGAACCCGAGGTAGAAGCCACCGGAGAGGGAGACAGAATAGAGGATGAAGGCGCAGGTACCTCCGGATATGATCTCTAATTGGAAGCCCACAGACAAATCTGCCCGATTCCAGCCTTGCTGAAGCACCCCCAGATCATCACCGATCCTCAACTAAAATTCACGACCTGGAGAGGCCTACAAGCCACAGTGTCTCGCACCCACCATGAAATTTGGTGGAGGATCGGTGATGATCTGGGGGTGCTTCAGCAAGGCTGGAATCGGGCAGATTTGTCATTGTGAAAGACGCATGAATCAAGCCACATACAAGGTTGCCCTGGAAGAAAACTTGCTTCCTTCTGCTCTGACAATGTTCCCCAACTCTGAGGATTGTTTTTTCCAGCAGAACAATGCGCCATGCCACATAGCCAGGTCAATCAAGGTGTGGATGGAGGACCACCAGATCAAGACCCTGTCATGGCCAGCCCAATCTCCAGACCTGAACCCCATTGAAAAACCCTGGAATGTGATCAAGAGGAAGATGGATGGTCACAAGCCATCAAACAAAGCCGAGCTGCTTGAATCTTTGCGCCAGGAGTGGCATAAAGTCACCCAACATCAATGTGAAAGACTGGTGGAGAGCATGCCAAGACGCATGAAAGCTGTGATTGAGAATCAGGGTTATTCCACCAAATATTGATTTCTGAAGTCTTCCTAAGTTAAAACATTAGTATTGTGTTGTTAAAAAAATTATCTTTGCATTATTTGAGGTCTGACAACACTGCATCTTTTTTGTTATTTGACCAGTTGTAATTTTCTGCAAATAAATGCTCTAAATGACAATATTTTTATTTTGAATTTGGGAGAAATGTTGTCAGTAGTTTACTGAATAAAACAAAAATGTTAATTTTACCCAAACACATACCTATAAACAGTAAAACCAGAGAAACTGATCATTTTGCAGTGGTCTCTTTTGTTTCCAGACCTGTATATATATATATATATATTTTTTTTTTTAAATAAATGTTCAATTGCTTTTGTAGACTATAGCTTTCCTTGGATTTCACGTGAAGAAGAATAGCGGAGAGGCTTGCGTAGCCTATAGCCTATTATGCACGGGAACAGCTGGAAGAGAGAGGCTGGGGATGTGTAGCTGAACTAAGAAGCTAAATATTTGCTAGATATTAGGCCATTCATTAGATAAATAGTAGGGCTATAAATATTTACCCTTCAAAATGCAAGAATAAAAAGTTCACAGATTATGAAATGGCAGATGCGCATTCCTCCAGGTTGTGGTCTGCAGTCCCAGATACGCAAAGCTCCACTATTGATTAGGTCTACGTTTTTAGACAAGAAAATTATTCTACTTAGGCCACAACAACACAATGCAATGAGGGATGTGTTATTGTTATCAAGTGAGTACACCATTTTGTCTATGGCTGTAAACTGCAGCGATGTAGGCTAATTTTAATAACCAAAATCATGCTGAAATGAATGCATACAGCCTAGGCCTGATTATGCTGTTATGATTCTATTCTCGACAGTTTACAAGGTCCAGAACGGCATATTAGCATGCCAGTCATAGTGTGTATTTTGTCAGGTTGTATTGGTGATAACAGATATGCCTACCAGCTTTCTCATAGGCTGTTTGTCGTGGATCATCATTCTCCCAAGTCATCCTATAATTAATGGGGCCACCAATATGCTCACACATGCCCAGTTATTCAGGCAAACTTACCTTGCGTTCAACCTTCTCTCCGAGCAGCCTCGTGCACCTAGAAGTAAGAACTCTTCAACGGAACATGTTTTTGATTGGTTGTCAATTGTTTTATCGTCGGCGGGACAGGGAAAAAATACCTCTGAAAGTGATCCAAACGATAGCTCTCGTTATTCTTCTTCACTCTTGTTGTAGTGAACGCCCCTGTTCAAGATTTTTTGTTTTATCGTTATAGTTACCTTTATAGTTATCTTCCTTGGTGTGGACAGCCCTTAAGACCAGAGATCAACGTAAACTGTTTTAATGCAAAAGTGAATAAAAAAATAATTATACACTTCTATTTTTGCAATTTGAATTACATTTATCAAAACCTCATATACCAACAATACATTGCGGCTTTGGCGTCAAGAAAGGAACAGCCTGCTGGTGGCTTTGGTGATGGAGGTGAATCAGGTAAGTCGGTACTAAAGTGCCCAAAGAGTTTTGTCATGTTATGTTGCTAGTAGATGAAAAAAACAAAGATAAGTACACCATGCAAAATGAACTGGCCCTCTTGGATCTAGCATGGTTTTAGGGGATGGAATAATCCAGCAAGCAAGCTACAACAACTGCATCAACACTGCACATTTTGCAGAAATAAATGGTCAAATACCAATCGGATTAATGTCTGTTTATTTTAAGGTATCCCTTTATTTTTGCTGAACTGCCTGATCTTTATTGGCCGATATAACGTAAAGGGTATGATGGTAGCCAATGTTTGTGTTAGCCATTATACCTGGATTTACTCTGGATTTACTGCTGCTAGTAACGTTAGTAACGTTAGCACTCAGTTTAGCATATGGCTAGCTATAGCTACTATGATGTGGGACTTTACCGTCTTATGTGGACAGTGGCTCCACTCCTGCTGTGGATTCACACGCTTGTTCTTCTCTTTGCGTCACTTTTTCAAATGCTTTTCCGACATAACTTCAGTCAAATTCAGATAAAATATTGTAGCGACCCGCACAGACAGCTGTGTGTTATGTGTTAGGCTAGGAGGTGGTTGTGTTGTACTGACCAGTACCCGGTGTTCGCGGGGTCCGACATGTCAATCAACCTGCTATCTGCCAATCACGGGAATGCCTGGAATGTTCTGATGCCGGGCATCCTGGTGGTTGGCGGAGTGGCGTGGAGGGGGGTTGGGCAGGGGGGTGGAGCATTGGAAGTTAAGACCAGGTTCAGCCTTTGTTCTCTCTCTCTTACGTCTGGGCTTCACAAGAGAAGGTCACGATTGGCTTGTGGGTTATCTGTCATCTATTTGGCGTGTGCTACGGCCCAAACAGTAGCCTGTGTAAAGTTGGTTTAATAAACCGTCAATTCGCAAACTCAAGCCTCTGTCTGGACAATTGTTCATTTATGATCTAGTCAGGTCATTACAATATACATTTCTCCCAAAATACAAATGTAAAGTGATATGTCATATTGGGACTTTTAGTTTGAAGGATGAAACCAATCAGAATGTTAAACAGTAATTCTGCAATCTTCACTTTAAGTGATAAAGATGTTAAAAATTGTCACGACTTCTACCGAAGTCGAAGCCTCTCCTTGTTCGGGCGGCCCCATCATTGATCCATTTTTCATTTTCCATTGGTTTTGTCTTGGAACAACCAGACCGATAGGAAGGAAGCTACACACCTGGTTTCAATCACACTCATTACCTGTTGTGTATTTAACCCTCTGTTTCCCCTCATGTCTTTGTCAGAGATTGTTTGATGTTCAGTTTAGTGTTGTTTGTATTGGTGCGCGACAGGTCCTCGTACCCACTTTGTTTTATTGTTACTATAGTTTTGGAGTTATGTTTTATTTATTGTTATTAAACAACTCCATTACCTTAAGTTTGATTCTCCTGCGCCTGACTTCCCTGCCACCTATACACACGACTCTGACAAAAATGTGTAGTCTATTCAACCCCAAGGTCTCAGCCTTGATTTAATGCTTGAGTGCACAGAAGGATGAAAGAGCGAACAGATAAGGAAAGAGTATTTAGTTCTGTCCTCACCTCTGGAGGGTGGTAGATTGCTGTGAACTTCGTAGAGGAACGTGTCTGTCTCCCCATATGCATGTCTGTCTTTGTCTATTAAACCTTTAAATATAGAAGTTGTTAGCCTTATCTTTTGCATCTGGCATTTCTCCACACCTTGACCAGTTTTCAACTCGTAACACATCCCACCACAGAATCAACAGAATTTCAATCTACTCCCCCATCTCCAGCCGTAAGTGACAGCCATTTGAGTGCTTCCTCTGAGATATTCAGACTTTGTGTTCTCTCAAAGCTGTTTATTAGTCCTTAACCCAATCTTTCTGAATAGCCTATCTTTATTGAAGCCCTTTTGAGTAGAAAGGAAAAGGTAAATGATGTAGGCCTGATGTCAAAACGGGCTGTGCTGAAACAAATTGGCATTTTGATTGCTTGTCTATATTTAACAAGTTCTTTAGAAACGCCAAGATAATAGTATTTTTAAACTCAAACTTGCTGCCTTCTAGTGTGCCTTGAACATCCAGAAGAAAGCTGTTAAACTACTGAATATATTGTTTTTTACAAAGTGGTTGGTTTCCTTGGTAAAGGCGACTTTTGTGTCATGTCTTAAACAGTGAACATACACTTAATTAACGGAGTGCAGTGGATGAAAGATAGTGGTAAGACCTTGAATCCTATCTAATGACCTTGATCTTTCCAGAACACTTTGGCAAGCATTCTATTTCATCACCACATTCTGCCACTATGAAAAGGTGTTTCATTCTATATGACCAGCCTATCATTCCATAGCATGATAACCTCAAAGGTGCTAGCCAGAGTGAAAAAGCAGTGGCGCCGCGGACTACAGTGGAAGGCAAGAGGATATAAGACACCCTAATTTAAATAGAATGCACTGACTGTTAATTGATTCAATGAAATTCCCACCTGAATTGATAAATGGATGATAACAAAATGTATCACTTCTATAACAAAATAAAATGAGCATAGCATTTGTAAAATGTAGCGATGGAAAATACAATTCCCATTCAAATCCCTTTTCCCTAAAGCGCTATTGGCCATGAAAAAGTATTTGCGGCCAGAAAACTTGCGAATGGCCAATCGTGCATGACATGCACAAGTAGGCAGTGCAATGGATGGCATCCATAGCAGACAGAGTAATTGTGTGCGCTGAACCCAGCGGACCTCATTTTCTCTCTGTGTGCACTGAGAGGCATCAGAGCAGTTTCATCTAAATGCACTGAGATTGCCTCTGTACCAGGGAAAGTCAAAGAACATTATGGCTCAAACGCAATGGGCGTCCTCTCTCCCTATTATGGATCCTCTCTTTATTAGGGGATGTAGGCCTACTTGGCTAATGGAGCTGCCCGTCTGAGCCACGTGTTGTTCCATTGGAAGATATCCATATGCACTTTTAATGATCTCATGTTTTCACACTTCTATGGTATATTGAACAATAGTTTGCATCTTGCTTATTAGGACATTTTCAAATTACATCTTTGAATAGTTGCTTTTCATTTATGGACCAAAGGCTTTAATTTCTGAACAGCTGATGATCACTGTGGTCTCTGGATTGAAGATGGTGCTGCATTGCTACCACCTGCTGGAATAGTGAAGTTTCTACAACCATTTGTACAGGTACAAGTCAAATCTGGGTACAAGGCATGTTACCTTCTCCAGCTGCTGACCTCTGACTGACAGCACTGACTATCTGGGCCGGCCAGCTCCAGAAGTGTTTGGTCGTTCAGTTGTTGTGATACCAACGTGTGCAATACATCAAAATGTCTATCAAAGGGTCTTGGGTCCCACGTCATTCCATGTAGGCCAAACCAAACAACCATCTCTTTCTCCACCACATGGCTAGCCAAAATAGACATTTCAGAGTAGCCTTACATTTAAATGTTTTGTAATTTAACAATTAATCTCTAGATGAATGTAAGTGCATTCATCTCTAGATAGCTATGTGAGACAACCACATATCTCAGTCATAGTAAGTACATTTTTCCTCAATAAAGTAGCTATCAGGAAAGTCAGTGCTAGTAGGGGGGAAAAAGGTCAAGTGCAAGTGTAAACTCACAAAAGGCATTTTGGGGGGTGGGTGCTGTGGGATTATTTAAGATACTCTTCGAAGAGGAAGGGTTTCAGATGTTTTCGGAAGTTGGGCAGGGACTCTGCTGGCCCCCCCCATTGGAGTGCCAGGACAGAGAAGAGCTTTGACTGGGCTGAGCAGGAGCTACCCTCCCATAGGGCCAGAGGTTGCAGAATGTAGTACTTGGGTTGGGGTGTAGGGTTTGAGCATAGCCTGAAGGTAGGGAGGGGCAGTTCCTCTTGCTGCTCCGTCGGCAAGTACCATGGTCTTGTAGTGGATGTGAGCTTCAACTGGAACCCAGTGGTGTGTGTGGAGGAGCGGGGTGACATGGGAGAACTTGGGAAGGTTGAACATCAGGCGGGCTGCGACATTCTGGATAAGTTGCAGGGGTTTGATGGCACAAGCAGGAAGCCCAGCTAACAGCGAGTTGCAGTAGTCCAGATGAAAGAGCACAAGTGCCTGGATTAGGACCTGCGTCGCTTCCTGTGTCAGGTAGGGTCATATTCTACGGATGTTGTAGAGCATGAACCTGCAGGATTGAGTCTGCTTTGATGTTTGCAGAGAATGACAAGGTGTGGTCCATGGTCACGCCAAGGTTCTTTGCACTCTGGGAGGGGGATACCGTGGAGTTGTCAACCGTGATGGAGAGGTCTTGGAGAGGGCAGTTTTCCCCAGGAGGAAGAGCAGCTCCGTCTTGTCGAGGTTGAATTTGAGGTGGTGGGCTGACATCCAAGCTGAGATATCTGCAAGGCACGCAGGGATGCGTGTCACCACCTGGGTTTCAGAAGGGGCGAGGAGAAAAGTAGGCAGCGTTGTCAAAGGAAGCAGATAGATCTAGGAGGATGAGAAGACAGAGTCAGCGCGGAGAGCCTTCATGACACAAAGGAGAGCAGTCTTGGTTGAGTGACCCATCTTGAAGTCTTTTTTACCTTTATTTAACTAGGCAAGTCAGTTAAGAACAAATTCTTATTTTCAATGACGTCCTAGGAACAGTGGGTTAACTGCTTTGTTCAGAACAACAGATTTTTACCTTGTCAGCTCGGGGATTCATCCTTGCAACCTTTCGGTTACTAGTCCAACGCTCTAACCATTAGTTAGACTGGTTAGGGTCAAGAAGATCGTTCTGAGAGAGTTGGTCAGACAGCATGGTTAGGGTCAAGAAGATCGTTCTGAGAGAGATAGCGAGAAAGTTGGTCAGACAGCATGGTTAGGGTCAAGAAGATTGTTCTGAGAGAGATAACGAGAGAGTTGGTCAGACAGCATGGTTAGGGTCAAGAAAATCGTTCTGAGAGAGATAGCGAGAGAGTTGGTCAGACAGCATGGTTAGGGTCAAGAAGATTGTTCTGAGAGAGATAACGAGAGAGTTGGTCAGACAGCATGGTTAGGGTCAAGAAGATTGTTCTGAGAGAGATAGCGAGAGACTTGGTCAGACAGCACACACAAGTGTTTTGGAAAGAAAAAAAATAAAGTATACCGGTCTGTAGTTTTGACATGAGTGTTGGTTTCTTGAGGAGGGGAGCGACACCGGACAGTTTGAAGTCAGAGGGTATGCAGACAGTGGTCAGGGATGAGGGAAGTGAGGAATGGGAGAACATCTCCAGAGTTGGCCTGGAGAAGGGAGGAGGGGATGGGGTTGAAAGTGTAGCTACATCTGTGAAGTTGTAGATTGATGGTCTAAGTACAGGTGGATGGATTACTTCCTATGAGGAGCAAAAACTGGATAAAGGAGGCAGTGTAACGTCTCGCTTTCTCTTCCGTCTCTGCATTAGCCACACTCAGTTCACCCCACTCATTTATAAATTAAATTACATCTATTTTACAAGATTTTACAGCATTTTATACGAATACAAATATAAACTTGCATCATGTACAGTAGCATCCCCCTACAGCTTTATTGCTGTGAAAGAACAGGAATGTGTGTGAAACAGATAGGCAAAAACGTGGGATTTTGTCATATATTTGAAAACTAGTTTGCCTAACGTAACGTTAGTAAGTAGCCTAGTCAAGGATTCAATGATCATGCAATTATTATACCTTTATTTCAACAAGGAACACAGACTGAGACCAAGGTCTCTTTTACAGCTGGGCCCTGCGTATACATGTTTACCCATACAGGTACAATGATTAAGAAACTACACAAGACAAACAATACAGCAACAGATTACATTTACACATAGGTTATTCCCCTAACAGCACAAGAACTTGCATTACCCGAAACAGTTACAAGCAATACAAAAATAATAATCCTCCAATAAAAATTTAAAATGGGCAAGGAGGACAAGAGTCTCAAGTTTAAGTTTAGTCTGCAGGCTATTCCATAGGCACGGAGTGTAACAAGAAAAGGCAGCCATACCCAACTCTGTGGAAATCGCATGGGCCTCAAGTGTAATCCATGCTTGAGACCTGGTTTTAGGAATTATAATTCTAATATTGATGAGTGATGATAAATAAGGTAGTTTATTCAGAAGTGCTTTATAGACAAACACGAGAGCATGTTGTTCTCGTCTCATGGACAGCGAAGTCCAACCCACATTTTGATATAAAACACAGTGGTGAGTTCTGTAGCTAGCACCCGTAATAAACCTAAGTGCGCAATGATAAGTAGCATCCAGCAATTTAAGTGTTGATGCCGTAGCATGCATGTAAATAATATCCCCATAATCTATAACAGACATAAAAGTAGCTTGCACAATTTGTCTTCTATTTGTAGAGGACAAACATTTCCTGTTTCTATAGAGGAAGCCTAGCTTGATTTTTAGCCGTTTGCAAAGTTCGTCAATATGCATTTTAAAAGACAGTTTATCATCCAACCATATCCCTAGTATTTATATGCAGAGACCTGATTAATTCGAGAACCATCTAAGCTCGTAAGTGCAAGTGTATTTTCAACCAACTTTTTTAACCTATTAAAAATCATAAAATGTGTTTTCTTTGCATTTAAAACAAGTTTCAGCTGTATAAAATACCCTTGTAATATCTTAAAATATGTCTCCAATAATGATAATGCTTGGTCAGCCGTTGAAGCGATAGAGTACATGACAGTGTCATCAGCATATAAATTAATTTGACACTTTTTTATCTCATCACCGATATTGTTTATGTAGAGAGTGAACAGTAATGGACCAAGAATAGAACCTTGTGGGACCCCTTTAACCAACTCCAATGGCTCTGACTGGATGCCGTCGACTCTAACAGCCTGACTTCTATCCTTTAGATAGTCATGAAACCAACGACAGGCATCCAATCCCAGTCCTATTGACAACAGCTTACCCCAAAGTTTTGCATGGTCTACAGTGTCAAAAGTTTTCAAATAAATCTATGAACAAGGCGGCACTGTACTTTCTATTATTAGGGCATTAGTAGTATCATTTACAACATGTACAGTGGCCGTAATTGTACTGTGTTTAGGTCTGAAGCCAGATTGATTACTAGAAAGAGTATTGTTAACAGTTAAAAAACATTGTAGTTGCCTATTCACCAATGACTCTAGAATTTTAGCCAAACAGGAGAGCGTAGAGATGGGCCGATAATTATCCAATTCACTACCATCACCTCCCTTGAGGAGTGGTAAAACAAAAGCTGTTTTCCAAGATTTAGGAATTTTTCCTACGACAAATGTTTGACTAAAGATATGCGTCACTACACCAGCAATAATAGGTGCCGCACACTTGAGTAAATATGGATCCAGATTGTCAGCGCCTAATGATTTCTTAGAATCTATAGCAGATAGTGCAGATAAGACCTCATCTTCTGTGACTTTTTGAAAATTAAAAACCGGCTTATTGTTTTCCACATCAGCTGAAGGCCGAGGGACTGAAACAATAGGTCGGTCAGGATCATGTTGGCCATTTTTTCTTTCAAAAAGAAAACCAGCAGAAATAAAATGCTTATTAAAAACATCACAAATTTCAGTTCGGTCACTGATGATCCCAGATTCTGATGTAATTTGCTTCGGCAGGGAAGTCAAGGAATTTCCTCGTTTAAGTGAGTTAACAGTTTTCGGAATTTAGCGGGATCACCAGCAGACTCTGTCGTAGCATCAAGAAAATACCTAGATTTTGCCTTCTTTATTCCTTCTTTATTTTTATACAGCCAATCAGCTGTTTCACCAGTTTTCCTCGCCAAAGCCCGTGCTTGATTTTTTTGCAGGAAAATGATTTTCAAATCACAGGAGAACCAAGGATTAGTTCGGTTTTTTACCCTAAGTCGCTTTAACGGGGCGTGTTTATCAGCCATGAAGGTAAAAATTTATGAAAAGAAAGAGAACGCTAAAACTGGGTGCATTATGCAGTTTACGGATAAAAGCTCGGAATAATAAAGGTAATGGATAAAGGCTTACTCTGAGAAGTGTTTATAGTTTCTCTTTAGAATTATACGGGGGTCAGGGTTTTTTAGCCTAGTATCTCTGATACATTGGTCACTGATGTCATTAGCAAATAACCCATTAGCTATATATTTGTGAGGTGTATTTGTTAAGATAAGGTCTATTAATGTAGTTTTTTGGGGGTCTTTTGGATTAGGGCGGGTAGGTATAGTTATTAGTTGAGTAAGATTTAGTTCGTTACAAATGTCTTTTAATTTAAACGATGCTGGCATCAGCCAGTCCAGATTGAGAACTCCAATAATCAATAATTCAGAGTTTGCATAATTAGACATTAACTCAAACAATTTGCATAGAGCAGATACCGGAGCTGAGGGTGGGCGAAAAACTCCCGCTAGCGTTAAACTCCCGCTAGTGCATCATGACCAAGGACCAATATTGTCACTCTCTACACTTGAGACAGACTAAGTGAAGGGGAACAAAAGTAAACATTGAATTTGGAGTTTTAAATATATCCCTCTGGTGGCCAGGTTGACCTATTTTAAGAAATGCCATTGGTTTGTGAAGAAAAGGTTTAAGATCTTTGATAGGCCGACGCTGAATTTGTTACAGGAAATAATCACTGCCACCTGGTGAGATTGCATGGGGCTTAACGTGTGCCAGGTTATCTGATGGGACCAGCTACTGTACACAATGTAGCGTTCTATCACGTGCAAGTAAATTGACCATTTTAATTGGCTCATAGGCATTTTGAGACAGAGGTCCAGGTAAAAATTTTACTTTTTCTAATGTACACAAGTATGGCCCCAAAATGTCTAAACAAAATACACTCTAAACTGCCATCTCCTAAGATTAAGATCTATTTATTAATCAATTGTACACAAGGTCCAACCGAAATGTGACTTCTGCTTTATCTCAACCCCTCAGAAAGACACAGATACATGGTTGGAGATGCTGGTGCAGGAGGCTGCCACACTGGGCACCCGTGGAGCAGTTGTTCTGGGGGGTTAAGTGCCTTGCTCAAGGGCACAACAGCAGGCAATGGCATCTAAGATTTGATACCAGCAACCCTCCAGTTGCCAGCTCACTTCCAGACAAATATTTATTGTCAGACCCTGCATTCAAACTGGCAACCCTCTCTAACCGCTAGGCTACCTGCTGCCTTGTAGGCCTATACTTTATCTCAATGAGAATAACCCGTATTACTTTCAATGAAAGAAAAGTGCTTGTCTTATATATTTGGGGTTCTATACAATCTCAGAAAAACATTTATGTTAGGTAATTGTGTGCATTGTGTGGAATTCAAATGCCAAGAGTTTGTCAAAACATGTAGAGTGCAATATATTTAACTTGCACAGGATGGCGCCAGAGCTCTTTCTTAGAGTGAAAGTTATGCATAGCGCACTGCACCAAAAACCAGCACAACTATATTCATCACAACTAATTGGGAAGATCCCAACTTTCTTCTGAAGTTATTACCCTGACAAATTTTCAACAGTGAAGTAACCCTCTGACCACTAACCCATTTCCCTGCCATTATACCCCTTTATCCACTCATGCCACTGTCACCATAGGTTGTCTTTTAGGGAATTAGGCTTGGGCCTTTTGTTCAAAACATTATAAATCATGATGTGTGTCAAAGGCATCACTTAAACACATTTGAATGCATCATCCTATGGGTCAATATACATCCAGTCCCGCCAGCACAAGCACCTGGTGTAAAAAAAAACACTGCTATCGACTACAGTAATAATCTGCTCTGAACCGTACAGTACGTTGTATGAACAGGACTGCTGCTTTGTCTTGTCTCCAGTAGCACTGACTGGATGTACAGTAGGCCTCAGTGAGCCTGTGAAGGACAGAGACATCTGTATATCCAACTATTCTGTTCCTACAAGCTGCTGCGCACAGCGCATGGTAAGAGCACATAAAATGCACACACACACAAGCCACAAGTACGCGGCAAGCCGTGTCCATCAAATAAAATAAAATGTTATTCGTCACATGCTTCGTAAACAGGTGTAGACTAACAGTGAAATGCTTACTTATAGGCCCTTCCCAACAATGCAGAGAGAAAGAATGTAGACAAATATTAGAAAAGTAAAACATGTAATATAAAAGTAATAATAAATACACAATGGGTAATGATAAATGTAACATATATTTTACATACAACTAGGAATAAGGGACAGATAACAAACAGTAGCAGCTGCGTACGTGATGAGTCAAAAAAGTTTGTGCAAAAAAGGTCAGTACAGATAGTCTGACAGATAGTCTGGGTGGCTGTTTGGTTAACCTCTACGGGACGGGACGGTTGAGCTAACATGCACTAATGTGATTAGCATGATGTAAGCAACAATACAATTTCCCAGGACATAGACATGTCTTATATGGGCAGAAAGCTTAAATTCGTGTTAATCTAACTGCACTGTCCAATTTACAGTAGCTATTACAGTGAAAAAATACCATGCTATTGTTTGAGGAGAGTGCACAACAAAAAACTTTTATCACGGCATTTGGTTTGAAACATTCACCTCTGAAGGTAAATAATGTAAATAATGTACTCAAATCATTAATCTTGCTCTGATTTGTCATCCTGAGGGTCCCATAGATAAAATATAGCATAGTTTTGTTTGATAAAATCAATTTTTATATTCAAATGTAGGAACTGGGTTCTACAGTTTGATACCCTGCCAAGCAGTTGCCATACCAAGTGGTGATGCAGCCAGTCAAGATGCTCTCAATGTTGCATCTGTAAAACTTTTTGAGGACCTGAGGGCCCATGCAAAATCTTTTCAGACTCCTGAAGTGGAAGGGGTGTTGTTGTGCCCTCTTCGCAACTGTGTTGGTGTGTGTGGACCATGATAGATCCTTAGTGATGTGGACACCGAGGAACTTGAAGCTCTCAACCTGCTCAACTATAACCCTATCGATGTGAATGGGGCTGTGCTCGGCTCTCCTTTTCATGTAGTCCACGATCAGCTCCTTTGTCTTGCTGTCATTGTTATTGCAGAGGGAGGTGTTCAGTCCCAGGGTCCTTGGCTTAGTGATGAGTTTAAAGGGCACTATGGTGTTGAACACTGAGCTGTAGTCAATGAACAGCATTCTCACATAGGTGTTCCTCTTGTCCAGGTGGGAAAGGGCAGTGTGGAGTGCAATAGAGATTGCATCATCTGTGGATCTGTTGGGGCGGTATACGAATTGTAGTCATTTAGACAGATTATCTTTGTGTTCTTGGGCACAGGGACTATGGTGGTCTGCTTAAAATAGTGGAGGATCCTTAGAGGTGGAAGGGAAGGACCATCCTCAGTGAATTTCATAAAAATGTAAAGGGTGAAACATTAAAAAAGTTAGCATTTTTAGATAACACTATATTAATATAGTCACATCACCAAATATTTGATTAAAACATACTGTTCAGCAATTAAGGTCTACAGTAGCCTTAACAGCACTCTGTAGGGTAGCACCATGGTGTAGCCGGAGGACAGCTAGATTCCGTCCTCTTCTGGGTACATTGACTTCAATACAAAACCTAGGAGGCTCATCGTTCTCACCCCCATCCATTGACTTACACAGTAATTATGACAACTTCCGTAGGAAGTCCTCCAACCTATGAGAGCTCTTGCAGCTTGAACTGACATGTTGTCCACCCAATCAAAGGATCAGATAAATAATCTAGCACTGAAAGCATAAGCTACAGCTAGCTAGCACTCCAGTGCATAATATTTGGTGAGTATTTGACTCAAAGAGACAGAAATACAATAGATGAACAGTTTTGAATAAATTAATTTTATTTTAAAATGAAAGAGAAGCAAGAGAGCTAGCGAGAGAGAGTGAGAGTATTTTTTTAATCTTTAATTTAGCTAGTGAATGCTGCAAGCTAGTTAAGCCTACTCAAACAACCAGCTCAAACATAAAGGGATGTTGTGTTAACTAGCTGGCTATCCGACACTGGAACTCTTCCAAGTCAAGGTAAGCTTTTGGTTTTATTACTAACACGTTAGTTCTTTAAGCTATGTTGACTTTGACGTTAGCTAATATAGTGAAAACAATGTAGGCTGTGTGTAGTGGTTAGCATATGAATCTTTGGCTTGGAACGTTTAATTTCCTCCTGGTCACAGACAGCTGATTTGTTGTGTGCTGAAGTCCACAAGGGAAGGGAAAAGGTGAGAGGAGCAGAGCGCGTAGATGCGAGAAGAAATTATACAATGAGCAAAATGATCATGCTGTTTGTATGTGGCTGCTATGAAAGTGAACTTTGTTTGCGTGTGATCAGGGGTGTATTCATTCCGTTAACTCTGTTGAAAAATGTTTCTTCAACGGAAGCAAACAGAACAAAACAGGGATAAACATACCTGAATTTGTCCAATAGAATCTCTTGTTTACAACTTGTTGGACTAATGATTACCCCCTAGATCAGCTAAATGCATGTTTACCATCATTGTTATGTGAGCTGATTTGCAGTTTTTTTCTTTTTTTGTGAAATAAAGATGAATCGAAAGGCTCTGTGTCTATGGCTTTGATGCAGATGAGGTACACGATAGAGCACATTATGTTTGATAAAGCCTCCTTTATTTCTTAAGTTGTGTGTTTTTAGATCATTAAAAGGTTACTTGTCTATGGTTGATGATCTCAGCAACCAAAGGTGTGGGATGCAGGAGGCCCGTGGCCTTAACATGTTGTTTCAACTTAAATTGTCCCCAACTTCAACTCCATTGAATTATGGTATGCAAAGTCAAAGGTAAAGTTGGGGTCTATGAATAGACCAGGGGTTGGTAGTGTTGTACTGTACTTTCAAACTGCTTGCTTGTGAACACACACACACACACACACACACACACACACACACACACACACACACACACACACACACACACACACACACACACACACACACACACACACACACACACACACACACACACACACACACAGATCTTATCCCTCTCACATTTATTTGCTTTGGCTGAGTTTTTCTTTTTAGCTTCATTTGTAACAGTGAGAAGCTTGTGTTTTGCCATGTGCAGATGATGTCTTGTTGTTTTTTATGTGAGATCCCTTGGGGCCAAAACTTCAAGAGAACTGTCAGCAGATTCTGATAAAATGTACAAGCATGGTGTTTGCTTTACTCATCAGAAATCAGTCTCCTTTGTGTGGAGCAGGATTTGATTCCCCAGCCTGCTAGTCCAGGAGGGTCTTTTGAGTTCAGAACAACATTTCAGAAAACAGACGGCAGAAGCCCTCTGTGAGCTCTCTCTCTCCCACCACGATTCAAAGGAATGAAAGAGCCCACCATCTTCAGTGGAGCGCGTCAACAGCTTGAAGAATAATAGTTATTTGTTATTTACTGGCTGGTAATACTGTACAACTTCATTATTGTTACATACATACTTTGTGAGGTAGATTATGAAACAGAACTTTAAAGGGCAACTCCACCACTTTTCAACCTAATTGTCATTATCTCCAGCACAATACCGTGTCTACATATGTGAAAACGGCACATTTCTATCTTTTGTAGAAAAAATATAAAGTTTAGAAGTTCTACCTAATGACATAATCAAAAGTTTAAACATTTAAAAAAAAGATTTTCAAACACTATGAGATTTATGGTGACGTGGGATCCAAAAAAGTACCCGCCCCCATCTGTAAATATGAATTAAATTGTTAAATTACGAGTTGATTTACTAGTTGATTTAGCCAAGGAAAAAACAGGAACCTTCCCGCTAGCCATGATTGGCTGAGATAATGGATGTGCTGGACATGCCGGGAGATGAGTTTGAATTGGTCTGCCATGTAGCAGGCTTCTGTTTATAACGTGAGCTGCTCAGTATGTGTTGATAATCCTTCCTACCGCGGCTTTTTTTTTAAGATATAACGTTAGCCATCGAGAACTACAAAAGTTGTACAACTTTTCTTAACAACATTGATGCCCTGAATTTAGCAGGCACTATCGACAGATCAGTTGGCAAAATGTTTTGATGGGCTACTAACCATATTGCTAGTTATAGCCTAGTATGATTTTGGTGCACGTCATGTTGTTCTTTACATTACCATCTGGGGTAAACACACACTATATAAAAGAAAATCTAAGTTTATTTGTCACATGCACAGGAGGCAGAAGGTGTAAACGGTACAGTGAAATGGTTATTTGCATATGTGCATAGCAGCAAAAACAGAAAGTGTCCAGATAAAAATATTTTATAAATACTTTATCATTATTAGATGACGCTTTCCCAGACACACTTGTCTAAATTAATGGGTAATGTGAAATAAATGCTATAACAACCCCTAGCCACATCTAGCTAAGTGGATGCATCACAATTGTCTAGACATGTACACATGTTCAGGAAATACAATTAATGGCCATAATCTCCCCCAGACCCACCTGGCTAACTTGATGGGTCATGTAATCATCTGGCGAAGTGGAGTCTTTTGTTTAGACATATAGCTTGCTAGCTAAACACTGAACTTGCATAATCCCAACTCATACTACTACCGCGAATACAAACTGATTGTCAAAGCTGTAGTATGAATCTGCATGTAGCTAAAGCTAACCAGCTGGGTTCAATGTTAGCTAGCTAGCTAACATTGAACCTTTATCAGCCCAATTAAAAATCACATGCACAGCCTACTTATTGCCAATATACGTAGGTCTCACTACACACCCATCCTTTACCCAGATGTAACACATTTGGGTAAACCACTAGGGCAACTTATGAAGCCCAACATTAACCCACATAAATTCCAACATGGCAACCACATGTGGGGCCAATATGGATGTTGAGGACAAAACTTTGTGGGTCCCTGTTGGGTATCCCTCATAGGGCCCGTGGGACAGCCCTCCATTAACCCATATGGGCACCACATGGAAATGTTGGCTGGGATGTAGACGTTGGTATGTTGCTAGAGATAATGAATATGAGGTTGAAAAGTGACGGAATTGACCTTTAACAGTTCGTTCTGTACAATCAACTTTAGAGATATGCATTTCCTGTTATTCATGAATGATTTGATCACTCATGAAGAATAATTTGTTACCTCACTAGGTGATGTGTTCATGACACATTGAAGCATGTAGCCTATACATGTGAAGATATGACTGCCTTTGTGTCTTGTAATACTTACAAGGTCTTTATTGTTTTGTATGTAGTATATGAATACTTTACCAAGTCAAATTTACTGTAGAACTGTGTATAAAGAGGTTCTTCATGATATCAACAAGTGGAGGTTTATGATACTTGAGATACTGTATATCTAAAGGATGTTTATGACCATGACTTTATATTCCTACTGAGATTCTTTTACAATCTAGGGTTTAAAAAAACTCTTATCTTTCACCTCAGTAACAACACAATGCCCAGTGAGGGTGTGATCTGTGAGAAATTGTTAAATATTAGGAGTAATGGAGATGATGCTAGCTCTGGTGGACTGGCTAAGCTCTGTGCTTTGTTCCCAGATGTATCACCCTGGGTGGTGGGGGAGGAGCGAGTGTTCCGAGCGATCAGAGTTGTAGAATTAGGATGCAGCTCCCATCGTCAGAGCCGAGGAGCTGTCTGCTGCCTTCCCAGCAGACCCTGGGCCAGTGACAGGGAGATGGATGATATCTGCAGCCTGGCCGCACTGCTCCCTGAGCACAGTCTGGCCATGCGCCGCACGCACACACACACACACACAATAACCTAGGATATGTGTGCCTAATCCACCTCCACCAGGTGTTGCCTAGGCAACCAAAATGCACGCTCAGGGGATATACAACTATGAAGGGTTTCTTATACACTGAACAAAAAATATAAATGCAACATGTAAAGTGCTGGTCCCATGTTTCGCACACAAATTTTTTTTTTCTCACAAATTTCATAAGTTTTGTTCACAAATTTGTTTACATCCCTGTTAGTGAGAATCTTATCCTTTGTCAAGATAATCCATCCACCTGAAAGGTCTGGCATATCAAGAAGCTGATTAAACCCCATGATCATTACAGAGGTGGACCTTATGCTGGGGACAATAAAAGGCCTGTCTAATATGTGCACTTTTGTCACACAACACAATGCCACAGATGTCTCAAGTTTTGAGGGAGCATGCAATTGGCATGCTGACTGCAGGAATGTCCACCAGAGCTGTTGCCAGAGAATTTAATGTACATTTCTCTACCATAAGCCGCCTCCAGCGAATTTGGCAGTACGTCCATCCAGCTTCACAACTGCAGACCACATGTAACCAGGCCAGCACAGGGCCTCCACATCTGGCTTTTTCGCCTGCGGGATTGTCAGGGGAAAAAACTGTAGGTAAAAATACCTCCCAAATGGGTGGGTCTACAGTTGAAGTCGGAAGTTTACATACACTTAGGTTGGAGTCATTAAAACTCGTTTTTCAACCACTCCACACATTTCTTGTTAACAAACTATAGATTTGGCAAGTCGGTTAGGACATCTACTTTGTGCATGACACAGTAATTTTTCCAAAAATTGTTTACTTTCAGATTATTTCACTTATAATTCAATGTTTCACAATTCCAGTGGGTCAGAAGTTTACATACGCTAAGTTGACTGTGCATAATAAACACCTTGGAAAATTCCAGAAAATTATGTCATGGCTTTAGAAGCTTCTGATAGGCTAATTGACATCATTTGAGTCAATTGGAGGTGTACCTGTGAATGTATTTCAAGGCCTACCTTCAAACTCAGTGCCTCTTTGCTTGACATCAATAGAAAATCAAAAGAAATCAGCCAATACCTCAGAAGAAAATGGTAGACCTCCACAAGTCTGGTTCATCATTGGTAGCAATTTCCAAACGCCTGAAGGTACCACGTTCATCTGTACAAATAATAGTATGCAAGTATAAACACCATGGGACCACGCAGCCATCATACCGCTCATCATACGCCTCCAACTCAATCATCAAGTTTGCAGACGACACTACAGTGGTAGGCTTGATAACCAACAACAACGAGATGGCCTACAGGGAGGAGGTGAGGGCCCTCGGAGTGTGGTGTCAGGAAAATAACCTCACACTCAACGTCAACAAAACAAAGGAGATGATCGTGGACTTCAGGAAACAGCAGAGGGAGCACCCCCTATCCACATCGACGGGACAGTAGTGGAGAGGGTAGTAAGTTTTAAGTTCCTCGGCGTACACATCACGGACAAACTGAATTGGTCCACCCACACAGACAGTGTGGTGAAGAAGGCGCAGCAGTGCCTCTTCAACCTCAGGAGAATTAAGAAATCCGGCTTGTCACCAAAAGCACTCACAAACTTTTACAGATGCACAATCGAGAGCATCATGTCGAGCTGTATCACCGCCTGGTACGGCAACTGCTCCGCCCACAACCGTAAGGCTATCCAGAGGGTAGTGAGGTCTGCACAACGCATCACCGGGTGCAAACTACCTGTCCTCCAGGACACCTACACCACCCGATGTCATAGGAAGGCCATAAAGATCATCAAGGACAACAACCACCCGAGCCACTGCCTGGTCACCCCGCTATCATCCAGAAGGCGAGGTCAGTACAGGTGCATCAAAGCAGGGACTGAGAGACTGAAAAACAACTTCTATCTCAAGGCCATCAGACTGTTAAACAGCCACCACTAACACTGACTCAACTCCAGCGACTTTAACAATGTAAAAATGTATGTAAAAATGTATCACTAGCCACTTTAAACAATGCCACTTCATATAATGTTTACATACCCTACATTACTCATCTCATATGTATATACTGTACTCTATACCATCTACTGCATCATGCCATCTTGATGTAATACATGTATCACTAGCCACTTTAAACAATGCCACTTTTATATGTTTACATACCCTACATTACTCATCTCATATGTATATACTGTACTCGATACCATCTACTGCATCTTGCCTATGCCGTTCTGTACCATCACTCATTCATATATTTTTCTGACATATTGTTCATTCCTTTACACTGTGTGTATAAGGTAGTAGTTGTGGAATTGTTGGGTTAGATTACTCGTTGGTTACTACTGCATTGTCAGAACTAGAAGCATAAGCATTTCGCTTAACATCTGCTAACCATGTGTATGTGACAAATAACATTTGATTTGATTTGATTTGAAGGAGACGCATTCTGTCTCCTAGAGATGAACGTACTTTGGTGGGAAAAGTGCAAATCAATCCCAGAACAACAGCAAAGGACCTTGTGAAGATCCTGGAGGAAACAGGTACAAAAGTATCTATATCCACAGTAAAACGAGTCCTATATCGACATAACCTGAAAGTACGCTCAGCAAGGAAGAAGACACTGCTCCAAAACCGCCATAAAAAAAGCCAGACAAAGGTTTGCAACTGCACATGGGGACAAAGATTGTACTTTTTGGAGAAATGTCCTCTGATCTGATGAAACAAAAATAGAACTGTTTGGCCATAATGACCATCGTTATGTTTGGAGGAAAAAGTGGGAGGCTTGCAAGATGAATAACACCATCCCAACCGTGAAGCACAGGGGTGGCAGCATCATGTTGTGGGGGTGCTTTGCTGCAGGAAGGACTGGTGCACTTCACAAAATAGATGGCATCATGAGGTAGGACAATTATGTGGACATATTGAAGCACCATCTCAAGACAGTTAAAGCTTGCTCGCAAATGGGTCTTCCACATGGACAATGACCCCAAGCATACTTCCAAAGTTGTGGCGAAATGGCTTAAGGACAACAAAATCAAAGTATTGGAGTGGCCATCACAAAGCCCTGACCTCAATCCCATAGAAAATTTGTGGGCAGAACTGAAAACGCATGTGCGAGCAAGGAGGCCTACAAACCTGATTAAGTTACACCAGCTCTGTCAGGAGGAATGGGCCAAAATGCACCCAACTTATTGTGGGAAGCTTGTGGAAGGCTACCTGAAATATTTGACACAAGTTAATCAATTTAAACAAACAATTGAGTGTATGTAAACTTCTGACCCACTGGGAATGTGATGAAAGAAATAAAAGCTTAAATAAATCATTCTCTCTAATATTATTCTGACATTTCACATTCTTAAAATAAAGTGGTGATCCTTAATGACCTAAACAGGGAATTTTTACTAGGATTAAATGTTAGGAATTGTGAAAAACTGAGTTTAAATGTATTTGGCTATGGTGTATGTAAACTTCCGACTTCAACTGTATGCCCTCCCAAGCCCACTAATGGCTGCTCCCATTCCCAGTCATGTGATATCCACAGATTATGCTCTAATGAATTTATTTCAATTGATGGATAATATACAGTTGGCTGGGTTTTCCGTGTATCGGCATGAGAGAACAGCTATGTCTGGTAAGACGAGGGGTGAGGGTGTGTGTCTACTTGTAAATAATAGCTGGTGCGCGATGTCTAGTTTTAAGGAAGTCTCGAGGTATTGCTCGCCTGAGGTAGAGTACCTCACGATAAGCTGTAGACCACGCTATCTACCAAGAGAGTTTTCATCAATATTTTTTGTAGCCGTCTTTTTACCACCACAAACAGATGCTGGCACTAAGACCACACTCAAACGAGCTGTATAAGGCCATAATCAAGAAAATGCTAATCTAGAAGCGGCACTCCTAGTGGCCAGGGACTTTAATGCAGGCAAACTTAAATCCGTTTTACATCATTTCTACCAGCATGTCACATATGCAACCAGAGGAAAAAAAAACTTGAGACCACCTTTACTCCACACAAAAGAAAAGATGCATACAAAGGTCTCCCTTGCCCACCTTTTGGCAAATCTGACCATAATTATATCCTCCTGATTCCTGCTTAAAACCAAAAACTAAAGCAGGAAGTACCACTGACTCGCACAATACGGAAGTGGTCAGATGACACGGATACTATGCTACAGGACTGTTTGACCAGCACAGACTGGAATATGTTCCGGGATTTATCCAATAGCATTGACAAGTATACCACCTCAGTCACCGGCTTCATCAATAAGCACATCGACTACGTCGTCCCCACAGTAACCATACGTACATATCCCAACCAGAAGCCATGGATTACAGGCAATATCCGCACCGAGCTAAAGGCTGGAGCTGCCGATTTCAAGGAGGGGGACACTAATCTTATACTTATAAGAAATCCCCCTATGCCCTCAGAAGAACCATTAAACAAGCATGCATCAATACAGGACTAAGATTGAATCCTATTACACCGACTCTGACGCTCGTCGGATGTGACAAGTCTTGCAAACTATTACGGACTACAAAGGGAAACCCAGTTATGAGCTGCCCAGTGACGCGAGCCTACCAAACAAGCTAAATTCCTTTAATGCTCGCTTCGAGACAAGCAACACTGAAGCATGCATGAGAGCACCAGCTGTTCCGGACGACTGTGTGATCACGATCTCCGTAGCTGATGTAAGCAAGACCATTAAACAGGTCAACATTCACAAGGCCGCGGGGCAAGATGGATTACCAGGACGTTTACTCAGAGCATGCTCGGACCAACTGGCTCGTGTCTTCACTGACATTTTTTTAACCTCTCCCTGACCAAGTCTGTAATACCTACATGTTTCAAGCAGACCACCATAGTCCCTGTGCCCAAGAAAGCGAAGGTAATCTGCCTAAATGACTACCTCCCCGTAGCACTCACGACGGTAGCCATGAAGTGCTTTGAAAGGCTGGTCATGACTCACATCAACACCATCATCCCGGAAACCCTTTACCCACTCAAATTCACACACCGCCCAAACAGAAACAAAGATGATGCAATCTCAACCGCACTCCACACTACCCTGGCAGAGAACTGGCAGTGTGGTGCCAGGACAACAACCTCTCCCTCAACATGAGCAAGACAAAGGAGCTGATCATGGACTACAGGAAAAGGAGGGCCGAACACGCCCCGATTCACATTGATGGAGCTGTAGTGTAGCGGGTCGAGAGTTAAGGTCCTTGGTGTCCACATCACCAACCAACTATCATCGTCCAAACACACCAAGATAGTTGTGAAGAGGGCATGACAACACCTTTTCTCCCTCAGGAGACTTAAAAGATTTGGCATGGGTCACCAGATCCTCAAAAAGATTTACAGCTGCACTATCGAGAGCATCCTGACTGGTTGCATCACTACTTGGTATGGCAACTGCTTGGTATCCGACCGTAAGGCACAACTGAGGAGGACAAGCTTCCTGCCATCCAGGACCGATATACTAGGCGGTGTCAGAGGAAAGACCAAAAAATTGTCGAAGACTCCAGTCACCCAAGTCATAGACTGTTCTCTCTGCTTCCGCACAGGAAGCGGTACTGGGGTGCCAAGTCTAGGTCTAACAGGCTCCTTAACAGCTTCTACCCCCAAGCCATAAGACTGCTGAACAATTAATCAAATGGCCACCCGGACTATTTACATTGACCCCCCCACCCCCTTGTTTTTACACTGCTGCTACTCACTGTTTATTGTCTATGCATAGTCACTTTACCCCCATCTACATGTACAAATTACCTCGACTAACCTGTACCCCCGCACATTGACTTAGTACCGGTACCCCCTGTATATAGCCTCGTTATTGTTATTTTATTGTGTTCTTTTTTTGTTTATTTAGTTCATATTTTGTTAACTCTTTTTCTTGAACTGCATTGCTTGTTTTTAAGAGCTTGTAAGTAAGCAGTTCACAGTAAGGTTGTTGTATTCGGCGCATGTGACAAATAATATTTGATTTGTTTTCCTTATATGAACTGTAATTCAGCAAAAAAAAAAAATTGAAATCGTTGCATGTTACATTATATTTTTGTTCAGTATATATGACCAGGGTTGAAAATATACAGTAGGCTATAGAAATCCCTAGAAATACCAAAAGACACAGACAAATGTGTAATATTAATCTGTTTATTTTCACACAATTTGTAATGACATTTTACACTGTTTGCTTTCAATCATTTGCTTTCTTTATAACAATATTCTCAAAAATGTAAAACATTTATTTGAAAAAAAACATGTTTATGTAATAACATAATAAAATACTAAATATTGGACGAAATCATATGCTGTAAAGCGATATGACATATGTATCTCAAGAAGCATTACATTATCACTATATAGTCATAAAGGCTCTTACAAAGAAAAAAGTCAAAAGTACCAAACATTACCCAAACTCCCCTTGTGTGTTTGTGAGAGAGAATACATTTGTTCTTGCTTTTTGGATACATGATGTGCGCTTGACATAACGTCTCTAGTCGGGTGTTTAGGCATTAAAGGCCCAGTGCTCTTTGCTAAGAAGCACATTATTTTTCTTCTTGACCATTTTACTTTAAAAATAATCAGAGTAAGGTACGTAATTGTTACCCAGAAATTATATTTGATATTGAGAATAAAACAACTGCATTGGACCTTTAATACATATACAGCGCATTCGGAAAGTATTTAGACCACATGACTGTTTCCACATTTTGTTACGTTACAACCTTATTCCAAAATTGATTAAATTGTTTATTTTTCCACATCAGTCTTCACCCAATACCCCATAATGACAAAGGGAAAACAGTTTTAAAAAATGTGTGATTTTTTTAATTTTTAAACACATACCTAAGTATTCAGACCATATGCTATGAGACTCGAAATTGAGATCAGGTGCGTCCTGTTTCCATTGGTCATCCTTGATATGTTTCTATAACATGATTGAAGTCCACCTGTGTTAAATTCAATTGTTTGGACATGATTTGAAAAAGGCACACACCTGTCTATATAACGTCCCACAGTTGACAGTGCATGTCAGAGCAAAAACCAAGCCATGAGGTCAAAGGAATTGTCCGTAGAGCTCCGAGACACGATTGTGTCGAGGCATAGATCTAGGGATGGGTACAAAAACATTTATTCAGCATTGTCCCCAAAAACATAGTGGCCTCCATCATTCTTATGAAGTTTGGAACCACCAAGACTCTTCCTAGAGCTGAGAGATGAGTTCCTCTGTGAGAGTTCCTCTGTGGAGATGGGAGAACCTTCCAGAAGGAAAACCATCTCTGCAGCACTCCACCAATCAGGCCGTTAGAGTAGCTAGACGAAAGCCACTCCTCAGTAAAAGGCACATAACAGTCCACTTGGAGTTTGCCAAAAGGCACCTAAAGACTCTCAGACCATGAGAAACAACATTCTCTGGTCTGATGAAACCAAGATTGAACTTTTTGGCCTGAATGCAAAGAGTCACGTCTGGAGGAAACCTGGCACCAATCCTACGGTGAAGCATGGTGGTGGCAGCATCATTCTGTGGCAATGTTTTTTCAGTGGCAGGGACTGGGAGACTAATCAGGATTGAGGGAAAGATGAACAGAGCAAAGTACAGAGAGATCCTTGATGAAAACCTGCTTCAGAGCGCTCAGGACCTCAGCCTGGGGTGAAGGTTCACCTTCCAACAGGACAAAGACCCTAAGCACACAGCCAAGACAATGCAGGAGTGGCTTCGGAACAAGTCTTTGAATGTCCTTGAGTGGCCCAACAAGAGTCCGGACTTGATTTCTGGAGAGACCTGATAATAGCTGTGCAGCGATGCTCCCCATCCAACCTGACAGAGCTTGAGAGGATCTGCAGAGAAGAATGGGAGAAACACCCCAAATACATGTGTGCCAAGCTTTTAGCATCATACCCAAGAAGACTCAAGGCTGTAATTGCTGCCAAAGGTCCTTCAACAAAGTACTGAGTAAGGGTCTGAATACTTCTGTAAATGTGATATTTTTTACTCGTTGTGTGCAAAAATGTCTAAAAATCTGTTTCTGCTTTGTCATTATGGGGTATTGTGTATAGATTGATAAAATGTAATCCATTATAGAATAAGGCTGTAACATAACAAAATGTGGAAAAAGTGAAGAGGTCTGAATACTTTCCGAATGCACTGTACACTTAGCACCTTTTTGTTTCTATCTAGAACCTAAAAGGGTTCATTGGCTGTCCCTATTGGAGAAACCTTTGACAAACTCTTTTTGGTTCCAGGTAGAACCCTTTCCACAGAGGGTTCTATATTGAACTAAATAGGGTTCTAGCTGGAACCAAAAAGGGTTCTCCTATGGGGACAGTCAATGAACCCTTTTGGAACCTTTTTTTAAAGAGTTTAGGTGTGTGTGTGTGTGTGTGTGTGTGTGTGTGTGTGTGTGTGTGTGTGTGTGTGTGTGTGTGTGTGTGTGTGTGTGTGTGTGTGTGTGTGTGTGTGTGTGTGTGTGTGTGTTAGTGTCTGGACAGTGTACGGAGTGCGAAGGGTCAGGCGGTGCCTCACCCCAAAGCCCCTTGGGACATCTTGCCCTCCTTTCGCTTGTCCTCCTCTTCCCTCCTTCTCTCTTTCCTCCCTTTCTCTGCCTGTTCTCATTACCCTTACCTGCTGTCCTCCTCTCCTCTGTGTCGCTGGCGTTCCTCTTGCAGTAAGCTCAGCCCGAACCCAGTGGCCCTGTCGCCTGGGGAACAGCCACTGCATACCAATGACAAGGGTTAGAGAAGGAGAGAGTGTTCTGCTCTGCTCCGTCTCCCTTCAGCCACCCCGTCCCTTACACCTTGGCTACCTACTTCTCTTCGTCCTGGGGAAACAGAGACAGAGAGGGAGAAAGAGAGAGAGAGGGAGAGAGAGAACACAAGAGAGAGGGAAATAAAGAGTGAGAGGGAAAGAGAGGTAGATCAAAAAAGAGAAACAAGAAAAAAGAGAGAGAGGGAGATAGAGGCAGAGAGGGGGGACATACATCATCAGACCTAGTTTACCAACAGGTGCTGCTCTAGGACGTAGGACGTAGACGGCGGACGTAAAGGTAACGTAAAGGTAATGGCGGACTGAACGAAGTTATGTAGAGCACCTCAAGATAAAACATAATATTCGAAATATCTGCTAAATTAGACTAAAATATTAGCACTAAATAATCTGGTGGGTGTTGATAAAACAAGTTTACTGGAGAACAGAGACGAAGTAGAGACTCTGGACAGGGTGGATTAGGTTTAATTAAAAGCAATTTATTCAGAGGTAAAAATATCTGAAATAGCGTGCACGGACCCTTTCATCAAGCTCAAATGGAACTCTCTGAAAGAAGCCCAGATAACAGAGTGCATATACATTTTATACAGTACAGAAAGTAGGTTGAGTCTGGAAGTTCTGGTCCTCTGGTTGGTTCTGATGAGTTGGGCGAGGTCTCCTTCAGGCCAGTATCACTGTCCCATTGGCTCTGAGTAGAGTTCTTTGTCTTCAGAAATGTTCAGCTAAAACAGGAGATTTAGGTGTGTGCGTAGATGTTCCTATTTTATCTGTGTTTATGAAAGGTTTACGTCAGCCCTCTGTCCTTGGGTATGTGTGTGTCTCAGTTTCTCGTGATCTGCAGTACCAGGCACCCCTTTTCTTATCAGTCTTTATGAAAAGGCCTGTGACAGCCATCTGTCTCTGGGTGTGTGTGGGTCTCAGTTTCTCGTGATATGCAGTACCAGGCACCCCTTTTCTTATCAGTCTTTATGAAAAGGCCTGTGACAGCCATCTGTCTCTGGGTGTGTGTGGGTCTCCGTATCTGCTATGAGTTTGTGAGAAACCCTGTTTGGAAAGAAGTTAGTTATAACAATGTATTAGCAAATATGCTTGTGTTATAATAAATGATATTTATTACATGGGTGATAACCTTCAATCTGGATAATAACACAAAACAAATCCTAAGACTAGAGACATTTATCGACAAATATTACGAAAACAAGCAACACCCAAACATGACGGAGAATAAGACAGGGGAACCGAATCAAAAACGAAAACGTGACTCCTCAACCGACACGGATGATCTAATATTCTCAACACAGGCAATGGTAAAGGTCGAAACCGATCTGTTAAAATCAATAAATGACAAACTGGGTATACTTGAATTAGTTAGTAAAGATATAAAAGAGTTGAAGGCAAGCCTAGAGATGAGTGATGAAAAAGCTGCGGCTTTGGAGAAGGAAACACACGCGCTAAAAGGGACGGTCAATAAGATTGAAACCGAAATGAATGAATTTAAAAAGGAGAACAACGTTCTGAAGGAATGCTTACTGGACATACAAACTAGATCCATGAGAGAGAATTTGGTACTTACAAGTATCCAAGAGAAAGAAGGAGAGGTTCCTGAATCTGTAGTTAGAGAGTTCCTTTTTGCAGCGCTTCAGATACCGTGCGAAGTTATCGATAAGATCCAACTTGAACGTGTACACCGCCTCGGACAGAGAGGGCAGAGGTACGAACGCCCAATCGTTGCCAAATTTGCTTCATTTAAAGATAAAATAATGGTTAAAAGCCTGGGTAAAAGACTTGCTGGGACCAAAATTGGCATGAATGATCAGTTTCCGAAAGAAATTGCAGAACGGCGCAAAGTTCTGTATCCAATTTTCAAAGAAAATAGATTAAAAGCGAAACGAGTAGCTCTCGTCGTTGATAAACTATATATTGATAACCAGTTGTTCAGAGACACAAAGATTACTCCATGGTTATTTTAAAAATTACAAAGTTCTCATAGATGAGGAAAATAAACACAATTCATGCCCGGTTACTGATTGTAACAATACAATACAAAATATAGCTTTTCTATAAATCTTCACATATAACTAATTGAACACAAGCACTATTTCTATATAGTGAAGATAAAAACTAAGTAAACAGAAGGCACAGTATGTGTGGATGGTGTGGTGTGTGTTTATTTTTATTTGTTATGTTTGAAAAGTTGAGTGAGTGAGTAATGAAATTGTAATGAAGTTGCATATCCCAGAGCCAGTGTATTGCTGTGGGCCGGGTATGAGAGGGCTTTCAATGTTGTTCAGATGATGGATATACTTTTATAATGAATTACACGTCTTATTTATTTATTGTCCTATCATGGGGAACTACATTTTTAAAATAAATTATATCTAATTATTTATTATCCTATTTTAATGGTACGGTCCATGGCCCTATACCCTAGACACCCACATGAATAGCCCAGATACTAAGGAGAAGTCCCTAACTGTTTTATGTGCATGCTGTATGCGGTCTGTATGCAGCCAAAATGAGGTCAGGGACCAAGAGCAGCACTGCCCCCTCAAGATTCTGAGCCTGCTTGGCAGGGTTGGTCCTGCAAAGCCAAAGCCCCCTAAAGGGAGAGCATAATAAACAAGGAAATTCTCAAAGCTGCTAATGAGAACCTTGATGACCTTGTACCTAGCCGGTGGGGATTCCGGTGGGGTGCCCCCACCCAGGCAGTGGCAGTGCTGGCAACACTAGCTGCAGTAACCCATGGGGAGGGGGTCACACTCGGACATTCAGAGAGGGGGTACATTATTGTGGCCCTGGTGGCACGAAACCAATCGGACTGCATGGAGAGGCTTGGGAACATGGTCAAAATGGATGACCGTATTGTGGGTGTTTCAGGAAGAAGGTGTACATTTGACCTCCATCATCTAGGATGTGACAATGGTAAATAAATCTCTACATTTATGCTCATTTTTTGCGCGGTCTTGCAGGCCTTCTCATGCAGCTGCAACTGCAAGTACATTTGTAAATCATGACCCATCTTGAGTTGGGCTCTGGGATGGTGCAATTGTTGAGAGGGTGAGCTTATGGTTGTGTGGGGGTAAGGGCTGAATGTGTGTGGGTGTATGTGTGTATCCCACAACTGTTGCGAAGGAAGAAGTAAAAGATGTTAGGGACTATAGAGGATGATTCACAGCAATATGGAATAAAAATCGAGGTGAGGGCGATGGAAATGCATTTGGCAATGGATCTGCTTCGGTTCGGTGGATGGTGCTGTGTGCACTTTTCGAAGGATGGATCCCAGTCGGTCCGGGGCTGTGCGATGCGGGGGGTCGGGGGTGGTCTGCCGGGCATTGGGATGACAACCCAACTCGAGATGGGGGCTTTTGGCGGGTGGAATAGTGGGGACCAATTGGAGGTTTGCTTAGTGGAGATGCAAATGTCATGGTACAACTATATAGACACTCAATCATTATGTTACTTTTTAATAGGACGTTTACAAACATATATTTTGATAAAAATAATTGAAAGGTGTGTCTCATTATGGTAAGTGGTGAAATAAGTATAGCCAGTTACAATTGTAATGGCTTAGTAGATAATAAGAAAAGACGATCAGTATTTACCTGGCTAAAAGAGAAGGATTATAATATCTACTGTTTACAGGAAACCCATTCAACAGTTTTAGATGAAGTTTTGTGGAAAAAGAACTGGGGGGGCGAAATATATTTCTCCCATGGGCAAAGAAATTCAAAAGGGGTGATGGTTTTAATTAATAATAACTTTGATCCAAATGTGCAACTTGTCCAAACAGATCCTCAAGGTAGATGGATTATTTTAAATATGTTATTGGACAATAAACATATATGGCTTATTAACCTATACGGTCCGAATAATGATGATCCAAGCTTCTTTGACAATATATATAAGAATGTATCAACTCTACAAGCAACACTAGACTCTATTATTATAGTGGGAGATTTTAATACGGTCTTAAATACCTCTATGGACCGGAAAGGAAATCACACTACAAACTATCACCCTCAGGCACTTAAGGAAATCAGGAATGTCATGGATATATTGGAATTAGTGGATATATGGAGACTTAAATATCCTGACCTAGTGAGATATACATGGCGGAGGCTTAATCAAGCTAGTCGCCTTGACTACTTTCTTATATCATTCTCTCTGGCACCAAAAGTTAAAAAGTGTTTGATAGGGGACAGAATGCGGTCGGACCATCACATAATTGGCATATATATTACTCTTACAGAATTTCCACGTGGGCGAGGATATTGGAAATTTAATCAAAGCCTACTAGATGATAAATTGTTTAGAACTAGGACAGAAGAATTTATAACTGACTTTTTTAGACATAACATAGGTACAGCAGATCCCCATATTGTATGGGACACTTTTAAGTGTGCCTTTAGAGGCCATGCAATTCAGTACTCATCTATAAAACAAAAGCAATTTCGATCAAAAGAGTCCATATTAACAAAGGAAATTGAAGGACTAACAGTACAGTTAGATAACAATAAAAACGGTACCATAGAGGCACAGAATAAGTTAGAGGAAAAACAAAAAGAAATGGAGGAACTTATTCAAGAAAGATCCAGTGTAATATATTACAATTACAATTACAATGTTACAATTACAATATTACAATTTACAATAAAGCTAACTGGATGGAATATGGGGAAAAATGCACCAAATTCTTTTTCAATCTTCAATATAGAAATGCTACCAAAAAAAACGTATTAAAACTTGTTACAAATGATGGAGTCACGCATGATTCACCAAATGATATTTTGAAAGAGGAAGTAAAGTACTTTAAGAATATATTTTCGTTTCAGGCTCCTCCATCTCCACTAACTGAAACTAATTGTATGGATTTTTTCCCTAATAATAATGTAAAATTAACATCTGTACAGAAAGACTCATGTGAAGGCCTAATTACAGAGGAGGAACTACTTGATGCAATTGGGGCCTTTAAGGATGGGAAAACTCCAGGACTGGATGGCATACCAGTGGAAGTATACAAACATTTTTTTTATATACTCAAAGGACCACTATTAGCTTGTTTTAACCACTCCTATATAAATGATAGATTATCAGACACGCAACAAGAAGGTGTGATATCATTATTACTGAAACAGGACCCAAGTGGTATATATAAAGATCCAGTCCATTTAAAAAATTGGAGACCTCTTACACTTCAGTGTTGTGATGCAAAAATCCTAGCAAAATGCTTGGCGCATAGAATAAAAAAAGTCTTGTCAGATATTATTCATCCTAATCAGACAGGTTTTTTACATGGACGATACATTGGAGATAATATAAGGCAAGTACTGGAAACAATAGAACACTATGAAATATCGGGGACACCAGGCCTGGTTTTCATAGCTGATTTTGAAAAGGCTTTTGATAAAGTACGACTGGAGTTTATATATAAATGCCTAGAATATTTCAATTTTGGGGAATCTCTTATAAAATGGGTAAAAATTATGTATAGTAACCCTAGGTGTAAAATAGTAAATAATGGCTACATCTCAGAAAGTTTTAAACTATCTAGAGGAGTAAAACAAGGTTGTCCACTATCGGCATATCTATTTATTATTGCCATCGAAATGTTAGCTGTTAAAATTAGATCAAACATTAATATTAAGGGATTAGAAATCCAGGGCCTAAAAACTAAGGTGTCATTGTACGCTGATGATTCATGTTTTCTTTTAAAACCACAACTAGAATCTCTCCACGGCCTCTTAGAGGATCTAGATACATTTGCTATCCTCTCTGGATTAAAACCAAATTATGATAAATGTACCATATTACGTATTGGATCACTAAAAAATACACATTTTACATTGCCATGTAGTTTACCAATTAAATGGTCTGACGGTGATGTGGACATACTCGGTATACAAATCCCAAAAGAAAGAAATGATCTCACTCCAATAAATTTTTATAGAAAGTTAGCAAAAATAGATAAGATCTTGCTACCATGGAAAGGAAAATACCTGTCTATTTGTGGGAAAATCACCCTGATTAACTCTTTAATCATATCACAGTTTACCTATTTGCTTATGGTTTTGCCTACACCTAGTGACCTGCTTTTTAAATTATATGAACAAAAAATATTCAATTTTATTTGGAACGGCAAGCCAGATAAAATTAAAAGGGCCTATTTATATAACGAATATGAATTCGGAGGGCAGAAATTATTAAATATTAAAGCATTAGACCTCTCACTAAAGGCATCAGTCATACAAAAGTTATACTTAAATCCAAACTGGTTCTCTAGTAGATTGGTACGAATGTCTCATCCTATGTTCAAGAAGGGCCTTTTTCCCTTTATTCAGATTACACCTGCTCACTTTCGGTTGCTTGAAAAGGAAATAATCTCCAAAATATCATTATTTTTTAAACAAGCCTTAGAAAGTTGGTTGCAATTTCAGTTTAATCCACCTGAAAGGACGGAACAAATAGTACAACAAATCTTGTGGTTAAATTCAAATATAGTAATTGATAAAAAAACT
The DNA here is from genome assembly GCF_045679555.1 of Salvelinus alpinus. Classification (NCBI taxonomy): domain Eukaryota; kingdom Metazoa; phylum Chordata; class Actinopteri; order Salmoniformes; family Salmonidae; genus Salvelinus; species Salvelinus alpinus. The sequence continues at coordinate 87,977,501 of NC_092086.1, forward strand.
GTATTTATCGAAGAAATGTTTAAAAAAGGTATAATTTTTGTGAATGATATCATAAATAGGACTGGTGGAGTAATGTCACACATGCAGCTAACACAGACATATGGAAATGTCTGCTCTACCCAAAATTACAACCAATTAATTGCAGCATTACCACAAAAATGGAAGAGGCAGGTGGAAGGGGATAAAAGTAAGGAACTTGTATGTCGGCCTTATATTAAAGAACATAAATGGTTAAAGAAAAGTGTGATAAATAAAAACATATACCAATTTCATTTAAGGACCAAAAAACTTACAGCTGTGCCATATAAATTGCAAAATAGTTGGGAAGAGATTTTCGATGTACCCATTCCATGGCACATGGTTTATGAATTGATACGCAAAACAACGCCGGATTCAAAACTTCGAATTTTTCAAGTTAAATTATTTTTACAAAATTCTTGCAACTAATAGAATGTTATATATATGGGGGATACAATCTTCTCAGCTCTGTAGATTCTGCTGTGAGGAGGCAGAGTCATTAGACCATTTATTTTGGTATTGTCCGCATGTAGCTCGTTTTTGGTCACAGGTCCAGGAATGGTTGAAGAATTGCAACATTTGCGTAGAACTAACGCTACAGATAGCAATACTGGGGGATTTGAAAAGCCATAGTCAATCAATCAATAATATAATAATTATTTTAGCAAAAATGTTTATTTTTAATTTACAATCCGTGGAAGCTATGAGAATAGGAAGATTCAAATATTTTGTGAAGCATCACAGCACAGCTGAAAAATATATGGCAAATAAAAATCCGAAATGGATGATGTTGGAAGATAGATGGGAAAGGTTGAGTGGAGCTGAAGGGTGGGACTAATAACAAGATAAACAATGTAGGGCATACGGGATCTGTGAAATGTGTATAGGTGCGGAGCTATTGTGAAATAGCACAGTTACAAGTGGACATCAAACTGGATGGACAACAGAAATAGAGGAAGGACTAAGAACAAACAAGAGAGAACTATTATAAAGTAGACTGTGTCTGTAAATGTGTATAAGATGTATAAATTGAAGGTAAAAACAGAAATGTTTATCAGTTTACTCCAATTGGGGGATCGGTGGTAGGGTTTGCAGGGAATAATAATAAAGGTATACTCTTTAAAAAAAAGTATGTATGTCTATGTAGGTACAGTGGGGAGAACAAGTATTTGATACACTGCCGATTTTGCAGGTTTTCCTACTTACAAAGCATGTAGAGGTCTGTAATTTTTATCATAGGTACACTTCAACTGTGAGAGACGGAATCTAAAACAAAAATCCCGAAAATCACATTGTATGATTTTTAAGTAATTAATTAGCATTTTATTGCATGACATAAGTATTTGATACATCAGAAAAGCAGAACTTAATATTTGGTACAGAATCCTTTGTTTGCAATTACAGAGATCATACGTTTCCTGTAGTTCTTGACCAGGTTTGCACACACTGCAGCAGGGATTTTGGCCCACTCCTCCATACAGACCTTCTCCAGATCCTTCAGGTTTCGGGGCTGTCGCTGGGCAATACGGACTTTCAGCTCCCTCCCAAGATTTTCTATTGGGTTCAGGTCTGGAGACTGGCTAGGCCACTCCAGGACCTTGAGATACTTCTTACGGAGCCACTCCTTAGTTGCCCTGGCTGTGTGTTTCGGGTCGTTGTCATGCTGGAAGACCCAGCCACGACCCATCATCAATGCTCTTACTGAGGGAAGGAGGTTGTTGGCTAAGATCTCGCAATACATGGCCCCATCCATCCTCCCCTCAATACGGTGCAGTCGTCCTGTCCCCTTTGCAGAAAAGCATCCCCAAAGAATGATGTTTCCACCTCCATGCTTCACGGTTGGGATGGTGTTCTTGGGGTTGTACTCATCCTTCTTCTTCCTCCAAACACGGCGAGTGGAGTTTAGACCAAAAAGCTCTATTTTTGAATCATCAGACCACATGACCTTCTCCCATTCCTCCTCTGGATCATCCAGATGGTCATTGGCAAACTTCAGACGGGCCTGGACATGCGCCTGCTTGAGCAGGGGGACCTTGTGTGCGCTGCAGGATTTTAATCCATGACGGCGTAGTGTGTTACTAATGGTTTTCTTTGAGACTGTGGTCCCAGCTCTCTTCAGGTCATTGACCAGGTCCTGCCGTGTAGTTCTGGGCTGATCCCTCACCTTCCTCATGATCATTGATGCCCCACGAGGTGAGGTCTTGCATGGAGCCCCAGACCGAGGGTGATTGACCATCATCTTGAACTTCTTCTATTTTCTTCTATTTTCTAATAATTGCGCCAACAGTTGTTGCCTTCTCACCAAGCTGCTTGCCTATTGTCCTGTAGCCCATCCCAGCCTTGTGCAGGTCTACAATTTTATCCCTGATGTCCTTACACAGCTCTCTGGTCTTGGCCATTGTGGAGAGGTTGGAGTCTGTTTGATTGAGTGTGTGGACAGGTGTCTTTTATACAGGTAACGAGTTCAAACAGGTGCAGTTAATACAGGTAATGAGTGGAGAACAGGAGGGCTTCTTAAAGAAAAACTAACAGGTCTGTGAGAGCCGGAATTCTTACTGGTTGGTAGGTGATCAAATACTTATGTCATGCAATAAAATGCAAATGAATTACTTAAAAATCATACAATGTGATTTTCTGGATTTTTGTTTTAGATTCCGTCTCTCACAGTTGAAGTGTACCTATGATAATAATTACAGACCTCTACATGCTTTGTAAGTAGGAAAACCTGCAAAATCGGCAGTGTATCAAATACTTGTTCTCCCCACTGTATGTGTATGTATATATGTGTATATGTATGCATACGTGAATGGATATATATATTTACCCCAAAAAATATGGGGGATTGGAAATGATGCAGACAATTACATTGGAAACAACATTCTTTCCGCAATATTAAGCTGATCCACCCCCCCAAAAATAAAAAAATAATAATAAAAAAATAAAAATAAAAATAAATTTTAAAAAAGTATTTAGACCACATGACTGTTTCCACATTTTGTTACGTTACAACCTTATTCCAAAATTGATTAAATTGTTTATTTTTCCACATCAGTCTTCACCCAATACCCCATAATGACAAAGGGAAAACAGTTTAAAAAAATGTGTGATTTTTTTTATTTTTAAACACATACCTAAGTATTCAGACCATATGCTATGAGACTCGAAATTGAGATCAGGTGCGTCCTGTTTCCATTGGTCATCCTTGATATGTTTCTATAACTTGATTGAAGTCCACCTGTGTTAAATTCAATTGTTTGGACATGATTTGAAAAAGGCACACACCTGTCTATATAACGTCCCACAGTTGACAGTGCATGTCAGAGCAAAAACCAAGCCATGAGGTCAAAGGAATTGTCCGTAGAGCTCCGAGACACGATTGTGTCGAGGCATAGATCTAGGGATGGGTACAAAAACATTTATTCAGCATTGTCCCCAAAAACATAGTGGCCTCCATCATTCTTATGAAGTTTGGAACCACCAAGACTCTTCCTAGAGCTGAGAGATGAGTTCCTCTGTGAGAGTTCCTCTGTGGAGATGGGAGAACCTTCCAGAAGGAAAACCATCTCTGCAGCACTCCACCAATCAGGCCGTTAGAGTAGCTAGACGAAAGCCACTCCTCAGTAAAAGGCACATAACAGTCCACTTGGAGTTTGCCAAAAGGCACCTAAAGACTCTCAGACCATGAGAAACAACATTCTCTGGTCTGATGAAACCAAGATTGAACTTTTTGGCCTGAATGCAAAGAGTCACGTCTGGAGGAAACCTGGCACCAATCCTACGGTGAAGCATGGTGGTGGCAGCATCATTCTGTGGCAATGTTTTTTCAGTGGCAGGAACTGGGAGACTAATCAGGATCGAGGGAAAGATGAACAGAGCAAAGTACAGAGAGATCCTTGATGAAAACCTGCTTCAGAGCGCTCAGGACCTCAGCCTGGGTTGAAGGTTCACCTTCCAACAGGACAAAGACCCTAAGCACACAGCCAAGACAATGCAGGAGTGGCTTCGGAACAAGTCTTTGAATGTCCTTGAGTGGCCCAACAAGAGTCCGGACTTGAAAGTGATCAAACATTTCTGGAGAGACCTGATAATAGCTGTGCAGCGATGCTCCCCATCCAACCTGACAGAGCTTGAGAGGATCTGCAGAGAAGAATGGGAGAAACACCCCAAATACATGTGTGCCAAGCTTTTAGCATCATACCCAAGAAGACTCAAGGCTGTAATTGCTGCCAAAGGTCCTTCAACAAAGTACTGAGTAAAGGGTCTGAATACTTCTGTAAATGTGATATTTTTTACTCGTTGTGTGCAAAAATGTCTAAAAATCTGTTTCTGCTTTGTCATTATGGGGTATTGTGTATAGATTGATAAAATGTAATCCATTATAGAATAAGGCTGTAACATAACAAAATGTGGAAAAAGTGAAGAGGTCTGAATACTTTCCGAATGCACTGTACACTTAGCACCTTTTTGTTTCTATCTAGAACCTAAAAGGGTTCATTGGCTGTCCCTATTGGAGAAACCTTTGACAAACTCTTTTTGGTTCCAGGTAGAACCCTTTCCACAGAGGGTTCTATATTGAACTAAATAGGGTTCTAGCTGGAACCAAAAAGGGTTCTCCTATGGGGACAGTCAATGAACCCTTTTGGAACCTTTTTTTAAAGAGTTTAGGTGTGTGTGTGTGTGTGTGTGTGTGTGTGTGTGTGTGTGTGTGTGTGTGTGTGTGTGTGTGTGTGTGTGTGTGTGTGTGTGTGTGTGTGTGTGTGTGTGTGTGTGTGTGTGTGTGTGTGTGTGTGTGTGTGTGTGTGTGTTAGTGTCTGGACAGTGTACGGAGTGCGAAGGGTCAGGCGGTGCCTCACCCCAAAGCCCCTTGGGACATCTTGCCCTCCTTTCGCTTGTCCTCCTCTTCCCTCCTTCTCTCTTTCCTCCCTTTCTCTGCCTGTTCTCATTACCCTTACCTGCTGTCCTCCTCTCCTCTGTGTCGCTGGCGTTCCTCTTGCAGTAAGCTCAGCCCGAACCCAGTGGCCCTGTCGCCTGGGGAACAGCCACTGCATACCAATGACAAGGGTTAGAGAAGGAGAGAGTGTTCTGCTCTGCTCCGTCTCCCTTCAGCCACCCCGTCCCTTACACCTTGGCTACCTACTTCTCTTCGTCCTGGGGAAACAGAGACAGAGAGGGAGAAAGAGAGAGAGGGAGAGAGAGAACACAAGAGAGAGGGAAATAAAGAGTGAGAGGGAAAGAGAGGTAGATCAAAAAAGAGAAACAAGAAAAAAGAGAGAGAGGGAGATAGAGGCAGAGAGGGGGGACATACATCAGTGTTTTAAGTGACTACAGTGGGACGGGGCAGACTAAAAGGTTGTCTGGTGTCTCCCTGTGCACAGTGGGCATCTAGATCTGCAGAGCCACATGCCCCAAACGACTCTGGCTAATTACCCAGCTCCAGGCTGTCTGTCTGGCAGAGCAGCAGCCAACACACCTGACATTTCTACTGCCTCACGGCGAGACAATGCGCCATGTGGACCAAAATGGAGTAAAGTATAATTAAAACACAGAGACTAATATAATTTAAACACAGAGACTAATGTCTCCAAATGTAAAATAATAATATGGCGAAACTGAGGGTAAGGTTCGAGATGTTAATGAAGTAAATAGTGTTCTTATTCTTGGCAGACCTCAGCGTTACAGTGACTGTTATTTGGTTTTACCTGTGAGTGAGCATACACTGAGAGAGAAAGAGAGGGAGGGGGGGCTCCACAGTACCTAAACAAGAAAGGATAATGACAGCAATTAGTGAGAGAAGGAAAACCAGGAAAAAAGGATGTTAACAATGACTGGAGGACGAACATTTCAGGACCATTCCGGGTAAAAAAGTAATTTGGATTCATATATATGAGTCACACAAACATTCAGGCAGAGTAATTCACATCATAACCATTCAGTGTGTGAAATATAAGTTTATTTTTTCATTTTTCATTTGACCTTTATTTAACTAGGCAAGTCAGTTAAAAACAAATTCTTATTTTCAATAACGGCCTACGGCCTAGGAACAGTGGGTTAACTGCCTTGTTCGGGGGCAGAACGACAGATTTTCTCGTTGTCAGCTCGAGGATTCGATCTTGCAACCTTTCGGTTACTAGTCCAACGCTCTAACCACTAACCACTAGTCTACCTGCCGCCCCTGCCATGAAATATGAGTAAACAGATTGTGTGTCCATGTGACCAACTGTGCATGGGTTGGGCAGTGCAGTGCACTCGAGGAAACACAAGGAACTTCCTCTGTCATGATTTCTTTGTAGTGACACAAAGGAAGCCAGAATGCAGGATTTGTGTGTGTGTGTGTGTGTGTGTGTGTGTGTGTGTGTGTGTGTGTGTGTGTGTGTGTGTGTGTGTGTGTGTGTGTGTGTGTGTGTGTGTGTGTGTGTGTGTGTGTGTGTGTGTGTGTGTGTGTGTGTATGAATGTGTGTTTGTGCAGGTCTGTGTGCAGTATCTCTGGGACTAAGTCTACAGTCTCTTTATTGACCACGTCCTTGCCGGGTAAAAGGTACATTCATTGGTCCAAGTGTCTGGTGGCCAACTAACCAACGGGTTAAAAGCATTTCTCTGTGGCGACACAGCCAAGCCAGCTGTAGGTCACATTCAAGTCCCAGAGTCTAATTATCCCAGCCAGTTGCGGTTCAATAACTCCAGCAAGCCTGCAGCCCAATACCGCGTTTCCGTGGCAACACCTCTGACGAAGTGAGAGGCAGGGAGGCAACCGTGGATGTGGGGAGGAGGGAGGGAATGGGGGGGTACCCAGCTAGAACACCATCATCAGCCGCACTTACATAGATAGAATGCACACATAACACACGCACATAGACATGCACTCACACATGCACGCACAGACACACACTCATGCAAACTTAAAGTGCCAGTGGACATGCTAAGGTCTTTTAGTGAACAATAACCATATATTCAATACCACTGTCTAGACATCAGTGTCTCTATACTCCATCCCTATGCCTGTGGTTAAAACGATGTCTCAGTGCAGCCAGAGGTAGATACTGTCCATTCGATAGTGTGTTCACACTCCAATGTTCATCTTACTGTAATGAACTTTATTCCTGGCCACCGCTGACCTGAGCATAAAAGGCAAAACTTGTCCCTTTGTGTTTTTGTGCCGTTGATTATGGTTATATTGTCTAAAGTCCTAAATGGTATATTGTCTTTAGCACTACATTACCCCCCAAATGGATTAAAACAGAAAATTACATTTGCTTTCATGGGGACGAACACCGGGGTGTGTGCGGGGAAGTGTCATTTGTGTGTTCAGGTGACTGGCTGGCTTCCTGCCGCAGTGTCTGGAAACTCAGACATAGTGCCCCCCCCCCCTCCCCCCGCCACACCCCGTGCCTCAGTGGTTCGTCCCCTCCACCCCCCATACTCAACATGCAATCATACACACCTGCTGTTCCCCCCCATCTACCTGAGATAAGAGATCCGCTGAGCTGCAGCTCCACAATGCCTGACAATCAATGGTAGAAAACAAGACGATAATTCCTTTTAAATCCATCTGATTTCTGTGTCAACTCTGTCCAATCAAAATGTGCCCTCTTTAGAATAGAATGCAATCTTTTTCTTCACACACCATGGGTCCGTCGGCGAACACACTTTAATTTAGAATAATCTGGAACCAGGGTTTATCCACGGCTGGTCAGGGATGGAATCAATCTTTTCTGCTGTAAGAAACTGATGACTAACACAGAACATGGAACTACATATTGAAAGATATTTATGTAAGAAATGCCTTGATGAATGTGGTTCGCAGTATATCACACATTTTTGCTGAGCCAGAGAATCTGAATGCTGTACAAAATGTCACACTGGTTGTTAAATGGAAATAGAAATGGATAGATGGTTGGAGTTTCACTGAATACATTTATTGTGTCAGAGGCATATTTGATCTCCTTTTTGTTAAACTACACTCTCCAGGCCTCTTCCTAAATGTCTGAATGCACAAATATGTATCCTAATATGTCCAATTCCAATCCATATTACTAGAGATTTATATGGTTTAATTACTCTAAATCAGTGGTTTCCAACCTTTTTCGGTTACTGTACCACCAACTAAATTTTGCTCTACCCGAAGTACCCCTGAAGTACCCCCTCATGTGCATTTTACCAGTAAGCCTATGGTGTCATGAGTCTTCGGTTGTCACTAGTTACCACAGCCACATAGTCAAAATTGGCAATATATAAAAATAAAAATAAATGCATGATTTCTTAATTTAAGGTTAGTGTTAGGCATAAGGTGTGGTTAGGGTTAGGTTTAACATCAGATTTTAAGAAGATAAATTGTAGAAATAGGCAGGATTTAGCCATATGTATGACTGTGTCTGTGATTGTGGTAACTAGTGATTACCTAAGTGTCGCGCCCTGATCTGTTTCACCTGTCCTTGTGCTTGTCTCCACCCCACTCCGGGTGTCGCCCATCTTCCCCAATTATCCCCTGGGTATTTATAACTGTGTTTTCTGTCTGCCTGGGCCAGTTTGTCTTGTTTGTTCAAGTCAACCAGTGGTTTGTCTCAGCACCTGCTTTTCTCCAGTTGCGCTCTTTTGCGTCCTGGTTTTGACCCTTGCTTGTCCTGACTCTGAGCCTGCCTGCTGCCCTGTGCCTTTGCCTTTACTCTGGATTACCGACCTCTGCCTTACCTGACTCTGAGTCTGCCTGCCATCCTGTACCTTCGCCCCACTACTCTGGATTATCGACCCCTGTCTGCCTTGACCTGTCGTTTGCCTGCCCCTGTTGCAATAAACATTGTTACTTCAACACAGTCTGCACTTGGGTCTTACCTGAAACCTGATACTAAGTCTTAGTACCCCTGGTTGGAAACCATTGCTCTATATGGCAAAATGGTAAGAGGGGATTTTGATAAATGACATAATAACACAATGTAGAACTGCTGTTGCTATGATCAATGGGAGAAATTACAAGACAGTATGTTTACCTCTTTAACTTGAGGACCCACCTCCACAGTGGTTCAATATATAATCTCATTACATAAAGTCAAAACCAGCTTCAGACAAGAGGTCTGTCCTATTGTACCTTCTGTCTATATTTGCTTCAAAGGAAGGAATTAGCATACCTCTTTTTTTTTTACATAAATAATATAAACAATTGAGAAAACAATTGCTGATGTCTAATGATACAAATAAAGTGCCACAAGGTATGAGGTGGTTTCTTATTTGTCAGCACTGATAGTTTTTCCCTGCTCATTTTCAATGTTTCGTTTTCTTTGTTCATTTTCTTTTTGCAAGGTAAACAAACACTTCTCCATCAGAGGTCATCAACCTTCAACATATTAAAACGAGACGAGTGAGGGAGGGAGAGTTCATTGTTTGAATTGTGAATTGTCTAAATTTACAGGGATTTTACACTACATCTCAGAAACCTGCAATGTTTGAGCTATTCATTTATTTCAATGTGTCTGTCTTAAATTCTATCATTATCCCTCGTTCTCATTTGATGTTGTAGAATCCACTAAACAGAGGAAGACGATAGAGGAAGACCAAAGATATAATTCGCAACTTGTAGCCTGGAGATAACCAAAAGTCATATCCAAAATTCTCTTTTACTCTATTTTGGGATTCTCTCCATGCTGTAGTACAGTATTTTAGCCTTTGAGGCTACTGTACTGCATTTCAGTGCCAAAAAAATCCATCTAATTTGCACCAGTTTTTAATTGTAAAATGAACTTGAAATTTCACAAATGTTTTCTAGGGCTAGGCTATTCCCTATTGAACAGTGTTAAAGGCTAAAGCCCTGAGGGTTGCTGAGATGATTTCACTGTGTAATATATTTATGTATTGACTCCTTTAGATGAGGATATGGGCTGAGAAGAGCAGGGCAGCCAGCCTGCTTTGTTAGTGTTGTGGGAGCTAGCAGCCTAGCGCTGAGTTGAAGATTTCATCAGTGGGTTTCCTACGAGTGCTAGCTGCCTCCGTGCCTGCCAGGCTTCGCCACGTGTCAGACACATCCTAATAAAACTGTCTAACTGTTTTGTGGGCACCAGCTCTGCACTCGCTGCGTCGTGTCTGACTGCTTGGTATTCATGGGGGCATGGCACTCACTCCTTTAGCTGTTGCTGGGGGCTCTGTGGCACAGACACAGACTGATTAGTTGGCATCAGCACTGTTCACTATGAACACCAAACAGGGAGTAGATAGGGAAAAAACATAATTAGTGAGTGTGTGTGTGTGTGAGAGCGAGAGAGAGAGAGAGAGAGAAAAGAGAGAGAGAGCGGGCATAGAGAGAAAATCAATTGTTTTGAAACTGCATTTCTAATGTGGGTAATTTAGCAGAAATGTGTTTTTTATTAAAGCAAGCTGCATCGGGAAAAGCAGAAAGTAAAAAAAAAAATAGGTCAGCTGTGAGGGTGAATGAATTTACACCTCTTTAACAGTGAGATCAGTGTTAAGGACAGGGGGAATTTGTATGAGTTTGTAATTGGATTGTCTTGGTCAAAAGTTATTTGATTTTGTATAGCGACATATAAGGTGTTTTCATTTGACATCCTATCTGAAATCTTCTCCATCTCCCTGAATTAAGATGAATTCCTGAGGGCCTTTCCTTTATTTCAAGGAAGTCGATAATTTGACATGGAATAAGGTTTTTAAAAAGCCTTTACACATGTATGAAACATGACTGAAATAAGTGAGGGCTAGAAATTCATCAACTATGCAATGCAAAATACTTAATTTATTTTATTTTTATTATAATATATAGGTAAACTGCTTGAACATCACCTAGTTTCCATAATAATCTTGTAGATCTTTATATATAATGTTGGTAAATAAATAAAACCAATTTAGAAAACAATATGGTAAACTGTTTACATGGATAAACAATGTTATGTGCTGAACAAACGTGTATTATAATTCCATATAGTGTATAATTTATAGTGCAAACACAGTAATTCATAAAAACTGTTTATTTAAAAAAAAAAACGCTTTGTCTCATACAGTTAACATTGATGAAAGCAAATGTTTCCAATTGGAGAGTAATTGAAGAGTATTGTTATTCCTAAGTTCAGGTTTGCTAGGTTGTGGTTCTTAACATGTAATTGAGTCTTCAGGGGAACTTATTTCTATCAATTTAGTTTCACATCATAAAGCAGTTACAGGGAGGGTCAAATTAAAGCATGCTTTCAGATGACTTTATACATCATTGAAAGATGAACTTGAAGAAATATCTGTCTGCTATATTGTCAGGTCCATAATTATTGGCACAATTGATAAAGATGATAAAAAAAGACTGTTGGAAATAAATAATACAAATACTGAGCTATAATGCATGCAAATAAAGTGAAATTATATAATTTTTATACTAATACAACAAATAATCAAATACATCTCAAAAACAATTCAAAAAATTATATGAGTTTGGAGAACACATTAGGAGGGATCTTAGATCATCATCTTTCCAGATCCTTGATATCCTTCATGCGCTTATGGACTGCCCTCTTCATTTCACACCACAGGTTTTCAATGGGGTTCAAGTCCAGAGACTGAGATGGCCATTGCAAAATTTGGATTTTGTGGTCAATTAACCATTTCTTTGTGGATTTTGATGTGTGCTTGGGGTTTTTGTCTTGCTGGAATATCTGTCGGCGGTAAACCAGGTTTTTGGCTAAAATGTCCTGGTATTTGGTAAAGTTCATGATGCCATTGACCTTAACAAGGGCCAACAGGACCAGTGGAAGCAAAATAGCCCCATAACAAATATGCACCACCATATTTTACTGTAGGTATGAGGTACTTTTCTGCATATGCTACCGATTTTCGACACCAAACCCACCACTGGTGTGCGTGGCCAAGGGTTCTATTTTGATGTCATCTGACATGGCCAAGATCTTTGGCATCGAAAAAGAAAGCATATGCAGAAAAGTTCTTCATACACCTACGGTCAAATATGGTGGTGGATCTTTGATGTTATAGGACTATTTTGCTTCCACTGGTCCTGGGATCCTTGTTAAGGTTAATGACACCATGAACTTTACAAAGTACCAAGACATTTATAGCCTAAATAAACTAGTAATTTCATAAATAAAAAATAAATGAAATAGCTCAGGTCTTGAAAATATGGGCAACCCTTTTCCCCTCCGTATCCACAATGTGCGTAAATGAGGCCCATACAGATGACTTGCCTGTCGGTTTTTCCTCCCTGTACTCTCTTTCATTCAGTTTCTTCTTCGCATCAGCAAAGAATGACTGTTTCAGAAACTCACTTTATACAGACTAGGGGCTATGACTCTTTCCCGCTGCAGCGTCCTCCTCTCCCGTAACAAGTAGCCTATTTTACTCTGCATCATTTGCAGTGACTAGTTTTCATGAAGCGAATACCATTATGCAGTTTTGTCACAAAATTATATATTATTTTGACACATTAGGTTTGATGAAAGGGGAGCCCCTGACAATCATTTAAGATAATAAAATATAGGCTACATTACAGTAGACAAATAGAAAACAAATTAAAAAATCTTTCTTCAATATAATAATTCAGAAGGTTAAACTCATAAAACTGTGGACAACATGGCTTTATTTTGTAGTCTTACTGTAGGCACGCCAGGCTGGAGTAGATGTGCTCAAAGATGCCCTCTGATGGTTCGCACAAGCATTAATGGCAGCAGTGGCTGACAGCAAAATACTATGACGTCACGCACTGTAACGTGCAGTACCGTACCGTGGCATACCGCAGTGTATCGCGATATGACGCAACTACTAAGTGAGGACCCACTGTAAGGGCGATCATACATTGTACACATAGGGATGTGAGCGAGTGCTAAATCGTTAGTAAAGCTCATCAAGAAAGAAACCTACGTTTTCATTTCACTACCAACAATGCTCTCTTTCGGTCCCCCTTCCTCATCCCACTTTTCTCTCTCTGTCTTCCACTTCCTCCCTTTCCCCATACATCCTGATGTGTGTAACATTGATGTCAGCAGCTGTTCCATCCCGACTCCACCCTTGGCAGGCACATTGGGTTGCTACTGTAGTCGTTCGTGCCCTCCGCCAGCGTCCCAAGAGCCTAACCCGTGATTTTTCATGAAGAGAGCTCACAAGTTAGGGTCTCAGGGAGCAGGAGAAGTACAACAGGGTCCTGGCACTGAGGAGCCGCACACGGTCAATCAGTCGGACAGGGGTGTGAGCAGCATGGCACCCTTCTCTCACTACCACCACCCCTTGGTGCCTCCCTCCTGCCCCAAAACCACCTCCACGTGTCTGTCTGGCCAGTGTCCTGTCCGTTCTGACCGCTTGGGTAATGTGCCAAAAGGCTTCGTCAAACAACAGTCGCCTGCTGTGGAAGAAAAAAATCCCTATTTATCCCCTCCTTCACTGCAGATAACTTATTCCTTCATTTCAGAGAGCTCAAGTAAAAGATAAGCTGAATGGTCCGCACACAAAGAAAGGCATAGACAGACGTATCAGAACACACAAACGCCACAAACACAATAAACTGTAACACCACAGCAACAAGATAATAATAGCAGAGACAAAGATGAAGAAGGAGATATGAGAGAGGTCAAAGAGAGGAAAAGAGAGGAATAAGGTTCGCTGGAGACGATCAGAGTTACATTTTCCACGTCGCAGGGCAGAGCCAGCCTCAGACAGGCGAGCCAGCACTCTGCGCTAACTAGCCTTTGTGCTAGCAGAGGAAAGCCCCCCAGCCAGGCAGACAGTCTTGCCTCTTTGTCCTCTGAGCGTCGACATGCACGCGGATCATCAGTCTACATCTCCCTCTCCCCCTTGGGATGAATGGCCCCAGTGCTGACCACTGCACCGGACCCTCCAACCCGTCGCCTGCACTGACCACTGCTGATCACCACAGCCACCGCCAGGGAGGAGAGCTGACCACCTGACGGCCCCAGTCTGAGGGCTTCCATTACGGGGGTGACCGGAGACTCTAACCCCCCCCCTCCACGGATAGCCTCAGTCATAAATGAAATAATAAGAAAATGTATCATTACGTGACGCCGCCCCACTCTCTTGGCTGACCAGCTTTTGCGGAAGTGGCAGGTAAAAAGCGATACTAACCAGAGTAAGATAATAACAAAAGAAACACAGAGCAGAGCATCTTCCAGAACTCGTGCTCCCCCACTCCACGCCTCTAACTGCACCCCCCTCCCCCCTTCACACACACTGCTGTCTCTACTGCTAACAGTCTCCCCCTGCTTACACCCAATCCCCCTCGCCCCACTGCCATGGTGGCGAGCTCTGCACGGTACAGAAATAAGTTGTCACCACCACAGAGCTGAACAAGAAGCCACATTCAGTCACAGAGCTTCCCTCTCATCACAAATACAGAGTTCAGACACACACAGAGTACAGACACAGGCGGTGGTAACCAGAGCCACACAATCATATTGCCATGAAAGAAACCAAACTGCCCTGTCATGAATCTTAACAAAGCACCGCAGCCAAAACATTTACATGTCATTTTCACCCCTTGTTCACCCTACACAAACCCTCCTCACCCCTCCCCCTCCCAACTCCTCCCACTAATAGTTAGATAGATGCCTTTTTCAGGGGAACGCGGAGCAAAGCGGACGCTTCCGGAAACGCGAGTGTTCTTTCTGTCGCCTCACACTCCTCCGTGTCTGTGCCGACTACGCCTCTGTCATCTATCTTAAAGCGAGGGATGAGGGGGAAAAGGAGAGAAAAAGTAGCAGGGAAAAAAGAAAAACAGAAAGGGAGATGCTGAGGAGTCCGGGGCTGAGCCAGACGCAGGTCAGTGAGGTGGGACACCTCTCCTCCCCCTTCTCCCCCTCCTCCACCCCCCCCCCCCTCTCCTCCCCTCACCACTTGCATCATCAGCTCCATCTCACCTCCCCCCTTAGGCTCCAGGACCACCAGCCGTGTCGTGACAGTGATCTACCCTGTTTTTTTCCACGTAGGTCCAACACCAACACCACAGTGACAACAGGGCCATCACAAGAAAATGGTGATGCCAAAACATTTCGTCTCCCAAAACACTGCCCACATGCTATTCCCATCACCCCCTCCTCCCCATCCCCAGGTCTCTACCTGTCTGCTCGTTTCTGTGACTCCCGTCTGTGGCTGCTCACTCGCCCAGAGTGGTACTACGCTACAGCAGCGGGAGTCTGCAGCTATAGCCCTCCCTCTCTCTCTCTCTTTCTCTCTCTCACTCCCATACAACCTCGGTTGGCGCACACGTTCCACCTGTGCTGATGATCAATTCCAACGCCTGGCTGGTTGGCCAAGGAGCAGGATGCTCTAAAGTGTCTCATGCTGTCACACAACAGACACACAACACAAGGCATACTGACATATAACACAGAGTACGGACGCCATCACAGACATGTAAACACAAAACTCAGACACAACAGTAGTTGTACGACAGTACTCGACAAAACAGTAGTACACAGACAAATTGACAGGGACAACAGACCAAAAACTCCTAGAGACTCTGTCGCAGTCCCCCAACACACAAGATACAGACACCGACAGACAATGACAGGGTCACCTAACACTGAAAACTGACACTGTCATAATATTATGACCTAAGCGCTGAAGCGTGCACACCGACAGATGACAGTCTGACAGGACTGTATTTCATCAGTCAGACCATACAAAGTATACCATAATAGCTTTAAAAAAAGATTCAATAGATGCTCAATTAACAGCATACACCTATAGAGATGCTGAATGACACACAAGCAGAGAAAAATCACAGAAATCACAGGACATGATTGTTTGTGAGATTCTCTGCTTGGGTAGGTTTTGGACAGAAGTGGCTATCTGTTTCTCTCTTTCTAGCAGCCCGTCTATCTATGCCCTTAAGACTCCACACCACATCCACACTACAGTGCTGCAGTTAATAAAGGAGGACCTTTAGCAAAAACATTCCGTCATACTGTAGACTCCCTGCTGAATACGGATTAGTTAGAGACATATAGTCTCACATAGGCTATCTGTACGTCTTTGTCCTGCACACTCCAACAGCGTTCAAGCTTCACTGTCCTCCCCATCCGAAACACTAAAATGATGCAAGACACAGCAAATGGAACAAAGTCATAAGACAGAGCAAAACAAAGGAACAGACAACGTGTTTTTTTTCTCTATCTGAATGAGATCTGCCCTTGGCAGGTCATCCTAAACTCAGAGCCCCCGATCTATCAACCTGAACACCCTGGATGGATTAGGGTTGCGACCCCGTACGACAAAGAGGGGAAAGGTAAAGGGGGCCTGCAAATATCATCATTGATTGGTTATTTGCTTTTATTCAAAACTGCAAAAACCCCACGTCATGGCTTTGCTGCAATGCAGAGATCCTTCAGAAGAATCACTCTGGTGCTTCACACACAGGCATCTGTATTTGAGCTCAGAACAAGGTCAAGACTAAGAACGTCAACAGTTAAAAAAATATGCTATATTACATTATCTTCCTCCTGTAGCCAACGTCACTACCATGGCAAGGTTGAAGTCTATATGCGAGTGGGTAAGGGTTAGTCCATTGGCTCATAGCAGGCCTGGTGATGGCGATGGTGATGCTGGGGGTAGGGGTGTATGAGAGAGGGGAGAGAGAACAACGGGTGGGAGGAAGAAGGGGAGAGAGAATGAGGGGAGGAAGGGAGAGGGGAGAGAGGACTGGTGATCAATCAGCTTCATTACAGCCGTGTCACTGTAAAGTCTAGAGCTACCGCTGCCCCGCCTCGCAACACACACACACATACACACACCACCGTGCTTCCTTAGACGCTCCAATCAGCGAAGAGCTAACACCCCTCCAACACACACACGGCTAGACATCACGCTTTGACCCTCCTCTCCTTCCCCCTCCTCCTATTCCCTCTCCTCCCGTTTCCCCATATCCTCTCCATTTTTCTAGTCTAGACTGTATAACGAATCTTGGAATACCACGGTTGGTCATTTTTTTACTGGCTGAGGAAACGTGTACAATGTCATAAACACGAATGACCCTGGTTTGTCTTTAATAAGTTAAAGTAAAAATCTAAAGGATGAAGGAATGTGAGTAGCAGGCTGGTACAGCATCTCCTCAAGCCTCTATGATGCAGCACTGATATAAAAGAGAATGTTGTCATGACAGGAGTACAATGATTTACACCACAGAAATAACCAGACTGTTCTATGTCTCAAAGATCCCCAAAAAGAGCTTGCAGCAGAAGGCAGTGCAGACAATGACTTTGAGAAGCATTATGCACTATCAAAACGCTATGACACCACCCATTTTACAATAAGTCTGAAATCAGATGACGGTGTCTTACGACACGCGTCAATCACACAGGTATCCAGGTATCCAGGCAGACAGACAGGCAGGCAGGCAGACAGACAGGCAGGCAGGCAGGCAGGCAGGCAGGCAGGCAGGCAGGCAGGCAGGCAGGCAGGCAGGCAGGCAGGCAGGCAGGCAGGCAGGCAGGCAGGCAGGCAGGCAGGCAGGCAGGCAGACAGACAGACAGACAGACAGACAGACAGACAGGCAGGCAGGCAGGCAGGCAGGCAGGCGGCACCAGTGGTGGCGAACAGGGAATGTGAGTAGCACAGTGGGGGGCGGGGGAGGCCAGAGATTGAGATGCACAGCGCCTCCCTAGCCTTTCCCTCCTCTCATCAGCCAGCGGGACATTAATGACAATCATGTCTTGTCACACTAGCTGACTGGCAGTCGAGGCGGGCGGGCTGGTGGGACCAGTCAGAGGACCCTGCCCTTGCCCCTGCTCTTCTCGATCAATACCATTGATCTGTCCCAGGGGTCAAGGGGCAAGAGCATATCGATAGGGGAGAGTGGCTGACGCAGCAGCAGGCCGAGGAGGATGAGAGGATAGGAGGGGGGGCTGAATGAATCCAGACAGATCAATGACACACCCGTCTGCCATGGATGTGTTATGGTTATTCATTTGCCATTAAACTAATCACATTAAGGGGATATCTCGTCTTAAGGAAAAATACTAGCAGCCATGCAGAGACCTCACCAAATCACAGTCTGCTACAGCCATATGAAGTGGGGAATTTGTAGAGAATTAGTAGCTACCTGTCTGGCCAGTGACAGCAGTGGCAGGATCTAGTCCCTCATGTTTTTATTTTCTATCAAAGTCTCTGGTGTTTACTGAGGGCAGAACCAGCAGACATTTGGCCTTGTTGAAATGGCCCTCACTCAGACAAAAGCATTAATTAATTGAATTTGCTTATGTGTGTATGTGCATGGGTACTATATCCAACAATAGACTTACTGAAAATACTCAAGATACACTTCTCTTAATAGGGTTGATTTTTTTACACATGCGTTGTGGCAAAAAAATATTTCACAACGATGACATCAAGAGGTCAACATTACTTTTGCTAATGCAGCTGGACCTGGCTTAAATTAAGAGAGATTTGATATTCCCACATTTCATTCCTGTGTACAGATGACATAAAATTGAGGGTCCTCGCTATCTCGGTTCCTTGGGATGTCCCTACCACATTGAAGTGTACATGTAAAATTGTTAAGGTAAGGATTAGAGCTAAGGTTAGGGTTAAGGTTAGGGCTTAGGGTAGCACAGCAACAACCTTAAATTGATATGTGGCAAGAAATAAAGATAACTTGTTTTGATGGTAAGTTGCATTTCATAAGAAGACAATTACATGCCTCCTCCCTAATATAATTTGCTTGGAAAACATTTCATCTTTACAATTTTGCCTGGCATGACACAAATGAAGTCAATAAATTCTGCTAGCATGACCTAGGATGCAGGATATATCCTTAATACAATGAAATCAGTCCAAGGATCTTGGAGCAACTGGCCTGTTACAGAGCTCTCTCAGTCAGTGTGCTGTTCTGTTAAGGAGGCCTTGGTTGGTGCAGTGAAAGCATAATCTCTCTTTCCCCAAGTCTCTCCTTTCCTATCTAATCCCATGATTTATTTGTCCAACCATCCCATAAATGGAGGCGCAGCTGGAACCAATGACTCCTACCCTGCTTGGCATGGCCGCTGAGCCAGCTGGACCAGGGAGCGCTGAGGCAGCAGAATTCTCTAGGACCACGGTCCTCTTCGCCTCGGCCCCACTAGTTAGCTACATCTGGACGACCCATTCAGTTCAGAGGTGAGGAAATATGGAGAAAAACTGAACTCTTAAAATAAACTCTGGGCTCCGGCCCAACGCAGCTTGGCTCCTCTAGTCTGTTTAATAACTGTGTGTGGAGGGTTGAGGAGGAACAGTATGAAGCCAACCAAGGCTTTTGAGTACCTGGCTGTAATTTGGAAAATGTACGTGTATAGTACATACTACAACAGAATTATATTTGTTTCTGAAAAACTCAAGTGAAAAGTGAGAAGATAGATCAACAAAAAATGTGTCTATAAATTGGGACTGGAATTAAGACATACAGTATTTCACGTTAGGTCTCTTCCAAAAATTCAGACATGGTTAATTGAACGTTCTACACATCATTCAGAACATGAACCTAGATCCTTTCACTCAGTCTGAGCCCCAGAGGGCCAGACTGACTGAAGTGCAGCACTATAGTGGGTGACTTGACAGAGCAGAGCAGTCACCACACAGAGATCCCACCCCAGTAGGAGAGTCAGCTAGGAGGCCCCATGCAGATAAAAGGCCCTTCCTCTTGGGGTTTCCAGGGTTTTAGCAGGATCAAGCTAAACAACACACTGTCAACCTGTTGGCATTGTGAGTCGTCTGGGGCTGAGGGGGGTTGTTGAGCCTACATGGAGAGGCCTCTCACGCTCTGCCATTGAACACCCATTAATATCACTCTGCATTTGTTTGGCCCCTAATTGATAGCTGCTAAGTCCCTTTCACTGGGCAGCCTGTGTTGATAAGAGGCTCCATCAGCTGAGAGGCTCTCGGAGGCCCTATAGGCTAGCTGTTGAGATACTGCTGCAGGGCTGTGGTTCTGGGTGGAGCAGGCTGCTCCAAGTAACTGGAAGGTTCTGTCAGGCTAGGTCCGTTATGGGTTTAGTACTATGTTTGAAAGGCCCCTGGTCTTTACCAAGACATCTTGATCAAGACATCTTGGTCTCGCTGTAATGATAGTGTTTTGGTATTGGTAAAGCCGTGAATAGCAAACCAAAGTATGAATAAAGTCATAGTGGATTGGATAGCTAAGGTTGAGTTGGAGTGCGAATCTGACTCCCACATCCACTCTAGAATGGAGAGATGCTTTCCAACTACTGACAGTGCAAGTGAAAGAGACAATAATATCCAACGATACCATAACAGCGGTGTACTATAGATGAGAGGTTTACATTACAGTATCACCAATCAACAAAGCCAAAAAACAATGACATGGTGCTCTGATGAAGAAAGGAATTACAGCAACACCCTCTTGCTTTCAAATCAAACTTTATTTGTCACGTGCCGAATACAACAGGTGTAGACCTTAACGTGAAATGCTTACTAACAAGCCCTTAACCAACAATGCAGTTCAAGAAAAAGTGAAGAAAATATTTACTAAATAAACTAAAGTAAAAATAATTGAAAAAAATAACACAATAAAAGGTACAGGAGGTACCGGTATCGAGTCAATGTGCGAGGTACAGGTTAGTCGAGGTAATTTGTTCATGTAGATAGAAGTAAAGTGACTATGTACAGATAATAAACAGCAAGTAGCAGCAGTGTAAAACAAGGGGGGGGGTCAATGTAAATAGTGCCGGTGGCAATTTGATACATTTTTCAGCAGTCTTATGGCTTGGGGGTAGAAGCTGTTAAAACTTCTCTAGGATAGGGGGCAGCATTTTCACGTTTGGATGAAAAGCGTACCCAGAGTAAACTGCCTCCTACTCAGTCCCAGATGCTAATATATGCATATTATTATTAGTATTGGATAGAAAACACTCTGAAGTTTCTAAAACTGTTTGAATCATGTCTGGGACTATAACAGAACTTATTTGGCAGGCAAAACCCCGGGGACAAACCATTCAGATTTTTTTTTTTTTGAGTTCACTCTCTTTTCAATGTGTTTTCATTGGGAATCCAGATTTCTAAGAGACCTTCCTGCAGTTCCTATTGCTTCCACTGGATGTCAACAGTCTTTAGAAATTGGTTGAGGTTTTTCCTTTGAGAAATTAAGAAGTAGCCATGTTCAGAATGAGGCTCCAGTGAAATGTACTGTTTGTTAGAGGCGCGTGACCAGAAAGCATGCTACACATTGTTTTTCTCCGGTATTGAACACAGATCATCCCGTCTTCAATTTTATAGATTATTTACGTTAAAAAATACCTAAAGTTGTATTACAAAAGTAGTTTGAAATGTTTGGACAACGCTTACAGGTAACTTTTGAGATATTTTGTAGTCACGTTGTGCAAGTTGGAACCGGTGTTTTTCTGGATGAAACGCACCAAATAAATTGACATTTTGGATATATATCGACGGAATTAATCGAACAAAAGGACCATTTGTGATGTTTATGGGACATATTGGAGTGCCAACAGAAGAAGCTCGTCAAAGGTAAGGCATGAATTATATCTTTATTTCTGCGTTTTGTGTAGCGCCTGGAAGGTTGAAATATGATGGTCTGGTGATTGTTAGCTGGGGTGCTATCCTCAGATAATAGCATTGTTTGCTTTCGCCGTAAAGCATTTTTGAAATCTGACACGTTGGCTGGATTCACAACAAGTGTAGCTTTAATTTGGTATATTGAATGTGTGATTTCATGAAAGTTCAATTTTATAGTAATTTATTTGAATTTGGCGCTCTGCATTTTCACTGGATGTTGGCCAGGTGGGACGCTACCGTCCCACATATCCCAGAGAGGTTTAAGGAGCCTTTTGGACCTAGAGTTGGCGCTCCGGTACCGCTTGCTGTACGGTAGCAGAGAGAACAGTCTATGACTTGGGTGACTGGAGTCTTTAACCATTTTTGGGGCTTTCCTCTGAAACTGCCTAGTTTATAGGTCCTGGATGGCAGAAAGCTTGGCCCCAGTGATGTACTGGGCCGTACGCACTAACCTCTGTAGCACCTTACTGTCAGATGCCGAGCAGTTGCCATACCAGACGGTGATGCAACCAGTCAGGATGCTCTCAATGGTGCAGCTGTATAACTTTTTAAGGATCTAGGAACCAATGGAAAATCTTTTCAGTCTCCTGAGGGGGAAATGGTGTTGTTGTGCCCTCTTCACGACTGCCTTGGTATGTTTTGACCATGATAGTTCATTGGTGATGTGGACACCAAGGAACTTGAAACTCTCGACTCTCTCCACTACAGCCCTGTTGATGTTAATGGGGGCCTGCTCGGCCCTCCTTTTCCTGTAGTCCACGATCAACTCTTTCGTCTTGTTCACAATGAGGGAGAGGTTGTTGCCCTGGCACCACACTGCCAGGTCTCTGACCTCCCTATAGGCTGTCTCATCGTTGTCGGTAATCAGGTCTACCACTGTTGTGTTATCAGCAAACTTAACGATGGAGTCGTGTTTGGCCACGCAGTCGGGGGGAACAGGGAGTACAGGAAGGGACTAAGCACGCACCCCTGAGGGGCCCCAGTGTTGAGGATCAGCGTGGCAGACGTGTTGTTGCCTACCCTTACCACCTGGGGCAGCCCGTCAGGAAGTCCAGGATCCAGTTGCAGAGTGAGGTGTTTAGTCTCAGGGTCCTTAGCTTAGTGATGAGCTTTTTGGGCACTATGGTGTTGAACGCTGAGCAGTAGTCAATGAACAGCATTCTCACATAGGTGTTCCTTTTGTCCAGGTGGAAAAGGGCGGTGTGAAGTGCGATTGAGATTGCATCATCTGTGGATCTGTTGGGGCGTTATGCAAATTGGAATGGATCTAGTGTATCCGGGATGATGCTGTTGATGTGAGCCATGACCAGCCTTTCAAAGCACTTCATGGCTACCAACGTGAGTGCTACGGGGCGGCAATCATTTAGGCAGGTTACCTTCGCTTTCTTAGGCACAGGGACTATGGTGGTCTGCTTGAAACATGTAGGTATTACAGACTCTGTCAGGGAGAGGTTGAAAATGTCAGTGAAGACACCTGCCAGTTGGTCCACGCATGCTTTGAGTGCACATCCTGGTAATCCGTCTGGCCCCACAGCTTTGTGAATGTTGACCTTTTAAAGGTCTTGCTCACATTGGCTACCGAGAGCGTTATCACAAAGTCGTCCAGAACAGCTGGTGCGCTCATGCATGCTTCAGTGTTGCTTGCCTCGAAGCGAGCATAAAGGGTATTTAGCTCGTCTGGTAGGCTCGCGTCACTGGGCAGCTCGTGGCTGGGTTTCCCTTTGTAGTCCATAATAGTTTTCAAGTCCTGCCACATCCGACGAGCGTCAGAGCCGGTGTAGTAGGATTCAATCTTAATCCTGTATCGACGCTTTTCCTGTTTGATGGTTCGTCTGAGGCCGTAGCGGGATTTCTTATAAGCGTCCGGATTAGTGTCCCGCTTTCAGTAAATTTCTAATTCAGTATGAAATGTACTATAGACTAAGAAAATGGATCCACATATGCATTTTGTTCTCCTTTGTGGTGATCCGACTCATTTTACAAGCTGTGACCGACTGCCAGAAAGAAAGAGAGAGCCAGAATCAGAGCCCTGATCTTAGTAGACAGACCTTCCAAGGCTGGGGCAGGTTTAAACCACAGACCAGACCGCATATCACTACTCCTCCCCATCGTCATTGTAGGGGACAAGGGTCCATAGATTATAACTAAGTCTCAGTGCATGGAAACATACAGACGGTTCCCTCCCATGCTGAATAGTTTAAACATTACAGCAGTCTGTCTGTCTGCTGAAGCAGTTTGGGGAATGGCCTTGGTTCCAGGCAGGTAGTTAGGTGGGATAATCAAGCCCCTAAACCCCTTGAGAAAGGCACTTAACCTGGTTGAACCTGGGAACTATATTCTGCAGTGCAAATGGATATGTAATGAAAGCTGTGGGCGATGTCAGTTGTTTTCTGGAACAAAAGCATCTGCTAAACAGAGAATCTCAGATTTATTATGATTATTACATTTCATACTTGATGTTTATGTCCAACCATCTGGGCCTCAAAGTGTGGCTGGGATTCGCCGCTCAGCTCACAGGAGATTGGTTGTGATAATGTCAACCCACATGAACAAATACTTACTATATAATTCTGTAGTATACTGTAGAATATATACTACACTGTAGCATCCCTCGATCATGTGTAGTAATTACTATAGAACACTGTAGTATACTGTAGAATACTACAGTTAATACTACAGTATACTACAGTCTGCAAAAAACACTACAGTAATGTCTGAAACAAGTTGTTTTACTATAGTAATACTACAGTATTTAATTTGCATATACCCCCCATATCCCAATTTGTGCCGCCCATAAGTGAAAAACCTACATGCCAAGAGTAGACCATATTGTGTTCCCTACAGGTTATAGAAAAGAGCAGAAGCTCTGTACTATCCATTCCAACCGCAGTCCAAGAGGTTATGGACAATTTGCTCTTTTAGTATTTGTCCAGTAGGTTCCCTCAAGGAGAAAGCCCCCACTTATATGTCAAAGATAATAAAACAAAAACACTATAGTAAATAATACAGTTGCCTATACTACAGTCTGCAAAAACACTACAGTAATTATTATAGTATATGCTACAGTTTTTTTACTATAGTAATACTACAATAGTACCATAGTATGCTACAATAATATCTGCAAAACACTATGGTAAATACTACAGTATACTACAGTCCACAAAACACTACAGCTGTGTTCAAATACCCATACTAACATACTTACTATACTATACTACATACAATGAGACTGCAATTTCATCGGTTAACAAATTAGCAGTAAATCAATTAGTTTCTAAGTAATGCTTAATTCTAAACAACTGATAAGATCTTACATTCATACAGAAATACAAATGCAAAGACCCTCAAAAACACCAGAGGAAATGGCAATGAAAGGGAATTGTGTAACAGATACCTGTACTCAAACATTCTTGAAAACCTCATTTACGTAACAGTCTCATACTGTTTTACAAAGCATCTGTACTATTTGTTCATTTTATTATACTGTAAATGAACAGTCTCCTTTCAGTTGAGTGTACTAGTGCTTTGCCTGTCTACCGGAAGTTGATGCTGTTGCTATACAACTTCTTGCTAGTTTGTTAGTATAGCTAACAAATTACTAGCCAGACATCTTACGACTTATTTGTCCATTGAGAATGCACAATGACTATATCACTTAGCTTAGCTAAGAATGACGTGAATAATCAAGTCAATAAACATTGGGTAGTTAGTTAGATAGCATATAGTTAATACTGGCAAGTTGGATGCACAAGTAGTCAACTAACGTTAGAACAGTAGCTAGCTAACAAACCGGTACATAAAAGCAACTGCTGTAATGATATGCGGTTCATAAGGCTAGCGTAGCAAACAAATTGTCAGACAACATAACGTGTAACGTAACTTATTTGAAAAGGCATTACTTTATTACATTGCTGAACATTTTCTTAACATTTGTCATAATTAGTTAAAAACTTCTTAAGACTAGGGGGAGACATTTACACTTTTGGATGAATTGGTGCCCAAATTAAACGGCCTCGTACTCTGTCCTAGATCATATGATATGCATATTATTATTACTATTGGATAGAAAACACTCTGAAGTTTCTAAAACTGTTTGAATTATATCTGTGAGTAAAATAGAACTCATATGGAAGGCAAACTACCAAACAGGAAGTGAAAATTCGGAAATGGGTCGCTGTGAAAGGCATCACCTATTCAATTGCCTTATATTTATGGATCTGTATGCACTTCATACGCCTTCCACTAGATGTCAACAGGCAGTAGAACGTGGAATGAAGCGTCTAGCCTGATGTGGGACCGAATGAGAGCCTTTGGAGTGACAGGTCAGGCATATTGCCAGTTCTTGGCCACGCACATTGGGAATGTCATGTCCTTGTCTGCAATGCGTTATATAGACATGAAGAAATGCTCCGTCTGGGACGTTATTGGATATATATGAGAAAAACATCCTGAAGATTGATTCTCAACTGAGTTTGACCAGTTTATTCGATTTGTAATATCACTTTTTGAAGTTTTCGTTCATTAGCGTAAAGTTCTATGGACACGTGAACTACACATGCTAGCCAAAGTTGCTAATTCGACAGAAGTAATGGACATTATAAAACAAAAAAACGATTTATTGTGGAACTAAGATTCCTGGCACTGCATTCTGATGAAAGATCATCAAAGGTAAGGGAATATTTATGATGTAATTTCGTATTTCTGTTGACTCCAACATGGCGGAGAATGGCTGAGCGCTGTCTCAGATTATTGCATGCTGTGCTTTTTACTAAAGTTATTTTTTAAATCTAACACAGCGGTTGCATTAAGAACCAGTGTATCTTTAATTATATGTTAAACATTTACATTTAGATTTAAGTCATTTAGCAGACGCTCTTATCCAGAGCGACTTACAAATTGGACATGTATCTTTCATCAAAGTTTATGATGAGTATTTCTGTATTTCACGTGGCTATCTGTAATTACTTTCGCTATTTTGGAGCCATTTCTGAACATGGCGCCAATGTAAAACCACGATTTGTGGCTATAAATATGCACATAATCGAACAAAACATAAATGTATTGTATAACATGATGTCATATGACTGTCATCTGATGAAGTTGTTCAAAGGTTAGTGATTCATTTTATCTCTATTTGTGGGTTTTGTGAAAGCTATCTTTGCTGTGAAAAAATGGCGGTGTGTTTTTGGATATTGTGGTGAGCTAACATAAATATATGTTGTGTTTTCGCTGTAAAACATTAAAAAAATCGGACATGTTGGCTGGATTCACAAGATGTTTATCTTTCATTTGCTGTATTGGACTTGTGAGTTCATGATATTATATTATATTATATGGCGCTAGGCTAGGCTATGCTAGTCAGCGTTTCTGATGACAGTTATCCCGGCTCCGGGATGGGTAGTCCAGAAAGGTTAAAGCAATGAGTTTGGATCTGCTCGTCGGACTTCGGCTGCATTTTCTTCAAATCTGAAAATGTTGTGAAGCCATGCCCATTTTCTGAAGAATTGCATTATTGACCCCAAAAGCTCACAAATAGTTTCCACTGCTTGTATACTTCATATTTTGGCGAATTCAGTATGACATTTGGGAACATTTGGCATACTAAGTATACTATGACCATTAAGCATACTACATACTCAATTTATGTCAGAAATAGTACAGATAGTGCGGTTAGTATGAGTATTTGAACACAGCTTACATAACTATAGTAATACTCCAGTATTTATACTATAGTAAACTATAGTATATTGAACTAAAAGATTTTACTGAGTTACAATTCATAAGGAAATCAGTCAATTGAAATACATTCATTGGGCCCTAATCTATGGATTTCACATGACTGGTAATACATATATGCATCTGTTGGTCACAGAAACCTTTATAAAAAAGGTAGGGGCGTGGATCATAAAACCAGTCAGTATCTGGTGTGACCACCATTTGCCTCATGCAGCGTGACACATCTCCTTCGCATAGAGTTGATCAGGCTGTTGATTGTGGCCTGTGGAATATTGTCCCACTGCTCTTCAATTGCTGTGCAAAGTTGCTCGATATTGGCGGGAACTGGAACACGCTGTCGTACACGTCGATCCAGCCTTTCCCAAACATGCTCAATGGGTGACATGTCTGGTGAGTATGCAGGTCATGGAAAAACTGGGACATTTTCAGCTTCCAGGAATTGTATACAGATCCTTGCGACATGGGGCCATGCATTATCATGCTGAAACATGAGGTGATGGTGGCGGATGAATGGCACGACAATGGGCCTCAGGATCTTGTCACGGTATCTCTGTGTATTCAAATAGATTTTGTCCATCCACAACAGACGCAATCAGGACACGCAAGTTGAAATAGCAAAATGAACTCTGAACCAACTATATAATTTGAGGAGAGGTCAAAACACATTAAACATTCATGGACATTCAGCTAGCTAGCTTGCTGTTGCTAGCTAATTTGTCCTGGGATATAAACATTGGCTTGTTATTTTACCTGAAAAGCACAACGTCCTTTTTTGTTGTTGAATTTTTACCCATTTTGAGTCAACAAAATTGTGTGTTCTCTACTCTGATAATTCATCCACAGATAAGAGGAAACCTAGTTAGTTTCTAGTAATCTCTCCTTCAGTCTTCTTCTGACTTTATATAGCGGTTGGCAACCAACTTTAAGGTGCATTACCGCCACCAACTGGACTGTGTGGACCTCAGATCATCTTTCAATCCCCCACGTGGGTACAGAATATACTGTACTCCTAAAAACCAATGAGGAGATGGGAGAGTCAAGACTTGCAGCGCATCACGATGCGTCAAAAATAGAACCAAGGTCTATTTTAGCGCCTGGCTATGCAGACGCTCGAGCAGTTTGGATTAAATTATTGAATAACATGTATGTGTACATTTATATTGAAACACTTGCGCACGCAACGTGGGTGGTGTGGTCAGCATCTTATGGTAGAGAAATTAAAATAAAATTCTCTGGCAACAGCTATGGTGGACATTCCTGCAGTCAGCTTGTCATTTGCACGCTCCCTCAAAACTTGAGACATCTGTGGCATTGTGTTGTGTGACAAAACTGCACATTTTAGAGTGGCCTTTATTGTCCCCAGCACAAGGTCCATCTGTGTGATGATCATGCTGTTTAATCAGCTTCTTGATATGCCGCACTTGTCAGGTGGATGGATTATCTTGGCAAAGGATAAATTCTCACTAACAGGGATGTAAACAAATGAGTCCACAACATTTTAGAGAAATAAGCTTTTGTGCATATAGAAAATGTCTGGAATCTTTTATTTCAGATCATAAAACATGGGACCAACACTTTACATGTTGCATTTATATTTTTGATCAGTGTATCTTTTCATGTGGGAAGGCCCTGGCCTGCACTGGAGTCGCCTTGACTGACGGAGGCTACGAAAACACAGGAACGCTCAAATGACTCAGGGAGCAATGTGAAACCAGGGGAAACTGGTTGTGTGAAATAGGTTCCACCACAAAATGATGTCTTGGTGAGAAATTGAAATTGACCTTTAGCAATAACAGAATAGCTTGACAGTATTAGGATGTGAAAAACGTAACAGATTCCCTTACTGCGAGCTCCATCACCAGCAGTAAATGGTGAATTGCTGTTTTAACATAATACAAATTATATTAGATCTATTACATAATGGCCTTACAAAAAACACATCCACACGATAGCAAGACACTATAATTCATTTTCAAAAGCATGAAGAATCGTGCATTCACTGTATTCCCTCTGCAGATAAATCAGAAATTCCTTTAATATGCTATATATTCATGGATAGTGAAAGAACAATGAAAAAAATCCTTTGTTTGCTGTGTGCTTTTTTTGTGCTTGGAGAGATACTATACAGTGGATGTCTAACATTACAGATCCTCTGTGTGATTGACGCAGTGTGGTCATTCCTCCCTCCCTACCAGAGTGGATGACAACCACTCTAAAAATACACAACTTTTCAACCTAACACTAATTGAAGGTTTTGTGCCCCTGAAGGCAGACTGACCGTGGGTCTACTGGCAGGAAAGGTCAATTAGAAGCCGGTGTAGGGAAAGGAAAGGCTATAACACGATACCCATTGTCACCTCACAAAACACTCCAACAATCCATTCTAATGAGAGCATACAGATAAAACAAAGCTAATCTAATTGTGGATCATCATGAGACTTGATATTTGTGTTTTCTTCAAACAGCTGCACATTTAAAATAAGAAACATACATAACTCTCTCTTTTCCCATTATGTAATACATTTAGGTAATTTACTTCCTATATTTATCATCTTTTATCATGCACACTTAAATTAAAATAGTGCACAGAGAAAAAACATTGATGGTGAGATTTTGACATCATGGCCCTCAAAAACAGTTGGCTAATGTAAACCAAGCCAAGCTATGCTTTGAAAGACATGATGAGGGTCATCTCTTTGCTTGATGTCATGAGTGTGCTCCAAGGAAAGCTAGAAGGTTGTACCGTTAACTCCCAGGGTGTCATTCTAAACCATACAACCTACTACCTCAACCCGGATGCACACATTTTCAGTAGGCCTTCTTCTTGTCTTGTCCTCTACTTCCAAACCAAGAACAATAGTATCTTCTGAATTGTACTGTAGTCTCCTTTTCCATCCTGGAGGATAAGGTTGCTTCCATTAACATCAAAAGTTTGGAATATGCTATTAAATAAAAATGAAACATTATGGTTCATGCTTTGTTATAATAATCAAAATGTTCTATTCTGCCTGGAGCTCTTTAACACCACACAGGACACCAAATATCTATTAGCGCAAGATTAGTCATTTTACAAATAAAGGACATCAAAGACACAAAAGTTACCATAAAAAATATGTTGTTCACACCACAATGACAGAGACCCACAGAGGCGAGCTTGTGATGTCAGATTCGCCACAAGATCGGATCTACGGGTTTTTGCCAAGTGGTTAGTTGGAAAGTATCAAAATAAATATGTTAAATTACACAGAAAAATACAACGTTACCTTATGCCACAAACCTGAGCCAAACTGTGTCCATAGATGTTACTTTATGTATGAGTCTACTGTCCCATGCATGCAACAAGCCGTCAAATCAAAATAATGTTGTCGATAGGTTGATGTCCACCAATACCTCTGGTATGTCATCCTTACACTATCCTAATCAACAATAAAGTGAGGACAATAAATCCCCTCAATCACTAAGTGGATAAATTCAGATAAATGTGTTGAATCGTATATAAGCATTGAATCTGAAGTGTTTTGGGCAGACCAGAGAGCTGTTGGCTACAACACAACAAATTAAGCTGGAACAGCACAATGGAAAGAACCAGACAAGACCGCAGGGCCGAATCTCCCAGAAACGATCTGAAAACATACGGTACCTATCTAAACTAAGTAAGATCAAAATGAATATAGCTACAAAACCTAAATAACGTAAATTATATATTGATTGAATGTACAGATGAGACGGCAAAGATAAAGAATGACTCCACAGATTTTCGTCTGGCCTATAGACATGTCACAGAGACTATGTTGAGGAGGGGAACACAACACAATGTCTGTGCCACATCCAAGGCCCACAGTTAAAGAAACTGCTGTTGGATATTTTGGTAAATCAGGATACACATAACACAATGTATTGTAGAGGGTAACTTCTTTCTGAAGGTAACTTACCTTGTTGATTGTGTGCCTTACAGGGTATGGAGTAATCTCACTCTCTTCCTATCTGAAAACACAAAAAGAAAATAACAACATTAATAGGCTTGAACAATACCAGCAGTTTCACACCCTACTGCACGGCCTCATGGTTCCTGAAATGGGAGGATTAAATCAATAGCAACAGTACAATAAATTACCTAACAAAATATTTGCAACTGAAAATACATGTTGGTGAATAATAAAGCAACAAAAGAAAAAGACAGAATGGCTTCACAAAAACCCTGATAGTACCGACAATTGTATTGCAACAGTATTCTTTCCATTCTTATACTGGTAATGTCAAATCATATAAAAGCAGATTCCATTTACAGTTTCACCCGCTCATATGAGGAGCATCAAATGCTTCAGCAGTTCCCTCCCAGATAGAACATTTGCATGGAATTCCATTTTTCAGTGAGAATAATAATAATGTTGTGGAGGAGATTTATCTCCCCGTCTAGTCCCCAGAGAGACACGCCAGGGAGTCCTGCTTTCCTCCTGGCCATCATGCAGCACTGAGGCGGAGGCTGTGGCAAGAAGATAGGATAGGTTAGCCCAACTAAGCCTAGATAGCAGCAGCAATCTAGAAAATCATGGCAAGGAGCTGAATAAATCTGCCCGGGTGAACAGGATGCCATGGCGAATGGGATGCCAGTGTAATGGAGCATGCCATGGTCACCTAGGGTTAACGGTGCCAACTTCAGAGTTCCAAACACATCAGAATATTCCTGGCCGTGGCTGCATGGTCGCAGTGCGACAAAGCCAGATATAGAAACAGAACAGTGCGAGTGTGCCAGTGCCAGTGCCACTTACCCCCAGATCTCTACTAACCATTTGACATTCATCTCTATTTGGTTTGGATTGTTCTGACCTCTCTTTTGTACGCGGCCGACAGACAGACAGGAAGCAGGATTGAGCTTGAATCAAAAATAGATGAAACGTGGGTGCCATGCAAAAAAGCATCCGCTTCTGATAAAATAAAAGTCAAGCTATGTTTTTGTGCCCATCTCCATTGGCAAGTCGGGTTAATTTCGGCACCGCACTATCCGCCATTTTCTAAGCAAACACAAGAATGAAAGAAAGACAAAAAAAAGAAAGCATAACCCTTTGCTGGCATCGCATTCTCTCTTTCTCTTCCTCTTGCACCATAACAAAACCTTGGCCGAGGGGGTCACATGGTTTCCTACCAGAAAGCCACAGCATTTCCATAAAGCATTCTGCTGACATTGTGAAGACATCTTTTGTCTAAATCAAAACCTTGGCCAGCCCAGCCTGCCCGAAAATTTGGCACCTTCAAGGGGGAGGGAGTGCAGAGGGAAGGGGTGGTGTTAGGAGTCATGGCAACCCCTACCTGGCAGGCTGCCCATCATCTCGAGGTGGGGAGTAGCCGGGTCTAATGTGGTGTCGAGCAGGAATGCCTGGAGCCTTCCAAAGTCAATTTAATGTTCATGTTGGGACCGTCCATTTCGCCTCATATACGGTACCAGTTGCCTTTTTGATAGAATAAACGAAAAGGGCTTTACAGATGACACCTTCTGTCCCTTGCGCACATGTGCGCAAACACACACACACACACACACACACACACACACACACACACACACACACACACACACACACACACACACACACACACACACACACACACACACACACACACACACACACACACACACACACACACACAGAGAGCTTGGAATATACATGATCTACAAGCCTTAACATTCATGTATAATATCATCTGTACTAGGTCTTCTCTGCTGTCTGTCTGGTCTGTGTAACCGGGCATTGGTCCTTCATACAGCTCTTCTCCTCATGTTCTCAGCTGTAAAATGACATTTCTAACCATTTCTACTTCCAGCTATCACGACAAACAGCAAGCCTGCTGCTGTGGCTGGGAATGTACAGATAAAGTCAAAACTATCCTATGTTGCTGTGTCTCTCCTGTCAAAGAGTCATGAATAAATAACAGTGTGGAAAGTTTCTCCTTTTTTTCTCTCTCTCTCACACACACATGCACACAGGGAGGCCTTGGTACAGTAGGAACACACACACAAATTGGCCATGGGGTCCTCCTTCGTACTGTACAGTAGGAGTAAACACACACGCACGTATGCGTATGCACACACACACACACACACACACACACACACACACACACACACACACACACACACACACACACACACACACACACACACACACACACACACACACACACACACACACACACACACACACAAACAAAGTCAGGCGGTTCAAGGCAATAACTCATGCATATGACATCTGACTCACACAGAGCCAGCCATCCACCAGGGAGGAGCTGTAATTTATGCCCCAAAAGCCTATTTTACATGTGTTTCCCTCACATAATTTAGCCTTAAATCAAAAGTGCTGAGCATCTGCCATGTTTCCTCACCTCCGGTAATGATTTTTTTTAAACACATACGCTGAGAGCCTGAGACTGTCTGGGACTAACTGACTGACTGACTGACTGACTGACTGGCTGGCTGGCTGGCTGGCTGTGGTTGGAGGGAGGGAGAGATGGAGTGCCAAAACCAAGCCAAAATGTTTTTTCCCCTTTTCTTTCAGGAGGTAAATGTGTATGGCTTCATATCTCCCAGCCTAGTAACATGGTGATGATATCTCCCAGCCTGTCTAGTAACATGTAGTAACATGGTGATGATATCTCCCAGCCTGTCTAGTAACATGTAGTAACATGGTGATGATATCTCCCATCCTGTCTAGTAACACGTAGTAACATGGTGATGATATCTCCCAGCCTGTCTAGTAACATGTAGTAACATGGTGATGATTTCTCCCAGCCTGTCTAGTAACATGTAGTAACATGGTGATGATTTCTCCCAGCCTGTCTAGTAACATGTAGTAACATGGTGATGATATCTCCCAGCCTGTCTAATAACATGTAGTAACCTGATGATGATTTCTCCCAGCCTGTCTAGTAACATGTAGTAACATGGTGATGATTTCTCCCAGCCTGTCTAGTAACATGTAGTAACATGGTGATGATATCTCCCAGCCTGTCTAGTAACATGTAGTAACATGGTGATGATTTCTCCCAGCCTGTCTAGTAACATGTAGTAACATGGTGATGATTTCTCCCAGCCTGTCTAGTAACATGTAGTAACATGGTGATGATATCTCCCAGCCTGTCTAGTAACATGGTGACGATGATAAAAAATTAATATCAAATAGGGTCGACACACACAAATGCATGAGTAGTCCCAACTCATAATACTGTTATTATTGCCAGTGCTGCCGTATAAGCTAAGTATTTGACACTTAAACGTCAAGCACACAACTTCAACCAATGTATTACAATGGTTTATTACAGATTTAGAAACCATCTATAAACTAATAATTGTATCCATTAAAAAGCCATTGGGTCCAGTCTCTATCATTTCTAATGACTCCAGTCCATCAGCTGATGGGCCAGTCAGTGTTGTGGCTGGGACCTTTAATAATAACCTCAGTATTAATAAGAACTGCAAACAAAGGGCCATGCAGGGCCCAGCCAGGGTCTCATCTGCTCTCAGCTCCGTTCCAAACAGACTAAGCTGAAACTGTCCAAAACATACCCCTCATCCCCCCCACCATCGTGCCCCTCATCCCCACTGAGGGAGTCATCTCATATCCTGAGAGGCAGGAGGCCAGGATCAAAGTTCAAATGAGACCAGGGAGGAAAAAAAGGTTTCCCTGGGATGGAATATACCATCGCAAACCAGACAGGGGTGAAAAATCTGACGGACAGACAGTAATGTGAAACAGTTGAGATTCAGGGCAGGGAAGAGGGTTGAATTGTGGGAAAGAGGCAGTGATGTAAAGTACTTAGGTAAAAATACTTTAAAGTACTACTTAAGTAGTTTTTTGGAGTATCTGTACTTTACTAATTATATTTTTGACAACTTCTACTTTACTACACCCCCCCCCCCCACCCAAAAAATCGATTTTCCCTGAAACCCAAAAGTACAAGTTACATTTTGAAATCTTAGCAGGACAGGAAATGGTACAATTCACACACTTATCAAGAGAACATTCCTGGTCATCCCTATTGCCTCTGATCTGGCGGACTCACTAAACACAAATGCTTTGTTTGTAAATGATGTCTAAGTGTGTCCCTGCTAATCCGTAAATTAAACAAACAAGAAAATTGTGCCGTCTGGTTTGCTTAATTTGAAATGACTTATACTTTTACTTTGGATACTTAAGTATAATTTAGCAATTACATTTACTTTTGATACTTAAGTATATTTAAAAAATATATATTTTAGACTTACTCAAGTACTGGGTGACTTTCACTTTTACTTGAGTCATTTTCTATTAAGGTACTATATCTTTACTTTTAATCAAGTATGACAATTGAGAACTTTTTCCACCACTGGAGAGAGGAAACCATTAGATGTGGATTTTGACATTTACTGCATTTCTCTAATTGTAATTCATCTGATGTGAACAACCAAAACAATATCACAAGATGATTAAAAGACGACTATGTTGATCAAACCTTATGCATTATGTGAGTGAGCTTGTACTTACAAAAAGCCTCTCTGGTGAAATACTAATTTACCCTTAACATATCAGCACATTTCTGAGGCATGCCATTTGCTGTGAGAGTAAAATGTCAAACATGATTTTTTACACAGTTTGTTAATCTTCACCACAAGCCAGCGCTACAGGCAGCCTTCTCCAAAGGCTCTCCATAGACAGTGTTATTTATGTCTCAAAGCAAATGAGTCCACCCTTATCACCACTAATTTAATGATGTCTCCAGCCATGACAGAAAACATAGAGCCCCACAGGTTAATCCAGATGAAGGTTCACACTGTCCTGTCCTGTGCTCTGACTGGGTCAGGCTGAGGAGAGGACTGTACTGTAGAATCATTCTCTATACAGAGGTCCACGTTGGTTTATGTGTGGTTAGCATAGGTTACAGCACAGGCAACAGGTCTGTTTTGTGCTCCTTCACCGTTAAAGCAAGAGGGAGAGGCTGCAGTGTAATAAACAAAGCAATCAAATCCGTTCGAGCTTCGAAAAAAACAAATCTTCGGCCTTTCTCTTGAGCCTTTTTTGAGATTGACAGCTTCTCAGGCAGAGAGAGAGAGAAAGAGAGAGACTGTCTGAGACAGAGAAAGAGGCTGAGGTTGTTTTCCCTGCAGAGGCCTTGCCTTGCTCTGGCCCCTCTTCTTAAATGCTAACAGAGGTTTGCCAGGCAGTCAGCCAAGACGATGACTTTGCCTGACCTGCCTGTCAGTCGATCCTGCTGCCTAGCGCCAGACTAAACACTGACACTTTCGACAAGCCTCATTGGCTGCAGCTGCCCTCTCTGGGGCCAATCAGCAGGGAGGGGAGGGATGAAGGACACTGACCAGGGTTCTGAGTGGTGGGGAGAGGAAGAGAGTTGTGCAGAGACAACAGACACACAAAAACAACCAACCAACCTAGATAGGTACAGCCCCGAAAGAAGGAAATATCACACGACAGGAACAACAATCAATCTGGACTTTTTCTTCCTGACAGAATGACTTTCTGTTTCCTGCTATCAAGTCTTTTTCACTGAAATAATTCAGGGTAGGTTGTATAACAATGAATTGGTCCGGGGCCACAGGGTGTCTCTAGTGGTAAATGTCCACCGATAGTCCCTATAAAATGACATTCACCTAAAACAAAGCCTAGTCTTTGGGGAAGGGATGGTATCCAATTAAGATACGCTATACAGTAGTAGCTTTGAGTTAAAGTCATTACACGGATGTAGAGATAGTGGATGCTTTTGCAAAGGCAGCAAATGTTGAAGGCAGCCAAACAATAAGAAAATGAAAGGGCATCAGTCTTTGAATTGCACCGAATTGATTACCTGGCCTGGGCTGGGTGAGCCTTCAGATAGGACCGCTATCAGACCTTGTGCTTTTATACAAGCGTCACTAAAAATGATCAATACCTAATGAATTCCAAACACCAGGAGTTTGGAAATCAAATATGTCCTACACGTGCGTGCACAAAGTCCTCTCAATGGATCGATGGATATGGCGTTACACAAAGCTGGAGAAATGCATCGTCTTAATTGACCTGAGCCATTTCAAATTAATTCAAAAGACAATTCAAATTGATTGGATTTCTATTGCCCCTTTCATCCTGGGATCTCTGAGAGCTTTACATTGTGTCGCTGACTCCCCTCATGAACTGGCATTGCGTTTTAATTACCAAGGCTTCATATCACAGCTCTCAGGCATTAGAACATTAGAACAAGGACACAGGAAAATACAAATCTTTACACATAGCCATTGGCTTAAAAGCCCAGTGCAATCAAAAATATGATTTTCCTGTGTTTTATATATATTTTCATACTGTGAAGTTGGAATAATACTGTGAAATTGTGAAAATTCTGAAAATGCCGTTTTAGTGTAAGAGCTTTAGTGTAAGAGCAAATAAATAGACCAATAAGACAAGAGTTCCAAACCTCTGCAAATAAGAGCACATTTTTAGTTTTTCTCCTTCCCACTCAGACCACTCCCAGACAGTCCTAGCTAAATTCCTGCTTGAGAAATTGCTCTTTGCTAAGAAGCTATTTGTTTCTTTTTACCATTTTAATTTAAAACACTCACAGTAAGGTAATTGCTACACAGAAATGATTTGATATTGAGATAAAAACAGCTGCATTGGGCCTTTAACATTTAAAAAGTGATAGGCCTGATTGAATAACGAAAGGATTGAGATAAAACTCCAGTATTGCCACCGTATGCAATGTAATTACAAAGTTCCAGACTGATGGGCCAAAGTCTGCCCGGTAATATGGAGATATGGGAGATGCTGCTGCAGGATAGCGTGATGAAAGATTTACCAAGATGACCACAACTTTTTATGTCACCATGTCAAAAAACTTTGGGCAGGCAATGTGCTATGGCACTTCCATATGGAACATTGGAAATAATAAATGAAATAGTACAGATCTGAGTTATTACATTTCTTATCACAAAAAGATTTCATCTTTAAAATCATACACTGTTACTAGAGCTATCCCATATCTTATAAGGTCCTATTGTGGTAGCGTTAAACAGGTGCTGTTTGTAAGATTATGTCAATTATTTCAACCCATTGACTCCTTTCTGGAGTCCAGAGAGAAATGTTTAAAACATGTTTAAAACATCAAACACCGTTCACTTCTTTATCCCACCAGATATTTTCCACAGGCCTCTCCAGACAGACAGACAACGAACAGGCTGTAATCTACCGTATTAAGGATAACTTTTCATTTGGCAAGCAGAGTAGGCCGTTTCCATAATGATACCTTCTCTCAGCTTGTCCTAACCAAATGCTTTCCCCAAAGATAATCCCCTTCACAACCTCTCATTATCAAAGCAATTGACTGACAATGGAAAAAGGAGCACTGGAAATGACACAAATTAGTGTACGCCTTTGGAAAAAAATATTACCCATCTAAGACTGTAATTAGGCTCTTTGCAAAGCAATCAGATACAATTAGGAAGTACCAGTCAATAAGGTAAAACTCACAAGCCGAGGGGAGATTAATTAATATTTTATTGTTTTTAAATGACTATTTGTGCTATTAGATGCCTTTTCCCCAATCCCCTGTAATGCGAAGCCCATTGTTTAGGTAGGGCCTTAGTCCTTCCAGCTGCTGCAGTCAATTTCTAGGCTAATTCTTCTCCCAAAACAAATGGTATGAAGCAGCCAGCCAGGTGACTTGCAGGTGAATCAGCTGTATTGCCTCACAATGAGGAAAACCATTAGGCTGTAATTGGCAGTCTTAGTGCCTTCGACTGAGGACGTTCTGTAGGTATGATCAGAATGTTTAACATTACTGTGTAGCTGCTGGCACAATTTCTCAGGTTGCCAAATAACTATTACATGTACATTCCCATAGCCAGGTTTTGGTGTAGTCTACCTATACCAGCTCTCTCTCTAGTCTTAGCTTAGAAATGCCTCATGAGCTTCGTTCAACTGTCGTACCGCATCAGAACCCAAAATATAATATTGTTTACAAACTTTGGAGTAAAACAAATGTAAACAGACACTGTATAGCCTCAAATTACTATTACTATAATTTTGATACCATGTATAGTCAGTCCTTGCATCCATAGCTCGGTCTATGAATTTGTGAGTTGTTTCATTTCTCCAGGCCCAACACTTTATTTTTTACCAAAACTGAGGTGGGGTGGCGGCTTTGTTATTGTTTAAATTAAGGATTCTAGTTTTAAAAATGCAAAAATAATTTGGACACACAAAAACAATAATTCACCGTCTACTGTCAAAAACATTGACCAAAATATGTACACTGTATATCGCAAGCTGCCTGAAAGTCTTACAAAACCCACAAATAATGTAGGTTACAGAGAGGATTGGATTCAGGTTTTTATTTCTGCACCAATCTTTCTGTGCTGTCTGAAAATACCACAATAATGTTGGATGTGAAAATAAAGCTCATACACCTAAATGCTCCCTGATTTGAATACTCATGCAATATGCATTACATCTCACAACTACTTCATGTTTTGATGGTCTACGTTATGTTTCTCAATTCTTACAAAACAGAATTTGGTATCTAGACATTTGTCAGATATTGCTGAACTTTCCTTAACAAATAACCCCACACAACTCTCACTGTATGACAAATTCACATTGTTTCTGCACTGCAAAAAAATATAATCATTCATGATAATAAAATCACAATGATTTTTATCCGCAAGATAAGTGGAAAATTGTTTTCCATAAGGGACAGGAACAATACTATTTCAGCTAATTGTTCAGGAATATAGTGTGGTAAACCATAGAGTTCAGGAATATAGTGTGGTAAACCATAGTGTTCAGGAATATAGTGTGGTGTGGTAAACCATAGAGTTCAGGAATATAGTGTGGTAAACCATAGAGTTCAGGAATATAGTGTGGTAAACCATAGAGTTCAGGAATATAGTGTGGTAAACCATAGAGTTCAGGAATATAGTGTGGTAAACCATAGTGTTCAGGAATATAGTGTGGTAAACCATAGTGTTCAGGAATATAGTGTGGTAAACCATAGAGTTCAGGAATATAGTGTGGTAAACCATAGAGTTCAGGAATATAGTGTGGTAAACCATAGAGTTCAGGAATATAGTGTGGTAAACCATAGAGTTCAGGAATATAGTGTGGTAAACCATAGAGTTCAGGAATATAGTGTGGTAAACCATAGTGTTCAGGAATATAGTGTGGTAAACCATAGAGTTCAGGAATATAGTGTGGTAAACCATAGAGTTCAGGAATATAGTGTGGTAAATCATAGAGTTCAGGAATATAGTGTGGTAAACCATAGAGTTCAGGAATGTAAAAAAAAGAGCACTCAAAATATAAAGGAGAAATGTTTGTAAAACGAAAATGAGAGTAATTTAAGTATTTCGAGAAATGTTGTTGCATCAACCAGCATAAAGTATATAACTTAATTCTACATGACGTGTTGCAGGGTAAAGACTAGACCCTAGGTTAACATGCTGTAGGAGGAGACCCATGCCGAGCATTGGCTTAAAGTTCACGTTTGTCCATTGGAATTAAAAAATGTGTCTTCCATTATCATCATCTCTCTGGCCTGGCTTTAGCCAAGGTGACTGACATCCATGCATGGCCTGGAGCTAGTGGTATAGCGGGGGAGCAGTCAGAAATAAGTGTTGCTGCTTAAAACATAACATGTGGCTCCTCACCAAGAATGCCATATACAGTAGCCTATGCAGGGAGGAAGAGACAGAAGGAGCAGAGCAGCACGTGTTTTAGTCAGTCAGTTAGTGTAGTCAGCCCAGGTCATGGATGATGATTCCAGGCCATTGAGGTATAAAAGAACTAGAGAATGAGTCCAAGATGGCCGACCGTTGCTTTCAACGTAATCTATTCATGTTCGCAAATGCCGATTCATGGACCGTCTATATCAGGGTTGCATTCGGTTTACTCGGCCCAACTTCACATGTGCACTAGCACTCAGTGCGCACAGGGAGCAGAGCGAGCAGCAATGACCTCATTACGTCATCCAAAAGCATGGCAGACATTGGATGAATATAAAATATTTAGACAGTATCTTCGGCTGTGAGTAAAAAATGATAATATAAAAATAAAATAAAAAAAGTTTGGCCTCAGCGATAATTAGTTGAATAATTCAATGGATGTTTTGTGCAAAGGTAATTACTATTGTCTTATTCTGAATTTTCTAATCTGACTTCTCTATGGGGCCATCTATGAGAATTGTCTTTCTGAGTCGGACGTCAGTTAAACTGCAGTATCGAAGCAAGACTGTAGGTGCAGTCGAAAGCGTGCTTCCAGACCGGAACCCTGGCCCCTTGTTCCAGGCAAAGCAAACAGGATGGGACAGAGCAGAGGATTATACTGCAGCCCTGGTGCTTCTACTGGGGCCTCCCCTGCTGCGCTACATGTTCACAGCTCCTTTT
Organism: Salvelinus alpinus; assembly: GCF_045679555.1. Lineage (NCBI taxonomy): Eukaryota > Metazoa > Chordata > Actinopteri > Salmoniformes > Salmonidae > Salvelinus > Salvelinus alpinus. Next base: position 88,019,151 of record NC_092086.1, read on the forward strand.
GTCTGGTGTTAACCCGTTAAATCCCACGGAAGAGCCCATTCAGGCTGGTGTCACACACCCCGGGGGGCCATTTGGCATGGAACAATGATCTTAAAGGGGTTACATAGTATTGCCACTGATTCCCCCCCCTCCTTTTTGTTTCCTGGGAGGCTTGTATTGTTATTCTTATGAACTGTCTCAAGTCGTCGTAAATACCTCTTACAACAAACGCACCCCTAAAGAAGGGAGCGTTCTCCTGGTAAAACAATAGGTACTCAATCAACACCCACAGTCATTGATAAGAACACATAGAGGGTATTCAGTGGTATCTCACAGTTGTTCATGATTACGATTTGTTTTAGTGTGAGTGTTGGAGCATTGCACCCTGTGCTCTGGGTAACTATGTACATAACATAATTACTGCAGTAGTGCCCTATGGAATTCTGTGTGTGAGTGTATAATCTGTGTATATGTGTGCTCTGCAAGAATGTGTCAACACCGCAGAATTACTCTCCAAGACATGATTTTGTGTGTGTGTGCTTGTAAGCAAAATGATGGACACTACAGGAAAATTATAATTGCTGTACTATCAAGGTGTGTGTGTGTGTGTGTGTGTGTGTGTGTGTGTGTGTGTGTGTGTGTGTGTGTGTGTGTGTGTGTGTGTGTGTGTGTGTGTGTGTGTGTGTGTGTGTGTGTGTGTGTGTGTGTGTGTGTGTGTGTGTGTGTGTGTGTGTGTGTGTGCCAAAGACAGAGAGCTGTGCATGGTGTTGTGGGTACAAAGTGACTGGTAGAAAGTGTAATGCCCTCCATGATTAATGATGTGGGTCCCTGCAACAGCCAAAACCAGTACATTGGGCCAATGGCAGATTACCCTTTTTAAAAATAGCAGCTGATGTGAACAAGGCTGAGCACAAAATGTCTCCCAATCTGTATTTATATACAGTGTACAGAGCACAGAGCACATACGGGTAACGGCGGCCAATTAATGCTTCCTCCTCAGCCACATACACACCACGACAATATATGTGCTGTAATGTATGTCAATGTGTGATTCTGTGTGAGTGTGTATATTTGTGTATGTGCAAGTGTTTAAATGTCTGACTTATATGAATGTAAGTTAAATGATTGTTATGAGAATATAGGATAACTGAATATATACAAATGAATTTCAAACAATTTTGGTATGAAGTTCTTCAAATGGGTCAGTCTGGACAAATTTGAGAGTAAAGAAATCTATTTTAATTATTGGAATAACAATATAATTGTTCAACGATTCAAAACGCTAAGTATTTAAGTGTAAAATGATCTGAAGTGGAATATGATAGACTATTATAATGCAATGGCTGTGCAAATGTATTTGGCAGAACATATTAAAAAATAATTGGTTAGCTCTGACAATTCCTTTGATTTTCACACTATTTTGTCATTTCGAGATTACCCATGTAATATTGTAAAATGGAGGTACACAAAGAAACTAACTCTAATTGACCCAATATTTCTCAGTCAGAGGAGAAGAACAGCTTTGGCTTTAGAGGCCAGACGGGGACTACACAATACCCCTGTGACTGCTGCACTGCACTGCTCTGTGCAGAATTATTGGAAGGTCTTTTGAAACATTCTTGAAATAAGTGAAGTTCACATTGCAAGTCAAATACTATTTACATTACCGCACTGCAGTATGCATAACCAATTCTCTGTGTTTGATCTCTACAATCATCCCCCCACCCACACACCAACCCAATTTTCAGTTGGAGTGCACTTGTCTCCAACCCAATGGCACCTTTTAACTACTATTGAACCAAATGCCTTTTCGCTGGCAACTGTGATGGACTTTTTTTTAGCGCATGGAACCTGGAATAGCAATCAGGGTCCTCTGTCTATCCAAGTCCCTTTGTCTTAACTGCAGGGCCAGATCTAGCCATTTGGGAGCCCTAAGCAAGATTTGGTTGGGTCACCCCCCACCTCTCTGGCAAAACATCTTAGTGAACCCCCTTCTTGACGGTGGAGAGAATGTTTTGTTCATTGTAGTTAACTTTTATTCTAACAGGGAAGACATATCTTTTACAAATTCACCCTTTATATACAACATAAATATACATATTATAAATATATATTGATAGTTTGGGTATAATGTGTATATTTATATATAGTTTGGTACACACACACACTACCGGTCAAAAGTTTTAGAACACCTACTCATTCAAGGGTTTTTCTTTATTTTTACTATTTTCTACAATGTAGAATAATAGTGAAAACATCAAAATTATGAAATAACACATAGAATCATGTAGTAACCAAAAAAGTATTAAACAAATCAAAATATATTTTATATTTGAGATTCTTCAAATAGCCACCCTTTGCCTTGAAGACAGCTTTGCACACTCTTGGAATTTTCTCAACCAGCTTCACCTGGAATGCTTTTCCAACAGACTTGAAGGAGTTCCCACATATGCTGCGCCCTTGTTGGCTGCTTTTCCTTCACTCTGCGGTCCAGCTCATCCCAAACTGTCTCAATTTAGTTGAGGTCGGGGGATTGTGGAGGCCAGGTCATCTGATGCAGCACTCCATCACTCTCCTTCTTGGTAAAATAGCCCTTACATAGCCTGGAGGTGTGTTGGGACATTATCCTGTTGAAAAATAAATTATAGTCCCACTAAGCCCAATCCAGATGGGATGTCATATCGCTGCAGAATGCTGTGGTAGCCATGCTGGTTAAGTGTGCCTTGAATTCTAAATAAATCACAGACAGTGTTAACAGCAAAGCACCCTCACACCATAACACCTCCTCCTCCATGCTTTATGGTGGGAAATACACATGCGGAGATCATCTGATCACCTACACCGTGTCTCACAATGATATGGATGTTAGATCCAAAAATCTCCAATTTGGACTCTAGACCAAAGGAAACATTTCCACCAGTCTAACATCCATTGCACGTGTTTCCTGGCCCAAGAAAATCTCTTCTTATTATTGGTGTCCTTAAGTAGTGGTTTCTTTGCAGCAATTCGACCATGAAGGCCTGATTCACACAGTCTCCTCTGAATAGTTGATGTTGAGATGTATCTGTTACTTGAACGCTGAAGCATTTACTTGGGCTGCAATTTCTGAAGCTGGTAACTCTAATGAGCTTATCCTCTGCACCTGGGTCTTCCATTCCTGTGGCAGTCCTCATGAGAGCCAGTTTCATCATAGCACTTGATGGTTTTTGCAAATGCACTTGAATAAACTTTAAAAGTTCTTGAAATGTTCCGTATTGACTAATCTTCATGTCTTAAAGTAATGTTGGACTGTCGTTTCTCTTTGCTTATTTGAGCTGTTCTTGCCATAATATGGATTTGGTCTTTCACCAAATAGGGCAATATTCTGTATACCTCCCACCCCACCTTGTCACAACACAACTGATATGGCTCAAATGCATAAAGGAAAGAAATTCCACAAATTAACTTTAAAAAGGCACACCTGCTAATAATTGAATTGCATTCCAGGTGACTACCTCATGAAGCTGGTTGAGAGAATGCGAGGAGTGTGCAAAGCTGTCATTAAGGCAAAGGGTGGCTATTTGAAGAATCTCAAATATAAAATATAATTTGATTTGTTTAACACTTTTTTGGTTACTACATGATTCCATGTGTTATTTCATAGTTTTGATGTCTTCACTATTATTCTACAGTGTAGAAAATAGTAAAAAATAAAGAAAAACCCTTGAATGAGTAGGTGTGTCCAAACTTTTGACTGGTACTGTATATATAAGAAATACAAAAACAGTAATGGGAAGCACAAATAAAGCAGGGATTTTGGCCCACTCCTCCATACAGACCTTCCCCAGATCCTTCAGGTTTCGGGGCTGTCGCTGGGCAATACGGACTTTCAGCTCCCTCCAAAGATTTTCTATTGGGTTCAGGTCTGGAGACTGGCTAGACCACTCCAGGACCTTGAGATGCTTCTTACGGAGCCACTCCTTAGTTGCCCTGGCTGTGTGTTTCGTTTCGTTGTCATGCTGGAAGACCCAGCCACGACCCATCTTCAATGCTCTTACTGAGGGAAGGAGGTTGTTGGCCAAGATCTTGCGATACATGGCCCCATCCATCCTCCCCTCAATACGGTGCATTCGTCCTGACCCCTTTGCAGAAAAGCATCCCCAAAGAATGATGTTTCCACCTCCATGCTTCACGGTTGGGATGGGTTCTTGGGGTTGTACTCATCATCCTTCTTCCTCCAAACACGGCGAGTGGAGTTTAGACCAAAAAGCTCTATTTTTGTCTCATCAGACCACACGACCTTCTCCTATTCCTCCTCTGGATCATCCAGATGGTCATTGGCAAACTTCAGACGGGCCTGGACATGCGCTGGCTTGAGCAGGGGGACCTTGCATGCGCTGCAGGATTTTAATCCATGATGGCGTAGTGTGTTACTAATGGTTTTCTTTGAGACTGTGGTCCCAGCTCTCTTCAGGTCATTGACCAGGTCCTGCCGTGTAGTTCTGGGCTGATCCCTCACCTTCCTCATGATCATTGATGCCCCACGAGGTGAGATCTTGCATGGAGCCCCAGACCGAGGGTGATTGACCGTCATCTTGAACTTCTTCCATTTTCTAATAATTGCACCAACAGTTGTTGCCTTCTCACCAAGCTGCTTGCCTATTGTCCTGTAGCCCATCCCAGCCTTGTAGAGGTCTACAATTTAACCCTGATGTCCTTACACAGCTCTCTGGTCTTGGCCATTGTGGAGAGGTTGGAGTCTGCTTGATTGAGTGTGTGGACAGGTGTCTTTTAAACAGGTAACGAGTTCAAACAAGTGCAGTTAATACAGGTAATGAGTGGAGAACAGGAGGGCTTCTTAAAGAAAAACTAACAGGTCTGTGAGAGCCGGAATTCTTACTGGTTGGTAGATGATCAAATACTTATGTCATGCAATAAAATGGAAATTAATTACTTAAAAATCATACAATGTGATTTTCTGGATTTTTGTTTTAGATTCCGTCTCTCACAGTTGAAGTGTACCTATGATAAAAATTACAGACCTCTACATGCTTTGTAAGTAGGAAAACCTGCAAAATCGGCAGTGTATCAAATACTTGTTCTCCCCACTGTATCACCCAGAAGAACAGTTATATTCCTCCACAATAAGTCCCAAATCAATACTTTAAATTGTCCGAATGGCACCAGAACATCAAGATGAAATGTATTTTGAATTTTGTTCCAGCCATATGGTGCATTAAAACTAAAAGCAGATTTACCTAGCTCAGTGGAGACCCTAGGAACCTCAAGAGTTAACCAGTCATGTGAAGGGTTAGGCAACTCAGGTGTCTATACTTCAACAGCAAAGTTAGTTATGAATGACGTTTATGAAGTAGGGCCTTGTAAACAATAAGTAATGTAGAGATCTATGGGTCGTTAGCGAAGTCCAGCCAACCTTTTGATACAGGATGCAGTGATGAGTATCAAAACTGTCACCTGTAACAAAATGAAGGGCACTATGGTAGATGACATCCAAAGGTTTAAGAGTAGTAGCAGCTGCAGTTTGATAAATAATATCACCATAATCAAGAACAGATAAAAAGGTTGACTGAATAATTTGCTTCCTGCGGCGTAGAGAAAGGCACAGTCTGTTTCTGTAGAAAAGCCTACTTTACATCATGGCTTCTTAACTATCATCTATATGCTCATCAGCTCATCTATATGTTTTTTTAGACATCAAATCCAGATCAATCCAAATTCCTAAGTATTTATAAGCAGGAACATGTTCAATTAGAGAACCATTTAATGAGTGAACATGTAGTTCATCTGAAACATTGTTACGACAGTTTGAAAACAACATGTATTTCGTTTTGCTCGTATTAAGCAAAAGTTTTAAAATCAGCAAGGGATTGCTGCATAGCAATAAAATCTGACTGTAGTTTTGACACAGCCAGATCAACAGGCGGGGCAATAGCATACTGTAATAGGGTCATCCGCATATATATGAAGTTTACCATTTTTAACAGATTGACCAATAGTGTTTATATAAATAGTGAAGAGAATAGGTCCCAAAATCGACCCCTGTGGTACACCTTTATGTACTTCAAGAAGACTTAACCCCATTAATCACGATGGCCTGAGTCCTGTCACTAAGATAATCATGAAACCATGAACAGGCGTCAGAGCTCAGGTCTATCGAGGACAACTTGTTCAATAAAATAGCATGATCAACAGTATCAAAAGCTTCTGACAAGTCCACAAACACACAGCACATTTCATTTTAGTGTGTAAAGCATTGACAAGATCAATAACAACTAAAGTGGTTGCTGTAATAGAGATAAAGTAATTTTAAAGTTAATTTCCTGCAATTCTACACGTTTTGCCACGGGATGTAGAGAAAACCTGAAACCCCACCTCTTTAAGGAATACCTAGGATAGGATAAAGTAATCCTTCTAACCCCCCCTCCCCCCTTAAAAGAGTTAGATGCACTATTGTAAAGTGGTTGTTCCACTGGATATCATAAGGTGAATGCACCAATTTGTAAGTCGCTCTGGATAAGAGCGTCTGCTAAATGACTTAAATGTAAATGTAATGTAAAAGGTTGCCGTTTCAAAGTACGTTTTCTGTAGTTCTACACATTTCACCATGGGACAGAGAGAAAACGTAGCAATTTTACAACACAATTTATGCAATTCTATTAATTTTTCCATGAGTGAGAGAAAAATAAAATCTGTTTTACAGCAAATTTTCTGAAATTCTACCCATTTCGCCATGGGATGGAGATAATTTCAGTTTTAAAGCAAATTTTCTGCAATTCTACACATTTTGCTATGACTGATTTCAAGTGCTATCGGAAGTGCCTAGTTCCCAGTGGGAATTATTTTTGTTTGGGGTTTTGGGACGGGGCCCCATAGCAGCCTGGGGCCCTAAGCGACCGCTTATGCCTGGAGCTGGCCCTGCTTAACCCGACATTTGGATATGAAGCCTGACCCAAAACCAAAGGGCTCAAGTATGCCAGAATATTCTACATGTAATTATTAACAGTGTGTTAACTGTCCAAACTATTTGTTTTAGCTAATGGAATGGGTACTGAAATGCCCAACAATTTTTCCACAAGTTTACTTGAGTCCATCTGCCAGGTGGAAACCAAGTAGAAAATACCATGGAATGACTTGACAGAAATAGCTGATGTATAGGGCTACATGGAATTTTTAAAGTACTCTAATCATGCTTATAATATAGCACATAATTGTAAAATGTATGATTTTATTTGCCACTATATACCTCAATTTACATCAAACCTTTTATTCATTATGTTAAGATATACTGCTTACATCAACAAAATAAATAATATTTACTTCGCACATCTATTTACACAGACCTATATATGCCCTCACAAACCTCAATGTATCATGTCTAATATTTGATGAAGCCAAGTTGGTGTTCTCACGCAACCACTTCCAATGAAGGATTACAAAGAAAACGTGCCAAAAGAGAAGTATATTGTACCTACGATAAGAAAAAGGTCATGCAGCGCCACACAGTTACCATGAAAATCTAGCAAGTTAAAATATAATAATAATTCCAATATACTTAAATTATTTGAAAAGAAGATTGAGAGAAAATATTTCCCATGGATTACCAACACCCCTTTAAGCAGCTCAAAACCAAACGCAGCATTAAGGTGTGCCTTAATGAGTCCCTTTCTCTACGTTAAGAGTTCATTTCTCTCATTGGTATTTAATCCGGTCGCAGCTCCCTGAGCAGGTGAAGTCAGCCAAAGACTTTCCCACGGTCCGGGAGCAAATCCTCCGCCCCGAGCCCTTCCTCAGGGGCGGCCATCTGTCCGTTCTGTTTGGTGTGTGTTAGGGGGCAAGCATCAGCTGCATGACCAAATTCAACGTTCCAACACTCCCCCTGCCTGCCTGCCTCCCACTCTACCCCTATCCCCCTGCCCCCTAAAAGACATCAAACAAAACAAACTCAATGGTCACAGCCCAGGCCCTAAAAAACTAAAACAAACAAATGTGATTGCTATTTTTTTTAGGTATGTGACTTATCACTGAAAAATATTTTCTCTTAAAAATGTATGTTATTACATTATTAGAGAAGGTTCAAATAAACAACTATACAGTGGCAAGAAAAAGTATGTGAACCCTTTGGAAATACCTGGATTTCTGCACAAATTGGTAATAAAATTTGATCTGATCTTCATCTAGGTCACAACAATAGACAAACACAGTCTGATTAAACTAATAACACAAACAATTATACGTTTTCATGTCTTTTTTAAACACACCGTGTAAACATTCACAGTGCAGGGTGGAAAAAGTATGTGAACCCTTGGATTTAATAACTGGTTGACCCTCCTTTGGCAGCAATAACCTCAACCAAACGTTTTCTGTAGTTGCGGATCAGACCTGCACAACGGTCAGGAGGAATTTTGGACCATTCCTCTTTACAAAACTGTTTCAGTTCAGCAATATTCTTGGGATGTCTGGTGTGAACTGCTCTCTTGAGGTCATGCCACAGCATCTCAATCGGGTTGAGGTCAGGAGTCTGACTGGGCCACTCCAGAAGGCGTATTTTCTTCTGTTGAAGCCATTCTGTTGTTGATTTACTTCTGTGTTTTGGGTTGTTGTCCTGTTGCATCACCCAACTTCTGTTGAGCTTCAATTGGTGGACAGATAGCCTAACATTCTCCTGCAAAATGTCTTGATAAACTTGGGAATTCATTTTTCCATCGATGATAGCAAGCTGTCCAGGCCCTGAGGCAGCAAAGCAGCCCCAAACCACGATGCTCCCTCCACCATACTTTACAGTTGGGATGAGGTTTTGATGTTGGTGTGCTGTGCCTTTTTTTCTCCACACATAGTGTTGTGTGTTCCTTCCAAACAACTCAACTGTAGTTTCATCTGTCCACAGAATATTTTGCCAGTAGCGCTGTGGAACATCCAGGTGCACTTTTGCAAACTTCAGACGTGCAGCAATGTTTTTCTGGGACAGCAGTGACTTCTTCCATGGTGTCCTCCCATGAACACCATTCTTGTTTAGTGTTTTACGTATCGTAGACTCGTCAACAGAGATGTTAGCATGTTCCAGAGATTTCTGTAAGTCTTTAGCTGACACTCTAGGATTCTTCTTAACCTCATTGAGCATTCTGCGCTGTGCTCTTGCAGTCATCTTTGCAGGACGGCCACTCCTAGGGAGAGTAGCAACAGTGCTGAACTTTCTCCATTTATAGACAATTTGTCTTACCGTGGACTGATGAACATCAAGGCTTTTAGAGATACTTTTGTAACCCTTTCCAGCTTTATGCAAGTCAACTATTCTTAATCTTAGGTCTTCTGAGATCTCTTTTGTTCTAGGCATGGTTCACATCAGGCAATGCTTCTTGTGAAGAGCAAACTCAAATTTTGTGAGTGTTTTTATAGGGCAAGGCAGCTCTAACCAACATCTCCAATCTCGTCTCATTGATTGGACTCCAGGTTAGCTGACTCCTGACTCCAATTAGCTTTTGGAGAAGTCATTAACCTAGGGGTTCACATACATTTTCCAACCTACACTGTGAATGTTTAAATTATGTTTTCAATATAGACAAGAAAAATACAATAATTAATGTGTGTTATTAGTTTAAGCACACTATGTTTGTCTATTGTTGTGACTTAGATGAAGATCAGATCAAATTTGACCAGAATTCCAGGACATTCCAAAGGGTTCACATACTTTTTCTTGCCACTGTACATCTGGTTCAATAATAATGTCGCATTATACAATACAAATTAAAATATATATATATAAAGTTGGTCATCCATTTTAGACAATAAAGAAACGAAACAATTAAAGAGTACAGCCAGTTCCGCAGTCATTTGCTCACATTATGAATCTATTAATTGTATTTGACAAACTAAGGCTAAAACTTTTAAGTTAAAGGCTGGGGGTGAATCCTCATTAAGAAGCTATCCCTGCCTTTCAAAAAAAGAGTTCACCACATAAACCTTGACCTTTGTTCTCTGGGAAGATAAATCATCTACGCTGCTGACTTGCACAGAACAATACCCTTCCCGCAAACAAAAGCAAAGCCACTTAAAAGCAAGAAGAATAAAAATGGTATCTCACCTCCTCATCACAAAATATTTTACTTTGAATTTTGTTTCGCAGTGATCATGTGACGCACTTTCCTTTCCTCTCTACTACGCACCCCGTCGCCCCCATCCCCAAACGTATCCCCCTACTCCTATTTTTTCCTCAAACATGCCATGTGCTTTAATTTTATTTACCACTCTGCTGCTGCTGTGGATATGGTCCTCGCCCCAGCCCGGCCCGCCCGTATTTTAAAATGCGTGACATTGCCTCAGAGGGAGCATGAGAACGGAGCTTCCTCAATAGCGGGGTTCCCATACCCGGCCCGTAACCATGGAAGCAGATGCCTGCCCTCCCGGCTCTCCTTACCTCCTGGCAGCCGCGGGCTTTGAGCTGCTCCGGCACTGAAAAGAAGGGCCCGCCTGGCTTTCTCCTCGCCCTGACCGAACTTGCCCCGCTCCTCAAAAGGAGCCATTGAACAGGTCACTGGTCTAGACTTGTTTGCACGGTCCAGGGAGCAGCCTTGATGTAACCCTTGCTCTCCCCTCACTCTTTCTCTCTCCTCTCCTTCCACTCCGCCTGCCACACCAGCCGCCGAGCGACTGCAGACTGTGGAAGGGTGGCGGGGGGGACATCGGAGACGTGGATTTGAAAAGGAGTCCGTCCGATTTTGCCATTGTGCCTTTTCATTCATCGATCGAATGAATATCGAACCTTCTGTTCGTGCATGTGTGAAACAGATAGCTTAGCAAGCATTTTTTTTCTGCTCAGGTCTGGTTCGTGTTGTGGGCCAGATCAGTGTTTATTTTTCCGTTCTCTCTTATAAGACTAATTTTCCTTTCAATCTCTTTTTACTGATGCTCCAACAGAACCATTATTCAATCATTGACTAACCTTATTTTAGCTTGTTATAACTGACTTAAATAATAGCGGTTATCTAATCATTTCAGTACAACTCACTGGTATAATTTGTCCTCCACTATATCTATTGATCTTGTCAAATTTTGATATTGTGATTTTAATGCATTCCCCCACCATTAATTTAGATGAATAATTATGAATCCATGGTAAATAAAATGACTCATTAGCATCAGTTATTATCACTATGATGAAGTACAGAGAAATAGCTGGAATTGTATGTAGTTACAAAAATATTTTAGTTATAAAAATAATGTCCTCAGTATTCATTAAAACATGATCATTTCTGAAATTATTTCTAACTTCACATTTTTACTCTTTAGCTTGTTTTCAAAATGGTCACATCAATTTAAAGGGATATTATATCTCCTTTGCCTCCTTTATATTTTAAAAAGGTAAGTAAGTTAATGATTGCATATTCATACTGTCCATATGAAGATTTTTATTATACTTTGTTTAATGATGTTTTATAAGTATTATTTGTTTGCATCATAAAAAATGTGGAAACAATGCTTTAATAATAACTATTTTCAGCTTTCCGCAATCAACAGGAAATCACAAATGGCAGTCTACCCCAACATAAAAGCCCAGACCAAAACAACTCAAGATAATGATGGTTTCAACACAAACAAAGTTACATCTGACATTTATATAGTTTGTGTTTTCAGTTAGACTAACCTCCTGCTGTGCGCATGTTTATGTGTGTGTGTGTGTGTGTGTGTGTGTGTGTGTGTGTGTGTGTGTGTGTGTGTGTGTGTGTGTGTGTGTGTGTGTGTGTGTGTGTGTGTGTGTGTGTGTGTGTGTGTGTGTGCATTAGGTGGATTAGCTCTCCCAACCTCACCAATAGCCTTAGCAAAAGAGTGAGAAGATCAATGTCAACATTTCACCGTTGCTCAATTGAGGATGTGTTCACAATGATCTGTAGCCCCATCAGCACAAGCTCTGCTTGCACATGTATTACATTTTAGCCATGACATTTTACCTCTTATTTTTGACTCACTAATGAGTTTGCAGTAAAATGCAAAAAGTAGGAATAGACTTCTAGGCAAGAAAAATAATTGTAAAAGTGTGACTAGGGCCTACACAAAACCTACACACATTCACATACAGTACATGCGCACACGCACACACACACAAACGCCCCCCCCCCCCCCCCCACACACACATACATAATTTGCTGCGGGCACTCTGTTCTTTATTTTTACTCTTTTTGTTCTTCTTAGTATTATTATTATTTATCCTGATGCCTAGTCACTTTACCCTGTCTTCATGTACATACCTACCTCAAGTACCTCGTACCCCTGCACAGTGATCTGGTACTGGTACTCCCTGTATATAGCTCCACAGTGATCTGGTACTGGTAACTCCTGTATATAACTCCACAGTGATCTGGTACTGGTACTCCCTGTATATAGCTCCACAGTGATCTGGTACTGGTACTCCCTGTATATAGCTCCACAGTGATCTGGTACTGGTAATTCCTGTATATCGCTCCATTCTTGTGTATTTTATTTTATTCCTCATGTTACAATTTGATTTATTTTTATATCTAAATTGTTAAAAAATATTCGTTATTGATTTGTTTTCCTTAATTAATCAGTGACTTATTTTACATAGATTTTGTTTAGAAGCGAATGTGCAACAAAAAAATAGATATTTTGCTTTGTGAATATAATCGAGGACATTTATTGAGAAGTTCCTATTCCATTTACTCTATTGTCTTGAATATATTGGTATGCTACGCACGTTGTCAGGGATACAACTAAATACGTATGTAAATGTAACATGTTTTTTAATGCCGAGTTAAACATACGACCCATGTCTATTGTCACTGGTAATGATGGCTTATTTTACACAATAAAATGTGATTACAATAGAACATTGAAAAATCTAATTCAGGAGAGAAAACTTGCTAAACATAATTATGTTGATTTTCGTAGTTCTAAATTCTAGAGCCTTGCAATGAGAAGCAGCTATCTACTGCTGTCCATTTGACATGTTGCTATGGAGGAGGAGGAGGAGGAGGAGGGGGAGGAGGAGGAGGAGGAGGAGGGGGAGGGGGAGGAGGAGGAGGAGGAGGAGGAGGAGGAGGAGGAGGAGGAGGAGGAGGAGGAGGAGGCGGGGAATAAGCGGGACAAAACGGGGCAGAAAATGAGCAAATTCAAAGGCAGAGGAAGGAAAATAATGTGTGGAGTGAGAAGACAAAGGCATTGTGTCCTCAGGATCCCTAAAACAATCAAGGCCTCCATAATGAACACTAGCCTGCCTTGAAACGCATTGCTACTGCTGCTGCCACCACCTCCACTGCTGCCACAGCCCACATCCACCACAGAGCAACACACAGTAAAGGAAACAGTGCATAAACACACAACCACATCACTTTAACAGACAGACTGAGGGGGCTGGTGTTGGGGTTATACCACAGAGATAGAAAAGAGAACAGATGAACTTCCTAAGCACTTTGTTCTGAGCTACAGAAAAACACATCCAGGCAATTATGTGAAACCTGGGTGAACATAAGCATCAAAATGCATATGATGACTACATGTAAATTGCTAAGACGGCATGTTGTGGCAAGGAATAAATGAAATGGTAGATTGTGGGTAAAATGGACTAATAGATTAGTATAATTGAAAACTTGAATCAACATACAAACCACAGAGTGCATACAACTATGACAATGGATTTAAAATATTAACATATAAATACACCATACTGACATGTACACATAACATCAGTTGAAGTATGATTTTAAATGTTTAGTTAAAATGTTTTGGGAAGTTGAGTTTAAGAAATTATATTATTTGAAGCCAACCTTTTGTATTTCTGTCATATTAATATTGTGATAATAATCTAGGCTACATTAGATATTATATAGTATTATAAACTGACATTGAATAGTTTATTATGAATTAGGTTCAAATAATACCAATCCAACTATAACAATTAAACCATTGTTTCTGTTACTTTTATGATTCAACTTGTGTGAAAACTAAGCATCAGGTTATAAATTCATTAAAGTAGGTAGTTCTTGGTCAAATAAAACCACTTCAATATATTTGTATATGAGCTTCAGTCTGTATGATAAGTGCGGTTTGTGAGAATTTATAACCAAAAACTAGTTGGACTTTTATATGAAAATTTATGAATGTAAATAATAGATATTTAACAAAGAAGTGGTACTTTGCTAATTCAATTTAACTGCTTGAAATAAAGCACATTACATGCCTGATATGGGAGCATGTCAACGTCTGAAGGGTGAAAGAGTGAGTTGTGAGAGATATGGTGAGACATCTGAGGAGAGGGATGTGTATTGAAGTCTAGAGAAACGAAGAGGGAGAGAGTGGTGGAGATAGGGAGGGAGATAAGTATGTGACTGGGGGCTCATTGGCCAGGAGAGGACATAATGACTGCCACACAGACAGTGCCCCGAATTCGGTGGGAACAATAGCCCAAACGTGGTCACAGAGCGCGGAGGGTTCGAGTTTAAACCTCTCTGTGAAGATATGTGCCGCACCGACACGGAAAGTCTGACAAAATCAACCACTGTGTAGGGCAACATGAAGACGGGCACGTTCAAACATGCAGGCACACACACATAAAACCCAATGATAAAATACAGCAAATACTTTATCTTGCATTCATTATAGTATTATTAATAACATTGAATTCAGTTATTCTAGAAGCAATTCATGTATTATATTTACTCTCTGCAATCTCAGTCTATTTAATGAACTAATCTGCATGGGATAAAGTACTGCCATAATATAAAATATACAATTTTGAATAGAATTAATAGCTATGAGCATCTTCTCCTAAAATAGTCAAGCCACAGCAAGTGCAGGAACAAATCAGTCATGTCATCATGATAAGACACAATTCAGTTCAACACAATTTTCAACTTAACCTTGACCACCACTTATAATGAAAAGCCGAGCAGAATTAAAGCAAGCTTTCAGCATTGGACCAAGCGGGTCCAGCCTGATATTGCACATATTGTAAACCATCCATCACATTTGGCTCATCACATTTGAATGACAGCAGAACAGAAATCGATTAAAAGGTAACGAGACATCTTTTGATTTCCTCGGTGCAAGTCACTGTCTCGGTCCCTGTTACCCCCCCACCACCAGCTATCCTCATCACAAGCCCATCTCCGTTGGTCAGCCTGGCCCGTGACCTGAACGCAAACAAGCAGCTCCGTCACCATGGCCCTGCCTAGAGACAGCAGCAGCATCAGCAAACTACACACTACAATACAATCTAGCGACGCAATGTCAGAGCAGCAGAGAGGTGACCCAAGGATCCTAGCACAGAGCCATTACACATCGTTAAGAGCAGAGAATGTCAATGAGCCACAAGGGAAACTTTAGAAATATTCAAAACTTGGAGAAATGCACAGTCCATTCAGTTGTCAGATAGATAACTCTGTCTGCCCCCTACGTTTTGGTCGTGTCTAGACCATTCTTGCCTTTTTGAATGGCGATTGGATGGGCAGCATACCATGTGACTCATAAGCTAACATGTGACATCTCTGCATTGAAGTTTTGATCCCGGTACTGTGTGCTTTGGGGAGGGGATCTTCACTGACACTGTTGCTTTCCACCACCATTCCACGTACTAGTGCACATACACAACCCCCCCGCCCCCCACACACACTAGTTTAACACCGACACTGTCGCTCTCAATCCCTCTTCCCCTCTCAAACACCCACAAAGGCTTGTCACACCCTCTCTCAGGTCAAGCCCACAGGCACCCACACAAAGCATTGAGTGCATCATAATCTCCCCATCCTACGTAGTTAGGGCCCTCCAACACTAGCCTAAGGCATGCAGGCAGTCAGGCAACAGCAGAAAACATCATTAGTAATCTGGCTCTTCATGGTTGCCCAATATTACCACAACATTTAAAAGTTCATTTAAAAAGAGAATTACACAAGCTGACGAATTACATTTAAATGGTTCATTTTAAAGCAAATAACATGAGCTGACAAAGTCATTTGAGTAAATTTCCCTAAAATCCACAACTCTGCCAGAATACTGTATTACACACATACCATATTTGGCAGTGCTCAGAAATGTTTTCCATCATTTTATTGTGAACAAATTCTGGAGTTGACTGCAAAAATAACATTTTTGTTACGACTCTCTCACAAACACAGAAACTAGGATAATGACTGTGGTAGATTGGTACAGTTGTGTAGTACATACAAACACAGAAAAGCCTCTCATTTCAACAAATTTAGTTTGACAAATGAAACTGATAAACTCATGTATATCATTTGCAAGAGGATAGGCTAAGCAGTAGACTACTTTAGGATACAGAACCTATGCACAGTGTGAGAGATAATCACAAAAGCAGTGTGAAAGCCAGCTACTGTTTGTGTCGCCATAATGTAAGGCTCCGCACATACCCTGCTTCTGTCACCACAGAAAAACACTAGCTTTAGAAGATGCTGTTGTGCTTCAGAACAAAGAAGCCAGTCCCATTACCACAACTCAGAATGCCCTTTAATTAGGTGGAAAGCAACAAATCCTCCCTATTCACCGAGAAGAGGACACTTGTGGTGGTGGAGTGGATCGTCAGTGAAAGACACTCGTCGTCATAACGCCACTGAAGGAGCGTCCCTCTCACTAAGACACACACACCGCGCCGCCTTACAAATAGCCTGTGTGTGTTAACAAGCCCACCGTCTGCTTGTCCTGCTCAATTGTTGTTTAAATTAGGCCTAATGGAGAAACAAAACAGCAGCACACAGTCATTTAGGAGAGTGGTTGCTCTTTTAGTGATCACCACACTATGGTGTATTTTACCTAATGCACTACACATCACTGCTAATGAGCTGATGACAGTCTTGAAAATGTCATAAAGAAAACGGTAAATATCAAGATCAAAATGATATGATTAAATGGTATATTCAGGGAACTGTATACTCCCATATTACTAAATACATATGACTAAATAAACATCCAAATTAACTAAATATATATTTCCCCAAAAATCTAAAAATAATATTACAATTTCAGGGAAAAATTACACATGCTTTATCAGCTTATAGATTTCAGAAGGCAATACAAGGCAGACCATTTTTTCTCATTTTCTGAGCAGCCATAATTACTACAACCTATATAATTTATGTAAACATGTTTTTAAATGGGGTTTCTCAGATGAAAAATAAATAAAAGTTATGCAAAAATTTGTGATTATTCTTTAATATGTGAAGATGATTTTGTTTGACACGTGGGGGGAATAGACTGCCAATTAATGTTTGAATAAAGAACATTTCTTTCAATGTGTGATTACATATTTTTGAAATAATGAGCTATTAATTATTTTTAAGAAACAAATAACTATATCTCTTTTTAAAATGTTTAAAATAAATAAGTGCACAAACATAGCACCCTGTCTGTATTTAACAATTTTGCAACACAGAGTATTATTAGCAGCCAATCGGGTGATAGCATTTAATCCTGTAGGACAAAAACAGCATATCCACTGAGAAAAATCTCATTATGGAACCTTGCTGATATAGTTCAGTCTGGAAATGCCTTTACTTTGTATGACAGGAACACATACAAGGAAATGCAATAGAAATGTATTAAAGATGGAGGTCCTGAAATATGATACAAATTCACATATAATACAAGGAGATATTCTAAAATACAAATAAAAACACAATCTCTTTTGTTTACAAATTACCATGGAATTGAATTAAAGAACATTTGAGGTTATACATTGTGATTCATTCGTCTTTAGTCAGCCACAGTACGTTCTGGCAAGAAGCCTAGGATATTGAATGACCTTTTACACTTAAAATATTGCTTAGCCAAACTGAGTGCAATACACAATTTAAACAAATACAATAACTAAAATTAATAATGCAAAATCTGAACAACAAATGTCAAATTCAATTGATCTAAGAGAAAAAAAAATCTAAGAACTTTGAAATTGGTCAGTAATATTGTTGGGTATTAAGGCAGAAAAAACTGCCTAGGTGGCTTAGTGTGAAAACTTTAAACCAATCAAAATGTAAATTGAAAAGAAGGCCGCTTAGGATAGGGAAATGCATCCGCTTAGTCAAGGAGAATCATGGTCATAGAGCTATACTAACAGTTTGGCTGGGCAACACACGAAAGAGAGAGCATGAGGAGGGGAAAGGATACGAAATGACAGAAGAGGACGAATCTTGGGGCATGACTATCCGTCTACTGTATATTCATGTGTACCTAATTGTGCAAGTGTGTGTACATTATGAGAACGAGTTTCAGTGTCTGTTGGTGAGAGTGTGTGTGCGCGCACATATGTGTGTGAATGTATGAGTTTGAGTGTGTGTGAGTTTCAGAATGTGTGTGAGTGTGAGTGTGTATAGTGCTGTTGAAATGTGCTTTCCTTTCAGCTCTCTCCTGGTCCGGGAGCCGAAGGCCGCCAGTGGCATTAAAACTGGAATCCGTAGTGATGAAACTGCCATGTCCGTTTGCGATATTACACCAACAAAGACATTACTTCAAACAACGAACACTGTTTACTTTTCTTCTGATTGCACATCAGTGCATGCGTGATAGAACAGCAGAGGAGATTAGGCTTGGCCGGTATACCGTATACCGGGGTATTTGGAAATAGCCACAGGATGGTTTTTCAATACCGTCAATAAAGGTGAGTCTAGCTGTCTATTGACAGGGTCACGTTTTATATTGAAAGTCACAGTTTTTTTTGCTTCAATAGAGTGATCAGGGACGTGCAACTATAGTTTTCCTTCACAGAAAATACATTAGTGCCACACAATCTGCAGAAAATAGCTTAATTGTTATCAGATGACAACAGAAGTGCAACACTATTTGGCTGGCAGCCACACAAGTAAATGAAAAAGCAAGGTATTTTTTTGCAAAAAAAACGATGCATGCCCATCATATTTCTAATGTTTATCATAGAAAGAATGTAACCAGCTACATTTCCTAATGTTTTGCTTAAAGTTAATCTTGCATTTTACAAGAGAAAAGTAGGCTGGCTATATAGAGAAAAGAACCAGAGAAAAGTAGATACACAGCCTATCTTTGCAATTTTCATTTGTGCTCGTTAGCATATTTAGCTAGCAGTCTCCATGGAAATGTACTATTACTTGTGCTAATTTTGTTAGCATTCTGGTGATAGACGCTCAATGGGCTTTTTTGTGTATTTTTGTGTGCGCCCCCTTGTGTTCTAAATCGGTAATACCGTAAATCCCGGTGTGAGAGAAGAACGGTATGAGGATATGAAAATCTGGATACCGCCCCAACCCTAGAGTAGATTTAAAAAAATATTCTTGATGCTCGAGCTCCTCTCCGGGTTTTAAGAACCAAAACCAAAACAATAACAAATGTGCCTGTGGCGGTCAGTGGCACTGTTTCCCCTAATGCAGATCTCAGCTTTAAGCCAGCTATTAGTCAGCCCAAACACTGGCTGCCATTCATTACCACATCAAGCTAATGTGAGAACCTACCCACCATTTCCATATGAATGCTTAAGAAAACCGCAGGATCCCTAGAACAAGGAGGGAAAACACACATTTTCTCGCCTGGATAATACATAGCTCACAGACCCCCTGCACCTCCCCAGCTCTCAGATCATGTGGATGACCCTGCCATATGCACGTCGTAAACAGCAAACACAGGCACACACACACACGGACAGCCGTGCGTGCACTCACACACACAAAGGTCAACCCCATTGTCAGCACAGCAGCTTGTGAATCAAAACACTAATGCATACGCACGTGCAGACTCATACACACACACTTAAAATTCCACCCAAGCTGCACCCCAGCACCTCAGTAACAGAGTTCATCTAGACAAAGAGTGGAGCCAGAGTGACTCTACAGCGAGGAGCAGTAAGCAGCACTGCGACAACGCTAGCGACTCACACTGATATTTCAAACAGTCACACATGCCGGATAGACACAAACAAACCGAGAACAAGAGAAAATCAGAACACCTTTGTTCTCACATATGTATACAAAAAAATTATTACGGACATACACTTGCAATAATTAATACATTCACAAACTTGGACTGGCCATAAGAAACGTGTGGTGATGTACATAGCTCCTCTATGCAGACACAAGAGAGATCAGCTTGTATGGTTTATGACCACCACAGAGCACAGTGCAGAGCCACCGCCAGCCTACCTCCACCACTGGATCAGACCGCACAGTAAGAGCAGAACATCACACGAACACAGACACACACCACCTGATGCAGTGGATGATGAATCCTGGCTGGGAGACTTATTTTAAGTTCAACTTCACAGTATCTAAAAGAAAAAAACAAATAATATATTCAGGTCATCAACCACATCAAAGCTTGTTTGGAAACGATGACACTGTGCTCTCCTTGTCTGATGGAGGGGCTATAGCGCAAGCCGCAAGCTGGCCTGTACGGCAGTAATCATAAACAATCAACACAGTGCAAAAGCAAGCAGCACTCCATTATGATAATATCGCAGTGTGATTTGGTTAAAAACAAGCTGGGCGCTAGCTAATTGCATTCATATAAAACGGTAAATACTTGGCTGCGCTGAGCGCTTGGCGGGAGTGAAGCTCTCCTCCTCCATCTCTGTTATTTTTCTCTCTCACATCAGTGTTTTCCTGAGGAGGACTCAGAGCAGACCAGGCTTCATTCCACACGTGCCTAAGTCCCACGCGCGCGAGAGAGAGAGTATCAGAAATATTTGTTGCTGTGCATCGTTGGCACACAGTGAGCATTGTGTGTGTTTTCTATTTAGAAGGAGCCAATCAGGAGGCCAGGATATAGGCTCCTCATCCAGGGAGGACAGACAGCCTCCTTTCCTCTGGTGGTGGATACACTGGAGCATACTAGCAAAGGATACCACTTACAATGCATGCCGATGAGACATTGATTCATTCTAGGTTTTAGCCTATTGCCAGTCTGGATATTATAACATAGTCACAATCTCTGAACTGTGATAGTGTACTTTCTGTGACACACATTTACATGAACACGAATAATTCAAAATTAAACTCAATATTAAACAAGACAAAGGAGATGATTGTAGATTACAGGGAAAGATGGACCGAGCAAGCCCCCATTCTCATCGACAGGGCTATAGTGGAACTGGTTGAGAGCTTCAAGTTCCTTGGTGTCCACATCACCAACAAGCTATCATGGTCCAAACACACTAAGACAGTTGTGAAGAGGGCACAACAAAGCCTATTCCCCCTCAGGAGGCTGAAAAGATTTGTCATGGGTCCTCAGATCCTCAAAAGGTTCTACAGCTGCACCATCGAGAGCATCCTGACTGGTTGCATCACTGCCTGGTATGGCAACTGCTCGGCCTCCGATCGCAAGGCACGACAGAGGGTAGTGTGTACGGCCCAGTGCATCACTGGGGCCAAGCTTCCTGCCACCCAGGACCTCTATATCAGGCAGTGTCAGAGGAAGGCCCTAACAACTGTCAGACTCCAGCCACCCTAGTCATAGACTGTTCTCTCTGCTACCGCACGGCAAGCGGTACCGGAGCGCCAAGTCAAGGTCCAAAAGGCTTCTTAACAGCTTCTACGCCTTAAGACTCCTGAACAGCTAATCAAAGGGCTACCCAGACCTCTCTTTTACACTGCTGCTACTCCATTTATAATCTATGCATAGTCACTTTAACTCTACCTACATGTACATATTACCTCAATTACCTCGACTAACCGGTGCCCCCGCACATTGAATCTGTACCGGTACCCCTGTATATAGCCTCGCTTGTTATTTTACTGCTGCTGTTTAATTACTTGTTACTTTTATTTTCTATTTTCTATTCATCTATTTTTTACTTAACACATTTTTTTTTCTTAGCTTCTTAAAGCATTGTTGGTTAAGGGCTTGTAAGTAAGAATTTGAATGTAAGGTCTACCTACACCTGTTGTATTCGGCACATGTCATGTAAACACCTTACTCTGCTTATCTTAATCTGCCTAAGGTCAAAATCGAAGTAACCATACACCGATTAAAACACCTGGTTTTCTGAGCAATCTTTCAAATTATTAGGACATGTAAACACCAGTGGAGGCTCCTCAGAGAAGGAAGGGGAGGACCATCCTTAATGAACCATCCTTAGAAAAACAGTGAATATTTTTTTTAAGTTATCCTTTTAAGATGAAACTAAACAAAATCTATTCACATGTGCCCAAATAACTGATTAAAACACATTGTTTTGCAATGAAGGTCAACAGTAGCCTCAACAGCACTCTGTAGGGTAGCAGCATTGTGTAGCTTGAGGACAGCTAGCTTCCGTCTTCCACGGGGTAGATTGACTTCAATACAAAAGCTAGGAGGCTCGTGGTTCTTACCCCCTTCCATAGACAGCGCATTCGGAAAGTGTTCAGACACCTTGACTTTTTCCACATTTTGTTACGTTACAACCTTATTCTAAAATTGATTACATTGTTCCCCCCCCCCCCCCGCATCAATCTACACACAATATCCCATTACGACAAATCAAAAATAGGTTTTTATAAACATTTTGCAAAAAAAAAAAATATTCAGACCCTTTACTCAGGACTTTGTTGAAGCACGTTTTGCAGCCTCGAGTCTTCTTGGGTATGACGCTACAAGCTTGGCACACCTGTATTTGGGGAGTTTCTCACGTTCTTCCTTGCATATCCGCTCAAGCTCTGTTAGGTCAGGTTAGCTACAGTTTAAGTCGGAAGTTTACATACACTTAGGTTGGAGTCATTAAAACTCGTTTTTCAACCACTCCACAAATTTGTTGTTAACAAACCATAGTTTTGGAGAGTCGGTTGGGACATCTACTTTGTGCATGACACAAGCCATTTTTCCAACAATTGTTAACAGACAGATTATTTCACTTATAATTCACTGTATCACAATTCCAGTGGGTCAGAAGTTTACATAAACTAAGTTGACTGTGCATAATAAACAGCTTGGAAAATTCCATAAAATTATATCATGGCTTTAGAAGCTTCTAATGGGCTAATTGACATAATAAGATTCAATTGGAGGAATACATGTGGATGTATTTCAAGGCCTAGCTTCAAACTCAGTGCCTCTTTGCTTGACATCATGGGAAAATCAAAAGAAATCATCCAAGACCTCAGAAAAACAAGTCTTGTTCATCCTTGGGAACAATTTCCAAACGGCTGAAGGTACCACGTTCATCTGTACAAACAATAGTACGCAAGTATAAACACCATGGGACCACGCAGACGTCATACCGCTCAGGAAGGAGATGCGTTCTGTCCCCTAGAGATGAACGTACTTTGGTGCGAAAAGTGCAAATCAATCCCAGAACAACAGCAAAGGACCTTGTGAAGATGCTGGAGGAAACAAGTACAAAAGTAAAACAAGTCCTATATCGACATAACCTGAAAGTGTGCTCAGCAAGGAAGAAGCCACTGCTCCAAAACCGCCATAAAAAAAGCCAGACAAAGGTTTGCAACTGCACATGGGGACAAAAATCCTACTTTTTGTCCTGTGGTCTGATGAAAAAAAATAGAACTGTTTGGCCATAATGACCATCGTTATGTTTGAAGGTAAAAGGGGGAGGCTTGCAAGCCGAAGAACACCATCCCAACCATGAAGCACGGGGTTGGCAGCATCAGGAGTGGGGGTGCTTTGCTGCAGGAGGGACTGGTGCACTTCACAAAATAGATGGAATCATGAGGCAGAAAATGATGTGGATATATTGAAGCACCATCTCAAGACATCAGTCAGGAAGTTAAAGCTTGGTCGCAAATGGGTCTTCCAAATGGACAATGACCCCAAGCATACTTTCAAAGTTGTGGCAAAATGGCATCAGGACAACAACGTCAAGGTATTGGAGTGGCCATCACAAAGCCCTGACCTCAATCCTATAGAAAATTTGTAGGCAGAACTGAAAAAGCGTGTGCGAGCAAGGAGGCCTACAAACCTGACTCAGTTACACCAGCTCTGTCAGGAGGAATGGGCCAAAATTCACCCAACTTATTGTGGGAAGCTCGTGGAAGGCTTCCCGAATCGTTTGACCTAAGTTTAACAATTTAAATGCAACGCTACCAAATACTAATTGAGTGTATGTAAACTTCTGACCCACTGGGAATGTAATAAAATAAATAAAAGCTGAAAAAAATAATTCTCTCTACTATTATTCAGACATTTCACATTCTTTAAATAAAGTGGTGATCCTAACTGACGTAAGACAGGGATTTTTATAAGGATTAAATGTCAGGAATTGTGAAAAACTGAGTTTAAATGTATTTGGCTAAGTTGTATGTAAACTTCTGACTTCAACTGTATTTTCAGGTCTCTCCAGAGATGTTTGATCGGGTTCAAATCGGAGCTCTGGACATTCAGAGACTCCTGCATTGTCTTGACTGTGCTTAGGGTCGTTGTCCTGTAGGAAGGTGAACCCCAGTCTGAGGTCCTGAGCACTCTGGAGCAGGTTTTCATCAAGGATCTCTTTGTACTTTGCTCCGTTCATCTTTCCCTCGATCCTGACGAGTCTCCCAGTCACTGCCGGTGACAAACATCCCCTCTGCATGATGCTGCCACCACCATGCTTTACCAAAGGGATGGTGCCAGGTTTCCTCCAGACGTGATGCTTGGCATTCAGCCAAAGAGTTCAATCTTGGTTTCATCAGACCAGAGAATCTTGTTTGTCATGGTCAGACGGTCCTTTAGGTGCCACCTTTTGGCAAACTCCAAGCGGGCTGTCATGTGCCTTTTACTGAAGAGTGGCTTCAGTCTGGCCACTCTACCATAAAGGCCTGATTGGTGGAGTACCGCAGAGATGGTTGTCCTCCTGGAAGGTTCTCCCCTCTCCACAGAGGAACTCTGGAGCTCATTTAGAGTGACCATCGGGTTCTTGGTCACCTCCCTGACCAAGGCCCTTCTCCCCCTATTGCTCAGTTTGGCCGTGCAGCCAGCTCTAGCAAGAGTCTTGGTGGTTCAAAACTTCATCCATTTAAGAATGATGGAGGACACTGTGTTCTTGGGGACCTTCAATGTTGAAGAAATGTTTTGGTACCCTTCCCCAGATCTGTGCCTCAACACAATCCTGTTTCAGAGCTCTATGGATAATTCCTTCGACCTCATGGCTTGCCTTTTGCTCTGACATGCGCTGTCAACTGTGGGACCTTTTATAGACAGGTGTGTGCCTTTCCAAATCATGTCCAATCAATTGAATTTACCACAGGTGGACTGCAATCAAGTTGATGAACAATGGAAACAGGATGCACCTGAGCTCAATGTCGAGTCTCATAGCAAAGGGTCTGAATACTTATGTATATAAGGTATCTGTTTTTTATTTTATAGAAATTCGCTAAAATAATTCCATTTGTCAGTATGGGATACTGTGTGTAGATTGATGAGGAAAAACATTTCTTTAATCCATTTTAGAAAAAGGCTGTAACGTAACAAAATGTGGAAAAAGCTAGTTTAGCCTACTCAAACACCCGGCTCAAACAGAGGGGGATGCTATGTTATCTAGCTGGCTATGGCCATCAAACTGGAAGTCTTCCAAGTCAAAGAAAGCTTTTGATTGTATTAATTTATTGGCAACTGGGCCCACCGTTGTAACTGCTAAATTGCTTGCTATAGACTGTACATAGTACTGCATGATTGTAGTGGGTTTACTAATTAGTTATTTCTAGGAGCTATGTTGACTATGACGTTAATATGGCGACAGCGATGTAGGTTGTGTGTAGCGGTTAGCAGTTATGATATGGAGGTTTGGCTTGGAAAGGTTTTTTCGCCTGGTTACAGACATCATGTGTGTTGTACACTGAAGTCCACAAGTGAAGGGAAAATGTGAGAGGAGGAGAGCACGTAGATGTGAGAAGTAATTATAAAACGACCAAAGGGATCATGCTGTTTGTATGTGGCTGCTATGAAAGTGAACTGTGCTTAAGTGTAATCAGCGGTGTATTAATTTAGCAGATTCTGTTGAAAAAACGTTTCTTAAACAGAAGCAAACAGAACGAAACGGGAATAAACGTACCTGAATTTGTCCAATAGAAACTTTTGTTTGCAACTGTAAATCAAATCAAATTTTATTTGTCACATCTCGCCGAATACATTAGGTACCTTACCGTGAGAAGCTTACTTACTTGCTTACTTAACCAACAATGCAGTTAAGAAAATATATACATATTTTCTAAATAAACTAAAGTAAAAAAAAAAAAAACTAACACAAGAAATGTACATGCTGTAACAATAACGAGGCTATATAAAGGGGGTACCGGTACAGAGTCAATGTGCGGGGGTACAGGTTAGTTGAGGTAATTTGTAAAGTGACTATGCACAGATAATAAACAGCGAGTAGCAGCAGTGTAAAATCAAGGGGGGGTCAATGTAAATAGTCCAGGTGGCCATATGACTAATTGTTCAGCATTCTACGAATTTGGGGGAGAAGCTGTTAAGGAGCCTTTTTGGTCCTAGACTTGGCGCTCCGTTACCGCTTGCTGTGCGGTAGCAGAGAGAACAGTCTATGACTTGGGTGACTGGAGTAGTAGACAATTTTTAGGGCCTTCCTCTGACACCGCCTAGTATATAGGTCCTGGATGCCAGGAAGCTTGGACCCAGTGATGTACTGGTCAATACACACTACCCTCTGCAGCACCTTACGTTCAGATGCCGAGCAGTTGCAGTACCAGGCGGTGATGCAACCGGTCAGGATGCTCTCGATGGTGCAGCTGTAGAACCTTTTGAGGATCTAGGGACCCATGACAAATCTTTTCAGTCTCCTGAGGTGTAAAAGGTGTTGTCGTGCCCTCTTCATGACTGTCTTGGTGTGTTTGGACCATGATAGTTAGTTGGTGATGTGGACAACAGGGAACATGAAACTCGACCTGCTCCCATTCAGCCCCATCGATGTTAATGGGGGACTGTTTGGCCCTTCTTTTCCAATAGTCTACAATCAGCTCCTTAGTCTTACTCACATTGAGGTAGAGGTTGCTGTCCTGGCACCACACTGCCAGGTCTCTGACCTCCTCCCTATAGGCTGTCTCATTATTGTTGGTGATCAGGCCTATCACTGTTGTATTGTTAGCAAACTTAATGATGGTGTTGGAGTTGTGCTTGGCTACACAGTCGTGGATGAAGAGGAAGTACTGGAGGGGACTAAGCACGCACCCTTGAGTGGCCCCAGTGTTGAGGATCAGCGAAGCAGATGTGTTGTTGCTGACCCTTACCACCTGGGGGTAGCCCGTCAGGAAGTCCAGGATCCAGTTGCAGAGGGAGGTGTTTAATCCCAGGGTCCTTAGCTTAGTGATGAGCTTCGTGGGTACTATGGTGTTGAATGCTGAGCTGTAGTCAATGAACAGCATTCTCACATACTGTAGGTGTTCTTTTTGTCCAGGTGGGAAAGGGCAGTGTGGAGTGCGATTGAGATTGAGTCATCTGTGGATCTGTTGGGGCGGTATGCGAATTGGAGTGGGTCTAGGGTTTCTGGGATTATGGTGTTGATGTAAATGATGAACAGCCTTTCAAAGCACTTCATGGCTACCGACCTGAGTGCTACGGGGCGGTAATCATTTAGGCAGGTGACCTTCGCTTTCTTGGGCACAGGGACTATGGTGGTCTGTTTGAAACATGTAGGTATTACAGACTCAGGGAGAGGTTGAAAATGTCAGTGAAGACACTTGCCAGTTGGTCAGCGCATGCTTTCAGTACACGTCCTGAGAATCCGTCTGGCCCCGCGGCTTTGTGAATGTTGACCTGTTTAAATGTCTTGCTCACATCGGCTGCGGAGAGCGTGATCACACAGTTGTCCGGAACAGTTGGTGCTCTCATAAATGCTTCAGTGTTGCTTGCCTCGAAGCAAGCATAAAAGGCATTTAGCTCGTCTGGTAGGCTCGTGTCACTGGGCAGCTCGTGGCTGGATTTCCCTTTGTAGTCCGTAATAGTTTTCAAGCCCTGCCACATCCGACGAGCGTCAGAGCCGGTGTAGTAGGATTCAATCTTAGTCCTTTATTGACGCTTTGCCTACTTGATGGTTCGTCTGAGGGCGTTAGTGTCCCGCTCCTTGAAAGCGGCAGCTCTAGCCTTTAGCTCGGTGTGGATGTTGGCTGTATTGTATGGCTTCTGGTTAGGCTATGTACATATGGTCACTGTGGGGACAATGTCGTCGATGCACTTATTGATGAAGCCGGTGACTGAGGTAGTATTCTCCTCAATGCCATTGGATGAATCCCGGAACATATTCCAGTCTGTGCTAGCAAAACAGTCCTGTAGCGTAGTATCCGCGTCATTTGACCACTTCCGTATTGAGTGAGTCACTGGTACGTCCTGCTTTAGTTTTTGCTTGTAAGCAGGATTCAGGTGGATAGAATTATGGTCAGATTTGCCAAATGGATGTCGAGGAAGAGCTTTTTATGCGTCTCTGTGTTTGGAGTAAAGGAGGTCTTGTTTTTTTTTTATCTCCTCTGGTTGCACATGTGACATTGTGGTATAAATGAGGCAAAATATAATTTATTTTGCCTGTATTAAAGTCCCCGGTCATTTTGAGTCTTGCTTCTGGATGAGAATTTTCTTGTTTGCTTATGGCCTTACAGCTTGTTGAGTGCGGTCTTAGTGCCAGCATCGGTTTGTGGTGGTAAATAGACGGCTACAAATAATATAGATGAGAACTTTCTTGGTAGATAGTGTGGTCTACAGCTTATCATGGGGTATTCTACCTCAGGCGAGCAATACCTCGAGACTTCTTTAATATTAGACATCGCGCACCAGCAGTTATTGACAAATAGACACACACCCCCGCCCCTCATCTTACCTGACGTAGCTGCTCTGTCCTGCCACTGCACGGAGAAGCCAGCTAGCTCCATATTATCTGTGTCGTTGTTTAGCCACATCTCAGTGAAACATATGATATTACAGTTTTTAATGTCCCGTTGGCAGGATATTCTTAATCGTAGATCGTCCAGTTTGTTTTCCAATGATTTCACGTTGGACAATAATACAGAGGGTAGTGGTGGTTTACCTACTCGTCTGTGAATTCTTACAAGGCACCCTGCCCTCCTCCACCTTTTTCTCTATCCTTTCTTCAGGCGGATGACGTGGATTTGGGCCTTGTCTCGACAGAGCAGAATATCCTACGCCTCTGACTCATTAAAGAAATAATCCTCTCCAGTTCGAGGTGAGTAATCGCTGTTCTGATGTCCAGAAGATCTTTTCAGTCATAAGAGATGGTAGCAGCAACATTATGTACAAAATAAGTTACAAACAATGCAAACATTTTGGGGGAAAATAGCACAGTTGGTTAGGAGCCTGTGAAACAGCATCCATCCCCTCCGACAAATGATTACACCCTAGATCAGCTAGATGCAGGCAAGAGTATGCAAGGCCGTATTCAATGTGTCAGTGTCTGTCACATTCTCTCAACCTGTGCACGTACGTTTCATTCATAGGCTAGGTTGTAGTAACCTCATGATGGGTATAGGGAAAATTAGAGTATCATGTATTAGCCTAAACCTGTCGCTGTTACATTGAGCTGGCTGAATGGAATATGAATGAAAGTCATCCAATGTGCTGTAATAGAAATAAGGATATGCTCATGAAAAAAAATGTGTCTTCCCTTAAACGGCACTGACCGCCACTGGTAAACACCTTAATCGGCGTGTATTTGATTTACGCGTGTGATAGCACCAGCTGAGCGGGCCAACAACTGAATGTATGCGTCTTAGAAGTAGTTTTCACATACACACTTCATATGTCCGAATTTATCAGAGGTGTCCATGTAAATAGGATTATTAGGGAAATCGTTCATTTTGCAAAACATGTAAACGTTTTAATCAAACTATTATATTAATCTGACTATCCACAATAAATCGCATTATTGTGTGCATGTACTCATTGTGATATTGTTATTTTTCTTTTATGATATTGATATGCTGTAACAAACTGGGATTCATGCCTTCTATTCTTCTAATTGTTCTTCTGTGACACTCATACACCAGAGGAAGCTGGTGAGAGGAGCTAAAGGAGGATGAGCTCATTGTAATGGCTGAAATAGAATAAATGGAATGGAATCAAACACATTAAAACGTATGATACACAGTGATAAAGTTATATTGGATATTTGGGTCTCTGTCTGATTCCCTTCAGGCCCTCCCTGCCTGGCCAACTGTAGGCCAGTCTCTCTGCTGTATTTACACTGGGGTAATCACACCGGGATCTCAACCAGATTGGGTGTTCTTATCTACAAGGGTGCTCACTCTCGCCTGGATCAAAAAGCTGCCTGCCAGAAATATGAGCCAAGTCTGATAAAATCCTCCAGTTTAAACAAACTCCAGTTTAAACAAACAAATTTTTCCTTTGATCATGTCGAACCCAATCAAAGGAAAAATACAATCCAACAAAGGCAACAAAAAGGTTTTTGAAGTCATTACATTTTTTTCTAATCGAGCCATAGCGTTTTGTGGTGAGAGAGTTATAAAACCCAAAAGATAAAAAGGCCTGTGGTTTTTATCTTCTTGTTTGGATAGTGTCCTGATGGCCCAAACTGTGTGTGTCCTAACTGAGTCATAGAGTAAGTAAGGTCTCCCTCCGCCTCTCCTCAGCTGTACCAGCTAGACAAACACAGAGAGAACATGACATCATTCCTCTGTCATCCCAAAGATATGCTCAAGGCTTACAGTTCAGCAGGCTACGCACAAGAAGGCTAATGTTAACTCACTATGACAGATCCCTCATACTGTACGCACCATTTCTTCAACCAGCCGTCCCGCCACCGTCCCTTTCAAACAGACCTTGGCAGTCATCACAAGGAGATCGTGTTACTGCTTGGTCTGGGGCTTTTGACCCCCCTCCCCCTAGCCGCACTCCTGACCCCCCACCACGCCAGACCCCCATATGTCTGGCGACAGAGAGCTTTAGAGAGCTCACCCCTGCTGCGGACTGACCGGGCTGGACTGTAAGTGAGCAGCAACCGAGAACAGTCTCTTTCGGTCTCCCTCTTTTCTGGCCGTCTGTCTGTCGGTCTGTCTCTAGCTCTCTCTCTGTGGGCCCAGTGACTAGGGCAGATGTTCTGTCTGTCTGTCTCGAGCTCTCTCTCTGAAAGTGAGACCAATCACAGCAGGAGTTTTATTAAACACACACATTTGAACACATGCACGCAGGCATGCATAGTTAATGTCGCACTGTTCATTGCGAACACTAGGAAATTATTTGGAAATAGCCTTCTATGACAAACATGCGCTTCCCAATGTTTGAAACTTTGACAGTGAGTTTAGGGCAGGGTTCCCCAACTAACGGGTCACGTGCCAAATTTAGTAAACGGGTGGTTTTATTTGGCCCCCTAAGTTCTGAGCAAAAAACCTCTGTTCCCAAGTATTCCCACACATAATAGAAAGTCACATCTGATAGTATACACATGTAAGCAAGGTTTGAAATGATTATGTCAGTCTACAAATTATTTGTAATTTTGTTCCAGAAAACATATTAAAACGCTCATGAAAAAAACATCTAGTTGATGATCCCTGGTTTAGGGTGATTCCTCATGAAACTAGAACAAGAAAAATACCAGGATTTGTTTGATTTTCATGACATTTAATCCAAATAAAAGTGTCCTTTGTAGGAAGAATTGTTGACATATTTGAAAATGAATTGAAGTTGGAACATTTGTGACATTTTGGCCTTACCCCATAATTACTGCATAATGTTTCATCTGTAGGTGCTACATAGCAAGAATGTGTGTTATATGAAGCACTACAGCTTCCTTTAATATGAGTAGTATTTTGTTTTCTTACATTAATAAAAACAATATTTGGCTAATTTGTCAATATATTGTTGAACATAGTATACTCTATGGGCATATCATAGTTCCAGTGTGGGATCTCTGCTAGTTTCAAAGGTATGGCTCATTTTACACAGAGAAATTGGCATAGTAGGCACTGTAACCAATCACAGCCCTCCTTTTACTTGTATCATTGCACATCCTGCAAATCACCAGCATAGGGCGACCATTTAAAAATCAATTTTCACATTCACATTGTTGGTAATGCTGACAAATTGGATCATAACTGAAAGTAGCTGAGATCCCACTCTGGAACTTTGATATGCCCATAGAGTACATTATGTTCAACAATATATGGAACATATTGCCAAATCAAAAATAGTATATTTTCAATATTTATAAATTCATCTAAATCATTGTTATTGAAATAAAAATAATACTCCTATTATAGAGCAAGCGGTAAAGGTTAATATGACACCAATGTTTGCTTTAGCGCCTACAAATAAAACATTATGTTGTCATGAATCATAAAGGAGGCCTGAGTAAGGACAAAATGTCACAAATATTCCAACTTTAATTATTTCTCAATTATACTAGAAGATACAAATGTCAAACATATGTCAACAATACTTCCTCCAAAGCACCCTTTTGATTAAATATTGTGAGGAATCACCCTTAACATACAATTATAGAAACACTATTTTAGTTCTCCTTAAAGAATGGTGGTCATAACCACTACATAAACATATCATGACCTATATGTTTTTTATTCACTCATCATAAAAGAATGAGGTTTCACCAGGTTTCTGTTTTTTACAGGAAAATATGTCAGGACAGATGGAGGAAAAAGAGAGGGGAAAACAGCAGTCCTCCATTTGGCCCACCATCTATTCATTGGCTCTTTTATTTCTTTTGGGTGCGTAATCCTTTCACTTTTAATGGCAAATTTAACAGTCCCCAAGGCCCCCGCACCAGACTGGTCAATAGAAAACCAGACAACTAATTACTGCGCACACCACACTCCCTCACTCTCTTCCGTCTTCCCTCTTTCTATCCAGCAGCTGTAAGGTTCATGTACACAGAGCAACAGCCAAGCAGTGTTAGGTTTCCACTCCCCCAATCTTCCTTAAAAGCTTCTAAACCTGTCTCACTATAGCCCTTTAGTCACACATACGCAGAATAACACACATACACACACCCTCACTTGAAACATTTTGAAAAATAGTAAATAGATATTTGTCCTGTACCTGATTTGAGTGGAATGTTCACATTTATCTAGAATTAAAATGGTTCCTAAAATGTATATTCTTAAAATAAACCCAATTAATAGTAGATTTACATTTAGTAAAAAATATGAGGGAGAATCTAAGAAACAATAGCAAGAATGTTTTCTCCTCTAGCTTTACTAGCACATAATAACCACGCCATTGTCATGTTATGGTAAAGCATTTCATGTGGTAAAGTGTGTCATTACTGAATAAATAGTTACTACCGTTGTTGTAAATGCTCAACTAAACTATCATCATTATGGGGCAAACACTGCTGATTATATCAGTAGATAACTGGATAATAAAATATTTATTAAACCAAACGTATGACAGTAATTTATACATTAGGGTCATTACTTAATGGTCTGACATAAGCATGATTTTTTTTGTCACCAAGATTCAAGAATAATATTTTTTGATTTTGAATTTACAGTTAAAGCACCTTGTCTTTAGAGAACTGTAGCCTTTAAAATGTGTATTATTCTAATTGCAACTGTGTAATATGTTGATAATATCAAAAACAATCACTTTTGACTCAACAACTAATATCTATAGTTCATCAGATAGATGGGAAGGGATGGGAGTGCTTTCCCCCTGGCTCCCCTGGTCTGAGTAAATAGCCTGGCTATGATAATCCCATAGTGAACATTCAGGCTCTGTGTTAACCCAACCCCATGTTGTGTGGTGCTGTGTCTGACTGACTGCTGTCCAAACTACAGCCTTCCTCTCTCTCCCCATCTTCCAGGCTTTGACCATGACCCTACCCTACACCCCAGTGTCTCAGCACTCAGTTGCAGAGTCCCTAATTTGCCAGTGGGGTTTAAAACCTCCCTCAATTAAGATCACTAGTGTCAGACAATGGGACGAGTTAGCCCCCCGGTGACCTGCATAGGGCAGTCCTTTGTCTTACAGCCAATGTTTGCCTTAGCCTTTTGTGCCTGCATTATCCTCCACCTCTACCCCACCCCCTCTACACACACACACACACACACACACACACACACACACACACACACACACACACACACACACACACACACACACACACACACACACACACACACGCACACGCGCACACGCACACGCACACACACCCAAGATGGAGACAAAAAATATAATTATGGAAGCCATTTCCAAATATACCCCCTAAGTACGGCACGTCCACTCCTCCCCCTCACAGTCCCCTCCCACTCACCCCCACCTCTGTCTGTCTGTCTGTCTGTCTGTATGACTGGCCCATCAAAAGGCTGGCCTGGAGCAGAGGTGGTTAAAATGGTCCAGAGGCTAGTGTCATGTGGCTCACACCAGTCAGCCCAACACACAACTCACAAGCCAATGAATTCCGGAGTTCCGAATTAAGCAGCAGCAGCTGAAAAGATGAGCTCCTACAAATATTGAAATTTAAATGTTTTTTTAGAGTAAAGTACATCGAAAAAAAAATCAAAAGAAAACTGCAAACTGAATAGGAGACCAAACAAGCAGCAAACAAAGAAGAAAGGCTTTTGAAAAAGTAACAATTTTTCATAAAATTATACCGTTTTCTTAGCTAGCTAAGTTGTTTACCTGTTGCTAGGCAGTTGCTAGGGACATTCCTGAAAGAAGCTAGCTAGCTAACAAGGAGTGTCTAGTTGGCAGAAGAGAAGAAGGGACAAAGAAGGGACAAAGTGGGACAAAATAAGGACAGAAGAAAAGGGAAAGGGGACATTAAGGTGAAGCAGTCCTCTAAAGACACAAAAGACAATAATACAAGAAACAACACTTCTATTGCCTCTCCCTCTACGATACGCACTTCCGGTTTGGTTTGGAGCGAGTAGTTGCATTCCGCTTTGCTCCACAGGTAGTATTACAGGTAGTATTACATTTCATTTCATTACAGTACAACAGTTTGATTTGTTTGATCTTAGCTGGCTACATAGCCGTCTTTGTATCCAAGATAATTGTGTAGTCTAGAGTAATTGTCGAGGTTACCTAGCCAGTTAGAGGTTACCTAGCCAGCTACACTTTCAAACAAAGTCAACAACGCAGCCACTGCTAGCTAGCCTATTTCACCAGCCAGCAGTACTATATCATTTTAGTCAATAAGATTTTTTGCAACGTAAGCTTAACTTTCTGAACATTCGAGACGTGTAGTCCACTTGTCATTCCAATCTCCTTTGCATTAGCGTAGCCTCTTCTGTAGCCTGTCAACTATGTGTCTGTCTATCCCTGTTCTCTCCTCTCTGCACAGACCATACAAACGCTTCACACCGCGTGGCCGCTGCTACTCTAACCTGGTGGTCCCAGCGCGCACGACCCACGTGGAGTTCCAGGTCTCAGGCAGCCTCTGGAACTGCCGATCTGCGGCCAACAAGGCAGAGTTCATCTCAGCCTATGCTTCCCTCCAGTCCCTCGACTTCTTGGCACTGACGGAAACATGGATTACCACTGATAACACTGCTACTCCTACTGCTCTCTCCTCGTCTGCCCACGTGTTCTCGCACACCCCGAGAGCTTCTGGTCAGCGGGGTGGTGGCACTGGGATCCTCATCTCTCCCAAGTGGACATTCTCTCTTTCTCCCCTGACCCATCTGTCTATCGCCTCCTTTGAATTCCATGCTGTCACAGTTACCAGCCCTTTCAAGCTTAACATCCTTATCATTTATCGCCCTCCAGGTTCCCTTGGAGAGTTCATCAATGAGCTTGACGCCCTGATAAGTTCCTTTCCTGAGGATGGCTCACCTCTCACAGTTCTGGGTGACTTTAACCTCCCCACGTCTACCTTTGACTCATTCCTCTCTGCCTCCTTCTTTCCACTCCTCTCCTCTTTTGACCTCACCCTCTCACCTTCCCCCCCTACTCACAAGGCAGGCAATACGCTTGACCTCATCTTTACTAGATGCTGTTCTTCCACTAATCTCATTGCAACTCCCCTCCAAGTCTCCGACCACTACCTTGTATCCTTTTCCCTCTCGCTCTCATCCAACACTTCCCACACTGCCCCTACTCGGATGGTATCGCGCCGTCCCAACCTTCGCTCTCTCTCCCCCGCTACTCTCTCCTCTTCCATCCTATCATCTCTTCCCTCTGCTCAAACCTTCTCCAACCTATCTCCTGATTCTGCCTCCTCAACCCTCCTCTCCTCCCTTTCTGCATCCTTTGACTCTCTATGTCCCCTATCCTCCAGGCCGGCTCGGTCCTCCCCTCCTGCTCCGTGGCTCGACGACTCATTGCGAGCTCACAGAACAGGGCTCCGGGCAGCCGAGCGGAAATGGAGGAAAACTCGCCTCCCTGCGGACCTGGCATCCTTTCACTCCCTCCTCTCTACATTCTCCTCTTCTGTCTCTGCTGCTAAAGCCAATTTCTACCACTCTAAATTCCAAGCATCTGCCTCTAACCCTAGGAAGCTCTTTGCCACCTTCTCCTCCCTCCTGAATCCTCCTCCCCCTCCTCCCCCCTCCTCCCTCTCTGCTGATGACTTCGTCAACCATTTTGAAAAGAAGGTCGACGACATCCGATCCTCGTTTGCTAAGTCAAACGACACCGCTGGTTCTGCTCACACTGCCCTACCCTGTGCTTTGACCTCTTTCTCCCCTCTCTCTCCAGATGAAATCTCGCGTCTTGTGACGGCCGGCCGCCCAACAACCTGCCCGCTTGACCCTATCCCCTCCTCTCTTCTCCAGACCATTTCCGGAGACCTTCTCCCTTACCTCACCTCGCTCATCAACTCATCCTTGACCGCTGGCTACGTCCCTTCCGTCTTCAAGAGAGCGAGAGTTGCACCCCTTCTGAAAAAACCTACACTCGATCCCTCCGATGTCAACAACTACAGACCAGTATCCCTTCTTTCTTTTCTCTCCAAAACTCTTGAACGTGCCGTCCTTGGCCAGCTCTCCTGCTATCTCTCTCAGAATGACCTTCTTGATCCAAATCAGTCAGGTTTCAAGACTAGTCATTCAACTGAGACTGCTCTTCTCTGTGTCACGGAGGCGCTCCGCACTGCTAAAGCTAACTCTCTCTCCTCTGCTCTCATCCTTCTAGACCTATCGGCTGCCTTTGATACTGTGAACCATCAGATCCTCCTCTCCACCCTCTCCGAGCTGGGCATCTCCGGCGCGGCCCACGCTTGGATTGCGTCCTACCTGACAGGTCGCTCCTACCAGGTGGCGTGGCGAGAATCTGTCTCCGCACCACGTGCTCTCACCACTGGTGTCCCCCAGGGCTCTGTTCTAGGCCCTCTCCTATTCTCGCTATACACCAAGTCACTTGGCTCTGTCATATCCTCACATGGTCTCTCCTATCATTGCTATGCAGACGACACACAATTAATCTTCTCCTTTCCCCCCTCTGATAACCAGGTGGTGAATCGCATCTCTGCATGTCTGGCAGACATATCAGTGTGGATGACGGATCACCACCTCAAGCTGAACCTCGGCAAGACGGAGCTGCTCTTCCTCCCGGGGAAGGACTGCCCGTTCCATGATCTCGCCATCACGGTTGACAACTCCATTGTGTCCTCCTCCCAGAGTGCTAAGAACCTTGGCGTGATCCTGGACAACACCCTGTCGTTCTCAACTAACATCAAGGCGGTGACCCGTTCCTGTAGGTTCATGCTCTACAACATTCGCAGAGTACGACCCTGCCTCACGCAGGAAGCGGCGCAGGTCCTAATCCAGGCACTTGTCATCTCCCGTCTGGATTACTGCAACTCGCTGTTGGCTGGGCTCCCTGCCTGTGCCATTAAACCCCTACAACTCATCCAGAACGCCGCAGCCCGTCTGGTGTTCAACTTTCCCAAGTTCTCTCACGTCACCCCGCTCCTCCGCTCTCTCCACTGGCTTCCAGTTGAAGCTCGCATCCGCTACAAGACCATGGTGCTTGCCTACGGAGCTGTGAGGGGAACGGCACCTCCGTACCTTCAGGCTCTGATCAGGCCCTACACCCAAACAAGGGCACTGCGTTCATCCACCTCTGGCCTGCTCGCCTCCCTACCTCTGAGGAAGTACAGTTCCCGCTCAGCCCAGTCAAAACTGTTCGCTGCTCTGGCACCCCAATGGTGGAACAAACTCCCTCACGACGCCAGGTCAGCGGAGTCAATCACCACCTTCCGGAGACACCTGAAACCCCACCTCTTTAAGGAATACCTAGGATAGGATAAAGTAATCCTTCTAACCCCCCCCCCCCTTAAAAGAGTTAGATGCACTATTGTAAAGTGGTTGTTCCACTGGATATCATAAGGTGAATGCACCAATTTGTAAGTCGCTCTGGATAAGAGCGTCTGCTAAATGACTTAAATGTGAAATGTGAAAATGAAACAAGCCCCCCTTGCAAACACAGAGGACGAGCTCCTGTCAGCTCCAAGGGAGAGGAGACAAATTGCCCCATGATCTCTTGACCCTCAAACACAGGGTAACTGCCCAAAATAAACTGCTCTTAAACTGATGAAAAACAAAATTGGACAACTTAGTTCTGCCCAATGGAAAATACTGTAAAACTTCAAATAATAGCCCAGGTGTTTATTTGTTTAAATTACTGAACACAACAGGTGCTTATTAGAGACAGGCTTCTATTTGAGCCAGGCTTCTATTTCCTTAATGCACACAGCTTTTGCTTATTTGCATAGTTAATTGTTTAATTCCAGCATTTTAATCAATTTCTTAATTTCCTGCACTAGTGTGTTTTTATTTACGCACTGTCACGTTTCTTTTGTCTTAATGTGCCTCCATAAAGAAAAATACAAAAATAACTTTTTCTTGACAGAATAATAATTTTCATCTTTGACTGTGAATTTTCAGCAGTTCACCACTAGAGGGAGATCGGCCGATTTCTAGGGGTCTGTACTTCCAAAGTTTTTGACTGTTTTTGTGCTTGCCAGTAAGCTAGCAGTTCTCAGCTGTTAGCAGCCAATGTCTAGCAGTTTCTTACTAGTGATAAAAATGGATGATTGACATAATTATTTACAGTCATTACTGAAATATATAATGTAACAAATCAACACATTAAACCTCGTAAACAATTCATTTAGACTTGGCATTTCTTTGAAACAGGCGTTTATCTGCTGAAATGTGTGCCATTGCCCGGCTATTAAAATTGACAGGTGGCTATTTGAGAATCTGCATTTAATTGAAATTTTACAATACGTAAATCGGCAAGCAACCAGCCACAGAAGAAACATCAGCACTTTACATAAATAACGTGTTGGAATCGTTCAAGTTTGGGCAGAGTCTCTTAGTCTGGCCCTAATCTCTTTTATTAGTCGTGAATACATTTATCTATGTAAAGCTGGCTAAATAAAAAAAGGGATACATTTGCTTGAGAATTGGGAATGGTGGTGGGTGGCATTGAGGGAGAAAATACAATCCCCCCCCCCCCCCCCCTTTCATTCTCTGTTTTGTGTCAGTCAGGACAGCTGGATAAGAAACGGATCAGTGGTGGAGGGACACACAGTCGCCATGGCAGACATGACATCATTCTCTGTCCAACCAACCCGATGGGAGCCAGTAGTGGGAGAGCTCTATCATGTGCAGGTCCAACACTACAAACACACACACATGTGTGTGTCTGCATATGTGCTGAGTGTATTGCATATATTTGATGGATTTGGATGCCCTATCAATTTAATTGACATAGACCTACTAACTGTACCAATTTCTTCCATATGGAATATGGGCTTGTAACATATCATATCTGATTTATACAAGGCCAAATCAATGAGTGTGATAATGATATCAATGTTCACATCTAGTCATTTGTTTAAACCCCTTAACTATGGCTCAGCATCACGTGCGCCAAAAATGACATTAATAAAAATCAGTCCATACACAAAATAACTCATAACACCTTCAAACCATGGCAACATACATTACACGACGCAAGCCTCTCTATTTCCTGCTGTTCTGAGAAAAGCCTTTCCTGAATCTGTTAGGGTCTCTGGGTTGTGTTTTCATCCCGAATGGTACCTCTGTCAGTCACTTAGCAACTAGCAGTTGGCGGCAGGCTAGCAGTTAATAAAACACTAGGGCTAAATGAGCTTTTCCTTACATTCCTCACTAACAGCAATGAGACTAATATATAGAATGATGAGAGGCTGAGGGAGGGCCACACTGAGTAACCTGTCACAGACAGACATACAGACACGGGCTAAACAACATTATAGAAAAAGACATGACCTGGTACAGATACAGGCAACTTACTTTTACAGAGGCAGCAACATAGACACACCTGACATAAGCTTAAGGTACAACACAGGTTAATAAGACACTCACCCCAACCGGACACAGGTAAAAGATGTCACCAGATCTCCACCAAAACAGCCAGAAATAAATAATTCTGGCTTCACAAGTCTGGTGGTTCTTGCCACCGTGTTTCCAGAAATTAGTTGAAGCTACTCTGCTGTATTATAGAAGCGCACATCTCCTAGAAGGCACCTATAGTTCAGTTTGTCTCAGGTTACTTTCACACCAAGAATAGCTGGTGGGATGTGATAGATAGCTGGGATTAAAGGAGGACAGATTGAAAGCCATGTGGCGAGAGAGAGAAAGAGAGAGAGAGAGAGAGAGAGAGAGAGAGAGAGAGAGAGAGAGAGAGAGAGAGAGAGAGAGAGAGAGAGAGAGAGAGAGAGAGAGAGAGAGAGAGAGAGAGAGAGAGAGAGAGAGAGAGAGAGAGCAGTAGAAGTAGGTGTATGAC
The DNA here is from genome assembly GCF_045679555.1 of Salvelinus alpinus. NCBI lineage: Eukaryota > Metazoa > Chordata > Actinopteri > Salmoniformes > Salmonidae > Salvelinus > Salvelinus alpinus. The sequence goes on from NC_092086.1 coordinate 88,059,726, forward strand.
TGAAGGGCCTGTAATGTGGAGCAGCAGCCACTTCTATCTGCCCAAAATAAAACCACAATGACTTCATCATCAGGCCTCGTTAGGGAAGGTGTGTGATTCTGCTACTTCAGGAGATAGTGACCTACATGCCCAAAATAGAGAACTAGATTCTGTAGAGGACATACTTTGTGTGTATTTATAAAAGTGCAGGGATGACAGACAGTCAATGCCCTTGATATCTTGCCTCTCTTCATACGAACACTTCAAGTTGTGCCCCAGAAAAAGACGTTGGCAGTGACAGCGAGCAGAGCCCAAAATAAAATCATGCTAGTGTTACTCCACGTTTTTTTTGCTTTCCTTTTCCATGCCGGGGGCCATGTTCTGAAATACCAACATTCACAGGAGAAAGCAATCCATTAACGCCTGTCAAAACACTTCATTCCTGTGTCACAGGGACATTTGATGGATGGACACTCAGGAAAGAGAGAAGGAGGAGAGCATTTCAAATGTCTCTATTCTTCTGAAACTTTTGTGATGAATGTTACCTGTTAATTTCTGATTATTTATTTCACTTTTGTTTATTGCCTATTTCAGTTGCTTTGGCAATGTAAACAGACAGTGCATTCAGTAAGTATTCAGACCCCTTGAATTTTTCCACATTTTGTTACGTTACAGCCATATTCGAAAATGTATTACTTTTTTTTTTTTTGCGTCAATCTACACACGATACCCCATAAATACAAAGCAAAAACATGTTTTAGAAATGTTTGCCAATTGATAATTTTTTAAAAACAAATATCACATTAACATAAGTATTTAGACCATTTATTCAGTACTCTGTTGAAGCACCTTAGGCAGTGACTACAGCCTTGAGTCTTCTTGGGTATGACGCTACAAGCTTGGCACACCTGTATTTGGGGAGTTTCTCCCATTCTTCTCTGCAGATCCTTTCTTCTTTCAGGTTGGATGGGGAGCGTCGCTGCACATTGCTATTTCCAGGTCTCTCCATTCACAGTGGGTTGTGCTGTTCACCACAGTAGTATACACTCTTAGAAAAAAAGGTGCCATCTAGAACTGTAAAGGGTTCTTCGGCTGACCCCATAGGATGAACCCTTTGAAATAACCCAAAATAGTTCTACCTGGAATCAAAATAAACAGCTAAGGGCGTCGTGCCTGGACACAGCCCTTAGCCATGGTATATTGGCCATATACCACAAACCCCCAAGGTGCCTTATTACTATTATAAACTGGTCACCAATGTAATTAGAGCAGTAAAAATACATGTTTTGTCATACGCATGGTATACGGTTTGATATACCACGGCTGTCAGCCAATCACATCTGACATTCGGAGAATCAAACCCTGTTATAATCCTGGGAAGTTAAACAATATCACAGTCAATTTATAAAAAATATAATGTATAACAATGAGTATGTTAACATGCACACTAATAATTCGATATTAAACTGATTGTGGCAGGAGGCCGAGTATGGAAATATTAATGTAAACACACTTACTATGCTTATCTTAAATCGGAGTAAGGTCAAAACTGAAGTAAGCATACACTGATTAAAAAACCTGGTTTTCTGAACAAATCTTTCGAATTATTAGGGCATGTAAACAGCTTAATCGCCGTTCCAGCAGTGTATTTGATCTTCGCATGTGCCAACACCGGTAGTGCAAGCCTCTCTCTTATGAGCAAGTGAAATGAGTTCAGAAAAACTGAAAGTATGTATCTTAGAAATAGTTTTCACAGGGGCCTCCTGAGTGGCGCAGTGGTTTAAGGCACTGCATTGCAGTGCTAGCTGTGCCACTAGGGACCCTGGTTCAAGTCCAGGCTCTGTCGCAGCCGGCCGCAACCGGGCGGTGCACAATTGGCCCAGCGTCGCCTGGGTTAGGGGAGGGTTTGGCCGGCAAGGATGTTCTTGTCCCATCGCATACTAGCAACTCCTGTGGCAGGCTGGGTTAAGTGAGCAGTGTGTCAAGAAGTCTGGCTTGGCTGGGTTGTGTTTCGGAGGATCTTGACCTTCGACCTTTCGGAGGATCTTGAACTCCCGAGTCCATACGGGAGTTGCAGCGATGGGACAAGACTAACTACCAATTCGATACCACGAAAAAGGGGTTATTACTTTTTTTATATTAAAAAAATTAAGAAATAGTTTTCACATACAAACTTGATATGTCTGAACTCAGAATCAAATAGGCTTAGCGAAAATATAATGTATATTTTAATAATAAAATAATATAACGTGTATTTTGATTGCCGATTTTCTACATTCATCAAAAGTCACATCAGGTAGACTGACTTCAGACGTGTCCATGTAAACAGGATTATTAGGGAAATAGTTTTTCTTGCAAAGCATGTAAATGTTTTAAACGTACTATTATATTAAATCTGACTATCCACAATAATCAAGTTATTGTGTGCATGTAACTGTCTTTATAAGGCTGTTTTTAATCCTTCAGCAGTCGAATTCACACACTTCTTTGATATGCTAAATCCTTGATATGCTAAATCCTTTAACGCCAAAATAGCAAAGTTTCTCTGAACAAAAAGCCATATTTTCCTCATAACCAGTTTCGAGATGCTACTTCATAAAGACGAACCCCAACCAAACTGCCAACAAGCAGCCTTTCAATAACTTTTTCATTGAATCAGGATTCATGAGGCATACTAGCAGTCCAGAGCCTGACAAAGTCAGGATTGTGCCTCTGTCTGTGGACAAACAGTGAACCACACAGTGCAAATGGCACACTCTAAATTAGCTCAATGAGCTGCAACACAATTTATTTATTTATTCAGCATTTTGCAGGATGAAATCTCTTGAGATGCACCATCTCGTTTTCAAGAGTGTCCAAATACAATAAAACAAATAAAAACAATACTTAGTAAAAATAATAATATGGCTGTCTAATAATAATAATAATAACAATGAAATTCTAAAACACAAAAAACGTATATTAACCGCATAAAAGTAGTTGTACAACTATTAATAGGCCTACAACTAATAACAACTTGTGCAACTACTAATACAAATAATAAAACCAGGTTAATTTCTGGATGAAAATGGGACTTAGGTTGTGGCCGTGGCGAGGGCGTGGCCAATGGTGCATTCGCTGACCGAAAATTTTAGAGGCCCTCCTGCTGGTAGCAGTGCCAATTTTTTATTTTTTCTAAAAGCAAATTTCCTGCAATTTACACATTTTACTGTTTGGACATAGGCGGCCCGAAAAAATACTTAGGCGGCCCGCCCAAGACTTTTCTATGCAGAAAACCCCCTGAAAAAAACTAAGTATCTATAAAATATACATGCATATTTACAAATATTTTCACATTGTGATGATTCTATTAGTTAAAAACACAGTTTGTTCTTAACATTTGAAAAAGTGCTTTCTTAAACTCACTGTGTGATTTTAATTCTCAGATTTCCATAGGTAAATTATTCCAGTCAATTGGGCCTTTGTGTTTGAAAGATCTTACTCCAAATTACATGATGTACCCTTGGAATTGGTCATTGCTGCCATTGCTGTTGTGTGAGTCTTGTAAATTAAGGTGTTCCTTAATATATATGGTGAAATTTAAGTTGACACGTTTAAAAAGAAATTGGTACCAAAGCAGTCATCTTCTGTTTGGGAGGGACAGCCAATTTATTGATTCATATATTGTGCAATGTGTCTTATAATGGCAAACAAGAATGCATCTGCAAAGATTGTTATAAAAGACAGTCTTAGTTGTGTTGTGATAGATGGTGTCACCATAGTCTAGGATAGGAAGCAGCAGTTGGGTTACTAAGGTCTTTCTAATGGATACAGTAAACAATTCTTAGATCTTTATAGTAACCTAAGGTTATAGTAATATATGCTTTCCAAAAGATATTCAGAATCTATCCTCTAACCCAGGTATCAACATTTTTCTATCACTTGCATGAATTTTGAAATTGCCAGTTGTGGAGTTTATTCTTTGCTGTGTACCAAAAAGCATGAAAAGGGACTTTGTTTTATTTAAAACCAACATATTTGCTAGAAACCATTTTTGTTGCGCTAAAATCTGCAAAATAACTTGATGTATAGAGCTCTGTATCATCAGTGTGTATTCTGACAAATTAGAAGTAATTCATTTATGAATATTTGTTCTTAACATTTGAAAAAGTGCTTTCTTAAACTCACTGTGTGATTTTAATTCTCAGATTTCCATAGGTAAATTATTCCAGTCAATTGGGCCTTTGTGTTTGAAAGATCTTACTCCAAATTACATGATGTACCCTTGGAATTGGTCATTGCTGCCATTGCTGTTGTGTGAGTCTTGTAAATTAAGGTGTTCCTTAATATATATGGTGAAAGGGGGGCCAATACTGAGCCTTCAGGTACACCTCTACTGAGTCCAAGAAGTTGTGATTTTTGTCCTATGAAAACATATTTTCTATTGCTAAGATATGCATGGAACCATTTTAGTGATCTGTTATTGAAACCAATGTTGAAGTTTTCCTAGTAAGATAGAATGATAAACTAAATGCTTTCGATAAATCAATGACGATGGCACCAGTAATAATAAAGATAACACCAATGAGCCACAGTTGAGGCTCAGTCCTTTTCCAGTTTAAGGCTTGCATGTTTCACTAGAACAAGCACCAGCACTAGTTGACAAGCACTGTGAGCTGTGCTGAGGAAAAAGACAAGCAGCAGTTTTGCTGAGTTTATGCCATTATTATTGACCTGATATTATGAATCTGGTTTGTTTAAAACGCACAACCCCCTCACACACATTCCCTTCCCCCATCACCCTACCTTGTATCCCCCCCCCCCACCTTCTACCTTGACTCTCCAACACGATTCAAAAGCACAAAGCCCTCTTTTCACTGTAACACTGCAATTCAAACACATAATACATCAACAGTTCTCTGCCGACTAGAGACCGAGAAAAGTTAGAAATCAAAATAGAAAAAGGAAAAGATTGAAAAGTATGATAAGAAAATAGAAAATGATGATAAGGAAATAGATATAATAAACATAAGCAACAAATAATGAACAACAAGAATATGAAGCATCAGTTTCAGAACCCGCGCATTCCTAAGAGCACAATTAGGTGCTTAAGTAACTGTTCCACAGAGTAAGAAAAAGAAGGAGAAGGAGAGAGAAACAAACACTCACCACTACGCAGAGCAAAGCATGACATCCAGCACCAGGAGTGAAAAGATTCCTCTCTCCCTTCTCGGATCCACTCCATGTTTCTGAGCTCCTATATGGCAACACCCCCCCCCCCATCTTCGGAGAGGGAGGATGGCGGTAGTCCCGTTGTTGGGATGGGGAGCTGAAGAGTGAGAACTGGCTTCTGCTTCCTCCGTGCAGCTGTGCATCCCCATCAGTATCTTCACCAATCCTCTACACTATGTGTGCCTGCAGCACAGCAGAAAAAGGCAATGGAAACAAAGTGATACACACACACACACACACACCAGCAGCAGCAGCACAGAGAGAGGGAAAGAGGGAGCACAAAATAAAACAAGTAGGGCAGTCAGTGAGAAGGCAGTGGCAGCTGGAGAATAGCAGGTTTACGTTTTTGCCGTTTCCTTTAGTTTGTGGGAGAACCGCTCAGCTGGGAGAGGGGAGGGTACAAGGCAAGAGCTTCCAGGCAAGGAAACAGCACATAATCCCTGCCGGCAGAGACTTCCTTCTCTCCCACACTCCCTCTCTCTCCCCCCTCTCCTTCTCTGTTAATAAGCCTGGCTACGACCCCCTCCTTGGGGCCCTGGAATGTAAAGGCCAGAGTTTCAAGAGGCCCAGTTAGACAAGCCTTAGAGTCACTGCACAGTGACCCAAGGGTCAGACACAGCGAGCGAGCAATGGAGAGGTGGGAATGGAGAAGAGGGGGTTGAAGTGTGTGTGTGTGTGCGTGCGTGCGTGCGTGCGTGCGAGTAAGAGTATACTAAAATCTCTGTGGCCAGTTTTGCCTCATGAGATCGCATAACCTGACCTAGAGCCACTTAACAAAGATAAAGCGGTATCTAGTTACTCTCATAGCAGCAGACGTAAATACTACTAGCATCACTCACATGGTTAAAGCATGGTTATTAGGGCTGTGACGATACCAGTATCGCAATATTTTTTTTATGGCAAAAATGAAAACACGAAGCAGACCAAACTATTTAGTCATTTAAAAATCTGCTGTATGTAAATATTGTGTGCAATAGCCTGGAAAATAAATGTGACTCTGGATGACAACATAATGATGTTTGTTTCCAACATTAAGACTGTTTTCCTAAAGTTACCTTCCACTTCGTGTTGCTTCCTTGCCACGATACTAATGCATTTTGCGATACTGGCATCGTCCCAGACCTAATTTACTGCAAGATAGTCAGTTTAACATCACTATGATTCACAATTCAACTTTACTACCTAATACTAAGATTTTCACAAACTACAGTGCCTTCAGAAAGTATTTATACTCCTTGACTTGTTCCACATTTTGTTGTGTTACAGCCTGAATTCAAAATGTATTAAATCTATTCACCAATCTACACACAATACCCCACAATAACAAAATTAAAACATGTTTTTAGAATTGTTTGCAAATTTCTTGAAAATGAAATATAGAAATATCTAATTTAGATAAGTATTCAAACCCGAGGAAATACTTTGTAGAAGCACATTTGGCGGCGATTACAGCTTTGAGTCGTCTTGGGTATGTCTGTATTAACTTTGCACATCTGTATTTGGGGATTTTCTCCAAAAATTGATTTTCTCTAAAATGGCGCCGGAAGAAATGGCAGTAGTTTTACAAGCAACAAACCAATTGTGCTATTTTTTCCTGCTTTATTTGTAACTTATTTTGTGCATAATGTGGCAAAAAGAGATTCTGGATATCAGGACAGCGATCACTCACCTCGGATTAGACAAAGATTTTTTCTACAACAAGGAGGACGCACAAGACATTCTCCAAACACCCGACAGGTGTTATTTGCAAGAGGAAGCGACGCAGGTACAGAGGACAAAGAGCCGGATGCCTGGTCAGGACCCGGCGAAGGCGACTGGGAAAGCTGCCGTTACCGTCAATACTACTCGCCAACGTGCAATCATTGGACAATAAATTAGACGAGGTACGATCACGAATATCCTACCAACGTGACATCAAAAACTGTAATATCCTATGTTTCATGGAATCGTGGCTGAATGACGACATGGATATTCAGCTAGCGGGATATATGCTGCACCGGCCAGATGGAACAGCTGGTGCACGAAATCTAAGAAAGTCTCTAGATTTTGCCCGTCTGAAGTAGAGTATATTGTGATAAATTGCAGGCCACACTACTTGCCTAGAGAGTTTTCAGCTATACTTTTCGTGGCTGTTTATTTACCACCACAGACAGATGCTGGCACTAAGACCGCACTCAGTCAGCTGTATAAGAAAATAAGCAAACAGGAAACCACTCACCCAGAGGCGGCGCTCCTAGTGGCCGGAGATTTTAATGCAGGGAAACTTATATCAGTTCTACCAAATTTCTATCAACATGTTAAATGTGCAACCAGGGGGGGAAAAAATTCTAGATCACCTGTACTCAACTCACCGAGACGCGTACAAAGCTCTCCCTCGCCCTCCATTTGGTAAATCCGACCACAACTCTATCCAACTGATTCCTGCTAACAAGCAAAAATTAAAGCAGGAAGCACCAGTGACTTGGTCTATAAAAAAGTGGTCAGATGAAGCAGATGCTAAACTACAGGACTGTTTTGCTATCACAGACTGGAACATGTTCCGGGATTCTTCGGATGGCATTGAGGAGTACACCACATCAGTCACTGGCTTTATCAATAAGTGCATCTAGGACGTCGTCCCCACAGTGACTGTACGTACATACCCCAACCAGAAGCCATGGATTACAAGCAACATTCGCACTGAGCTAAAGGGTAGAGCTGCCGCTTTCAAGGTGCTGGACTCTAACCCGGAAGCTTTCAAGAAATCCTGCTATGCCCTGCGACGAACCATCAAACAGGCAAAGCGTCAATACAGGGCTAAGATTGAATCATATTACACCGGCTCTGACACTAGTCTTATGTGCAGGACTTAATAGCAAACTATTACAGACTACAAAGGGAAGCACAGCCACGAGCTGCCTAGTGACACAAGCTTACCAGACGAGCTAAATCACTTCTATGCTCGCTTCGAGGAAAGCAATACTGAGGCATGCATGAGAGCATCAGCTGTTCCGGACGACTGTGTGATCACGTTCTCCGTAGCCGACGTGAGTAAAACCTTTAAACAGGTCAACATACACAAGGCTGCGGGGCCAGACGGATTACCAGGACGTGTGCTCTGGGCATGTGCTGACCAACTGGCAGGTGTCTTCACCGACATTTTCAACATGTCCCTGATTGAGTCTTTAGTACCAACATGTTTCAAGCAGACCACCATAGTCCCTGTGCCCAAGAACACAAAGGCAACCTGCCTAAATGACTACAGACCTGTAGCACTCACATCCGTAGCCATGAAGTGCTTGGAAAGGCTGGTAATGGCTCACATCAACACCATTATCCCAGAAACCCTAGACCCACTCCAATTTGCATACCTCTCAAACAGATCCATAGATGATGCAATCTCTATTGCACTCCACACTGCCCTTTCCCACCTGTACAAAAGGAACAATTACTATGTGAGTATGCTATTAATTGACTACAGCTCAGCGTTCAACACCATAGTACCCTCAAAGCTCATCACTAAGCTAAGGATCCTGGTACTAAACACCTCCCTCTGCAACTGGATCCTGGACTTCCTGACGGGCCGCCCCCAGGTGGTGAGGGTAGGTAGCAACACATCTGCCACGCTGATCCTCAACACTGGAGCTCCCCAGGGGTGCGTGCTCAGTCCCCTCCTGTACTCCCTGTTCACCCACGACTGCATGGCCAGGCACGACTTCAACACCATCATTAAGTTTGCAGACGACGCAACAGTGGTAGGCCTGATCACCGACAACGACGAGACAGCCTATAGGGAGGAGGTCTGAGACCTGGCCGGGTGGTGCCAGAATAACAACCTATCCCTCAACGTAGCCAAGACTAAGGAGATGATTGTGGACTACAGGAAAAAGAGGACCGAGCACGCCCCCATTCTCATCGACAGGACTGTAGTGGAGCAGGTTGAGAGCTTCAAGTTCCTTGGCATCCACATCAACAACAAACTAGAATGGTCCAAACACACCAAGACAGTCGTGAAGAGGGCACAACAAAGCCTATTCTCCCTCAGGAAACTAAAAAGATTTGGCATGGGTCCTGAGATCCTCAAAAGGTTCTACAGTTGCAACATCGAGAGCATCCTGACTGGTTGCATCACTGCCTGGTACGGCAATTACTCGGCCTCCGACCGCAAGGCACTAGAGAGGGTAGTGTGCACGGCCCAGTACATCACTGGGGCCAAGCTGCCTGCCATCCAGGACCTCTACACCAGGCGGTGTCAGAGGAAGGCCCTAAAAAATGTCAAAGACCCCAGCCATCCCAGTCATAGACTGTTCTCTCTACTACCGCACGGCAAGTGGTACCAGAGTGCCAAGTCTAGGACAAAAAGGCTTCTCAACAGTTTTTACCCCCAATCCATAAGACTCCTGAACAGGTAATCAAATGGCTACCCGGACTATTTTCACTATTTTCACAACCCCCCCAACCCCTCTTTTTCCTCTGCTGCCACTCTCTGTTTATCATATATGCATAGTCACTTTAACTATACATTCATTTACATAATACCTCAATTGGGCCGACCAACCAGTGCTCCCGCACATTGGCAAACCGGGCTATCTGCACTGTGTTCCGCCACCCACCACCCGCCAACCCCTCTTTTACGCTAGTGCTACTCTCTGTTCATCATATATGCATAGTCAGTTTAACCATATCTACATGTACATACTACCTCAATCAGCCTGACTAACCGGTGTCTGTATGTAGCCTCGCTACTTTTTTAGCCTCGCTACTGTATATAGCCTGTCTTTTTACTGTTGTTTATTTCTTTACTTACCTATTGCTCACCTAATACATGTTTTGCACTATTGGTTAGAGCCTGTAAGTAAGCATTTCACTGTCATGTCTACACCTGTTGTATTCGGCGCACGTGACAAATAAACTTTGATTTGATTTGATTTTTCCATGCAGATATTCTCAAGCTCTGTTAAGTTAGATGGGAAGCGGCGGTGAACAGCAATCCTCAATTCTTTTTGCTTTATGATCTTTCACGTCTTTTTGCAAACTCCAGGCATGCCGTCATGTGCCTTTTTCTCAGGAGTGGCTTCCGTCTGGCCACTCTCCCATAAATCCCAGATTGGTAAAGTGCTGTTGGTCCTTATGGCAGGTTCTCCAGTCTCAGCCAAGGAACTCTATAGTTCTGTCAGAATGGTCATTGGGTTCTTGGTGACCTCCCTGACCAAAGTCCTTCTTGTCCGGTTGCTCAGTTTGGTTGGACAGCCAACTCTAGGTCTGGATAGTTCCAAATGTTTTCCATTCCCCAATGATGGAGATCACTGTGCTCTTGGAAACTTTCAACACTTTAGAAATTGTTTTATACCCATCCTTAGATATATGCCTCATCACAATCTCTGAGATATACGGACAGTTCCTTGGACTTCATGGTTTAGTTTCTGCTCTGACATGCACTGTCAACTGTGGGACCTTATATACAGTCGTGGCCAAAAGTTTTGAGAATGACACAAATATTAATTTCCACAAAGTTTGCTGCTTCAGTGTCTTTAGATATTTCTGTCAGATGTTACTATGGAATACTGAAGTATAATTACAAGCATTTCATGAGTGTCAAAGGCTTTTATTGACAATTACATGAAGATGATGCAGAGTCAATATTTGCAGTTTTTTATTTTTTTTAATTCACCTTTATTTAACCAGGTAGGCTAGTTGAGAACAAGTTCTCATTTGCAACTGCGACCTGGCCAAGATAAAGCATAGCAATTCGATACATACAACAACACAGAGTTACACATGGAATAAACAAAACATACAGTCAATAATACAGTAGAAAAAAGAAAAGAAAAAGTATATTTACAGTGAGTGCAAATTAGGTAAGATAAGGGAGTTAAGGCAATAAATAGGTCATGGTGGCGAAGTAATTACAAAGTAGCAATTAAACACGGGAATGGTAGATGTGCAGAAGATGAATGTGCAAGTAGAGATACTGGGGTGCAAAGGAACAAGATAAATAAAGAAATACAGTATGGGGATGAGGTAGATAGATGGGCTTACAGATGGGCTATGTACAGGTGCAGTGATCTGTGAGCTGCTCTGACAGCTGGTGTTTAAAGCTAGTGAGAGAGATATGAGTGTCCAGCTTCAGTGATTTTTGCAGTTCGTTCCAGTCATTGGCAGCAGAGAACTGGAAAGAAAGGCGACCAATGGAGGAATTGGCTTTGGGGGTGACCATTGAGACATACCTGCTGGATCGCGTGCTACGAGTGGGTGCTGCTATGGTGACCAGTGAGCTGAGATAAGGCAGGGCTTTACCTAGCAGAGACTTGTAGATAACCTGTAGCCAGTGGGTTTGGCGACGAGTATGAAGCTAGGGCCAACCAAGGAGAGCGTACAGGTCGCAGTGGTGGGTAGTGTATGGGGCTTTGGTGACAAAATGGATGGCACTGTGATAGACTGCATCCAATTTGTTGAGTAGAGTGTTGGAGGCTATTTTATAGATGACATCGCCGAAGCCGAGGATCGGTAGGATGGTCAGTTTTACGAGTGTATGTTTGGCAGCATGAGTGAAGGGTGCTTTGTTGCGAAATAGGAAGCCGATTCTAGATTTAATTTTGGATTGGAGATGCTTAATGTGAGTCTGGAAGGAGAGTTTACAGTCTAACCAGACACCTAGGTATTTGTAGTTGCCCACGTATTCTAAGTCAGAGCAGTCCAGAGTAGTGATGCTGGACGGACGGGCAGGTGCGGGCTGTGATCGATTAAATAGCATGCATTTAGTTTTACTTGCATTTAAGAGCAGTTGGAGGCCACGGAAGGAGAGTTGTATGTCATTGAAGCTCATCTGGAGGTTAGTTAGCACAGTGTCCAAAGAGGGGCCAGAAGTATACAGAATGGTGTCGTCTGCGTCGAGGTGGATCAGAGAATCACCAGCAACAAGAGCGACATCATTGATGTATACAGAGAAGAGAGTCGGCCCGAGAATTGAACCCTGTGGCACCGCCATAGAGACTGCCAGAGGTCCGGACAACAGTCCCTCTGATTTGGCACACTGAACTCTATCAGAGAAGTAGTTGGTAAACCAAGCAAGGCAATAAGAATGTGGTGATTGACAGAGTCTAAAGCCTTGGCCAGGTTGATGAATACGGCTGCACAGTAATGTCTCTTATCGATGGCGGTTATGATATCGTTTAGGAACTTGAGCGTGGCTGAGGTGCACCCATGACCAGCTCTGAAACCAGATTGCATAGCGGAGAAGGTACGGTGGGATTCAAAATGGTCGGTAATCTGTTTGTTAACTTGGCTTTCGAAGAACTTAGAAAGACAGGGTAGGATAGATATAGGTCTGTAGCAGTTTGGGTCTAGAGTGTTACCCCCTTTGAAGAGGGGGATGACCGTGGCAGCTTTCCAATCTTTGGGAATCTCAGATGATACGAAAGAGAGGTTGAACAGGCTAGTAATAGGGGTTGCAACAATTTCGGCAGATCATTTTAGAAAGAGAGTGTCCAGATTGTCTAGCCCGGCTGATTTGTAGGGATCCAGATTTTGCAGCTCTTTCAGAACATCAGCTATCTGGATTTAGTTGAAGGAGAAATAGTGGGGGCTTGGGCGGGTTGCTGTGGAGGCTGCCGGGCAGTTGACCGGGGTAGGGGTAGCCAGGTGGAAAGCATGGCCAGCCGTAGAGAAATGCTTATTGAAATTCTCAATTATCGTGGATTTATCGGTGGTAACAGTGTTTCCTAGCCTCAGAGCAGTGGGCAGGTGGGAGGAGGTGCTCTTATTCTCCATGGACTTCACAGTGTCCCAGAACTTTTTTGAGTTTGTACTACAGGATGCAAATTTCTGTTTGAAAAAGCTAGCCTTAGCTTTCCTAACTGCCTGTGTATATTTGTTCCTAACTTCCCTGAAAAGTTGCATATCACGCATATATCATTATATCATTGCATATATCATTCAATGCTAATGCAGAACGCCACAGGATGTTTTTGTGCTGTTCAAGGGCAGACAGGTCTGGAGTGAACCAAGGACTATATCTATTCCTAGTTCAATTTCTTTTGACTGGAGCATGCTTATTTAAGATGGTGAGGAAGGCACTTTTAAAGAATAACCAGGCATCCTATGCTGACGGGATGAGGTCAATGTCATTCCAGGATACCCCGGCCAGGTCGATTAGAAAGGCCTGCTCGCAGAAGTGTTTTAGGGAGCGTTTGACAGTGATGACGGGTGGTCGTTTGATCGCAGACCCATTACGGATGCAGACAATGAGGCAGTGATCGCTGAGATCTTGATTGAAAACAGTGTTGACCCTTCTTTTTCAAGACCTCTGCAATCCGCCCTGGCATGCTGTCAATTAACTTCTGGGCCACATCCTGACTGATGGCAGCCCATTCTTGCATAATCAATGCTTGGAGTTGGTCATAATTTGTGGGGTTTTGTTTGTCCACTCGCTTCTTGAGGATTGACCACAAGTTCTCAATGGGATTAAGGTCTGGGGAGTTTCCTGGCCATGGACCCAAAATATCGATGTTTTTTTCCCCGAGCCACTTAGTTATCACTTTTGCCTTATGGCAAGGTGCTTCATCATGCTGGAAAATGCATTGTTCGTCACCAAACTGTTTCTGGATGGTTGGGAGAAGTTGCTCTCGGAGAATGTGTTGGTACCATTCTTTATTCATGGCTGTGTTCTTAGGCACAATTGTGAGTGAGCCCACTCCCTTGGCTGAGAAGCAACCCCACACATGAATGGTCTCAGGATGCTTTACTGTTGGCATGACACAGGACTGATGGTAGCGCTCAACTTGTCTTCTCCAGACAAGCTTCTTTCTGGATGCCCCAAACAATCGGAAAGGGGATTCATCAGAGAAAATGACTTTACCCCAGTCCTTAGCAGTCCAATCCCTGTACCTTTTGCAGAATATCAGTCTGTCCCTGATGTTTTTCCTGGAGAGAAGTGGCTTCTTTGCTGCCCTTCTTGACACCAGGCCATCCTCCAAAAGTCTTCGCCTCACTGTGCGTGCAGATGCACTCACATCTGCCTGCTGCCATTCCTGAGCAAGCTCTGTACTGGTGGTGCCCCGATCCCGCAGCTGAATCAACTTTCCTGCTGGACTTTTCTGGGCGCCCTGAAGCCTTCTTCGCAACAATTGAACCGCTCTCCTTGAAGTTCTTGATGATCCGATAATTGGTTGATTTAGGTGCAATCTTCCTGGCAGCAATATCCTTGCCTATGAAGCCCTTTTTGTGCAAAGCAATGATGACGGCACGTGTTTCCTTGCAGGTAACCATGATTGACAGAGGAAGAACAATGATTCCAGTACCACCCTCCTTTTGAAGCTTCCAGTCTGTTATTCGAACTCAATCAGCATGACAGAGTGATCTCCAGCCGTGTCCTCGTCAACACTCACACCTGTGTTAACAAGAGAATCACTGACATGATGTCAGCTGGTCCTTTTGTGGCAGGGCTGTAATGCAGTGGAAATGGTTTTAGGGGATTCAGTTCATTTGCATGGCAAAGAGGGACTTTGCAATTAATTGCAATTCATCTGATCACTCTTCATAACATTCTGGAGTATATGCAAATTGCCATTATACAAACTCAGGCAGCAGACCTTGTGAAAATGTATATTTATGTCATTTTCAAAACTTTAGGCCACGACTGTAGACAGGTGTGTTTCTTTCTAAATGTTGTCCAAATAATTTAATTGGCCACAGGTTGACTCCAATCAAGTTGTAGTGACATCTCAAGGATGATCAAAGGAAATTGGATGCACCAAAGCTCAATTTGGAGTGTCAAAGCGAAGTGGTGTGAATACTAAATTAGATATTTCTGTATTTCATTTTCAATACATTTGCAAAAATATCTAATAACATGTTTTCACTTTGTCATTATGGTGTTTTGTGTGTAGAAGGGTGAGAGGAAAAAATATATTTAATCCATTTTGAATTCAGGCTGTAACAAAACAAAATGGAATAAGTCAAAGGGTATGAATACTTTCTGAAGACACTGTACTTACGCCCATTGCTTTCCATTGAGTAGTTACAGAGGGTGCATATATAAAACAAAACAGAGTAGTCTACCAAACTAGGTATTTACTTTGTGAACTCCCTGAAATGGGGGAGGGGGATGGCTCCTCAGTCCTGTCTTTATTCAGTCTGACCTATCAAAGTTATAAACAAGGCAGAAACACGCATGCTTCCAGCCAGGGAGAAATGTGTTGCTGATAGATTAATAACACAGCTCACTGGGTATGAGTGGATGACGCAGACACAGGGCTCAGGCTGCATCCAGACCTTCTGATGAAAATGAGGGACAATTACAACCGGCTGCTTGAATGAACTCAGCTAACTCACTAACCTCATAGTCTCTGTGTTTTTTGGATGACATGTCAATTGCAAATTAGGGAGAGGAATGATGGCAAACGTTGTTCTCCATTTGGCCACGACCAGTTTCTTTGCAGTTGAAGCTGGCAGTACTACAGAGTTCTTTTATGATATAAATCATACATCTGATTAGCAAATACTTGAATTATAAGCTGCTTAATAAAAGACAAACTACCAACAATATATAAAATTAAGAACATGAAACAAATAAGTAATGATATACAGTATGTCTATGTTACAAATAATAGGATTTTTCAAAGGGAATTTCACAGTGAACATGTTAATATGCATCATTCACTTTTAAATCTTTTCCCCTTGCAGTGTAATGTTTAGAAGTCACTCAACCACAATAAAGTTCTTATCCATACTCTGCTCTGAATTCTATCACATCCAGTGTAAATCTATGCTCCAGGTAAGGGTGAGGATCAAATAGAACATATATTTTGATTGAATAAAAACTGTTGGAAATTGTAATACATAAGAGTGTGGGCAGAGAAGGAGACGCCAAACATGCAAACGTTCTTTCATGGAGAGTGCCTGTGTTTGTAAACGTATCATAATTAATCCATTTAGGTTTGGCAAGGACACGTCGGACATCACTCACTGTAGAAAGGGGTTTTCAAAACCTTCTCAAAAAGTAAGTTCACTGTCATATAGATCAGTCAAACTGCTGATATTAAGAAAGGTTTCTTGAGGACAATCTCATAAATACCTTTAATGCAAGTTATTTGCTCCTCCTGCCAAATATTTCACGGGTTATACATAAAACTAGATATGCCAAGGGATTTGGCAGGGGAAACAATGCTCTTAGTGAGTCCCTCTGATCTGAGGCGGGAGCTAGGGGAGGGCAAATGAATGGAGTTGAAAAAACGAACTGAAGGGGCTTGAGATAACGATTTATAACCCTGCGGTTTGAAATGAATGTTTCTTCATACGTTAAATACATTTCTCGTTTGCTGGCTTGCATGAAGAAGCAGATCGAGGCATTTTCTGCTGAATATAACTCTGGCTTTGGCTGCATGGTTAATGGCATGCCTGAGATCTGAAGCCTGCTCTGCCTGCAACCTACCCATGACAGGGCCTCTCTCTGTCACTCCCTTTCCCCGTCCTTCGCTCTCTTTCCCTCAGTCTCTGTCAATACTCATGAGCAGGGTGAACGCTGAGGACACTCAGCACATAAAGAGACCAGTGCCCACTTATCGTCACAAGGTTGGGATTGAAAAATGCATGTCATCTAGCTAAATGAACAAAAAAATGCCAAACCAAAAATATGGTTCAGATGGTGCCTCGAAATGCCTGAACCACAATGGCTGCCAGTATAATGGTCCCAGTCTCTTAAAATATCTGTTATCGAAGGCAAGTACAAATAGTGTTTTATTTAACATTGGCCCAAACTCTTCACATAGATGCCTAACATGTTTCTATGAGATAAAATAGATAGAAATTACTACACAAAGCATGTGGAAAGTATTTCACTAACTGAAACGCAAAGGTGGCTGACTATCCTAAACATAGGAACCCCTGACTGTGACCATCCTCTGGTGTCAGTGCTGCATCTTGTTGAAGGCTTATCTACGGGCGACCACCCACTGGCCCGCTTTCTACATAGACTGATTGCATGGAGCGCATGACCAGTGTGTAGGCAGGCAAACCTGGAGGCACTTTTATACTCTTTCTTTTCAAGTAAGTTCCCATAGTCCAGACTGAGGCACATTATTATAGAAAGAAAGAAAGGATACACACAGAGAGCGAAAGAGCGAGAGAGAGAAAGAGAGAAAGAGCGAATCAATCAATCAAAGGTATTTATAGAGCCCTTTTTACAACAGCAGTTGTAACAAAGTGCTTATACAGAAACCGAGCCTAAAACCCCAGAGAGCATGCAATGCAGATGTAGAGGCACGGTGGCTAGGAAAAAAAACACCTAGAAAGGCAGGAATCTAGGAAGAAACATAGAGAGGAACCAGGTTCTAAGGGGTGGACAGTCCTCTGCTGGCTGTGCCGGGTGGAGATTATAAGAGTACATTGCCATTAGGGCCAGATCGTTCTTCAAATCAAATCAAATCAAGTTTATTTTATATAGCCCTTCGTACATCAGCTAATATCTCGAAGTGCTGTACAGAAACCCAGCCTAAAACCCCAAACAGCAAGCAATGCAGGTGTAGAAGCACGGTGGCTAGGAAAAACTCCCTAGAAAGGCCAAAACCTAGGAAGAAACCTAGAGAGGAACCAGGCTATGAGGGGTGGCCAGTCCTCTTCTGGCTGTGCCGGGTGGAGATTATAACAGAACTATGCCAAGATGTTCAAAATATTCATAAGTGACAAGCATTGTCAAATAATAATCATGAATAATTTTCAGTTGGCTTTTCATAGCCGATTCAAGATGTTCAAACGGTCATAAACTCAGCAAAAAAAGAAATGTCCTCTCACTGTCAACTGCATTAACTTTCAGCAAACTTAACATGTGTAAATATTTGTATGAACATAACAAGATTCAACAACTGAGACATAAGCTGAACAAGTTCCACAGACACGTGACTAACAGAAATTGAATAATGTGTCCCTGAACAAAGGGGGGGTCAAAATCAAAAGTAACAGTCAGTATCTGGTCTGGTCAGATACTCCTCCTCATGGACTGCACCAGGTTTGCCTGTTCTTGCTGTGAGTTACCTCACTCTTCCACCAAGGCACCTGCAAGTTCCCAGAACTTTTCTGTGGGGAATGGCCCTAGCCCTCACCCTCCGATCAAAAAGGTCCCAGACGTGCTCAATGGGACTGAGATCCGGGCTCTTCGCTGGCCATGGCAGAACACTGACATTCCTGTCTTGCAGGAAATCACGCACAGAAGGAGCAGTATGGCTGGTGGCATTGTCATGCTGGAGGGTCATGTCAGGATGAGCCTGCAGGAAGGGTACCACATGAAGGAGGAGGATGTCTTCCCTGTAACGCACAGCGTTGAGATTGCCTGCAATGACAACAAGCTCAGTCCGATGATGCTGTGACACACCGCCCCAGACCATGATGGACCTTCCACCTCCAAATCGATCCCGCTTCAGAGTACAGGCCTCGGTGTAACGGTCATTCCATTCGACGATAAACGCAAATGCGACCATCACCCCTGGTGAGACAAAACCGCGACTCGTCAGTGAAGAGCACTTTTTGCCCTTTTTGCCAGTCCTGTCTGGTCCAGCGACGGTGGGTTTGTGCCGACAGGTGACGTTGTTGCCGGTGATGTCTGGTGAGGACCTGCCTTACAACAGGCCTACAAGCTCTCAATTGGAAACTCAATTGGAAACTCAATTGGAAACAGACCTTAATTGCCTACCGTCTGCAAGCTGTTAGTGTCTTAATGACTGTTCCACAGGTGCATTTTAATTAATTGTTTATGGGTCATTGAACAAGCATGGGAAACGGTGTTTAAACCCTTAATAATGAAGATCTGTGAAGTTATTTGGATTTTTACGAATTATTTTTGAAAGACAGGGTCATGAAAAGGGACGTTTCTTTTTTTGCAGAGTTTAGAAGACCAGTAGTGTCAAATAATAATCGTAGTGGTTGTAGAGGATACATAAATAGAGAGAGGGGAAGACAGGATACACAGAGAGAGAGCGAGAGAGAGAGCAGGGGAATAGATATTGCAGAAAAAGAGAAGGGGGAGAGAGGACCCACAGAGAGAAATACGAGAATAGTCATCCCAGCAGCAGTGAACACACCCAGGTCTCACAACTGCACTGCTCCTCCATCATTGAGAGGGAAAAATTCACAGAGCTGTAGAGAGACATGGTGGAGTTCAGAGAGCTAGTCCACACAATACAGAGACAGAACAAACCCACCAAACAGACCAGCACAACAACATCACCCCCAACAAGACCCTGAGGGCAGAAGGTGAAGATAGACGGCTGTCTGAGAGAGCTGGCTGCTCTACGGACTGAGGTGATGGAGAGAGATGAGGTCATGAGAGAGAGAGAGGTCATGAGCAGATGAGCTCCTGCATTTTTCAGCATGTTTTTACAAAAAGATAGATTTAGAGATAGATAAACTTGAGACCCCAATAACTACTGTGGGATATGCGTCAACAGCAACCTTGGGAAAATCCTCTGCATTATCATTAACAGCAGACTAGTTAATTTCCTCAGTGAAAACAATGTACTAAGCAGATGTCAAATTGGCTTTTTACTAAATTACTGTACGACAGACCACTAATTCACCCTGCACACCGTAATTTACAAACAAACAAACCAAAACCAAGGCAGTCTTCTCATGCTTTGTTGATTTCAAAAAATGAGGGTCTGCTATACAAATAGATGGAAAGTGGTGTTGGGGGAAAAACATACAACATTCTAAAATCAGTGTGCACAAACAACAAGTGTGCGGTTAAAATTGGCAAAAAAACACACATTTCTTTCCACAGAGCTGTGGGGTGAGACAGGGATGCAGCTTAAGCCCCACCCTCTTCAACATATATATCAACAAATTGACAAGGGCACTAGAACAGTCTGCAGCACCCGGCCTCACCCTACTAGAATCTGAAGTCAAATGTCTACTGTTTGCTGATGGTCTGGTGCTTCTGTCACCAACAAAGGAGGGCCTACAGCAGCACCTAGATCTTCTGCACAAATTCTGTCAGACCTGGGCTCTGTCAGTGAATCTCAGTAAGACAAAAAGAATGGTGTTCCAAAAAATGTCCAGTTGCCAGGACCACAAATACAAATTCCATCTAGACTCCGTGGCCCTAGAGCACACAAAAATGATACATACCTCGGTCTAAACATCAGCGCCGCAGGTAACATCCACAAAGCTGTGAATGATCTGAGACAAGGCAAGAAGGGCCTTCTATGCAATCAAAAGGAACATAAATTTGACATACCAATTAGGATCTGGCTAAAAATACTTAAATCAGTTATAGAACCCATTGCCCTTTATGGGTTGTGAGGTCTGAGGTTCGCTCACCAAACAAGAATTCACAAAATGGGACAAACACCAAATTGAGATGCTGATTACCCCAACCAGCTGGACAACTAATAGACACAGTGTAATCTATGTGAGAAAGGCAATATGCTAAACATAATTTATTACCGCATGATGTAAATGAGCTTCCTCCTCAGCGAAGTCAGTGATTGGCTGGGATTGACATGGAGCTGCGCGATGGGATGGAGCAGGGTGCCGGGCCAGGTAGCTAGATTTTTTGCCGACAGCGCTGCCTCGTTTTTGTCCACTGATGGAAGTCTTGTTCAGCCCAGCTGTGTCTCCATGGTAGTGGTACCTTAGGGGGGTCAACTGCTCCCCCTGCCTAGCCGCCATCATTCCCTTCCTCGCCTCCCTGTCCCTTAACCCCATCCCCTCTTCACCCAGATTCCCCCCACACCCTGGTGCGAGGCAGAGGCTGCCATGAAACACCAGCCCCTGGCACTGGGCCCAGACGGCATTTTTCCCCCTGGTAACTTTTATCAGACTGTAAAACAGAGTCCTACGAGAGAAAGCTCTTAGAAAGCATCATTAAGCGCTAAGTGAACAGACAGCAATTTAAGCTCCAGTTTTCTTTTCTTCCATCCAAGTCTTTTTTTTGGGGGGGGGGGTAATATTCTCAAGCTTTATACCGACTAAAGAGGTGTCGGTTGATTGATATTCAGTTCATGGAAGAAAAAGACGTCAGTGAACAAAAAGGGGAAAATATCTGTGCTGAATGGCTTTGAAAAGAATGTCCTCTGCTGCTTTCTATTCTGCAGATTGCCAGCGGCGTGAACCCAAAGCTGCCAATATTTAAATAGCCTTTTGCTCCCACAAAAGAGGCCGGCACCTCTGGTGCTACGGCTAGATTCATAAATCCCATTCTTAGCAAATTTTTCAGCCAGTCAAGGCCAAGATGGAAGGTGACTCGTGCGCAAATAAATGGTTAAATAAAAAAACATGTAGCATCCTTGTTGAGTGGTTTCCTTGTTGAGTGAGTTTTTTTGGAACTTCAGTTTGAATAGGTAGAAGTGGTATCAAATGTATCAGACAAACAGAATATACCACTGTTTCCTCCTGCCATCTATCATGAACTGTCTGCCTTTGTGCCTCCTCCCTTCTCTGGACAATCAGTGCTTGGCTCACTGCGGCAGGGACCAGCACAATAGCTAGGCTAGGTGCCAGCCATGATGCAGGCTGTCTGGTAACCAGTGTTTTGGCGCAGGCGGGCGGGCGACAGACTAGGGCTTATTTACTGCTCATTTATTCAAACGCGACGTGGTCATAAAACCATAGCTGCCGAGTCACTGTCTGTCTGACGGAGGGTTCTGTTTCATTGCATCAGATTAATTACAACGTGAATGCATGCTCTATCGAAAACAAACAGAAAAACAGGTGGCAGCCAGGCAGCGTGCACCCTCCTCCTCCTCCCCCTACACAGTAGGTGTTATTATGCAAAAGCTCAGCCAGTAGGCCTAATGCAAACCAAATGGGTAAAGGATAACAAAACCCTCAACAACAGGAAGTGTTCCAGGAAGTGTGATTAATCCCAGACACCATAAATGCGACACACAATTACTAGTTGCAACAGTGCATTAATTCTCTATAGAAAATAGCGTAATGATAATGTCATTGTTTAATCACACACCTAAAAGCCCAACTGTTTTATTAATGAATTGAGATATTTTTTAAAGCAGAAATAATAAGGCATCATATTAATGTTTTTCACTGAAATTAATTATCACCAAATTCACAAAAGGAAAAATGCAACACCAGCTCAAATTTTGTATTTGTATTTATTAGGGATTCCCATTAGCTGCTTACCAAAGCAGCAGCTACTCTTCCTGGGGTCCAGTAAAATTAAGGCAGTTTATACAATTTTTAAAACATTACAATACATTCACAGATTTCACAACACACTGTGTGCACTCAGGCAACCTACTCCACCACTATAACATATCTACATTACTAAATCCATGTGTATGTATAGTGTTATCGGGTGTGTGTGTGTGTGTGTGTGTGTGTGTGTGTGTGTGTGTGTGTGTGTGTGTGTGTGTGTGTGTGTGTGTGTGTGTGTGTGTGTGTGTGTGTGTGTGTGTGTGTGTGTGTGTGTGTCAATGTTAGTGTTGCTTCATAGTCCCTGCTGTTTCATAAAGTGTTTTTTTATCTGTTTTTTAAATCAAATTTTACTGCTTGCGTCAGTTACTTGGTGTGGAATAGAGTTCCATGTAGTCATGGCTCTATGTAGTACTGTGTGCCTCCCATAGCCTGTTCTGGACTTGGGGATTGTGAAGAGACCTCTTGTGGCATGTCTTGTGGGGTATGCATGGGTGTCCAAGCTGTGTGCCAGTAGTTTAGACAGACAGCTCGGTGCATTCAACATGTCAGTACCTCTCACAAATAAAAGTAGTGATGAAGTCAATCTCTCCTCCACTTTCAGACAGGAGAGATTGACATGCATATTATTAATATTAGCTCTCTGTGTACATCCAAGGGCCAGCTGTGCTGCCCTGTTCTAAGCCAATTGCAACTTTTTTTGTGGCACCTGACCACACGACTGAACAGTACTCAAGGTGCGACAAAACTAGGGGCTGTAGAACCTGCCTTCTTTATAGTGTTGTTAAGAAGGCAGAGCATCACTTTATTATAGACAGACTTCTCCCCATCTTAGCTACTACTGCATCAATATGTTTTGACCATGACAGTTTACAATCTAGAGTTCCTCCAAGCAGTTTAGTCATCTCAACTTGCTAAATTCCCACATTATTTACTACAAGATTTAGTTGAGGTTTAGGATTTAGTGAGTGTTTTGTTCCAAATACAATGCTTTTAGTTTTAGAAATATTTAGGGCAAACTTATTCCTTGCCACCCACTCTGAAACTAACTGCAGCTCTTTGTTGAGTGTTGCAGTCATTTCAGTCTCTGTAGTAGCTGACGTGTATAGTGTTGAGTCATCCGCATATAAAGTCAGTGGCATGTCGTTAGTAAAAAATATTTAAAGCAAGGGGCCTAAACAGCTACCCTGGGGAATTTCTGATTCTAACTTGATTACATTTGAGAGACTTCCATTAAAGAACACCCTCTGTGTTCTGTTAGACAAGTAACTCTTTATCCACATTATAGCAGGGGGTGTAAAGCCATAAGACATACGTTTTTCCAGCAGCAGACTATGATCGATAATGTCAAAAGCTGCACTGAAGTCTAACAAGACAGCCCCCACAATCATATTATCATCAATTTCTCTCAGCCAATCATCAGTCATTTGTGTAAGTGCTGTGCTTGTTGAGTGTCCTTCCCTATAAGCATGCTGAAATTCTGTTGTCAATTTGTTTACTGTGAAATAGCATTGTATCTGGTCAAACACAATTTTTTTCCAGAAGTTTACTAAGGGCTGATAACAGGCTGACGGTCAGCTATTTGATCTCAGTATATATACTGTGCACCTGTTCTGAAAGGCCCCAGAGTCTGCAACACCACTAAGCAAGGGGCACCACCAAGCAAGCGGCACCATGAAGAACAAGGAGCTCTCCAAACAGGTCAGGGACAAAGTTGTGGAGAAGTACAGATCAGGGTTGGGTTATTAAAAAAAATCTGAATCTTTAAACATCCCACGGAGCACCATTAAATCCATTATTAAAAAATGGAAAGAATATGGCACCACAACAAACCTGCCAAGAGAGGGCCACCCACCAAAACTCACGGACCAGGCAAGGAGGGCATTAATCAGAGACAACAAAGAGACCAAAGATAACCCTGAAGGAGCTGCAAAGCTCCACAGCGGAGATGGGACTATCTGTCCATAGGACCACTTTAAACCGTACACCTCACACAGCTGGGCTTTACGGAAGAGTGGCCAGAAAAAAAGCCATTGCTTAAAGAAAAATATAAGCAAACACATTTGCTGTTCGCCAAAAGGCATGTGGGAGACTCCCCAAACACATGGAAGAAGGTACTCTGGACAGATGAGACTAAAATGTTGCTTTTTGGCCATCAAGGAAAACGCTATGTCTGATGCAAACCCAACTCCTCTCACCACCCCGAGAACACCATCCCAGAACACCACCACCATGGCAGCATCATGCTGTGGGGATGTTTTTCCTCGGCAGGGACTGGGAAACTGGTCGGAATTGAAGGAATGATGGATGGCGCTAAATACAGGGAACTTCTTGAGGGAATCCTGTTTCAGTCTTCCAGAGATTTGAGACTGGGACGGAAGTTCACCTTCCAGCAGGACAATTACCCTAAGCATACTGCTAAAGCAACACTCGACTGGTTTAAGGGGAAACATTTAAATGTCTTGGAAAGGCCTAGTCAAAGGCCAGACCTCAATCGAATTGAGAATCTGTGGTATGACTTAAAGATTGCTGTGCACCAGCGGAACCCATCCAACTTGAAGGAAGGAGCTGGAGCAGTTTTGCCTTGAAGAATGGGCAAAAATCCCAGTGGCTAGATGTGCCAAGCTTTTGAGACAAACCCCCAAGAGACTTGCAGCTGTAATTGCTGCAAAAGGTGGCTCTACAAAGTATTGACTTTTTTTTTGGGGGGGGGGGGTGAATAGTTATGCATGCTTCTGTTTTTTTGTCTTATTTCTTGTTTGTTTCACAAGAAAAAAATATTTTGCATCTTCAAAGTGGTAGGCATGTTGTGTACATCAAATGATAAAAAAAATATACAAAAATAATTAATTCCAGTTTGTAAGGTAACAAAATATGAAAAATGCCAAGTGGGGTGACTACTTTCGTAAGCCACTGTACATCATCAACATATGAATCACTACAAAACTTCTTGTATGACCTCTTATACACTATATTTGGCCCAGCCTTTGGAACTTTGGTTTTCCTAGATATGGCTATTATATTGTGATCACGACATCCTATGGATTTGGATACTGCTTTAAAGCAAATATCTGCAGCGTTAGTAAAGTTATGCATGCTCAAGTTTTCTGTTTTTTTGTCTTATTTCTTGTTTGTTTCACAAGAAAAAAATATTTTGCATCTTCAAAGTGGTAGGCATGTTGTGTACATCAAATGATAAAAAATAAATAAAAAAATAATTAATTCCAGTTTGTAAGGTAACAAAATATGAAAAATGCCAAGTGGGGTGACTACTTTCGTAAGCCACTGTACATCATCAACATATGAATCACTACAAAACTTCTTGTATGACCTCTTATACACTATATTTGGCCCAGCCTTTGGAACTTTGGTTTTCCTAGATATGGCTATTATATTGTGATCACTACATCCTATGGATTTGGATACTGCTTTAAAGCAAATATCTGCAGCGTTAGTAAAGATGTAATCAATACATGTTAATGATTTAATTCCTGTGCTGTTTGTAACTACCCATGTAGGTTGACTGACAACCTGATCCAGATTGCAGGCACTGGTTACAGTTCAAAGTTTTTTCCTGAGTGGGCAGCTTGATGATAGCCAGTCAATATTTAAATATACTTCTCTGTTGATATCACATACATTATCAAGCATTTCACACATATTATCCAGATACCGACTGTTAGCACTTAGTGGTGTATAGCAGCTTCCCGCAAGAATGGGCTTTAGGAGAGGCAGATGAACCTGTAGCCATATTACTTCAACAATATTTAACATTAGATAGTCTCTAAGCTTTACATGAATGTGGTTCTGGATATAGACCGCAACACCGCCTCCGTTGGCATTTCTGTCTTTTCAGTAGATGTTATAACCATGTATTGCTACCACTGTATCAAAGGTATTATCTAAGTGAGTTTCAGAGATAGAATATTAATGGCATCTGTTACAAGCAAGTTATTGACTTCATGGACCTTGTTTCTTAGGCTACATATGTTAATATGGGCTATTTTTTAGCACTTTTCTGGGTTGCTTGATTGTTTTTAATGCTTTACCGGGAAGCTTATCAGAGGTAGACTTACTCATGTTATTTACATTGTTGCTGATAGTGCAGGGTGAGCTGCATAAAGTGGTCTTCCTACAATTGCACACCGTGTCAGTGCTAACAGTGTAACTCTGGTTTATAAGCTCATGATTACTGCTTACAATAGCTGTAGGATAAACAGATGTATACGGTGCAATTAAGGGTACACAAATTAAATTACTTACATTGTGTTTGCCATTGCCCCTAAGACCATGCATATTTGATGCAGCATTATGACGACTCATTGTCACAATGGTAGGGATTAACTGAGCTGGTCTTGGATCATTTACCAGTCATTGTTTCAACACAGCCCTGAAATGTGTGGACAGAGTCCAAGAGCCAAGATGATTTGGATGGACTCCGTCATTCCTGTAGAGTATCTTCTGTTTCCAGAAGGTGTCAAAGTTATCAATAAAAGTGACTCCAGCAGAGCTACAGTAGTCTATTAGCCAGATGTGTAAAGCCAGCAGTCTGCTGAATCTTTCACACCCGTGGCCCAACAATGGTACTGGACCTGAAATTCTTGGCCATTTTTTAAGGCTGTTCAGAGAGCAGATAACAAAATACCTTTCTTAGGTGGTCACTCACATACAGTCCTAGTATAGACAGTCAATCACCAGATAATTCTGTAAAAAACATGAGCGCTTGGATGAGAGTAGCCTATAGATCCAATATTCTTAGGATCAAGACAAGAATGTGTGATGCACGGTGAAATAAGGTGAATGATGATTTCACCACTATGTTCCTCATCAAATATTAATGGTCTTGAGAAGTCACACACACA
Organism: Salvelinus alpinus; assembly: GCF_045679555.1. NCBI lineage: Eukaryota > Metazoa > Chordata > Actinopteri > Salmoniformes > Salmonidae > Salvelinus > Salvelinus alpinus. The sequence goes on from NC_092086.1 coordinate 88,086,899, forward strand.
TACGGTGGCATGGGGTCACCCCCTGGTAAGTGAAAAACGTGTTCAGCAGGTAGCGTAGCGGTTAGAGGTGGGCCAGCAGCCAGAGAGTTGCCGGTTTGAATACCAGGTCTGACTGGAAAAATCTGTCGAGAAGTGAGCTGGAAACCGGATGAACTCTTTGGCCTGAATGCCAACGTCACGTCTGGAGGAAACCTGGCACCATCCCAACGGTGAAGCATGTGGGGGGACTGGGACTCCAGTCAGGATCGAGGGAAAAATGAAGGGAGCAAAGTACAGAGATCTTTGATAAAAACCTGCTCCAGAGTGCTCAGGACCTCAGAATGGGGCGAAGGATCACCTTCCACCTGAAAATAGCTGTGCAGCGACACTCCACATCTAACCTGACAGAGCTTGAGGGGATCTGCGGAGAAGAATGGGAGAAACTTCCCAAATACAGGTGTGCCAAGCTTATAGCGTCATACCCAAGAAGACTCGAGGCTGTTATCGCTGCCAAAGGTTCTTCAACAAAGTACTGAGTAAAGGATCTTAATACTTACAGTACCAGGGAAAAGTTGGACACACATACTCAGTCAAGGGCTTTTCTTTATTTTTACTATTTTCTACATAGAAGAAAAATATATTTTAGATTCTTCAAAGTAGCCACCCTTTGCCATGATGACAGCTTTGCACACACTTGGCATTCTCTCAACCAGCTTCATGAGGAATGCTTTTCTAACAGTCTTGAAGGAGTTCCCACATACGCTGAGCACTTGTTGGCTGCTTTTCCTTCACTTTGCGGTCCAACTCATCCCAAACCATCTCAATTGGGTTGAGGTCTGATGATTGTGGAGGCCAGGTCATCTGATGCAGCACTCGATCACTCTCCTTCTTGGTCAAATAGCCCTTACACAGCCTGGAGGTGTGTTTGGTCATTGTCCTGTTGAAAAAGAAATGATAGTCCCACTAAGTGCAAACCAGATGGGATTGCGTATTGCTGCAGAATGCTGCGGTAGCCATGCTGGTTAAGTGTGCCTTGAATTCTAAATAAATCCCTGACAGTGTGGGGGGTGCTTTGCTGGTGACACTATCATACCTCCTCCTCCATGCTTCACAGTGGGAACCACACATGAGGAGATCATCCGTTCACCTACTCTGCATCTCACAAAGACACAGCGGTTGAAAGAAAAATGTTCAAATTTTGACTAATCAGACCAAAAGACAGAGAGAGTGAGACACAGCTGCATGTGAGCTCTCACATTTTTCAACATGTTTTTTTACCAAAGGATAGATTTCGAGTGAGATAAACTTGGATTTTTTCGGGCAGGGACATATGCAGGATGATACCCTCCACAGCATGGCCTTTGCTCCGGATCAAAACTCCAAACCTACAACCTAATTTTGGCCAAAATTAACTGGATTACTGCTACCAAGGCTTCCTTTTTCCAAGCTATACGGAGGGTGCTCTAGCAAACAAATAGCAGAGACGTGAGGACACCATCCAACCTGGAACTGAGTGAGTAGTGTTTGGTCTGATGCTATTTTGAAAGCCAAGAAGAAAAAAAAAAAACATAAAGTACATTACAATGATATATATTTTACTTTATGGGGACTGAATTAAGTTAAGGCTGCCAGTTAAGGCTGAATTAAGTTAAGGCTGAGTTAAGGCTGCCAGGCTTGCTAGAACAGACCAGATACAACTTCAATTAGCACTGATGTGTGAAGTAAACGGTGTCGAGGCCTTTGGGCCCAACAAGTGGAAGGAGACTGAAGCCCCCTTTGAAACCCCCTCCTGCTGTTCAAAGACCATCAACTGGCATTTTCGACAAGAAAATCAGAATCCAGAAATAAAAGTTTCTCCCAAGTGGGTGTGACACCTACTCCCGTTGCCTGCTGCACTGCTGCTTGGATTCCACCTGCCGATCTGTTCACTGTCTGCCCTGGCCTGTCTCCCCGTCTGGTACAGGTACCCCCACCACACTCACCCCTCTCTCCCGAGCTTTCGCTTGCCTCCAGCACACACGTGATGTTGGGGCGAGAGACTCTGAACTTACAATGGCTACCCAAGTCGTTATATATTTAAAAAAATCTTGTGCATTTTGCTATTTGCCTATTAACTCCTGCATGCTTTGTTGACTACGAACTTTCTTTACCCAACCGTGGGACAGACTATGTATGTTCCCAACACTCGGGACTCTGACTCTCTATTGATTACACAGACTTTTGGCCTCCCATCCCATTCTAACTAACTAAATAAATCAGCACTGCAGAGCTCTCCCTGTCCTATTCCGTGCCTTGATTGTATTACTGTTGATGATATCTGGAAATGTGCATGTACACCCTGGCCCATCTACTGTTGCTAGCCCCAATTCTGACTTTTGCTCTGATATCTGCTTTACTGTTTTCTGCTCTCGTAACAGCCTGGGTTTTCTGCACGTTAACACTAGAAATGTATTACCTAAAATGGATAAATTGAAAGTGTGGGTTCACAGCTCCAATACAGATGTGTTGGTCATTACTGAGACGTGGTTAAGGAATAGTGTTTTGAATACTGATGTTAATCTTTCTGGTTATAACCTTTTTCGGCAAGACAGATCTTCCAAAGATGGGGGAGTGGCAATCTTTACCAAGGATCACCTTCAGTGCTCGGTTGTCTCCACCAAGTCTGTCCCCAAACAATTTGATTTGATGGTTTTAAGCATTAAACTTTCAAATAGCTCTTTGTTGACTGTTGCTGGGTGCTATCGTCCTCCATCAGCACCGGCCTGTACCTGTTCCCATTGCTTGGAAGGAAGCCACGGTTCATCCTTTATTTAAAGGGGGAGATCAAGCTGATCCTAACTCTTATAGGCCTATTTCTATTTTGCCCTGATTATCAAAAGTGTTGGAAAAACTTGTCAATAATCAACTGACTGGCTTTCTTGAGATCTATAGTATTCTCTCTGGTATGCAAATCGCGTTTCTGCTCAGGTTACAGATGTGTCACTGCAACCTTAAAGGTCCTCAATGATGTCACCATTGCCCTTGATTCTGAGCAATGTTGTGCTGCTATTTTTATTGACTTGGCCAAAGCTTTTGATACGGTAGACCATTCCATTCTTGTGGGCAGGCTCAGGAATATTAGTGTCTCTGAGGGGTCTTTGGCATGGTTTTCTAACTATCTCTCTCAAAGAGTTCAGTGTATAAAGTCAGAAAATTTGCTGTCTCAGCCACTGCTTGTCACCAAGGGAGTACCCCAAGGCTCCATCCTAGGCTCCACATTCTTCTCAATTTACATCAACAACAAAGCTCAGGCAGTAGGAAGCTATCTCATCCATTTATATGCAGATGATACAGTCTTATACTCAGCTGGCCCCTCCCCGGATTTTGTGTTAAATGCTCTACAACAAAGCTTTCTTGGTGTCCAACAAGCTCTCTGGCCTTAACCTTGTTCTGAAGACCTCCAAAAACAAAGGTCATGTGGTTTGGTAAGAAGAATGCCCCTCTCCCCACAGGTATGTTTACTACCTCTGAGGGTTAGTGCTTGAGGTAGTCACCTCAAATAAGTACTTGGGAGTATAGCTAGATGGTACACTGTCCTTCTCTCAGCACATATCAAAGCTGCAGGCTAAAGTTAAATCTAGACTTGGTTTCCTCTATCGTAATCGCTCCTCTTTCACCCTGATTCAGATGACCATCCTACCCATGCTAGATTATGGAGACATCATTTATAGGTAAGGGTGCTCACGAGCGGCTAGATGTCTTTACCATTCGGTCATCAGATTTGCCACCAATGCTCCTTATAGGACACATCACTGTACTCTATACTCCTCTGTAAACTGGTCATCTCTGTATAACCGTCGCAAGACCCACTGGTTGATGCTTATTTATAAAACCCTCTTAGGCCTCACTCCCCCCTATCTGAGATATCTACTGCAGCCCTCATCCTCCACTCACAACACCCGTTCTACCAGTCACATTCTGTTAAAGGTCCCCAAAGCACACACATCCCTAGGTCGCTCCTCTTTTCAGTTCGCTGCAGCTAGCGACTGGAAGGAATTGCAACAAACAAACTGGACAATTTTATCTCAATCTCTTCATTCAAAGACTCAATCATGGACACTCTTACTGACAGTTGTGGCTGCTTTGCGTGATGTATTGTTGTCTCTACCTTCTTGCCCTTTGTACTGTTGTCTGTGCCCAACAATGTTTGTACAATATTTTGTGCTGCTACTATGTTGTTGTCATGTTGTGTTGCTACCATGCTGTGTTGTCATGTGTTGCTGCCTTGCTATGTTGTCTTGGGTATCTCTTTATGTAGTGTTGTCTCTATTGTCGTGACGTGTGTTTTGTCCTATTTTTATATATATTTTTTGTTGTTATTTTTAATCCCAGCCCCCGTAGGAGGCCTTTTGGTAGGCTGTCATTGTAAAAAAGAATTTGTTCTTAACTGACTGCCAGGTTAAATAAAAATAAAATAAATAAATCTCCATTGCTCGTGTTTCTTGGCCCAAGCAAGTCTCTAAGTTTTATTGGTGTCCTTCAGTAGTGGTTTATTTGCAGCAATTCGTGAATGAAGGCCTGATTCACCCAGTCTCCTCTGAACAGTTGATGTTGAGATGTGTCTGTTACTTGAACTCTGTGAAGCATTTATTTGGGCTGCAATCTGAGATCCAGTTAACGCTAATGAACTCTGGGTATTCCTTTCCTGTGGCGGTCCTCATGAGAGCTAGTTTCATCATAGCGCTTGATGGTTTTTGCGACTGCACTTGAAGAAACTTTCAAAGTTCTTGAAATGTTCCGCATTGACTGACCTTCATGTTTTAAAGTAATGATGGACTGTCGTTTCTCTTTGCTTAGCTCAGCTGTTCTTGACATAATATGGAGTTGGTCTTTTACCAAATAGGGCTATCTTCTGTATACCACCCCTACCTAGTCACAACACAACTCAAACGCATTAAGGAAAGAAATTCAACAAAATAACTTTTAACAAGGCACACCTGTTAATTGAAATGCATTCCAGGTGACTACCTCATGAAGCTGGTTGAAAGAAAGCCAAGAGTGTGAAAAGCTGTCATCAAGGCAAAGGGTGGCTACTTTGAAGAATCTCAAATATTAAATATTTTGATTTGTTTAACACTTTTTTGTTTACTACAACTATTTCATAGTTTTGATGTCTTCAGTATTATTCTACAATGTAGAAAAAAGTAAAAATAAAGAAAAACCCTTGAATGAGTAGGTGTGTCCAAACTTTTGACTGGTACTGTATATATTTCTTATTGACCTCCCGAGTGGCGCAGCGGTCTAAGGCACTGCATCTCAGTGCTAGAGGTGTCACTACAGACCCTGGTTCGATTCCAGGCTGTATCACAACCGGCCATGGCTGGGAGTCCCATAGGGCGGCGCACAATTGGTCCAGCGTCGTCCGGGTTTGGCCGGGGTAGGCTGTCATTGTAAATAATAATTTTTTTATGAACTGACTTTGCTAGTTAAAGGCTAAATCCCCACCCCTCAAAAAAACTAAACATATATGGTTTATTTTTTACTGTCCTTTTTCCATTTATGAACGTGTTATTCAATGCGTGTCTATGTGCATTAGAAGACCAAAATTTTTTTTATACCTAAAGGTCCTAAAATTAAAACAAAATTGCTAAATAATCCATAGTATGACCATCTTAAAACAATTCCATGTCAGTTTAGCACCCCCCCCAACATCTTAGACTCTGAAGAATGAATAGCTTCTAAGTAGTGTGGTAACTATGCAATTGTGTTCATGCTATGTAATATTGTTTAATTGATATCCCAATATGTGTTTCATTTTATTTATAAACTATAGCCCGCAATCATTTTTGAAGCCACAACAGACTGCTGCTGGAGAATTCTAGTTAATTAATGGAGCTATGGATCAACCATCAGGACAGTCAATGAGATCAACATGATACGTTTTTTAAACTACGACTTAATGACAACAATCAAACAAGCAAGCGGAAAAAAACAGCTATTTTAGGTTACAGATACAGTAGTACTGAGCGATTAAACCGAAATGTTTGGTATTTTTAGTTTTTTAAACAACCAATTGACCCGACATCAGTTCAGTTACTGGAATTCCATTTATTTCGAGGGTTTTCTGTGAGCGCAATGTGCAGTTTCTGTACAGATAAATCAGATGAAGCCTATACTGTGCGATGTAGTAGGGAGTTGTAGTTTACAAAAGGTTTCCAAATTCTACATTGTTTAGTACAGAAAACATGGAACTTAACTACAATGACCATAATCCATTGCGAGCCCGCTTAAACTTGTCTGGTCCATGCGGAGCAGACACAGACTAAGAGGAGAGAGAATGCTCAATCAAGAAGGATAGAAAGCAGTTGCTTTGTGAGCCTGAAAATACATGATCTAAGTGATTGATAGTTGGTATTCAACAATAAAAGTATGCCATATTTACTTTGAAGAACAGCATAGGCAGCAGCTCTAAAGAGATGAGATGACTTGGAATGAAATAATGAAGTTATCAAATAAAATAAAATATTCGATTTAAGTAATGTGAATAACGATGGTTAATAAGTGATAAGCAGTAAATTGGCAGTCACTACCATCATGGGCCTTTTATGAATTGTTTTATTCAGTGTTGTTACAGCATTCAACCCACATAATGCATAGTGCATTTAATGTCTAAAAAAAATGATCAAAACCGTGATTATTTTTTATAATCTGACTGAAACCGAACCAACCTCAAAAAGCACTAATCGCTCAGCACTAGTTACAGACCAAAATGTTATGTTTAACCATTTGCAACAATCTAAAAAATTTCAATAAAATTAATTGAAGTGGAACGAGAAAGGGGGGAAGAGAGAGAAGTATGTTCAGATGTATTCTTGACATTGTATATACAGTATAACAGGTGGTAGTCTGAACAGTATATCAGAGGGATGAGACTATGCAACAAGCTGTTTAGCTAATAGTCATAATGGTTGAAAGACTTTGAAAGCAAATGGTGGATGAAGGCGAGAAAACTAGCGACCTGTTGTCTAATGAAAAAACATCTATGGTATAGCACACATTTAAAAGAGTGTGGACATTGCAAAGATCAACTTCACCGCTCACCTGATAGATCATTCAGACCTTTCTCTCTCTGAATACATTCTTTTTTTTTTATCCATGTCAATAAAGTTAATAAAAGTATACTAAAGAGAGTGAGTGAGTGTGTCATGTGCTCACAACAGTCCAAGCTCAACATTTTAATCTTCAGAAGCTGCTACACTTGATTATACATACTCTGGACTTTGAGGTCTGCCTCTGCAGCTACCTTTTCCATTTCTTTGTGCAGGAGTTATGTCCTTTTCCAGGCGTCTCATTCTTTCAGGTCTTTGTTCTTCCACTTTTATTTTCTCTGCCATCCTGTGGTTCTGCTGTGCATCTAGGTAGTCTTGATATTTCTGCCTTGGAGGAGGATGTATTGGTGAGGTTGACAACTTTTTTAAAAGTCTACCCAAATTCTCTACAGTGTCATACACCAGTCTCTGTGCTGTGTAGCACTGCTCCTTTTTGTTGACAACAGTGAGAGCAGAGTTGACTGAAAACCCCCTTTCTACTGAGGCCTGTCCATGGAAGAGCACAAAGGAAAATTTGACAATTTACTTGTCACAGGTCTCTGTAGTTCTCCTTACCCTTCAGATGCTCTAAAAAGGTGTCCAGAGCAGTCCTCTGCAGATCATACTCGCCATGTCTGTGATGTCTCAACACATCCTGCTGTATGAAACACTCCACCTGCCTTTGGGCATCGTGACATCATGCCTGAGGAAAACACTACAGGTCAATGAAGCGTGTGAAAAGATGTTTGAATTTGCTCTCAAAAAGCAAGATTCCATGCCATCTGTTGTGGGTCGGGACAAGCAGCCTGTCTCACAAAACTGGACTTGATTGGGGTTTTGAGCCTCAACAACTGAAAGAGGTACTTTGTGTCACTTAAACAAAAAAAGTCCTCCTCTCACTCACTTTGCTAGCCACTTGTTTTAGCACACTACATGTAGAAATCCCTATGTCCACGGCATCAACCTCTGTCACAGAGCATTTTGAGAGTTTGGGGGCTGTGTAAGTGTGTCTCACCTCTTTCTTCAAGACTCTACTCATGACATTGGTCAATAGGTCTGCCCTGTCTCCTGTCAGGAATGTGATTATTATCAGTTTGGTAGCTTTGAAGGTACCAAACTGGTTGCTGGGAGAAGTTGGTCTGCTATTGCTTCTTTTACAGCTGTGAATGTAATGCATGTCGGTGTTCTGTAGGATTTATCACTTTCGACCATTTGTACAATTGTTACTGGGTTTGGCAAAACCTCTAAGGCTCTAGTTGCAACTTCTGTTTTCTACCCAGCAATGTCAACAAAACTTTAGGGAAAACTGAGGAACTTGCGATTGTCACAAAATCATCCCGTCTTGCTGGAAAGTCATGCATCAGTCTATAGAAAGTATTTAAAGTGCCCTTTACACCCCAGTTTATGAAGTCAAATGCATTTCGAAACACGTTATGGACACTGCAAGGAAAATGTTGCAGTGTCAATTAGCTCTAAATCTGTGGCTTCTGCAAGGACAGATGTGAATACTCGTAAAACTTGTGGTTAACATTTGGTCCATCCATCAAATTTGTAGAGTGTGGGACATGTTAATTTTCTCTCAACTCTGTGAAGTGAGAAAGACAGTCCTTAGCTGTGCCATGTCCCATGAAGGGTGAGTCCAGATAGTGCATGGTAACCTTGTTGGTTGTGGGGTCTAAATATCTTATGTGGACATCCATTTGCTTGAGCTGATGTGGTTTGTTGAGCGATTCGTCAAAAAGCAGCACATAACCTTCATTCTTCTGCAACTTGTCCAGGAGGTGGTGCCGAAAGTAATGTGCAAGACCATGACTGATCATGTAGGCTGTCTTCTCCCTACAGGCATATGACTTGGCAATAGCACAGTCTGGAAAAATCCAGGTGGAAATTGTGGCGTTGTCCTCCACAATTTTGCAGGAGTAGTGGGAGAAGACACTCTTCATTGCCCATAGGATCTCTGCACGCTATGAATCATTGTTTCGGACCCATGAAGAGAGGTTTGAGGAGGACTCAGGTTGAGGATTCTGCAAGTAAGAAAACAAATAACAATTATTAACTTGTCAGTATTACCGTACCTACATATTGCAAGTATTTTAATATTCCCTTCAAATCCATGCCTGTAGGTTTATAATCACTGAACAGACATAATAAACATACATACCATATTATAGACATTAAACAAACAAATGGTAATTACAATGGTAATTAAAACTATGGTTTCACGAGAAATGTATTAGATGCCTAACGTTATTGCTTGCCATAAAGAGCAGATGTAGAAACTACTTTCAACAATGGTGCTGAATGATGCCTAGTTCATAACTTAGCAGATCTTCACTGGCTTTGATGGAAAAATGTAACGTCAGTGTTCTGTATACAGAAATTAACAGTGCAGTGGTGGGGTTTGCTAGCTAACTAGCCAAATGTTAGCTAACTAACTAACATTGTAGTGGCTTGCTATCTATTTTAGCCAAGTTGGCTAACGTTTGCTGGCTAGCATCATTTCGCTCAACTCATTCAACACACTCACTGTCCCATATCAACTTCCTTGAAGGAGGCATAGAGAAAGTGCTATAGTTATCTATAAATAGTTTAATACTTCAGCTTCAGTTCCTTGGCTAAGAAAACTAGCTCGCTAACGTTAATTGGCTAGCTTAAGCTAGCTGGTAAACTATGGCTTGCTAACGTTAGCTAACAGGCTAACTAGCTCTTTTCATCATTCAAAATGTAACTATACAGATAACTAATTCACGTTTTAAATGTTTATTTACCTGTTGGTCTGGTTGTGCTGCTGGTTGTTTTGTTTCTGCTGAAGCTCTGGAGGTTACTGCAGAGAAAAGGTCATGCAATGTAGAACTGGCACTAGCCCCTGCTGCAACTTTGTCTCTCCCCCTTCGTGCGGCTCTTCAGGGCTGATTCACCCAAGCTCAGTGTCAGTATTTTACGCATTTTTTTGCACTTTTCGGGTTGGTTGGGTCTGGTAAAACCCATTCATAAACATTAATATCGATGTGATGTTTGGCAGCGACTCAGTCAGTTCTGTAACGTTACCTGCCTGGCTGAATTGAAGAGTGGGTGGAATGAGCGTGCTCGCATTACAACCAGAGCTCGAAACACTTGAGGGATTATTTATGCCTATAGTTTAACTAACTATAGCCATTTGATTAGATGTTCAGGAGTCTTATGGATTGGGGGTAGAAGCTGTTTAGAAGCCTCTTGGACCTAGACTTTGTGCTCCGGTACTGCTTGCCGTGCAGTAGCAGAGAGTACAGTCTATGACTAAGGTGGCTTCAGTCTTTGACAATTTTTAGGGCCTTCCTCTGACACCGCCTGGTATAGAGGTCCTGAATGGCAGGAAGCTTGGCCCCAGTGATGTTCTGGGCAGTACGCACTACCCTCTGTATTGCCTTGCGGTCAGAGGCCTGAGCAGTTGCCATACCAGGCACTGATGGAACCCGTCAGGATGCTCTCAATGGTGGAGCTGTAGAACCTTTTGAGGATCTGAGGACCCATGATAAATCTTTTCTCCTGAGGGGTAATAGGTTTTGTCGTTCTTCACGACTGTCTTGGTGTGCTTGGACCATGTTAGTTTGTTGGTGATGTGGAGGCCAAGGAACTTGAAGCTCTCAACCTGCTCCACTACAGCCCCGTCGATGAGAATGGGGGCGTGCTCGGTCCTCCTTTTCCTGTAGTCCACAATCATCATCTTTGTCTTGATCACGCAGGATGCTCTCAATGGTGGAGCTGTAGAACCTTTTGAGGATCTGAGGACCCATGATAAATCTTTTCTCCTGAGGGGTAATAGGTTTTGTCGTTCTTCATGACTGTCTTGGTGTGCTTGGACCATGTTAGTTTGTTGGTGATGTGGACGCCAAGGAACTTGAAACTCTCAACCTGCTCCACTACAGCCCCGTCGATGAGAATGGGGGCGTGCTCGGTCCTCCTTTTCCTGTAGTCCACAATCATCATCTTTGTCTTGATCACGTTGAGGGAGAGGTTGTTGTCTTTGCACCACACGGTCATGTCTCTGACCTCCTCCCTATAGGCTGTCTTGTCGTTGTCGGTGATCAGGCCTACCACAGTTGCGTCGTCTGCAAACTTAATGAGGGTGTTGGAGTCGTGCCTGGCCGTGCAGTCATGATTGAACAGGGAGTACAGGAGGGGACTGAGCACACACCTCTGAGGGGCCCCCGTGTTGAGGATCAGCGTTGCGGACGTGTTGTTACCTACCCTTACCACCCGGGGGTGGCCCATCAGGAAGTCCAGGATCCAGTTGCAGAGGGAAGTGTTAAGTTCCAGGGTCTAGCTTAGTGATGAGCTGTGAAAGGGCAGCGTGGAGTGCAATAGAGATTGCATCATCTCTGGATATGTTGGGGCGGTATGCAAATTGGAGTGGGTCTAGGGTTTCTGGGACAATGGCGTTGATGTGAGCCATGAACAGCCTTTCAAAGCACTTCATGGCGACAGACATGAGTGCTACGGGTCGGTAGTCATTAAGGCAGGTTACCTTAGTGTTCTTGGGCACAGGGACTATGGTGGTCTGCTTGAAACATGTTGGTATTACAGACTCAGACAGGGAGAGGTTGAAAATGTCAGTGAAGACACTTGCCAGTTGGTCAGCGCATGCTCGGAGTACACATCCTGGTAATCCGTCTGGCCCTGCGGCCTTGTGAATGTTGACCTGTTTAAAGGTCTTGCTCACATTGGCTGCCAAGAGCGTGATCACACAGTCATCCGGAACAGCTGGTGCTCTCATGCATGTTTCAGTGTTACTTGCCTCGAAGCGAGCATAAAGGTAATTTAGCTCGTCTGGTAGGCTCGTGTCACTGGGCAGCTCTCAGCTGTTCTTCCCTTTGTAATCTGTAATAGTTTGCAAGCCCTGCCATATCCGATGAGCGTCAGATCCGGTGTAGTACGATTCGATCTTTGTCCTGTACTGACGCTTTGCCTGTTTGATGGTTCGTTGGAGGGCATAGCGGGATTTCTTTTAAGCTTCTGTGTTAGAGTGCCGTTCCTTGAAAGCGGCAGCTCTAGCCTTTAGCTCAGTGTGGATGTTGCCTGTAATCCATGGCTTCTGGTTGGGGTATGTACGTATGGTCACTGTGGGGACGATGTCATCGATGCACTTATTGATGAAGCTAGTGACTGATGTGGTGTGCTCCTCAATGCCATCAGAAGAATCCCAGAACATATTCCAGTCTGTGCTAGAAAAACAATCCTGTAGCTCAGCTTCTGCTTCATCTGAGCACTTTTTTATTGACCGAGTCACTGGTGCTTCCTGCTTTAATTTTTGCTTGTTAGCAGGAATCAGGAGAAAATAATTATGGTCAGATTTGCCAAATGGATGTCGAGGGACAGGTTTGTACACTTCTCTCTGTGTAGAGTAAAGGTGATCTAGAGTTTTTTCCCCCTCTGGTTGCACATTTAACATGCTGGTAGAAATAAGGTAAAACGGATTTAAGTTTCCCTGCATTAAAATGCCCGGCCACCAGGAGCGCTGCCTCTGGATGAACGTTTTCCTGTTTGCTTATAGCGTTATACAGGTCATTGAGTGCAGTTTAGTGCCAGCATCCATCTGTGGTGGTATGTAGACGACAGCTACGAAAAATACAGATGAAAACTCTCTAGGTAGTGTGGTCTACAGCTTATCATGAGATACTCTACGTCAGGCGAGCAAAACCTTGAGACTTCCTTAGATATCGTGCACCAGCTGTTGTTTACAAATATACATAGATAGCCACCCCTAGTCTTACCAGAGGCTGCTGTTTTATTCTGCCGATACAGTGTTTAACCCGCCAGCTGTATGTTATTCATGTCGTTGTTCAGCCACGACTCGATGAAACATAAGATATTACAGTTTTTAAGGTCCCGTTGGTAGGATATAGTTCGTCCAATTTATTATGCAGAGATTGCATGTTGGCCTATAGGACCGATGGCAAAGGCAGATTAGCCACTCATCGGCGGATGCTCACAAGGTACCCCGGTCTCCTTCTGCGATAGCTCTTCCGTCCTTTTCTTATGCAAATGACGGGGATGAGGGCCTGTTCGGGTGTCTGGAGTAAATCCCTCTCGTCCGACTCATTAAAGGTGAGTAATCGCTGTTCTGATGTCCAGAAGCTCTTTTCGGTCATACGAGACGGTAGCAGCAACATTATGTACAAAGTAAGTTGTTACAAACAATGCGAAAAAACTAAAGAAATATCACGGTTGGTTAAGAGCCAATAAAACGGCAGCCATCTTCTCCGGCGCCATTACGTGAGCTTGGCACACCTGTATTTGGGGAGTTTTTCCCATTCTTCTCTGCAGATCCTCTCAAGCTCTGTCAGGTTGGATGGGGAGCGTCGTTGCACAGCTATTTTCAGGTCTTTCCAGAGATGTTAGATCGGATCTCAAGGACATTGAGACTTGTCCCGAAGCCACTCCTGTGCAGATGTCACAACACAATGCCACAGATGTCTCAAGTTGAGGGAGCTTGCAATTGGCATGCTGACTGCAGGAATATCCACCATAGCTGTTGCTAGAGAATTTAATGTTAATTTCTCTACCATAAGCCTCAGCTGATGAAACTGTTGGTTTGCACAACTGAAGAATATATGCACAAACTGTTTGAAACCGTCTCAGGGAAGCTCATTTGAGTGCTCATCGTCCTCACCAGGGTCTTAACCTGACAGCAGTTTGGTGTCGTAACCAACTTCAGTGGGCAAAGGCTCACCTTTGATAGCCACTGGAAAGCTGGAGAAGTGTGCTCTTCACGGATGAATACTGGTTTCAACTGTACTGGACTGATGGCGTCGTGTAGGCGAGCGGTTTGCTGGTGTCAATGTTGTGAACAGAGTGCCCCATGGTGGCGGTGGGGTTATGGTATGGGCAAACATGAGCTACGGACAACAAACACAATTGCATTTTATTGATGCAAATTTGAATGGACAGAGATATCGTTACGAGATTCCGAGGCCCATTGTCGTGCCATTCATCCGCTGCATCACCTCATGTTTCATCATGATAATACATGGCCCCATGTCGCAAGGATCTGAACACAATTCCTGGAAGCTGAAAATGTTCCAGTTCTTCCATGGCCTGCATACTCACCAGACATGTCACCCATTGAGCATGTTTGGGATGCTCTGGATCAACGTGTACGACAGTGTGTTCCACTTCCCGCCAATATCCAGCAACTTCACACAGCCATTGAAGAGTGGGACAACATTCCACAATCAACAGCCTGATTAGCTCTATGAGAAGGAGATGTGTCGCACTACATGAGGCAAATGGTGGTCACACCAAACACTGATTGGTTTTCTGATCCACTCCTCTACTAGATGCATAGCTGTACTCCCAGTCATGTGAAATCCATAGAGTTGGGCCTAATTTGTTTATTTCAATTGACTGATTTCCTTATATGTGCTGTAACTCAGTAAAATCTTCTAAATCGTGTTTATATTTGTGTTCAGTGTAGTTGCCTACCCCTGACAAAGAGTATCCAAAGAGCAAATCAGAGATACAGGGAGCTGCCTAAATAATGGACACACTTGAGTAAATGAGGGACACAAAGTATATTGTAAGCAGGTGCTTCCTTCCTCCTGTGGTTCCTGAATTAATAAAACAATTAACATCCCATCATGCTTAGGGTCATGTATAAAAACGCCAAGTTACCCATTATTTTGGCTACCATGGCTGGAAGAAGAAATCTCAGTGACTTTGAAAGTTTCAAGATGTAATAGTGGTACTTATGGGATACCCATCCTACAAAATGCTTACTTGCAGGGTCCTTCTCAACAATGCAATAACAGTAAGAAATAATAAAACATAAGAATACGAACATAAAGTAAATGGCTCAGTAGAATAGAGTAAACATTTTAGCATAAATATAATACAGGAAGGCACAATTTATAGCCCAATATTTACATGTGTTTTGGGGAAGTGTTTAAATTGTGCAGTATTTAGCAATCATAATACGAGTCTGGTAGTATCAGTTGTGATGCGTGTGTGAAGTCATAGCCGCGGGAAGTAGGGTTGCAGCACCCCCTAAAAAAATCTGGAATAAAAAAAAAAATCTTCCAAAAGTAGTGCACTGGGCCTTTACTAGTCCTGTAAACCGATATAGCCTTCTATAGTGAGGGCAAAACATATTTTCTTGTCTCTGAGCCTGATGGTATCGGACCTCATGCTCCGATACTGTCTCCCCGACAGTAAGGGAGTGAACAGCTCATAGCTGGGGTGTGTGGTGGAGGTCGACCAATTATGATTTTTCAACGCCGATACCGATTATTGGAGGACTAAAAAAAAGACGATACAGATTAATCGGACGATTTTTATATATATTTGTAATAATGACAATTACAACAATACTGAATGAACACGTATTTTAACTTAATATAATCAATTTAGTCTCAAATAAATAATTAAACATGTTCAATTTGGTTTAAATAATGCAAAAACAGTGTTGGAGAAGAAAGTAAAAGTGCAATTTGTGCCATGTAAAAAAGCTAACGTTGAAGTTCCTTCCTCAGAACATGAGAACATATGAAAGCTGGTGGTTTCTTTTAACTGGGAATACATGAGTCTTCAATATTCCCAGTTAAGAAGTTTTAGGTTGTAGTTATTATAGGAATTATAGGACTATTTATCTCTATACCATTTGTATTTCATATACCTTTGACTATTGGATGCTCTTATAGGCACTATAGTATTGCCAGCCTAGTCTCGGGAGTGGATAGGCTTGAAGTCATAAACAGTGTTGTTTTTCAAGCATCGCGAAGAGCTGCTGGCAAACGCAGGAAAGTGCTGTTTGAATGAATGCTTATGAGCCTGTTGCTGCCTACCACCGCTCAGTCAGACTGCTCTATCAAATATCAAATCATAGACTTAATTATAATATAATAAACACACAGAAATACGAGCCTTAGGTCATTAATATGGTAAAATCCGGAAACTATAATTTCGAAAACAAAACGTTTATTATTTCAGGGAAATACGGAACCGTTCTGTATTTAATCAAACGGGTGGCATCCCTAAGTCTAAATATTGCTGTTACATTCCACAACCTTCAATTTTGTCATAATTATGTAAAATTCTGGCAAATTAATTACAGTCTTTGTTAGGAAGAAATGGTCTTCACACAGTTCGTAACGAGCCAGGCGGCCCAAACTGCTGCATATACCCTGACTCTGCTTGCACAGAATGCAAGAGAAGTGACACAATTTCCCTAGTTAATATTGCCTGCTAACATGAATTTATTTCAACTAATATGCAGGTTTAAAAAATATATACTTATGTATTGATTTTAAGAAAGGCATTGATGTTTATGGTTAGGTACACTGCTGCAACGACAGTGCTTTTTTCACGAATGCACTTGTTAAATCATCACCCGTTTGATGAAGTAGGCTGTGATTCGATGATAAATTAACAGGCAGTGCATAGATTATTTGCAACGCAGGACAAGCTAGTTAAACTAGTAATATCATCAACCATGTGTAGTTAACTAGTGATTATGTTAAGATTGATTGTTTTTTATAAGATACGTTTAATGCTAGCTAGCAACTTACCTTGGTTCATTGCTGCACTCGCGTAACAGGTGGTCAGCCTGCCACACTGTCTCCTCGTGGAGATCAATGTAATCGGCGTCCAAATATGCCAATTACCGATTGTTATGAAAACTTGAAATCGGCCCTAATTAATCGGCCATGCCGACCTCTAGTGTGTGGGGTCCTTGATGCGGCTGGCCTTCCTCAGGCACCGTTTCGAGTAGATGTCCTGGATGGGTGGGAGAGCGGTGTCTCAAAGGCTGCGTTTAGACAGGCAGACTAATTGTGATCTTGAAAAAATATCAGAATTGCGCTGCCTGTCTAAACAGCCAAAGGAGCATACCGGTTAAAAGGGTGTGTGTGTGTCTGTCACCAAATCGCTACCCAATTGAACACTTATAGGAGATTCCGTAGCGGCGCCTTAGTGTTTTCCACCACCATCAACAAAACACAAAAAGGAGGAGACTAAATTACTTGGCATCACCTTAATTGTAAACTGTCATGGTCAAAACATATAGATTCAATGGTTATAAAGATTGGGAGAGGTCTGTCCGTAATAAAGAGATGCTCTGCTTTTTTGACACCACACTCCAAAAAGTTCTGCAGGCTCTAGTTTTGTGTTATCTCGATTAATGACCAGTCGTGTGATCGAGTGCTGCAAGGAAAGACCTAGTTAAGCTGCCGCTGGCCCAGAACAGAGTGGCACGTCTTGCTCTTCATTGTAATCAGAGAGCTGATATACAGTGTATTCAGAAAGTATTCAGACCCCTTGACTTTTTCCAAATTTTGTTACAGCTTTGTTCTAAATTTAATTAAATAATTTCCCCCCTCAAAAAATCTAAACACAGTACCCCATGACAAACCAAAAACAGGTTTTTAGACAAAAAAAAAAATGAAATGTCACATTTACATAAGTACTCAGACCCTTTACTCAGTACTTTATTGAAGCACCTTTGGCAGCAATTACACATTTTTGGGGGGGCTTGCCTGTTTTGCTTGTTATTTTGACATTAATACGTGTCACATATTAGTTTGCAAACAATGTATAAAAACAATGTAATTGAGTTAATAACGCAGCACACAAATACGATGTCGTACCCAGAGCAACGATTAAAACATTCCCAAACCAGAAACCGTGGATTAACGGCAGCATTCGCGTGAAACTGAAAGCGCGAACCACTGCTTTTAACCAGGGCAAGGTGACCGGAAACATGACCGAATACACACAGTGTAGCTATTCTCTCCGCAAGGCTATCAAACAGGCTAAGTCCCAGTACAGAGACAAAATTGAATCGCAATTCAACAGCTCAGACACAAGGGGTATGTGGCAGGGTCTACAGTCTATCACGGATTACAAAAAGAAAAGCAGCCCCGTCGCGGATCAGGATGTCTTGCTCCCAGACAGGCTAAATACCTTTTTTGCCCGCTTTGAGGATAATACAGTGCCACTGACACGGCCCACTACCAAAACCTGCGGGCTCTCCTTCACTGCAGCCGAGGTGAGTAAAACATTTAAACGTGTTAACCCTCGCAAGGCTGCAGGCCCAGACGGCATTCCCAGCCGCGTCCTCAGAGCATGCGCAGACCAGCTGGCTGGTGTGTTTACGGACATATTCAATCAATCCTTAGCCCAGTCTGCTGTTCCCACATGCTTCAAGAGGGCCACCATTGTTCCTGTTCCCAAGAAAGCTAAGGTAACTGAGCTAAACGACTACCGCCCCGTAGCACTCACTTCCGTCATCATGAAGTGCTTTGAGAGACTAGTCAAGGACCATATCACCTCCACCCTACCGGACACCCTAGACCCACTCCAATTTGCTTACCGACCCAATAGGTCCACAGACGACGCAATCGCAACCACACTGCACACTGCCCTAACCCATCTGGACAAGAGGAATACCTATGTGAGAATGCTGTTCATCGACTACAGCTCAGCATTTAACACCATAGTACCCTCCAAACTCGTCATCAAGCTCGAGACCCTGGGCCTCGACCCCGCCCTGTGCAACTGGGTCCTGGACTTCCTGACGGGCCGCCCCCAGGTGGTGAGGGTAGGTAACAACATCTCCACCCCGCTGATCCTCAACACTGGGGCCCCACAAGGGTGCGTTCTGAGCCCTCTCCTGTACTCCCTGTTCACCCACGACTGCGTGGCCATGCACGCCTCCAACTCAATCATCAAGTTTGCGGACGACACTACAGTGGTAGGCTTGATTACCAACAACGACGAGACGGCCTACAGGGAGGAGGTGAGGGCCCTCGGAGTGTGGTGTCAGGAAAATAACCTCACACTCAACGTCAACAAAACAAAGGAGATGATTGTGGACTTCAGGAAACAGCAGAGGGAGCTCCCCCCTATCCACATCGACGGGTCAGTAGTGGAGAAGGTGGAAAGTTTTAAGTTCCTCGGTGTACACATCACGGACAAACTGAATTGGTCCACCCACACAGACAGCGTTGTGAAGAAGGCGCAGCAGCGCCTCTTCAATGTCAGGAGGCTGAAGAAATTCGGCTTGATCATCAAGGACAACAACCACCCAAGCCACTACCTGTTCACCCCGCTATCATCCAGAAGGCGAGGTCAGTACAGGTGCATCCAAGCAGGGACCGAGAGACTGAAAAACAGCTTCTATCTCAAGGCCATCAGACTGTTAAACAGCCACCACTAACATTTAGCGGCCGCTGCCAACAAACTGACTCAGCTCCAGCCACCTTAAAAATGGGAATTGATGGAAATTATGTAAAAATGTACCACCAGCCACTTTAAACAATGCCACCTAATATAATGTTTACATACCCTACATTACACATCTCTTATGTATATGTATATACTGTACTCTATATCATCTACTGCATCTTGCCATCTTATGTAATACATGGACCACTAGCCACTTTAAACTATGCCACTTTATGTTTACATACCCTACAGTACTCATCTCATAGGTATATACCGTACTCTATACCATCTACTGCACCTTGCCTATGCCGTCTGTACCATCACTCATTCATATATCTTTATGTACATATTCTTTATCCCTTTACACTTGCGTGTATAAGGTAGTAGTTGCGGAATTGTTAGGTTAGATTACTTGTTGTTATTACTGCATTGTCGGAACTAGAAGCACAAGCATTTCACTACACTCGCATTAACATCTGCTAACCATGTGTATGTGACTAATACATTTGATTTGATTTGGTCTCTTTTTTGCTTTTTTTTTAAAGGCAGCTCCAAAATGCAGGTGTTTCAGCCTAGCTCAGTGCTTCGTGGTGGTGGGGCTAGCTAGAAGAAAATACAGAGCGTGGCGCCTGATTAGCTCAGTTTTCTGTCACTCATGGGACAGTACGTCATCCCCAATTCTAAGGTTAGAGCTCAAAAATGTTTGCCCCTTGGGTTCTGCCATAGTTATATTAGAAGTGCCCATCCAAGAAGGCTCAAGGTCATTGGCCACAGATAACGTGATTTGATGTCATTCTATTTACATTTACATTTAAGTCATTTAGCAGACGCTCTTATCCAGAGCGACTTACAAATTGGTGCATTCACCTTATGATATCCAGTGGAACAACCACTTTACAATAGTGCATCTAACTCTTTTAAGGGGGGGGGTTAGAAGGATTACTTTATCCTATCCTAGGTATTCCTTAAAGAGGTGGGGTTTCAGGTGTCTCCGGAAGGTGGTGATTGACTCCGCTGACCTGGCGTCGTGAGGGAGTTTGTTCCACCATTGGGGTGCCAGAGCAGCGAACAGTTTTGACTGGGCTGAGCAGGAACTGTACTTCCTCAGAGGTAGGGAGGCGAGCAGGCCAGAGGTGGATGAACGCAGTGCCCTTGTTTGGGTGTAGGGCCTGATCAGAGCCTGAAGGTACGGAGGTGCCGTTCCCCTCACAGCTCCGTAGGCAAGCACCATGGTCTTGTAGCGGATGCGAGCTTCAACTGGAAGCCAGTGGAGAGAGCGGAGGAGCGGGGTGACGTGAGAGAACTTGGGAAAGTTGAACACCAGACGGGCTGCGGCGTTCTGGATGAGTTGTAGGGGTTTAATGGCACAGGCAGGGAGCCCAGCCAACAGCGAGTTGCAGTAATCCAGACGGGAGATGACAAGTGCCTGGATTAGGACCTGCGCCGCTTCCTGCGTGAGGCAGGGTCGTACTCTGCGAATGTTGTAGAGCATGAACCTACAGGAACGGGTCACCGCCTTCATGTTAGTTGAGAACGACAGGGTGTTGTCCAGGATCACGCCAAGGTTCTTAGCACTCTGGGAGGAGGACACAATGGAGTTGTCAACCGTGATGGCAAGATCATGGAACGGGCAGTCCTTCCCCGGGAGGAAGAGCAGCTCCGTCTTGCCGAGGTTCAGCTTGAGGTGGTGATCCGTCATCCACACTGATATGTCTGCCAGACATGCAGAGATGCGATTCACCACCTGGTTATCAGAGGGGGGAAAGGAGAAGATTAATTGTGTGTCGTCTGCATAGCAATGATAGGAGAGACCATGTGAGGATATGACAGAGCCAAGTGACTTGGTGTATAGCGAGAATAGGAGAGGGCCTAGAACAGAGCCCTGGGGGACACCAGTGGTGAGAGCACGTGGTGCGGAGACAGATTCTCGCCACGCCACCTGGTAGGAGCGACCTGTCAGGTAGGACGCAATCCAAGCGTGGGCCGCGCCGGAGATGCCCAGCTCGGAGAGGAGGATCTGATGGTTCACAGTATCAAAGGCAGCCGATAGGTCTAGAAGGATGAGAGCAGAGGAGAGAGAGTTAGCTTTAGCAGTGCGGAGCGCCTCCGTGACACAGAGAAGAGCAGTCTCAGTTGAATGACTAGTCTTGAAACCTGACTGATTTGGATCAAGAAGGTCATTCTGAGAGAGATAGCAGGAGAGCTGGCCAAGGACGGCACGTTCAAGAGTTTTGGAGAGAAAAGAAAGAAGGGATACTGGTCTGTAGTTGTTGACATCGGAGGGATCGAGTGTAGGTTTTTTCAGAAGGGGTGCAACTCTCGCTCTCTTGAAGACGGAAGGGACGTAGCCAGCGGTCAAGGATGAGTTGATGAGCGAGGTGAGGTAAGGGAGAAGGTCTCCGGAAATGGTCTGGAGAAGAGAGGAGGGGATAGGGTCAAGCGGGCAGGTTGTTGGGCGGCCGGCCGTCACAAGACGCGAGATTTCATCTGGAGAGAGAGGGGAGAAAGAGGTCAAAGCACAGGGTAGGGCAGTGTGAGCAGAACCAGCGGTGTCGTTTGACTTAGCAAACGAGGATCGGATGTCGTCGACCTTCTTTTCAAAATGGTTGACGAAGTCATCAGCAGAGAGGGAGGAGGGGGGAGGAGGATTCAGGAGGGAGGAGAAGGTGGCAAAGAGCTTCCTAGGGTTAGAGGCAGATGCTTGGAATTTAGAGTGGTAGAAATTGGCTTTAGCAGCAGAGACAGAAGAGGAGAATGTAGAGAGGAGGGAGTGAAAGGATGCCAGGTCCGCAGGGAGGCGAGTTTTCCTCCATTTCCGCTCGGCTGCCCGGAGCCCTGTTCTGTGAGCTCGCAATGAGTCGTCGAGCCACGGAGCAGGAGGGGAGGACCGAGCCGGCCTGGAGGATAGGGGACATAGAGAGTCAAAGGATGCAGAAAGGGAGGAGAGGAGGGTTGAGGAGGCAGAATCAGGAGATAGGTTGGAGAAGGTTTGAGCAGAGGGAAGAGATGATAGGATGGAAGAGGAGAGAGTAGCGGGGGAGAGAGAGCGAAGGTTGGGACGGCGCGATACCATCCGAGTAGGGGCAGTGTGGGAAGTGTTGGATGAGAGCGAGAGGGAAAAGGATACAAGGTAGTGGTCGGAGACTTGGAGGGGAGTTGCAATGAGATTAGTGGAAGAACAGCATCTAGTAAAGATGAGGTCAAGCGTATTGCCTGCCTTGTGAGTAGGGGGGGGAAGGTGAGAGGGTGAGGTCAAAAGAGGAGAGGAGTGGAAAGAAGGAGGCAGAGAGGAATGAGTCAAAGGTAGACGTGGGGAGGTTAAAGTCACCCAGAACTGTGAGAGGTGAGCCATCCTCAGGAAAGGAACTTATCAGGGCGTCAAGCTCATTGATGAACTCTCCAAGGGAACCTGGAGGGCGATAAATGATAAGGATGTTAAGCTTGAAAGGGCTGGTAACTGTGACAGCATGGAATTCAAAGGAGGCGATAGACAGATGGGTCAGGGGAGAAAGAGAGAATGTCCACTTGGGAGAGATGAGGATCCCAGTGCCACCACCCCGCTGACCAGAAGCTCTCGGGTGTGCGAGAACACGTGGGCAGACGAGGAGAGAGCAGTAGGAGTAGCAGTGTTATCAGTGGTAATCCATGTTTCCGTCAGTGCCAAGAAGTCGAGGGACTGGAGGGAAGCATAGGCTGAGATGAACTCTGCCTTGTTGGCCGCAGATCGGCAGTTCCAGAGGCTGCCTGAGACCTGGAACTCCACGTGGGTCGTGCGCGCTGGGACCACCAGGTTAGAGTAGCAGCGGCCACGCGGTGTGAAGCGTTTGTATGGTCTGTGCAGAGAGGAGAGAACAGGGATAGACAGACACATAGTTGACAGGCTACAGAAGAGGCTACGCTAATGCAAAGGAGATTGGAATGACAAGTGGACTACACGTCTCGAATGTTCAGAAAGTTAAGCTTACGTTGCAAAAAATCTTATTGACTAAAATGATATAGTACTGCTGGCTGGTGAAATAGGCTAGCTAGCAGTGGCTGCGTTGTTGACTTTGTTTGAAAGTGTAGCTGGCTAGGTAACCTCTAACTGGCTAGGTAACCTCGACAATTACTCTAGACTACACAATTATCTTGGATACAAAGACGGCTATGTAGCCAGCTAAGATCAAACAAATCAAACTGTTGTACTGTAATGAAATGAAATGTAATACTACCTGTGGAGCAAAGCGGAATGCAACTACTCGCTCCAAACCAAACCGGAAGTGCATATCGTAGAGGGAGAGGCAATAGAAGTGTTGTTTCTTGTATTATTGTCTTTTGTGTCTTTAGAGGACTGCTTCACCTTAATGTCCCCTTTCCCTTTTCTTCTGTCCTTATTTTGTCCCACTTTGTCCCTTCTTTGTCCCTTCTTCTCTTCTGCCAACTAGACACTCCTTGTTAGCTAGCTAGCTTCTTTCAGGAATGTCCCTAGCAACTGCCTAGCAACAGGTAAACAACTTAGCTAGCTAAGAAAACGGTATAATTTTATGAAAAATTGTTACTTTTTCAAAAGCCTTTCTTCTTTGTTTGCTGCTTGTTTGGTCTCCTATTCAGTTTGCAGTTTTCTTTTGATTTTTTTTCGATGTACTTTACTCTAAAAAAAAACATTTAAATTTCAATATTTGTAGGAGCTCATCTTTTCAGCTGCTGCTGCTTAATTTGGAACTCCGGAACAGTACTATTCTATTGTAGTATTCTATCTACAGTAGCTTTGATTGGACTGATCATGTCAACATCATACTTTCAAAATCTTAGCTAGCAGTCGTCACCATGAATCAAGTCGACAATCAAATCCTTTTCTATCCTTACCATATGAAGAGAAATTGGTGCTCATCGGATATAAACATTACACAACAAGTTGGAAATCGCAAATTCAACAATGAGTGGTTTGGGAAGGAATTAGTGGCTAACTGAGTTCAAGACAACTGAGAACTCGGGAAAAACGAGCTACGACTGGGGAAATAAGTTTTGAACAGTCATTCAACTCGGAATTGTAAATCCGGCATCTTTCTCTTTGATGACAAAATTTGCTGACGAAGGACCGCCGCACAACTTTCCTGTTCAAGCACATCACAGAAATGTCTTATGTTGCTTCATAAATTATATAGGATGCCAGAGAGATATGTATACTGTAGCTAAAGTAATGCTAAATTGTATGTTGTGTAGTAAGCTGTTAGTAGCCCATGTGCCTCACCCTAATAATTTGGTCTATTTTCACCAACACGGTATTGTAAACATTGTTCGTGGCCGGTGTGTGCTTGTTTGCAACTTTTTTTTGTACAGCTTTGGCAGTGCTACTGATAGTAGTGGTGGCGCTTGACTTGCATGTGCAAATTCAGCACACACAACATTCTATAATAGAATTGCGTTATTTTATGTGTCAAATTAAAAGCTTATTTAACACGTCAAATAGTGTTATGACGTGTATCTTTTTTGACATGCAAAGACCCAAACGGCGTTCAATGTTTAGAGAAATTGAATCATTGAATATTGTAAGAGCTTTCTACTGTTGTTTTTATTTCTTTACTTACCTATTGTTCACCTAATACCTTTTTTGCACTATTGGTTAGAGCCTGTAAGTAAGCACTTCACTGTGAGGTCTAAACCTGTTGCATTCGGCGCACGTTACAAATAAACTTTGATTTGTCTGTTTATATGTAAGAACAGCCCATGTTCTGAATTTTGTCGCTGTACATTTCAAAAGTTATATTGGTTGTGTCCGTCGTCTCTTGCTCATTGTCTTAATCGAAATTACGGCTTGCCTCTTATCCGCTTGTCTTCCCCGTATGCCACAGCTTGTACATCTCAATTGTCAGTAGAAACCACATTTGTTTGAACAAGTCAGCCATATCAGCTATGTTTTTTTTTTTAAGGCAGTAAATGAGGCTGAATTAACTGTAGCAGTGGTAAGGTGTTGGGACTGCTGTTGGGACAGCTTTATATAGGCCCTGTGTCTTACCTTACCAGTTTGTGGGCACCGTTTGTCACTGTTATAGTGCAATTCATTAATTATTGTGTAGATTGATGAGGAAAACATTTAATTGAAATCTATTTTAGAATAAGGCTGTAACTTAACAAAATGTGGTAAAAGGGAAGGGGTCTGAATACTTTCCGAATGCACCGTTAATACTATGCATGCCATTCTCTCTTGGCTAACAATTGAAGAGAGACTAACTGCATCCCTTATTTTTATAAGAAACATTGTGTTGAAAATCCCAAATAGTTTGCATAGTCAATTTACACACACACACACACACACACACACACACACACACGCCACCAGATGTCTTTTCACAGTCCCCAAATTCAAGAAAGCGTACAGTATTATATAGAGCCATTAGTGCATGGAACTCCATCTCATATTGCTCAAATAAACACCAAACCTGGTTTTAAAAAACAAACAGATAAAGCAACACCTCATAGCACAACTCCTCTCCCTTATTTGACCTAGATAGCTTGTGTGTTTGTATTGATATGCTACGTGTGCCTTTAAAAAAAACACATGTATGTAGTCCTGTCCTTGAGCTGTTCTTGTCGATTAATATTCTGTGATATTTCATGTCTCATGTTTTGTGTGGACCCCAGGAAGAGTAGCTGCTGCTTTTGCAACAGCTAATGGGGATCCTAATAAAATACCAAAATGACACTTGTAGAATCAACGCCAAGTCGCATTAAAGCTGTTCAGGCGGCTCATGGTGGCCCAACACCCTATTAAAAGGTCCAGTGCAGTCAAAAACGTCACTTTGCTGTGTCTTTACTTTAAAATCAAATTTTATTTGTCACATGCGCCGAATACAACAGGTGTAGAATACAACACCGTACCATGAAATGCTTACTTATAAGCCCTTAACCAACAATGCAGTTAAGAAAATATTTTCTAAATAGCCTAAAAAAAAGTAACAATAATGAGGCTATATATAGGGGGTACCTGTACTGAGTCAATGTGCAGTGGCACAGGTTAGACGAGGTAATTTGTACATGTAGGTAGGGTTAATAAAGTGACTATGCATAGATAATAAATAGCGAGTAGCAGCAGGGTGGGGGGTGTGACAATGCAAATAGTCCGGGTGGCCATTTGATTAATTGTTTAGCAGTCTTAAGACTTGGGGGGAGAAGCTGTTAAGGAGCCTTTTGGACCTAGACTTGGTGCTCCGGTACCGCTTGCCATGCGGTAGCAGAGAGAACAGTCAGATGCCGAGCAGTTGCTATACCAGGCGGTGATGGAACCGTTCAGGATGCTCTCTATGGTGCAGCTGTAGAAATTGAGGATCGGGGTCCCATGCCAAATCTTTTCAGTCTCCTGAGGGGGAAAAGGCATTGTCGTGCTCTCCTCACAACTTTGACATTTTGTTGGTGATGTGGACACAAAGGAACTTGAAGCTCTCTACCTGCTCCACTACAGCCCTGTCGATGTAAATGGGGGCGTGATCGGCCCTTCTTTTCCTGTAGTCCACAATCATCTCCTTTGTCTTGATCACATCGAGGAAGAGGTTGTCTCTGACCTCCTCCCTATAGGCTGTTTCATCGTTGTTCAGGCCTTACAAAGTTGTCGTCAGCAAACTTAATGGTGTTGTACTTGGGTGGACAGGAAGTACAGGAGGGGACTAAGCACGCACCCCTGAGGGCCCCCCCGTGTTGAGGATCAGCGTGGCAAGTGTTTTTGCCTACCCTTACCACCTGGGAGCAGCCCGTCAGGAAGTCCAGGATCCAGATGCAGAGGGAGGTGTTTAGTCTCATAGTCCTTAGGTTAATGATGAGTTTGTGGGTCCTATGGTGTAGAACGTTGAGCTGTAGTCAATGAACATTCTCACATAGGTGTTCCTTTTGTCCAGGTGGGAAAGGGCAGTGTGGAGTGCGATTGAGATAGCATCATCTGTGGATCTGTTGGGGCGGTATGTGTATTGGAGTGAGTCTAGGGTTTCCGGGATGATGGTATTGATGTGAGCGATGACCAGCCTTTCAAAGCACTCATGGCTACCGACGTGAGTGCTACGGGATGGTAGTCACTTAGGCAGGTTACCTTCGCTTCCTTGGGCACAGGGACTATGGTGGTCTGCTTGAAATATGCAGGTATTACAGACTCGGTCAGGGAGAGGTTGAAAATGTCAGTGAAGACACTTGCCATTTGGTAC
This sequence comes from Salvelinus alpinus, assembly GCF_045679555.1. Classification (NCBI taxonomy): domain Eukaryota; kingdom Metazoa; phylum Chordata; class Actinopteri; order Salmoniformes; family Salmonidae; genus Salvelinus; species Salvelinus alpinus. The sequence goes on from NC_092086.1 coordinate 88,114,311, forward strand.
GCGCATGCTCTGAGTACACGTCCTTGTAATCTGTCTGGCCCCACGGCCTTGTGAATGTTGACCTGTTTAAAAAAGTCTTGCTCACATCGGCTATGGAGAGCGTGATCACACCAGTTTTGGCATTCCTGGTGATACCATGCGGTAAATTAGTTAACAGACCAATAGGAAAGACAGATCCAAACATCTCTGCCAATAACAGGTACAGTTGAAGTCGGAAGTTTACATACACCTTAGCCAAATACTTTAAACTCAGTTTTTCACAATTCCTGACATTTAATCCTAGTAAAAATTCCCTGTCTTAGATCAGTTAGGATCACCACTTTATTTTAAGAATGTGAAATGTCTGAAAAATAGTAGAGAGAATGATTCATTTCAGCTTTTATTTCTTTCATCACATCCCCAGAGGGTCAGTGGGTCAGTTTACATACACTCAATTAGTACTTGGTAGCATTGCCTTTAAATTGTTTAACTTGGGTCAAACGTTTCAGGTAGCCTTCCACAAGCTTCCCACAATAAGTTGGGTGAATTTGGCCCATTCCTCCTGACAGAGCTGGTGTAACTGAGTCAGGTTTGTAGGTCTCCTTGCTCGCACACACACATTTTCAGTTCTGCCCACAAATTTTATATAGGATTGAGGTCAGGGCTTTGTGATGGCCACTCCAATACCTTGACTTTGTTGTCCTTAAGCTATTTTGCCACAACTTTGGAAGTATGCTTGGGGTCACTGTCCATGAGGAAGACCCATTTGCGACCAAGCTTTAACTTCCTGACTGATGTCTTGAGATGTTGCGTCAATATATCCACATAATTTTCTGCCTCATGATGCCATGTATTTTGTGAAGTGCACCAGTCCCTCCTGCAGCAAAGCACCCCCACAACATAATGCTGCCACCCCCGTGCTTCACAGTTGGGATGGTGTCTTCGGCTTGCAAGCCTCCCCCTTTTACCTCCAAACACAACGATCGTCATTATGGCCAAACAGTTCTATTTTTGTTTCATCACATCAGAGGACATTTCTCCAAAAAGTACAATCTTTGTCCCCATGTGCAGTTGCAAACCTTTGTCTGGCTTTTTTTATGGCAGTTTTGGAGCAGTGGCTTCTTCCTTGCTGAGTGGCCTTTCAGGTTATGTCGATATAGGACTCGTTTTACTGTGGATATAGATACTTATGTACCCTTTTTCTCCAGAATCTTCACAAGGTCCTTCGCTGTTGTTCTGGGATTGATTTGCACTTTTCACATCAAAGTACATTAATCTCTAGAAAACAGAATGCGTCTCCTTCCTGAGCGGTGTGATGGCTGTGTGGTCCCATGGTGTTTATACTTGCGTGCTATTGTTTGTACAGATGAACATGGTACCTTCAGGCATTTGGAAATTGCCCCCAAGGATGAACAAGACTTGTGGAGGTCTACAAATCTTTTCTGAGGTCTTGGCTGATTTATTTAGATTTTCCCATGATGTCAAGATAATAGGCACTGAGTTTGAAGGTAGGCCTTGAAGTACATACACAGGTGCAGCTCCAATTGACTCAAATTATGTCAATTAGCCTATCAGAAGCTTCTATAGCCATGACATCATTTTCTGGAATTTTCCAAAATGTTTAAAGGCAGTCAACTTAGTGTACAGTCGTGGCCAAAAGTTTTGAGAATGACACAAATATTAATTTCCACAAAGTTTTTTGCTTCAGTGTCTTTAGATATTTTTGACATAATTACAATAATTATTACAAGCATTATAATTACAAGCATTTCATAAGAGTTAAATAATTTTATTGACAATTACATATAGTTGATGCAAGGAGTCAATATTTGCAGTGTTGACCCTTCTTTTTCAAGACCTCTGCAATCCGCCCTGGCATGCTGTCAATTAACTTCTGGGCCACATCCTGACTGATGGCAGCCCATTATTGCATAATCAATGCTTGCAGTTGGTCAGAATTTGTGGGTTTTTGTTTGTCCACTCGCCTCTTAGATAGACCACAAGTTCTCAATGGGATTCAGGTCTGAGGAGTATCCTGGCCATGGACCCAAAATATCGATGTTTTGTTCCCCGAGCCACTTAGTTATCACTTTTGCCTTATGGCAAGGTGCTTCATCATGCTGGAAAAGGCATTGTTTGTCACCAAACTGTTCCTGGATGGTTGGGAGAAGTTGCTCTCGGAGGATGTGTTGGTACCATTCTTTATTCATGGCTGTATTCTTAGGCAAAATTGTGAGTGAGCCCACTCCCTTGGCTGAGAAGCAACCCCACACATGAATGGTCTCAGGATGCTTTACTGTTGGCATGACACAGGACTGATGGTAGCGCTCAACTTGTCTTCTCCAGAAAAGCTTCTTTCTGGATGCCCCAAACAATCGGAAAGGGGATTCATCAGAGAAAATGACTTTACCCCAGTCCTTAGCAGTCCAATCCCTGTACCTTTTGCAGAATATCAGTCTGTCCCTGATGTTTTTCCTGGAGAGAAGTGGCTTCTTTGCTGCCCTTCTTGACACCAGGCCATCCTCCAAAAGTCTTCGCCTCACTGTGCGTGCAGATGCACTCACACCTGCCTGCTGCCATTCCTGAGCAAGCTCTGTACTGGTGGTGCCCCGATCCCGCAGCTGAATCAACTTTCCTGCTGGACTTTTCTGGGCGCCCTGAAGCCTTCTTCACAACAATTGAACCGCTCTCCTTGAAGTTCTTGATGATCCAATAAAATGGTTGATTTAGGTGCAATCTCACTGGCAGCAAAATCCTTGCCTGTGAAGCCCTTTTTGTGCAAAGCAATGATGACGGCACGTGTCTCCTTGCAGGTAACAATGATGACAGAGGAAGAACAATGATTCCAAACACCACCCTCCTTTTGAAGCTTCCAGTCTGTTAATCAAACTCACTCAGCACTCACACCTATGTTAACGAGAGAATAACTGACATGATGTCAGCTGGTCCTTTTGTGGCAGGGCTGAAATGCAGTGGAGATGTTTTTTGGGGGATTCAGTTCATTTGCATGGCAAAGAGGGACTTTGCAATTCATCTGATCACTCTTCATAACATTCTGGAGTATATGCAAATTGCCATCATACAAAATGAGGCAGCTGACTTTGTGAAAATTAATATTTGTGTCATTCTCAAAACTTTTGGCCACGACTGTATGTAAAATTCTGACCCACTGGAATTGTGATACAGTGAATTATAAGTGAAATAATCTGTCTGTAAACAATTGTTGAAAAAATTACTTGTCATGCACAAAGTAGATGTCCTAACCAACTTGCCAAAACCATAGATTGTTAACAAGAAATTTATGGAGTGGTTGAAAAACCAGTTTTAATGACTCCAACCTAAGTGTATGTAAACTTCCGACTTCAACTGTAGTTTTCAGTTTTCCCCTCCACACTCAGTCCACTCACAGACAGTTCTAGCTAAATTCTTGCTTGAGAAATTGCTCTTTGCTGAAAAGCTGTTTATTTTGACCATTTTATTAGAAGAAAAAAAATCACAGCAACTTACTTGTTACCCAGAAATGATATTGAGATAAAAATGGCTGAATTGGACCTGTAAGACACTTTATGTTGGCGTTTCCTTTATTTTGGCAGTTACCTGTACATTCACACAGTTAACAGCCATGTAATACATGATTGCATTATATCAGTGTTAGTGCAGAAATAAAGACATGGGACATCAGACAAAGGAACGATGTATTTGGCCTAAAAGGGCCATAAATAAAAATTTATTATCTTGATTTATTAACAAGCCACAGAGTGTCCATGGCTGTCTACCACAGCACTTAAAACTTCTCATTCTGGTGCAGTACAGAGTTCACAGACCCACTTGAGATACTTAAAGCCGCTGATAAAATCTCAAGGTTCTCATTTTGTCGCTTCCTTTAGAAAAATAAAACAAAAACGTGATAATACTGTACCAAACTGGTGGCAGAGCAGCAGGGCGATCCTTCTTCTGCAGAGAAGGGGTGCTTTTAGAAAGAGGCGGGTGGGGGTGGGAGGGGGCATAAACTGAACAACAAAAAACACCCCACCTCATTTAACAAAGCTTGGAGCAGCATGCACTGGCTTTCAATCACTGCAAGAGCGCCATTTCCACTACCCCTGCTCTTCCTTTTCCAACTGTCTGTTCATTAATTTCTGTTGCGTTTTACTTAAATTGAATTGAAATAATTATTATAATGATAAAACCTATAGCAGCAAAAGAGATAGAGGAGAAACAGCTATAGCGAGTGACCCCTGGTTTATAAGGAAGGCATGGGTTAAAAGAGTTCCATTGATGAGTGGCCTGGGTGCTGAGGGGGCCGTGGGACTGTGAGGGGGGCTGCTGCCCCCTCAGCTCATCTCCCGTCTGCAGGCACCCGGCTCAAGGAGGCCATGACACGGCCGTAGCGCTCAACCAGCTCCAGGGTGGAGTAGGTGGGCAGCTTTGGAGGGTCGTGGAAGCTTTTTATCTCTGTCGAGCAGTCAAGTAACTTGGGTAGGAAGTCAGTCAGCTTCTCCTGCAGGTTGGCTGCAGCAGGAGGGGGAGAACAATAATGGAGAGGGCAGAGAGAAAAAGAAAGTTGGAGAGTGATTATTTCAATGTCCTTGCTTGCGTCACTCTTCAGAGTCACATCCAGTTACCAAACAGATAAATCATAAGCTAAATATTTTCACTGTGATAGCACAAGCTCTTGGTAAGCATGCTCCTCTAGGAAAACACAGATTGAGAAAACAAGATGAAAGAGGCCCAGGGTTGGCTGTAGTTCTAAGAAGATGCTGCTGGGTCACTTTTCTGAAAACCAATCAAACCTTTTCTTGGAGTAGAGGCTAGAACTCCACTGAACCACGTTCTCTGAACTAACAATTTGGCTCAAATTCTGCCAACACAAAGTGGGTATATCCCTGGTTGTTCTGGCTGCTAATATCAACTCATTTGACCGTGTCCCTGACCATGTTCCATGTCACTCCCAAATTAAACTACAGCAGAAAAACAACCAATCATCCAACAGATCTCCAGTACCAAAAATCGAACCCCCCTGCCTCTAGGCTCTTGTACTCTTTTCACATTATTGCGCTAGCCCAAACCGTACTGTGTTGCCCCAGATATGTTATTGTTGGTTCCAGCAACTACCGAGGGTGCCTAATAGGGTAGGACGATATTACAATAGCATCGTCTATCGACGATGATTGACAGCCATTGTCGATGGTGATAACATTGTGATGTGACAGACGATGGTTTAGCATATTTGAACTTGACTGGAGCCTGGCAATAAAAAAAAACTGTCTCGCAGCGCACAGCATCACACAAGTGACATTCCGAGTAATTTTTCTATTCCTATAGGCTATTTCAATAAATATGTTATATAGCCTACAGAACGCAAGAGAGCAGGAATCTAGGGAGTTTTTCCTAGCCACCGTGCTTCTACACCTGCATTGCTTGCTGTTTGGGGTTTTAGGCAGGGTTTCTGTACAGCACTTTGAGATATCAGCTGATGTAAGAAGGGCTTTATAAATAAATTTGATTTGAATGTAGGCTAGACAGAGCGGAGAATTCCACCAAAGCGGCGCAAAATGCCCAGTCAGAAAATATTGTTTCTCTCGCTCTCTCTCTGTCAGATGCATGGGCTATAGCCTAAACCTATACTTTTTTAAATAATGGACACTCAGTGAAACTGACAGCGTTTTAGCTACTTTGCAGATATGAAACAGACAATCATAATATATCAGTCAAAAATATAAAATTACCAGTTTATGCTACAAAACCAACTTTATAAGAAGTTTTCAAAATAGGTTCTATTTGACTCAACATTCCATGACATACACTAAGGCATTGTTGGCAGAATAGATCAATGCAGTTCAATGCATGATTAATATAATTTACCAATACATTTTTTCGTAGTCCAAAAACTACTGCTATCAGGTTTCAAATCACAGCTGGCCTGGTACATTGTTTGCTGCCTCCATTCGGAATGCACTGTCAGTTCCAATGACTAAATATTTTTGACAAAAACAGAAATGTAACTAAGGCTGGGAATGTCAATACAATCAAACTAGCAAAGGCAATGATCACAAGTCAATCATAACGTGGCTAATATGCTAGCGTATCCATTTATCTAGCTAGGACGTCATGTCTTTGGAGAGGGTGAGTGAGTGACTTATCTACTCGTATCATTTTCAGTGGCTACACAGCTAAAGATGCATGTGTCATTTTGTTAGCTAGCAAAAAATGTGAATCACTTAACTAGCTAGCTATTCTGAACGAGTTATGCAGTTAGCATGATTATTATTATTTTTTTTTAAGTAAGACCCGCTGAATATGACCGGTGTCAGTAAACGTAGGCAAATAAAAGTACTAGTTCCTCGCAGACACTCTATACAACAACGCTCTATATAACATGTAAACAGCTCTGCTAGGGCGAGTAAAATGGTCAGTGATGTGTTCTCTCATTTGTGTCTGGAAGTAGCTAGCTACTCTAGCCAGTTAGCTTGGGTGCTTGGTTGGGACAACGCATGCATTGGCAGGCAAGTTGCAGAAGGACGAGCAGGCTATTCCCCATCGTTTATCAGTGCAATTTTGACAGCCAACTAGCTGAAAAAGTTTGAGGGTTTATCTAATGATCCTTCTTTAGATTTTAGCTCATCTTGCTCTGGCTAGCATTAGTTGTTGATCTTGGTGATGTGCATATAGTAAAAGATAACCTACCTTTTTATGGTTGTTTGATCAATAGGACTGTAAAGTTCACAAATGTAAGAGGACTTCCGTGGCATTTAGCTACATATTTGCAGAAATCCATTCAAGTGTATTTTGTGGCTTTTGTGGAACGCGTTCTAATGATCCAAATTTACACTGTTGCAACTGCCTATAAACACACAGTCCAGTTCAAAGTGAATTATGGCAGGCCCTTGTAGCAAATGGTTTGTTTGCATGTAGACCTACTGTAGCTCTCTGATTGGCAACGGTGCACTCGGTCTGCATAGACTCCACTCCTACCGTGTCTATTAATTGTCCAAACGCACGGTCGCTTTCCCACTCTATATTGCTATAGAATATTCACAAATGCCTTAGTAATTGCCAAACATTATAAGAATTTATGAAAACGTGAAAATTACCATATCTAAGTGCTCACTTGTCAGAAAATGTAAAACATTTGCAAATTATTATTTTAACTATCTTGTGTTTTAAAAAACACAGCCTATATTGCCTTCTCTCTTCATGACGGAAGGCTATGCTTCATCGTTCTGTGCATGGCTTTCTCTTGATCAAACGATGAATGTAACGGAGTTCCATCTCAAAACGTTATTTGAATACCCTAAAAAAGGTAAGGTAGCTAGAGGACTAATAATGAGAAGGAACAAACAATATCAACAGCCAATAGAAAAATTGAATGACAAGTTGAAATTAGTTTAAGCTTTTTAAGAAAAAATTATCAATTCGGGCCGTGAATATCCCTCTATGCTAGGTTGAAAACCAAATGGCCAATAACCTATCTTCCTACTAGGCCGATCATAAAAGCTTTAACACAATAGGGGCGATAGCATCGTATATTATAATGTTTTATGGGTACATACAGGACAGTACAGCTGGGTCAGTAGTGTGAAAATGCTCTTTGTTCCCTCTGCCCTATGACTTTTTTAGACTCTTGGTAGATTAGTCCCCTAATCTTCAAATTTGGGTTAAAAATAATCCAAAACAAACAAACAAACTCACGCTCCATCTCCTGCCCCAGGTAGGAGCACCAGCGGTTCCTCATGTCCTCCACAGCCAGCAGGTCCTTCTCTGTGTCGTGGACAAGCAGTAGGGGGATACACGGCACCACCAGCTCATTCATGATGCTCAGCCCATTGCAAACCTCCGACTCCTCACCAGACTCAAACATCCCCGCCGCATTCTCGTTCAGTTTCTATGGGCAAAGCACATGCATATAGATCGATGAGTTATGGATTTGCTTCATATGTTAGGGATTAGCTTGAAGTGGTATGCTAACAAATTTACCAGTATTAGCTACTCTGTCAAAACAGACTTACAGGACAGCCAGGTATTACATGTTCCTATGTTATTAATGTATATGTATTTTACATTAGAGACCACCTCTGTGTGAGGGGCTGCAGCCCAGGTAAGACACAGACCATTTGCATTGCTGGAGGCGGCAGATAGCCTAGTAGTTAGAGCGTTGGGCCAGTAACCAAAAGGTTACTAGATCAAATCCCAGAGCTGACAAGGTAAAAATCTGTCGTTCTGTCCCTGAACAAGGCAGTTAACCCACTGTTCCTAGGCCATCATTGTAAATAGGAATTTGTTCTTAACTGACTTGCCTAGTTAAATAAAAAATATATAAATTACCACTATCTGGTAGTCACCCATCCCCAAAGACATTGTCAATGTCAGAGGATGTTCTCAAGGCCTGTGGTACTGACATGGGCAGTGACGTACTACATGATGCACACAGACACTTCGCTATGTTCGCCTTAGCTAAGCCTTGCAATGCTGCTGACACAGAAACTCCCTGACCTCAGCTCTGGGGTACCTTACACAGATGCAGACGGCCATTCCGGAACCAGAGAGACTTGGTGGGGGTTCACAAAACATAACTGTGTCAATGTCAGCAGTGTTTTCAATTAAAACAAGAAGGAGGTAAACAGCGGGGCTGGAGGGAGCGGGGCTGGAGCGGGAGCCAGGGGTTCATTCTGGCCAGAGATCTGAGATGGTAGCTAACTCTAGCAGAGCCCTGAAGGAGCAGAGCCAAGGTTAGCTCAGGACACAGCCATGTCTCCTGGTAATGTGTTTACACTTGCTGGGCTTACTGCTTCCTATTCCCACTCGGATGATTACATTAGGAGCACAATGCCGGTGTAGGGTTACTGAGTGCAGGAGCAGCAACAGGGTCAACCGAGGAGAATCAGGGTTACCCCTTTTTCTCTCCCAGTTCAGACCAGACCAGTCACAGCTTGATCTGACCGACCAGGGAATCATTCCATCTAAGCCCTAACAAATAGAACCAGAGCACAGTTTGGAGATGGGATATGAAAAACAAAAGTGAAGCTGTAGTCTGATCAGAATATTGAAAAGATTAGGATCTTTCCCCCACACCAAGAGCATTTGCTGAGAAAAGTTCTGTGGGAATCTTTATGGGCAATAAAAAAGACAATGTAATATCTCAGCTAGAACAGGAACAAGCCTTGCATCAATCCTAGAGATTAATGGGTGTGGGGATGATCTTGGTCGACATCACAGTTTGGCTGAGTCAACGTGACTCAAGGGAAGGCAAGGATGAGTTAGGAGGTCAGAGACAGACAGCCTTGCTGATAAGACGATAGTGGTGTTCATTTTCAAAGAGAATGACTTAACTACTTCCACTGTGACCTATTGTTTTGACTGGAAACATGTGATGATCTTTAAAACACTATGGATGAACTCCGACCACTTCCTCTCATTTAGGCTGCAACTGTCTCTTTAAAAAGTTTCTATACGAAATGCTAAACCTGCTAGCATCAGAAAATCCTACATGAACTTACTAACTAAATAAATAAAGTCAACTGCTGACAGAGATTTGCAATGGTGCAGTGGTTCAGTTGTATGATTGTGAGTGATAGAGGTTTGTCTCACCAGCAGGCACTCTCTGCGGTAGTGACCTATGAGCTCATCGTTGTGACCTCTGTACAGCCCTTTGACCAACAGCTCTCTGTTGTACTGGTACGAGTAGATCAGGTACATCAAGGCCTCCACAAAGCTGCAGAAAAGCAGACACAGGAGAGTCAGATACATTATAGAAGCATCAGGCTGGTACAAACTTAACCACAAGGAGAGGCAGCAGAGATATAAATCAGGTTTAGCTGAGTCTACAAAAGGAAACTAGAGAAGGAACTGTCAGGCTTTTTTCATAGAGGATTTAAAAACGGATGTACTGGAGGGAGAATTAACAGAAGAAATAACCAAATACATGAACAACCATCTTGATCAATGCCAGACTGAGCTCTATGCTCCAGAAGGATCTGCTGGGATCTGCTGCCCTCTGCAGGTGACTTTAGGAAGTTCAGGTCCTACTATTAATAATGCAATCATCTACAGAGAGTACTTCAATCTCTATTTTCAAAACAATATATTCAATACAGAAATGGTTCAAGAATATCAGTTCACGCTTAAAGTAAGAAAATGACACTTGAGTTAGAAGCTCTGCATCGTGGAGAGCAGAATGTAATAACAGTCCTGCCAATTAGCAGAGCCTCACCATTTCTTCTGGAACAGCTCTAAACCAATCATCAGGAAGATTGTTGTCTCGCGGAAATTCCTGTAGTCCTGATGCCACATCTGGGAAAAATGTAGGGGCCAAAGGTTCATAAATGAGCTTTAAAGGATTTTAAGGACGGATCTGGAACATTTGGATCTAACATTGAAGATTAACATCACATCCGTGTTTTTTTCCATTGGATAGAAGGGTTAGTGGGATCAGTTCAAATGTAGAGATTATAATCATTTAAACATTTTACTTGAATGCTAAATATTGTGCACACGCTCATCTCATTTCATTTGGGCTCCTGAGTGGCGCAGTGGTCTAAGGCACTGCATCTCAGTGCTTGAGGTGTCACTACAGACCCTGGTTCGATTCCAGGCTGTATCACAACCGGCCGTGATTAGGAGTCCCATAGGGCGGTGCACAATTGGCCCAGCATCGTCCCGGTTAGGGTTTGGCCAGGGTAGGCCGTCATTGTAAGTAAGAATTTGTTCTTAACTGACTTAACTAGACACACCTACTCATTGAAAGGTCTTTATTTTTACTATGTTCTACATTGTAGAATAATAGTGAAGATATCAAATTATGAAATAACTATGGAATCATGTAGTAACCCCAATTTCTTTTAAACAAATCTAAAAATATTTTAGATTTTTCAAAGTAGCCACCCTTTGCCTTGACAGCTTTGCAAACTCTTGGCATTCTCAACCAGCTTAACCTGGAATGCTTTTCTAACAGTCTTGAAGGAGTTCCCATATATGCTGAGCACTTGTTGGCTGCTTTTCCTTCACTCTGCAGTCCAACTCATCCCAAATCATCTCAATTGGGTTGAGGTCGGGTGATTGTGGAGGCAATCTAATGCAGCACTCCCTTCACTCTCATTCTTGGTCAAATAGCCCTCACACAGCCTGGGGGTGTGTTGGGTCATTGTTCTGTTGAAAAACAAATGATAGTGGGACTAAGCGCAAACCAGATGGGACAGCGTATCGCTGCAGAATGCTCTGGTAGCCATGCTGGTTATGGGTGCCTTGAATTCTAAATAAATCACAGACAGTGTCACCAGCAAAGCACCCCCCACACCACCTCCTCCATGCTTCATGGTGGGAACCACACATGCAATGACTGACTGTCTCCTCATATCATTTTTCAGTGGCTACACAGCTAGAGATGCACATGTCATTTGGTTAGCTAGCAAGAAATGTGAATCACTTTACTAGCTAGCTATTCTGAACGACTGTTATGCAGCAAGACCCGCTGAATATGACCGGTGTCAGTAAACGTAGGCAAAGAAAGCACTAGTTCGTCACGAACGCTCTATATAACATGTAAACAGCTCTGCTAGGGCGAGTAAAATTGTCAGTGAGGTGCTCTCTCATTTGTGTCTGGAAGTAGCTAGCTACTCTAGCCAGTTAGCTTGGGTGCTTGGTTGGGACACCGCATGTATTGGCAGGCAAGTTGCAGAAGGACGAGCAGGCTATTCCCCATCGTTTATCAGTGCAATTTTGACAGCCAACTAGCTGAAAAAGTTTGAGGGTTTATCTAATGATCCTTCTTTAGATTTTAGCTCATCTTGCTCTGGCTAGCATTAGTTGTTGATCTTGTTGATGTGCATATAGTAAAAGATAACCTACCTTTTTATGGTTGTTTGATCAATAGGACCGTAAAGTTCACAAACGTAAGAGGCATTACAATTCAAGTGTATTTTGAAGCTTTTGCAGAATGTGTTCTAATGATCCAAATTTGCGCTGTTGCAACTGCCTGTAAACACACAGTCCAGTTCAAAGTGAATGATGGCAGGCCCTTGTAGCAAATGGCTTGTTTGCATGTAGACCTACTGTAGCACTCTGATTGGCAATGGTGCACTCAGTCTGCATAGACTCCACTCCTGGACAAGACAGATGTTTTTATTTCAGTTTTATTTACGGCAGTGTCTATTAATTATCCAAACGCACGGCCGTTTTTCCACTCTATATTGCTATAGAATATTCACAAATCCCTTAGACACGGCGGTTGGAACCAAAATTCTCAAATTTTCCTGCAGACCAAAGGACAGATTGCTCCATTGCTCGTTTCTTGGCCCAAGCAAGTCTCTTATTATTAGCCTCCTTTAATAGTGGTTTCTTTGCAGAAATTCAACCATTAAGGCCTGATTCATGCAGTCTCTTCTGAACAGTTGAGATGTGTCTGTTACTTGAACTCCGAAGCATTTATTTGGGCTGCAATTTCTGAGGCTGGTAACTAATGAACTTATCCTCTGCAGCAGAGGTAACTCTGGGTCTTCCTTTTCCCGTGGCGGTCCTCATGAGAGCCAGTTTCATCATAGCATTTGATGGTTTTTGCAATTGCACTTGAAGAAACTTTCAAAGTTCTTGAAATGTTCCTTATTGACTGACCTTCATGTCTTAAAGTCATGGACTGTTGTTTCTTTTTGCTTATTTGAGCTGTTCTTGCCATAATATGGACTTGGTCTTTTACCAAATAGGGCTATCTTCTGTATACCCCCCCACCTTGTCACAACACAACTGATTGGCTCAAATGCATAAAGGAAAGAAATTACACAAATTAACTTAACAAGGCACACCTGTTAATTGAAATGCATTCCAGGTTACAACCTCATGAAGCTGGTTGAGAGAATGCCAAGAGTGTGCAAACCTGTCATCAAGGCAAAGGGTGGCTACTTTGAAGAAGTTGTTTAACACTTTTTTGGTTACTACTTGATTCCATATGTGTTTTTTCATAGTTTTGATGTCTTCACTATTATTCTATAATGTAGAAAATAGTAAAAAGAAAGAAAACCTGTGGAATGAGTAGGTATGTCCAAACTTTTGACGGGTACTGTATGTACCAGACCAAACATTTGAAACCAGTCAAAACCAGAGTGTTGCAGAACGCTGACCTCATACTCCTCCATGTTGACCTCTTCTGGCTTAACAAGGTCTAGTTTGCCACGGGCCACCTGCATAATGCTCTTACACCTGAGAGAGAGAAGGGGGGAATGGAGAGAAAGGGAAAGTGAGAGCGAAAGAGAAGAAAGCGGAGAGAAAGGGAGAGTGATGTTACAGCAGCTTGGCAGTGGTACAGCAGCTTGGCAGTGATACTGGTGAAGTACTAGCTACTCCAGGAAATTAAATACTACACGTGGTCTCGCGGCCGTGAAACACAGGCCCAATGAATCACTCCTTACTACTTAACCAGACGCTCCTCCTTTCCAGAGTGTCTTATTGAGACCACATGCAACACATAATTATACCGCTCAGAAGAGGAGAGTTGACTCAATGAATTCAAGAATATGGATTACCACAAACATCTCAGTGCGTGTGCGATAACTTTGAGACATTAGAAGAGATGTGATTTATCCAGAGAAATGTGATGTTCTTCTTTAGTCCTCAAAAAGGGCAAACTTATAAAGTAGCTGGATATATGGCAGGGTAGGATGTTTTACACTGGTGCAAAATATAAAAGATTTTCAACTCTATAAAAGTTCTGTAAGGCTGTCCTACTGGAATAAATCTAACAGACTGGGCATTATCAAGCTATAGTTGACTTCATAAACGACTTCAGGTCATTTGAGGTCATATAACATATTCAAAGGCTTTGCTTTTTGCTACCCTCTGCTGGTGAATTTGGGAAGTTCAGCGGTAATAACCTGGTGTTGTCTTTGTTTAATTTTTTATTTAACTAGGCAAGTCAGTTAATAACAAATTCTTATTGACAATGACGGCCTAGGAACAGTGGGTTAACTGCCTTAGATTTTTACCTTGTCAGCTCGGGGATTCGATCTAGCAACCTTTTGATTCCTGGCCGAACGCTCTAACCACTATTTGAATAAAGATAAGACGGTTATGGTGGTGTAACCCATACAGACCTTTCGTCAAAGCTTAGGTTGCGGTCTGCGAACTGCATGAGGAGGGTTCTCTCCAGGATCTTCTTGGGGGCCTGGTTATGGATGAAGTAGACGATGACGTGCTGCAGACGGTAGTCATTCTCCGGGGCCGTGTCCTCCTGGGCAAACCTCAGCAGACGGGTGTACTCCACCTTAATGGCCTGAAAAACAAAAAGCATGGGGTGAATGGACATGGTAGGCCCAATAAGCATTAGAACTTCAGAGTGTAGGCCTATATTACAACACTGACAAACATCTACAGCAGCAGGAGACAAAACTAGCGTCTTCTGCGTAAGAGTTGTCAAGATCATCATCATCATCATCCTTCTCATCCAAAACTCAAAGATTGGTTTCAAGTTTGCTTTGTTCAAATGAATCTCAAGTCCCACTTCTGGAGGATGCTTTTGAAAAGACCAACTAACTCAAAAAGAACAGATGGAGAAATGCCAGGTAAAAAGGGATGAGAGGATGGTTGTGGAGAGGCATGCAGTGAAATAGAGTGAGTGAATAAATAAAGGAGTGAAAGAGAAAAGAAAGAGAAATGGGATCTGGATTTATGTACCTTGAAGAAGGCGGCTTCAGGCCCAAGCTTTTCAAACACACTCCTGGCCTTGCCAATGGACATTATAATACCCTGCATGTTGGGAGTCATCATGGCCTGCAGTAGCCAAGGAGGGGAAGCAGGTTACAACAGTAGAAAATAGATCCCTTGGACCCCTCGGAGCAAGCCCCCCAAAAAATACACCTTTTTGGCACAGCACTATTCGAGCTTCCCTGGGCCATGCAACTCTGTCACGACAAGCATACCGTACATCACTCAGCAGTCCATGCATATGTTAATAGTTATTCTACTACTGTGAGGTACATACACAGCCCCTGTCATGTGAGGGACGAAGTACATGCTTAAATTGTCCTATGAAGGAGAGTCTCTGTCTATGAAGTAGGGCCTCTGAAAGGCAGCCCTGTGAAGATCAAGGTCCCTATGGTACAGACAGTACCTACAGACAGTCATACTGTGGTACAGCCAGCAGACAGCCTATGGTCCATCTGAGGGGGTTTGAAACTAAACAACATTGATTCTACTGCAGCACTTTGACAACATTATTCACCACACACTACTATAAAATGCCAAACCAAGCAAAATCAAATCATTTATTGTTAGGAGCAGTGAGACAAAGCGCTTACATTATTCAACTTGTACTTTTCTTTTCCCCTCAAGAGTTTAGTATGTATCAACTATCAACTATGTATCAAAAATTATGTTGGCAATAGTAATACAAACTGTGCAAATCTCATTTACTTCTCACATTTGCTGCCGAGATGCAGTTAAAAATAAACTCTCCAGACAATTGAGTCGATGTTTAGGTGAAATTTATGTCCATATATCTCTGATGAGAACCGAAGGCTTCTGTTTTGTGTAGAAGAGAGAGCGCTTCTGTTGCAAGATGCAGGTAGGCTTGACAGGGATAGGCTTTTCACACAATATGTTTTTAAAGCTAGCCCAAGGCTAGTTTCATCTTCTAGGATAGTACACTGACTGTAGTCTAATATAGCACTCCTATCTTGGTCTGCCAAGAAGTTTGGTGAAAATGCCAACTGTGAGAAACTTGCCCTGAGCTAACCATGACTCTGGTTTGAAGACTGGTCTAAATGAAAATTTACTCAAGTGTGAAAACCCTATAAAAAGAGCCAAGAGGAGAACATCTCCTCATTCTAATCACCAAACAGGCAGAGAGACTTTTCAGCACACCAAAGAAGAGTCAGCTGGGTGAGCTGAGTGTCGAGCGCTACCTCATCATCGTACCCCCCCTCCTCTGACTCGATGACAAAGGTTCCCACCTGGGGAATGGCAACCTCTACTGTACGCTGGGAAAGGGACTCATCCTCCATGGGGGGGTCAGGGTCAGAGGGAGGGGTGAGGGAAGGATCCACAGGTTGAGGGTCAGAGGGAGGGGCGAGGGGGGTTTCAGTGTTCACCTGGACATCGGACTGGGGTTTGGGGGGAAGGGGTGGGGAGAGACTCCCTCCACTGGACTGTGGAGAGAGCGAGAGAACAAACAAGAAAGAGCGAGAGGCATGGTGGGCAACGTTAAACAGAAAGAGAAACTAAGAAAAAGGGGGAAATTAAGAACTTTAACTGGGGTTGTGGGGTAGGCCTACGTGGTTCAGTAACAGAAGCGTAGGAGTAGTGGTTAACGTGGTTAAGAGGTGTATGCGTCTGAGCGTGTGTGTGTGTGTGTGTAAGAGATGTTTGGTCTTACTGCAGTAAGCAGTCCCTCAGGGCTCCTCTCCTCCTGCTGCTCGGCTGCAGCCTTGGAGATGGCCCTCTCTGTGTCCTCCTGCAGGTGCTTGGAGTCGTCTGTGGGGGACGGCTGCTCCATGTACTCTGGGTCCTGCTGAGGGCCTGGAGGAACCACACACAGACACAAACACATAAACCAACACTGCAGTGGAAGCACAAGTCTCTCATTGACAAATGTCATGAGTATCTGCCTAATATAATTTACACACTATTGTGCCAATTGGCCCCAACTGTGCTGGCCTGGAAATGTTATTGTCACACTTCCAGAAACTTTGGTCAAGGCGTAACCAGACCAGCTCAGTAGTGTTTAAATGTTGTAGAGAAGACCCCTGGTCCTCACCCCAGCTGTCTGGTGGACTGGGCTCTGTGCTCATAGGTTGATGGGATGTTGTTGTTTCTGCTGCTGCAGTGGCTGCAGCCAGGGCCAGCTTCTCCTGCTGGGCCTTGCGTGCCTGCAGGGTGTCCCACTCATCGATCTCCTTGTCAAACAGGCCATTGTCCTCCTTCACGTATGCCTTCAGGTCCGAAGGGAGCTTATCAAGACCACTCAGCATCTGACCCGTCTCCTTATCAAACTCCTCTGCAGAGACACACACACAACCAGGCAGTCAGCTACAGTCACCAGGTGTATATTATAAACATGCTCAGAAATGGAAAGTCCTGTGCACGTACAGCATAAACAGACCCTAAGAATAACCAACAAGCTTGCCCATGTCCTAATTACATACTCTGAAAGGATAGTGATTACAGCTGCAATTACTGCTTTTTAACACAAGAACAAAGAAAATACAGTATACCATAACAAGAGAGGCAAAAGCCAAATAAATATATTTATCTACAGTGAGCGGTAGCTACCTTCTATGAGGAAAGGCTTCTTGTCGTTGATGTACATGAGGCAGTAGGCGCTGGCGTTGCGGTAGCCTCCGAACGAGTCCCTGACCAGCTCCTCCCAGGAGGACTTGGTGACCGAGATGTCGTTGTACTTCATCCAGCGCTGCTGGTGGGGGTCGTAGATGTAGGCCCAGTAATGGCCAGCGTTAGCCTGGCCCTCGTGCACTAGCACCGCATGCAGCCGGAACGGAACCTGGTAGCCAGCAGGGGGAGGGGGGGAAAAGGAGTGACCAGGAACACAATGCAATCCCCTGAGTTGTGTTAACTCAATGTGTGTTAAATGTGAGTGCTCTCAAATCAAGACAATAACACCTCCATTTGGTGTTTAAGTATTACAGCCAGTGAAAAACATTTTTTTGTGTGAAGGTGGTTCGTCAGGTTTAGGCAGGGCATCTCTTACCTGCATCATGGACTTGTCAGAGTACATCAGCTCGATGGTTCTGTGGATTCTGGATATGCTGCCCTGAAGATCTGGAGAAGCAAAATCAACCCATCATTAGAATTAAGATATTTGTGTGCTTGAGAGCATATGAGACAGATGGAGGTAAACAAGACGCTGTATTATACGAGGCTGTTTGAGGCCAGAGGTCGTACGTACCATGGGTGTCGTTCTCCACCTCACTCCTCCAGCGGTGCAGGCAGCCCTCCAGCACCCGGAGCTCCTCCTCAGTGATGTGGCGTGGGGCTGGGTGCATGGGCAGGTCAGGGGGCAGTCGGGACTGGGTGAAGGGCTTGTGGATGGGCACCCTCTGCTGAGTGGAGGGAGCTTGGGTGGGGGCGGGGGACAAACCCTCTGGAAGGGTGCAGGAGGGACCCTGTTCGGCTGTGCTGTAATGTCAGGTGCAGACGAGTGTGAAGAAGTCAAAACCACAACTATGTACTTCTGAATCCCACTTATTTAACAGTTCAATCAGACAGAATTACTGAGAAAAAAAGGTATCAGAAACATGTACACATGAACACTTAAATCCTGACACAAGGAGCGGTTGTAGCTGCATGGTGTTGCATGACTTGCCTTAGAGCGGGCAGCAGCTGCCCCGTTGTGCCACCGGGGGGTGCTGATGTGTCGATGTCCTCCAAGGGAGAGGTGCAGACTGGCTTACTGGAGGCAAACTCCATGGCGTACTGCAGGACATCTGCCAGAGGAAACCTCTTGGGACCAGAGCCATAGCTCAGATACCTGAGAGAGAGAGAGAGAGAGAGAGAGAGAGACAGAGAGAGAGAGAGAGAGACGAAAGTGAAAGAGCATCTATAAAGTGAAAGAGCATCTATAAACACCATACCAGCATATAAAATGTTAAATGCATTACGAAAGTGAGAAATTGTGAACAGAATGTGACTGCTGGGGACATGTTGTACATACCAACAATGCCAGAAATAAAATCAGTCGTTAATGATTACACTGTTCTGTTTTGTCTCCAGGAGTGGGTATTGTATTGTTGCCATGACTGTTGCTAGGGAATGACCAGTCATTTTGAGCGTCTGCTAAATGACTTAAATGTAATGTAAATGTATCAATGTAAGAAAGTAAACAGAGGTGTGTGTGTAGGTGTATACGTGTTAGGGCTGGGCGATATGATCAAAATATCTCAATATTTATCATATTTTTGATGGTATATAATGTCTCTGAATAATAACATTTCTAAATATGCTGTATGGGTAGTGGTTTTAATAGGCTTTCTCCATACTGTTCAACCAAACTTTCACAAAAAACAAAACTGACAGTCTTATTTATAGAACTTTACATAGGAATCAGAATCTGGTACTCAACCAATGGTTACCATTTGCATTTATTTGTTCAATTCAAGAATTTTTATAAATTTCTTAATGTCCTGCATCATGCACACTAATAATTCGATATTAAAATGGATTATGGCAGTAGGACGAAGCTGGGCCAATTGTACGCCACCCGATCACGGCCGGTTGTGATAGAGCCCAGGATTGAACCCGGGTCTGTAGTGACTTCTTAGACCACTGCGGCACTCGGGAGGCCCAAAATCATATTAACATTTAGAACTAACTATCATATTAAATCTGACTATTCACAATAATTGCATTATTGTGTGCATGTAACCGTACAGTGTCACGTTTTATTTCGTCTCAGTATGCCTCCATTTCATTAAAAAAAAAACATTACATAAATGAAGAATAATTATTATCCTCTATATTTTTGGCTTCAATTGCAGTTCTTACTTTTGTCCCTAGAGGTAGTTGGACGATTTCTAGGGGTCTATTTGGCAAGCTTGCCCTCCTGAAGTTGTTGACTTGTTGTGCTAGAAAGTTAGCTAGCAGTTCTCAGCTGTTAGCAGTTTTCTTACTATAAAAATGGTTGAGCGCCATTTTTGTCATGAAGGAATTATTTTAATGTAAGAAATCAAACATTAAAATACCCTTGTAGACGGAAAAGTGACAACCCAAACCGGTCCGTGAATGAATAGTTATATAATTTCTTTATGGTTTACCCCCCCATGTGTGTGTGAAAGCCTAGCTCAGTTTACTGTACCTCTCCAGACGCTGTTGAAGTAAAGTCAGTTGCTCTTTCAGTCTCCTGATCTCCTCTCGTTTAATCCTGGTGATCTCTCGGTTCCTGTCCATATACCTGATGAAATACAACAGAAATCATACATGGAGAATCTCCGTTGAATGTGTTTTTTAGGCCAGGAATATGCTTAATCTGGGTCAGAGAAAAAGGCTCTAAACACAACACACACAATTTTCTTTGATATGCGAGTTGAATAACATCTTCCTTACCTGTCCATGTACAGCATGGAGGGGAACTCCAGCTTGTTGTGGATCTTCTCAGGTCGACCCAGGGCTTGGTTGAACTCAAATCTCGACAGTTCAAAGGTCAAGACAGGAGGAAGTTCGGTAAACCAATGCTGAGGGGGAAATTCCAAATATGTCATTATAATTGAGTTCCCGTTTTCTAAAATAGGTCATATGAGTCATTGGTTTTCCATAAACACCACATTTTAGAATGTTTTAATTGGGCCCTTCTTAATGAGTAGTTTTGAGTAGCGTGTTTAGAAATCATTCCTACATGACTCGCCTGTCCCACTAATATTGTTGTGTCTCCAGTCTATTATTTATGTCCAAGCAGACATCGATGGTATATACACTGAGTGTACAAAACATTAGGAACACCTGCTCTTTCCATGAAGCTATGATCCCTTACACCTGTTAAATCCACTTCAATCATTGTAGATGAAGGGGAGGAGACAGCTTAAAGGATTTTTAAGCCTTGAGACAATTTAGAAACGGGCTGCGGTCCAAACACATGTATAACCCCTCAGCCCTTACGCTATCCACTTTCCCTCGGGGGAATCCCCATCGAAACCGGATACAGTTTGACTGCCATCTTAAGGGGAGGTCCAATTCACTAACGTTGCCTCCGTTGCCTCCATCAATTTAGCTCGAGGGAGCAAGTGAACAACTTTTCACTTGCGGGGTTGATATGACCCACAATTCAATGTAGTCACATGTCAAACTCTGATGGCCGTGAAGTTTCGGCATGTCATAAAAAAGTATGAAGCTAACTTGCTAAAACACATACACTAGTGATGCACTGAAATTACATTTCTGGCCGAGAGCGATATCTTATATTTTCCTTGCCAAAAAAAACCAATACCCGATATTTAAAATTTGTGGCCTTTTAAGCATTAACACACACACACACATGGACGCAGCGGTCTAAGGCACTGCATCTCAGTGCAAGAGGAGTCACTAGAGTCCCTGGTTCGAATCCAGGCTGTATCACATCCAGCCATGATTGGGAGTCTCATAGGGCAGCGTTAAATTGGCCCAGCGTAGTCTGGGCCGTCATTGTAAATAAGAATTTGTTCTTAACCGACTTGCCTAGTTAAATAAAAGGTTACACACACACACAAAAAAGTTATTTTGCTGGCATTTACTTAGGTCTCCATTACCAGAAAAACATAATCAAAACCTATTTCTTTCACTTACTTGCTGTGCTGTTTCGTTGTTCATTTGTTCAGTCGTTTCATTCTCAACCAGGATTTCTATGGTACGCCATTTTGGGTCTTTGCGTGTCAAAAAAAGATGCACGTCAAAACAACACTATTTGACGTGTCAAATAAGCTTGTTGACCAATCAGGACCTGAATATAACTGCACGTCAAATAATAATTTAATGCGTTCATACCTTTTTTACGTAGTTATTACACATTGATTACACCATCACTCGTATTTCATATGTCACAACAATACGTATGCTATGATGCTGGTAAAGTTGTCTAGCGCACGTACAGTGCTGGTCATAAAAAAAAGCTAGCTAGCTCATGGATGCAAACTATGTAGTTCTTCACCAAAAACATAGCAAAACGACAATGTTTCATTAGTTATAGTTAGCTAGCTAACTATATTGCTAGGTGTCATCTAAAATAACCCTAATTTATAAGACAGTTCTTATTTGATTAATGGTGGTCGGACCCATCTATGTGAAGCTAGCCACAATAAGGATTAGCCACAGTAGTTGACTTTGCGCTTAGCCTTCAAAATAAAAGTACTACTATTTGTATTCATTTGCATCACTGTCAATGACATACTTTTATTTTGAAGGCAAACTGCAAATTCCACTATTGTGCCTAATCCTTATAATCCGGTCTGGCCGAGCTTCACTAGCCAGATGAAGCTAGTTGGCTGCTTATAACGTTAACTTTGGGCAACAGGGTTAAGTAGCTGGCTAGCTATTTATTTTCATGAACTGAAGTTCAATTTCAATAGGCGAACAACAAGTGGCTACCTAGCTAATACTTTTTTTTTTTTTTTTTGTCATTTAGCAGACGCTCTTATCCAGAGCGACTTACAGTAGAGTGCATACATTTTTTATTACATTTTTTACATACTGAGACAAGGATATCCCTACCGGCCAAACCCTCCCTAACCCGGGCGACGCTATGCCAATTGTGCGTCGCCCCACGGACCTCCCGGTTGCGGCCGGCTGCGACAGAGCCTGGGCGCGAACCCAGAGACTCTGGTGACGCAGCTAGCACTGCGATGCAGTGCCCTAGACCACTGCGCCACCCGGGAGGTGGCGCAAGGATTCCTAAATCATTGCTACGAATAATGAAAATGGCCGGTGTTTGCAGACTTTTTTTGTACAGCTTTGACAGTGCTACTGTATCTTTTTTGACACACAAAAAAGCCCCAAACGGAGTTCCATAGTATGTATGTCGTGAAGCTAATAGCAGTGACGCTATTACTGTGTAACTCCGGTAGGGCAACATCATCGGAAAAATAGCACACTTGGTAGTGTGTACCGGTGCTCGACCAGTCGGCGTAAGCCAACATCACCCAGGACAGAGAACGGTTGATTGTCAAGGGCAATGAATTCCATTATCTTGGCTTTAATGGATTTCGCCTTTGAGTTGTCAAAGGACTGCTCAACTTGTTGACTGTTCTATCCACACAGCAGACATTGTGGGCTAGGTTAGAATGCTGTGTTGCATGTGTAGCGCAACATTTTACGCGGTGTCTACGTCCTGTACCTACGTTATATAGGTATGCACGGTAGCTTTGACATCGGCGTTAAACTAGACAGACATCAGGCCGATACCGATGTTGGCATTTTTAGCTAATATAGTCCGATTCCGATATGTTCACCGATATATCGTGCATCCCTAACACACACACTTACTTGTTGGTACCCTTACAGCTCATTGAAATAATGCTTAATTCCTCCTGAAAAGCGATGGAATTAAAAGCTATTTTATCATGTATACTTGCATGCCTTTGGTATGTCAAAGAATAAAGCAAAGAAGCTGTGAAAAGAGATGAATTATTGCTTATTTTACAAAGATATTCCAAAATGGCCTGGACACATTTGTTGGTACCTCTTAGAAAAGATAATAAAGAATTGGATTAGTGATATTTCAAACTAATTTGTTTCTTTAATTAGTATCACACGTCTCCAATCTTGTAATCAGTCATTCAGCCTATTTAAATGGAGTAAAGTAGTCACTGTGCTGTTTGGTATCATTGTGTGCACCACACTGAACATGGACCAGAGAAAGCAAAGGAGAGATTTGTCTGAGGAGATCAGAAAGAAAATATTAGACAAGCATGGTAATTGTAAATGCTACAAGACCATCTCCAAGCAGCTTGATGTTCCTGTGACAACAGTTGCAAATATTATTAACAAGTTTAAGGTCCATGGAACTTTTGCCAACCTCCCTGGGCGCGGCCACAAGAGGAAAATCGACCCCAGATTGAACAGAAGGATAGTGCGAATGGTAGAAAAAGAACTAAGCATAACTGCCAATGAGATACAAACTGAACTCCAAGGTGAAGGTACGTCAGTTTCTGATCGCTCCATCTGTCACTTTTTGAACGAAAGTGGGCTCCATGGAAGAAGACCCAGGAGGACTCCACTTTTGAAAGAAAAACATAAAAAAGCCAGACTGGAATTTGCTAAAATGCATATTGACAAGCCACAATCCTTCTGGGACAATGTCCTTTGGACAGATGAGTCAAAACTGGATATTTTTGGCAAGTCACATCAGCTCTATGTTCACAGACGAAAAAATTAAGATTAAAGAAAAGAACACCATACCTACAGTGAAACATGGAGGAGGCTCAGTTTGTTTTGGGGCTGCGTTGCTACGCCTGGCACAGGGTGCCATGAATCTTTGCAGGGCACAATGAAATCTCAAGACTACCAAGGCATTCTGGAGTGAAACGTACTGCCCAGTATCAGAAATCTCTGTCTCAGTAGCAGGTCATGGGTCCTCCAACAGGATAATGACGCAAAACACACAGCTAAAACGCACCCAAGAATGGATAAGAACAAAACATTGGACTATTCTGAAGTGGCCTTCTATGAGTCCTGATCTGAATCCTATCGAACATCTATGGAAAGAGCTGAAACTTGCAGTCTGGAGAAGGAACCCATCAAACCTGAGACAGCTGGGGCAGTTCTCTCAGGAAGGGTGGGCCAAACTATCTGTTAACAGGTGCAGAGCAACAGAAAATGTTTGATTGAGGTGATTGCTTCTAAAGGTGGTGCATCAAAATATTAGGTTAAGGGTCCCATCATTTTTTCATTTGTTTCATTATTTACAATATTATGTTGAATTAAAAAAAAATCAACAGCAAAGTCTAATTTCTATTAAATATGTAATAAACTATTTAAGAGAAAATTGTGCATTCTTTGTTTTTTGTGGAGGGGTACCAACAAATTTGAGCGTCCATCCGTATATAAACTCAGCAAAAAAAGAAACGCCCTTTTTCAGGGCCCTGTCTTTCAAAGATATATTTTTATGAATTAACTTCACAGATCCTTATTATAAAGGGTTTAAACACTGTTTCTCTTGCTTGTTCAATGAACCATAAACAATTAATGAGCATGCACTTGTGGAACAGTCGTTAAGACACTAACAGCTTACAGACGGTAGGCAATTAAGGTCACAGTTATGAAAACTTAGGACACTAAAGAGGCCTTTCTACTGACTCTGAAAAACACCAAAAGAAAGATGCCCAGGATCCCTGCTCATCTGCGTGAACGTGCCATAGACATGCTACAAGGAGGCATGAGGACTGCACATGTGGCTAGGGCAATAAATTGCAATGTCCGTACTGTGAGACACCGAAGACAGCGCTACAGGGAGACAGGACGGACAGCTGATCGTCCTCGCAGTGGCAGACCACGTGTAACACCTGCACAGGATCGGTACATCCGAACATCACACCTGCGGGACAGATACAGTATGGTAACAACTGCCCGAGTTACACCAGGAACGCACAATCCCTCCATCAGTGCTCAGACTGTCCGCAATAGGCTGAGAGAGGCTGGACTGAGGGCTTGTAGGCCTGTTGTAAGGCAGGTCCTCACCAAACATCACCGGCAACAACGTTGCCTATGGGCACAAACCCACCGTCGCTGGACCAGACAGGACTGGCAAATAGTGCTCTTCACTGACGAGTCGCGGTTTTGTCTCACCAGGGGTGATGGTCGGAATCGCGTTTATCGTCGAAGGAATGAGCGCTACACCGAGGCCTGTACTCTGGAGCGGGATCGATTTGGAGGTGGAGGGTCCGTCATGGTCTGGGGCGGTGTGTCACAGCATCATCGGACTGAGCTTGTTGTCATTGCAGGCAATCTCAACGCTGTGCGTTACAGGGAAGACATCCTCCTCCCTCATGTGGTACCCTTCCTGCAGACTCATCCTGACATGACCCTCCAGCATGACAATGCCACCAGCCATACTGCTCGTTCTGTGCATGATTTCCTGCAAGACAGGAATGTCAGTGTTCTGCCATGGCCAGCGAAGAGCCCGGATCTCAGTCCCATTGAGCACATCTGGGACCTGTTGGATCAGAGGGTGAGAGGGCTAGGGCCATTCCCCCCAGAAATGTCCGGGAAATTGCAGGTGCCTTGGTGGAACATCTCACAGCAAGAACTGGCAAACCTGGTGAGCAGTCCATGAGGAGATGATGCACTGCAGTACTTAATGCAGCTGGTGGCCACACCAGATACTGACTGTTACTTTTGATTTTAACCCCCCCTTCGTTCAGGGACACATTATTACATTTCCGTTAGTCACGTCTGTGGAACTTGTTCAGTTTATGTCTCAGTTGTTGAATCTTATGTTCATACAGATATTTACACATGTTAAGTTTGCTGAAAACAAACACAGTTGATAGTGAGAGGATGTTTCTTTTTTTGCTGAGTTTATAGATCATTTATTTGGCAAATTGGCTTAGTCTCATAGTGAGGAGTCTATAAAATGTTGCTAGATTCATAAGCATTTTTTGCAATTCTGAAATGTATTGGAATAAATATTACTAAACTATAAAACTAGCTAGCCAGCTATGGGTAACTGTAGCTAGCTACCTGACAGGAGGGCTACCTAGCTATGTTAGCTTACTAGGTACATTAATAGCTTTAGGCTAGTTGTTTTTAAGCTCAACTTCAAGATTTCCACCAAGGACCGTGCCTCTCCGATCACCACTCTCTCGCTTGGGCAAGGGACATTTAAGGTATACTCGGACGTGACGATGTAAAACAACATTCAAGGGCTGAGGGTTTAGGGCAGAGGGCTGTCTACTTTGAGTTTGAAACACAGCCATGGATTGTGTGTGTGTGCCATTCAGAGTGTGAATGGACAAGACAAGATTTAAGTGCCTTTGAACATGGTATGGTAGTAGGTGCCAGGCGCACCGATTTGAGTGTGTCAAGAACTGCAACACTGCTGGGTTTTTCACACTTGTGTATCAACAATGGTCCACCATCCAAAAGAAATCCAGTCAACGACGAATTGAGGCTGTTGAGGGCAACTCACTATTAGGAAGGTGTTCTTAATGTTTCGCATACTGGGTCCAGTAAAGAGGGCTCAGTTCCAGGTCCATCTGTGATGTGAGGGGGACTAGTAATTAGCTAGTCACAGCTGCTGTGATGTGGGGCTGGCGACCAAGGCTGAGGCAAGGCTAACCCCGGCCAGGGGTCAACGCCAGGCTAGCAGGGTCATAGCAAAGGTCAGATGTCACAGGCTAGGCCAACGCTGTGGGAGTCTGTCGGTCCCCCACTGAATCCCCGGAATTATTCAAGTGCCCGTCAATTTTTAAAGTAGGCCAAGATGGGCTGTTTTAAATCAAATTGTATTTGTCACATGTGCCAAATACAACATGTGTAGACATCACCATGAAATGCTTACTTACAAGCCCTTAACCAACAGTGGGGTTCAAGAAGAGTTAAGAATATATTTACCAAATAAACTAAAAAGTAACACAAAATAACAATAACGAGGCAATATACAGGGGGTACCGGTACCAAGTCAATGTGCGGGGGTACAGGTTAGTCGAGGTAATTTGTACATGTTGGTAGGGATGAAGTGACTATGCATACAGTTGAAGTCAGACGTTTACATACACCTTAGCCAAATACATTTCAACTCAGTTTTTCACAATTATTGACATTTAATCCTAGTACAAATTCCCAGTCTTAGGTCAGTTAGGAACACCACGTTATTTTAAGAATGTGAAATGTCAGAATAAGCGTAGAGAATGATTTAACTCAGATTTAATTTCTTTCATCACATTCTCAGTGGGTCAGAAGTTTACATACACTCAATTAGTATTTGGTAGCATTGCCTTTAAATTGTTTAACTAAGGTCAAACGTTTCAGGTAGCCTTCCACAAGCTTCCCACAATAAGTTGGGTGAATTTTGGCCCATTCCTCCTGACAGAGCTGGTGTAACTGAGCCAGGTTTGTAGGCCTCCTTGCTCACACATGCTTTTTCAGTTCTGCCCAGAAATGTTCTATGGAATTGAGCTCAGGGCTTTGTGATGGCCACTCCAATACTTTGACTTTGTTGTCCTGATGCCATTTTGCCACAACTTTGGAAGTATGCTTGGGGTCATTGTCCATTTGGAAGACCCATTTGCGACCAAGCTTTAACTTCCTGACTGATGTCTTGAGATGTTGCTTCAATATATCCACAATTTTCTTACCTCATGATGCCATGTATTTTGTGAAGTGCACCAGTCCTTCCTGCAGCAAAGCACCCCCACAACATGATGCTGCCACCTCCATGCTTCACGGTTGGGATGGTGTTTTTCGGCTTGCAAGCCTCCCCCTTTTTCCTCCAAACATAACGATGGTCATTATGGCCAAACATTTCTGTTTTTGTTTCATCAGACCAGAGGACATTTCTCCAAAAAGTACGATCTTTGTCCCCATGTGCAATTGCAAAACGTAGTCTGGCTAATTTATGGTGGTTTTGGAGCAGTGGCTTCTTCCTTGCTGAGCGGCCTTTCAGGTTATGTCGATATAGGACTTGTTTTACTGTGGATATAGATACTTTTGTGCCCGTTTCCTCCAGCATCTTCACAAGGTCCTTTGCTGTTGTTCTGGGATTGATTTGTACTTTTCGCACCAAAGTACGTTCATCTCTAGGAGACAGAACGCGTCTCCTTCCTGAGCGGTATGACGGCTGCGTGGTCCCATGGTGTTTATACTTGCGTACTATTGTTTGTACAGATGAACGTGGTACCTTCAGGCGT
This sequence comes from Salvelinus alpinus, assembly GCF_045679555.1. NCBI lineage: Eukaryota > Metazoa > Chordata > Actinopteri > Salmoniformes > Salmonidae > Salvelinus > Salvelinus alpinus. Next base: position 88,142,597 of record NC_092086.1, read on the forward strand.
TTGGAAATTGCTACCAAGGATGAACCAGAATTGTGGAGGTCTACAATTGTTTTTCTGAGGTTTTGGCAGATTTATTTAGATTTTCCCATGATGTCAAGCAAAGAGGCACTGAGTTTGAAGGTAGGCCTTGAAATACATCCGCAGGTACACCTCCAATTTACTCAAATTATGTCAATTAGCCTATCAGAAGCTTCTAAAGCCATGACATAAGTTTCTGGAATTTTCCAAGCTGGTTAAAGGCACAGTCAACATAGTGTATGTAAACTTCTGACCCACTGGAATTGTGATACTGTGAATTATAAGTAAAATAATCTGTATGTAAACAATTGTTGGAAAAATTACTTGTGTCATACACAAAGTAGAAGTCCTAACCGACTTGCCAAAACTATAGTTTGTTAAACAAGAAATTTGTGGAGTGGTTGAAAAACGAGTTTTAATGACTCCAACCTAAGTGTATGTAAACTTCCGATTCCAACTGTAGATAATAAACAGCGAGTAGCAGCAGTGTACAAAACAAAGGGGGGGGGGGGGGGGGGGGGGTCAATGTAAATAGTCCGGTGGCCATTTGATTAATTGTTCAGCAGTCTTATGGCTTGGGGTAGAAGCTGTTAAGGAGCCTTTTGGTCCTAGACTTGGCGCTCCGGTACCACTTGCCGTGCTGTAGCAGAGAAAACTGTCTATGACTCACGTGACTGGAGTCTCTAACAATTATTTGGGCTTTCCTCTGATACCGCCTATTATATAGGTCCTGGATGGCAGGAAGCTTGGCCCCAGTGATATACTGGCCGTACACACTACCCTCTGTAGCGCCTTACGGTCAGATGCTGAGCAGTTGCCATACCAGGCGGTGATGCAACCGGTCAGGATGCTCTCAATGGCGCAGCTGTAGAACTTTTTGAGTTTCTGGGGACCCATGCCAAATCTTTTCAGTCTCCTGAGGGGGAAGCCCTCTTCACAACTGTCTTGGTGTGTTTGGAACATGATAGTTCGTTGGTGATTTGGACACCAATGAACTTGAAACTCTTGACCCACTCCACTAAAGCCCCGTCGATGTTAATTGGGGCCTGTTCGGCTGTCTCATCGTTGTCGATGATCAGAACATGGGAATGGTGAAATACATCTAACTAGATCTAACAAAGACGCAGCATTCTGTAGTGGATAATTATTACACTGTTGTGTCGTTAGCAAACTTAATGATGGTGTTGGAGTCGTGTTTGGCCGCGCAGTCGTGGGTGAACAGGGAGTACAGGAGAGGACTAAGCCCCAGTGTTCAGGATCAGCAATCACAGTTTAGTGGGCTACTGATAACATTTGGTAGTTGAACAGTAGCGTAATGGTACTTCTTTTTTGCCTGTACATTGTGTGAATAACCATAGATTTGGAAGATGTTTTTGAGTTTCATTCTCCCTTTTACACATCTATTACGGTTAAAATGCCAAACTCCACTGTCAGTTGTTGTTGGTGCGTCTCAGAGAGCAGCAGCACTGACCTCCTGTCCAGACTTGGCAGAGTTCTCTGCAGATGAGTGTAGGGACTCGATCTCCCCCTCGATCATGGCTGCCTCTAAACACTCGTGCAGGTCCTTAAAGCCATTCACCTGCAGAGGGTACTGTCCGAACATCTCTGTGTTCTCAAACTTCTTTCCTGTGAGGAAGGGAACAGGAGCACAGAAATGTAAACTACATTTATGTACCTCCCAATAACAGTTGTGGCCATAATCAACAACTAATTAAAGAAGCACTGGGATTTGGTAGAGGCAGTTGAACCCGATTATGCAATACTACTCCTCCGAGGTGCGGTCCCATGGCCTAGCCCTAGCTTGCTTGCGAGCACGTGCCATATGGGGAGGCTAGGGAGAAAGTGGCCCAGGCTTGTGAGAGAGGAGAGACCCATTTCACACTAATTTATCAGCCAGGCCTGGTTTCAAATAGGATTTGTTAAGTTTCAAATGCTTTAAGTATTTGATTGAGCCTGCCTGGGATGCCAGATGGGCAGGGTTTATACCTTTTCCATTGGTCCATTGCGCCAGGCAAGCTCAACCAAACAAAGAAGACAAATAACATTTGAACCCAGATGTGGCCATCACATCCACTAACTGACTAAATACAGCACAGAGCCTCAGCCGACCCACTGCACTGACTACAGCACCTGAGTGCTGACTGACCAGAAAAAAAAACAGAACCCAGGGAGTGGAGGGAACGCTAGCGGACATGCAAATGAGGCATGAAGGTCATAAGAAGAGCAGAAGCTGCCTTGCTGGCCCAGCTTTGTGTCTGGCGGTTCTGAGCCAGTATTGTCATGCATAATAAGCACAATGTCAATCAGACGTCAAGGTCCTCCAGGATCAATGCTCTGCAGCCCCGGTACTTTTACATGTGCCACATCTCATTAAAGATGACCTCCAGGATCTTAAGCGCAACAAATTCATAACATATTTCTTTACAGTCTCAGAGGTTGGGGGGGGCTAAGCTGACATATGGCATTGTGTTAAGATGGATCATTTAGCTATTTGATTTTGAATTTTAGGAGCCCTTTACGTATACATTTTTAAAATAACATTCCTAAATGGCAAAAAGGACAGTCCAAAAATAAATTATAAGAAACAAGGTTTTGAAGTGTCTGTCCTATATCTAGGAGATATTTAACCCCTTTTTTGGGTAGTCACAAAACTACCTTCATACTTCCATTAATTTTTAAAACCGGTACCGTTACCTTCAGACGATTCTTGTGACACTTGTGTGAGAACAGCATCGTGTTCATGAGAGTGGTCATAATAGTTTGTAGTTCAAACTTTTCGGACGCTACAGACATTTTCGTAAGAAGACCGATTTCTGGGACATCGCATGGTCTGGACAAACACCGCTCTAGCTCTGCCACCCTTCACCGCAGATGCGGAAGTGTGACACTGGTGGCGGATGCAGTGGATTGAGATGCATCCAATGCAAAAAAACACCTCTCTAGCTTAAAACTGATGGATTTTGATGGGGATTGTTTTATTATGTAACTTAGATTGATGCACTGATGCGTCAATAGACCCTAGGAGGATATAGTACGAATTAGATTCGCAATATAAATCATATGAATTGGACAAAAAAAAGGACGAACATATCATACGAAATGGATGACCTAGTACACAATTTGATGACGTAGCACACAAAAACAGGGACCACCTTTGGCTCGTGAGCACCACTTTCAAAACTACTGTCTGAAATTATACAAACATTTGAGAGTGCATCTTTAAAACAAGGTCACCTTTCATTACCGGGGGCAAGTACACGTTCTCCCTCTCTCATTGCTGCTACTGCTACAGACGGCTGAGCATCATCTCTCTATCACTCTCCAGTCATCTATCCTCCTACACCAGGGGCGTTCTAACATGTTTGCTTCCCTCTCTTACCTTCCAGAACCCCCACAGCCTGGAAGCGGCCATAGAACAGCTCAACCATCGGGTTCTTTGGCTTCTCACCCTCTCTGGGAACGGAAAGAGGTCAGAGTCAAAACACACACTGGGGTGTCACAGTGTGCACACACACACACACACACACACACACACACACACACACACACACACACACACACACACACACACACACACACACACACACACACACACACACACACACACACACACACACACACACACACACACACACACACACACACACACACACACACACACACGTGGAAGAGGATGTTTAGGCCTCTAAGCTATGTGAATAATGATCCTAGCCCCTTTTCCACAGGTACCTTCATAAAATTCTTACTAAATTCACTACGGTACATACTGTATGAAAACACAGAGGGCATGTGTCCCATTGTCCCCTAGGAGGATTAATCACAGCGTGTGTGTGTGTGTTTCATGTGCTTTTATAGACATATGATGCGTGTGACATTAGCGAGGTGTTTTTCCATACCTGTCCTCCTCTGCCTTCATCTGGAAGGCATCCTCCAACCAGTCCAACAGCTTGTGTGTAAACTCACTGACATCCTGCTGTTCCGGGAACACAGAGAGAAACAGACCAATTACAACACTACTTACAAGTAGCACACAAAGACAAACCAATTAGAAAGCTGCTTTCAGGGCACAACAGAGAGAGACCGGACAATTAGAACAATGCTTTAAGGGAAACTGTGAGGAGTGAAGAGTTTACACAGGCTCCAACTATGCCCAGCAGCACAGGTCCAATCACTTAAAATCACTGTATAATATAATAGGCCTAGAACTCCTAGACCTAGAGAACTTAGCCAAGGTTTAAAACATTGAAAGAAGGTAAGTGGGATTATACTGAGGGACTCGTAAATTGCTAAAGTCGATTTATATCCCCCCAGTTGGGTCAAATGTAATTGTTAGGCTTCAAAAGCAACCAACAGCCCAGAGGATCCTTTACAGATGTCCATTGCACCCTCTGATTGGGGTCAACGCTTCTCTAACCCCAGACACACGAAGGGGCAAGAGCAGACCGGACTGCAGACATTACTGATGAGTACAGTGGTCAGACGGCCGACCTCACAGGACCTTAACAGAAACATTACCTCATCATTATCAGGTTTTGGGGGGCAGACACTGAACAGTTTTGAGACTGTGTCATATTACCATTACATCACAGCATAAAGGAGCTAATCGTGTTCTAGGGATTAACATTATAGACAAGCGTGGTTGATGGTGTCAGGGGGACAGGGGAGGGCCTGGTGTTCCAACTTCCGCTGTTTCACTGGGCCTTGTTACCCTTGCTGACTCAGCCAAATAGTTAAGGGAGGGGTCAGTCCTCTGCCAAAGAGACAAGGGACAATGGGAAGGTAGGAGAGAATTCTAATCATGTATTTACTTACTGACAAAACAATGGTATACAAAGACATACTTTGTGTATATAGTGTATATCAGATATGTAAGTGGACACCCCTTCAAATTAGTGGATTTGGCCATTTCAGCCACACCCTTTGCTGACAGGTGTATAAAATCAAGCACACAGCCATGCAATCTCCATAGACAAGCATTGGCAGTTGATAGAAGCCACAATCGGCAATACTAAAGCTGACCTAGCACCCACTTTTTTTTATACAAAAAACAAACAAATGGCAGTAGAATGGCCTTTCTGAAGAGCTCAGTGACATTCAACATGGCACGGTCATAGAATGCCACCTTTCCAACTATTTAGTTGTCAGATTTCTGCCCTGCTAGAGCTGCCCCGGTCAACTGTAAGTGCTGTTATTGTGAAGTGGAAACGTCTAGGAGCAACAACGTTTCAGTTGCGAAGTGGTAGGCCACACAAGCTCACAGAACAGGACCACCGAGTGCTGAAATGTGTTGCAACCACACTCACTACCGAGTTCCAAACTGCCTCTGGAAGCAACGTCAGCACAAGAACTGTTCGTCAGTAGCTTCATGGAATGGGTTTCCATGACTGAGCAGCTGCCTAAGATAACTATGCGCAATGCCAAGCGTTGGCTGGAGTGGTGTAAAGCTTGCTGCCATTGGACTCTGGAGCAGTGGAAGCGCGTTCTCTGGAGTGATCAATCACACTTCACCACAGGGCAGTCCGATGAACGAATCTGGATTTGGCGGATGCCATGAGAACCTGCACCAATGCATAGTGCCAACTGTACATTTTGATGGAGGAATAATGATCAGTTTTTTTTATTTTCATGGTTTCAGGATAGGCCCCTTAGTTCCAGTGAAGGGAAATCTTAATGCTACAGCATACAATGACATTCTAGACAATTCTGTGTTTCCAACTTTGTGGCAACAGTTTGGGGAAGGCTCTTTCCTGTTTCAGCATGACAATGCCCCCGTGCACAAAGTGAAGTCCAATAGTTTATCGAGATCGGTGTGGAAGAACTTTGCTGGCCTGCACAGAGCCCTGACCTCAACCCCATTGAACACCTTTGGGATGAATTGGAACTCCAACTGCTCGTGGTTGAATGGAAGCAAGTCCCCACAGCAATATTTCAACAACTAGTGGAAAGTTATAGCAGCAAAAGGGGGACAAACTCCATGTTAATGCCCATGATTTTGGAATGAGATGTTCAAAGAGCAGGTGTCCACATACTTTTGGTAATGTAGTGTACAATAAACATTGTTCTACTGGAGTAGAATAACCACATTCAAATTGATTGCTCAATAAAAGCATTCCAGTCAGACATTTATTTTACAGCAAGCCCCTCTAGCCATGTCCATGTACCCCATAGTTACACTTTCTGGATCAAATAATACACAGAATTTGATCACACCAGATGTCTGGATGACTATGGATGGCATAGCTGGCTTCATAAATAATATTTTCTTGCCTTGCCACTGTGCTGTTGCTTGCTTTTTGAGGGGTCTAGGCTGGGTTACTGTAAAGCACTTTGTGACAACTGTTTATGTAAAAAAGGCATTATAAATACATTTGAATGGTAGAGTGATAGCTCGGAGGTTTACCTGCTGAGACTCGCTGGACTTGAAGGCGTCCTTCAGGATCTCCACGGCGCGCGATGGGTCAACGTACTTCCTCTTAGAACCCACCATGAGTGAGAAAAGGTTTCTCAGCTCCTGCATGAAGGGCAGGTTCCTGTGCTCCTAAGGAACGACAACAGGAACAACACACAGGGATGTTAGTTACCATGACAACTCGCCTTCTAGAGTAAGGGAATAATGGTTTCCAAATCAGTCATATTCCAGAGTTTTAATGTTAACCATCTTTCAGACCGTAGAGACTGCATTGAGAAGTAATACTATTATAATATTTTCACATTCAGTGCTTTATGATGGTGGTAGTGTGCCTATCAAAATAGGAAGAACGGGTATATCCCCAGTTTATGCGAGGGAATGTGTTTTTCTGTTGGATCCTTAGCTGACCCAGTAAATCTGAGCTGGTGCGAGATGTGACAACCAGAGGGTGTCCTCCACTGCTCTATATACAGTAGGACACTGACTGGATGGCTGCACCACAACTACTGGCAATGAGTTATAAATGACACACTAAGCCTATGGTAGGTGTTAAAAGCAAAGAGCAAAGCCTTGCTTCGAAGTCGAGCCTTGTTGACAGAAAAGAGCAGATTAAAAGAAAACTAGAGCAAGGTTCTCTCGGTGCTCAATGGTTGCGGCTATTGATGACAGGTTAGGGTCAAGCCCTAAAAGGACTGAGTATGGGAGCCCTTCTGTTGAAAAACGATAAAAAAGGGGCAATATTACCATTTGCCCCACGAGACGCCGTAGCAACAACATAGCCAGAAACTCTTCCTCAAAATAGTCTGAGTTTCTCAAGTCAAAATATGTGCAGGAAAACTAGTCTTCTCTCTTTGAATGAAAAAAAAACACTTCATGTTCCACTCCTACTAGGAGTAGTACTGTTGACCAATCACCGAAGGGGGGTAGACTTTGGCTACCGAACTTCAACTTGCCTCAAGAAAAGATTATTGCACGAACAGCTGAAAAATAAACCAGCCCAAAGACCATGACGAACAAAAACATCAAGATTTCGGGCATAATGTGCAAACTGTTTAGACTGTCGCTATATGGCAACAGCAGCAAAGGCTTATCCCAGATCGGCAGATGTGCGCTAACCACTAACCCTATGGAGTGCTCCATGGGAAGCGGGTGGGAGGAACGTGCTGTGCAGATAAGATCGCAGTTGTGGAAACCAATGAGGAAAAGACTGCAGCTGCTACAGAGAGAGGGGGGGGGGTGCTAAATAGGCAAGGCAGTCAGCGGGAGCGTGAACCACTGGAACCTGGGGGGAAATCAGATCATGCTGCAACCAAATAGAGATGTTGCACAGTGAGGGTATTTACAACCCAGAGAGTCAAGCCTCTCTTCAGAGGGCCACTGCCCAGCTCAGAGGCTAACAGGCATGACAGCTGTCCAGCTGAGGGCCATGGATCTCAAAGTCAGGAGAGAGCTAACCGGACAGGGATTAACATATGTTCCTAACAGAAGGGGAGTTTTTCAGTGCCACTATCTCTGTAGCGTATTGGTCCGGGGGATTTGACCTAAGCTTCACTGCTGAGAGTTGATATGAGTTGTCTGGGTGAGTGGAGGACGATAGGTGGTTCACCTTCTGGTTGCGAGGCAGGTCCTGGACTCTGGCAGGAGGGGAGTAATGCAGCACCAGCCTCTGGAACTCCAGCAGGTTGAACAGAGACTAGAAACAAACAGAAACCAGTCAGCTTTCTTGAATAACATTAATTTAGCTTTGAACCAGCACTAAACATTTGTGCACTACCAAAAGAGATCATGCATGTTGCTGTACAGTGAGGTAGTCAACAGCTGTTTTACTATGGATGTTATCACACTGTTGCTGCTAGCTGGAATGCTGTATGGGTATGATGGATTACAGAAGATTGTTAGCGTTCGAAGTTACGAACCAAACTGCCATACCTTTTGAAAAAAGGATTAAATAATTAGTAAAGGAGAATAATTAGTGGAGTTGTCACTTCATTTTATCACCTGCTTTCATTGAATCTCTAATTGTGGTTAGAGACCGAACTGAAATGTGTGACTGCTGTCTCCTTAAGGAGTCCCATTACACACAGGCAGACAGGGATCCATGTGACAGTGTATCCAGTGTTCATTCAGAATATTTCAGCTCACTTTACCCTCTACTAGGGGGTCTATACATTAACAACGTAATCCATATCTTATGACGGGGAGGGCTAGTCTTTCCAAGTCTCTCTAGAAAGAACTCTACATCTATGCCATAAGAGGATGAGGGTCAAGGCCTATATTGAATACATTACATTGATATAGGATGTTTAGCAGAGTCAAAATGGAGGGTGTGTTTATCCCCACCTGGATGACGGCGCTGAACCAGCAGGTGTTGCCCACGTTCTTGAGCCCGACGGGGCAGTTCTCCATCCTTTTCCTGTCGTGAGGGTTGGGCGAGTCACTCCACACCTCCGTGTGTGTCCGCTTCAGACTCGCCTTGTTCTCCGCTATGCTGGCTTCCAGAACTCTGCAAAGAGTACAACAAGATAAAGAAAAAATATCATTTTGATGAAAGTGTTATTATTTCAAAGCCCTAACATGAATAAAGCATATTAGCGAAACTGCACAGTGACTTGCTCAGTCTGATCCTCTCAAATGCGCAGATCGTTGACATTTTTCCACTCAAACTCCCTGAATGCTAGTCCTCTCCCCTCAGCCCAGTTGATGGCGTGACGGTGGTGTACCTGCTGATGGCTTGCTCCTCGTCGGTGATGCCCGTCTCCCTGAAGGCCCGGCTGGACTCCTCCAGGCTGAGAGCGATAGCCCTCTGGAGGTCATCTTTATCATCACCAGTCAGGTCAATCACGTCTAAAACAACACACACGTACAACTCCTTACTTACATACACACATATACATACTTACATTACTTAGACCTTCTTCATAACATAACTCAAGCTTTTCACACCAATCTTCCACTGACATCAATGCACGATTTACGCTTAAAGTTAAGTACTCCAAGTTAAAATCCCACCCTTACTGATTTTATAATCCGAGTCATGCTGCGGTGTTTCACAGACAGACTGAGAGGAAAGGGCAGACAGACAATATCCTTTTTTTATCCCAGCTTAAAAGACCACAAAGAGAAGAGGAGAGCTTAAAATTTGGTGCAGTAGCCTATAATATTAGACAAACCTATAAAAAGACTAAGGTGAGTCATCATCAGAGTAGTAAATAGAGCAAAAGGTTCTCCCCTCTTCCCAGACAACTCTCAATTCTATTGACTGGGTTAAATTATAGGTCACGTGTCAAACTCATTCCACGGAGGGCCGAGTGTCTGCTGGTTTTCGCTCCACCCTCGTACTCGATTGATGAATTAAGGTCACTAATTAGTAAGGAACTCCCCTCACCTGGTTGTCTAGCTATTAACTGAAAGAAAAAACAAAAACCTGCAGACACTCTGCCCTCCGTGGAAGGAGTTTGACACCCCTGTTATAGGTTGTTTTCCTTATTTGACATATCCAAAGGAGTGAGTAAGTTCATTAATCAGGCCATTCCTGCATGAAAGTCAAAAGGGGTGTATCAGGATATGGTGTTCTCCGGTGTTCCCGAACAGAGAAGGATATGCCTCTGCAGTAAAGGCAGGACTTCTCGTGCCCATCTCAGAAAATTCCACAGAGATGACATCACTTAATTTCAACAAAGTAACCCCTTGTCTCACATGAGAACCAGGAGGCATCCTACTAAGAGCCATCCCACAGACCTTTATACAATGCTAAATGCTTACTTCGAGCTTCAATATGAAACTAAATGGGAACGATTTGAAAAATATGATCAAATATAATTAGGGGAGACAGTAATGTTAATCATTCACATACAGTGCATTCAGAAAGTATTCAGAACCCTTGACTTTTTCCACATTGTTACGTTGTAGCCTTATTATAAAATGTATTAATAAAAATGTTTCCTCGTCAAACATCACAATACCCCATAAAAACACAGTGAAAACAGGTTTTTATAAATGTTTGCACACACACACATAAATGAATTACCTTATTTACATAAGTATTCAGACCCTTTATTAGGAGACTCGAAATTGAGCTCAGGTGCATCCTGTTTCCATTGATCATGCTTGAGTGGTTTCTACAATTCAATTGATTGGACATGACTTGGAAAGGCACACACCGGTCTATATAAGTCCCGGAGTTGACAGTGCATGTCAGAGCCAAAACCAAGCCATGACGTCGAAGGAATTGTCCGCAGAGCTCCGAGACAGGTATTGTGTCGAGGCACAGATCTGGAGAAGGGTACCAAAAAATGTCTGAAGCATTGACGGTCCCCAAGAACACAGTGGCCTCCATCACTCTTAAAATGGAAGAAGTTCGGAACCACCAAGACTCTTCCTAGAACTAGCCGCCCGTCCAAACTGAGCAGTCGGGGGAGAAGGGCCTTGGTCAGGGAGGTGACCAAGAACCTGATGGTCACTCTGGAGTTCGCTAAAAGGCACCTAAAGGAACAAGATTCTCTGCTCTGATGAAACCAAGATTGAACTCTTTGGCCTAAATGCCAAGCGTCATGTCTGGAGGAAACCTGGCACCATCCTTACGGTGAAGCATGGTGGTGGCAGCATCATCCTGTGGGGATGTTTTTCAGCAGCAGGGACTGGGAGACTAGTCAGGATGGAGGGAAAGATGAACGGAGAAAAGTACAGAGAGATCCTTGATGAAAACCTGTTCCAGAGCGCTCAGGACCTCAGACTGGAGCGAAGGTTCACCTTCCAACAGGACAATGACCCTAAGCACACAGACAAGACAACGCAGGAGTGGCTTCGGGACAATTCTTAATGTCCTTGAGTGGCTCAGCCCGGACTTGAACCCGATCAAACATCTCTGGAGAGACCTGAAAATAGCTGTGCAGGAACGCTCCCCATCTAACCTGACAGAACTTGAGAGGATCTGCAGAAAAGAATGGGAGAACCCCCCCCCCCCAAATAAAGCTGTGCCAAGCTTGTAGCGTCATACCCAAGAAGACTCAAGGCTGTTATTTGCTGCCAAAGTTGCTTCAACAAAGTACTGAGCAAAGGGTCTGAATACTTGCGTAAATGTGTTTTTTAAATTTTGTATTAATTCGCAAAAAAATTCAAATAAAATGTTTTTGCTTTGTCGTTAACGGGTATCGTATGTAGATTGATAAGTGATTTAAAAAAACAAACAATTTAAGAATAAGGCTGTAACATAACAAAATGTGGAAAAAGTCAAGGGGTCTGAATACTTTCCGAATGTACTGTATATAATGGGTTTGAGGCCTACAGATTTTTTCTTATGCACACACCGGAGATGAGGTAGGTAGTGGTACTCACTGGTATCTCCCTGGCTAGGGACTGCCCCGGGCAGTGCTGGGTGAGTAAAGTACTCACTAGTGTCTGCCTGGCTGCCCACGCTGATGTATCTGTCGTTGCCCACCTGGGTGGTCTGGTAGTAGGTAGCCTCATCCTGCTGGGGCACCTTGGCATTCTTCTCCGTCAGAAAGGCCACCGCCTCCGCCAGGTCTCCATTACTGACCTGCAGGGATAGCAGGGTTAGAGCTCTACTGTCAGAGACTGGTTTAGATGTAGACTGTCAACACTTACTCTGGGAGATCAATAAAGCTGATGAATTGGGTGAAAATAAGCAATTTCCAGAACTCCCACTGGAGATTTCAGAACATAAAATTGGCAACATTTCAAATTGTGTCAAACCATTTTGAAAGCATCCCTGAAAATCAATATCCGCTATACGGTCTGGCAGTATCAGTCAGCCAGCCAGACCATATAATGGTATCTATGTGCTCCCCATATTGTACGGTCTTCCTATTAGCTATATGCCTAAGTATGCTACAGAGCTGTCTGATTAAATCATTTTACTAGTTCTTCAAAGTAGATAAAGCATACTTTCACAAACTGTCTCGATCCCTCTCGTTGCGGTCTATGCGGTCTGTGTGCATCTAGCCCAATGACTGTACGATCTAGCCTAAGGTAGCAGGCGTAAAAGTGTATCCATCCAGAGATCTGTATAGAATGTCTCCGCACTACCAATGGGGGGAGTTGTCTCAAAGGCACGAGACAAACTTCCAGATTAAGCCAATATAAACTCATTGGGCTTATTTTGGACAGATTTTGGCAAGTGAAACCACTCGCTTTGCCTCTTCCCCTCTAATCTGTCACTCTGTCCGAGCCTGAAAAAACTGGCGCAATGGATTAGGGTCATTGTAGTTAGTTACCACGTTTCTGTGCTGAACTAGGTTGGATATTTACTAAATGAAAACTACAACTCCTTTCAACCTAGCGTCCCATAGTTCTTGACTTGATTTCTCTCGTGAATGGTTTGATTTCTCTCTAAGAAACAGCATGTCCGGCTCACAAAAAAACGAAATGTAATTCAAGTAATTAGTTGTTTAGTAACTGGATGAAACAAACACATTTCAGTTAAATTGTTCAGCACTACAGACTAAATACAACAGCTTGATCAACACTCAGACATTGTAAATTGAGAAATCTAACAAGATCTCTCAATTTGACATCACTGCATCCGCACCGCAGGGCCTTGTGTGTGTGTGTGTTACCTGCAGGGCCTGCTGGAGCAGCTGGACGTCTGTGGTGCCTGTGACCTCCCTCAGCTGGTTCAGTAGAGTCTGCTGGTGCTGTCAGGAGCGAGAGACGCACACGTCATCAGAGAAACAGGCAGTCAGAGATGTTGGGGGGAAGAGGCAGAGAGATTCATAGAAAGCGAGAAGAGGAAATAACAGGACAGGACACACATCACTCTCCATCACTTCACTAACTGCACTACACATCAGCAGGAGCACATCATGTCTGAGTGAATCATAAGTGAACCAAGCTCGCTAGGTAGGCTGCAGAAGGTGTTGCATTGCAAGTAGACTACAATGTTTTACCGAATCCATGCAGGCCTTATCTGGACCCCTGACCGTTTCTCTAAACACCAGACAGTTAGGCTTTAGCTAGTGGAGAGGATGAGACTGCACTGTGCACTCATGTCTGCCCTGCTGTAACTGTTGCATGTCAACCCCAGCTGGGATGCAAGGGCTTACCGCCACACAATGGCTGTGTCCACTAAACAATGAGCCAGTGCATTACACACACTGGCCGAGTGCACTCCAACACTCCAAACAATGATGGAGAACACTTACTGTCAGGGCCTGAGGCTCAGGCCACTATTCTAGGTCCTAGGATCGTAGCCATAGAGGCTTGTACAGTAAGTAGGCCCTACACTGTTAAAAGTGGCTATTGTGCTGCAAAGATGTCATCATGGACGGCCCATGTTTGAGTGGGCCGTCCAAACAAAGTGGGCACTTACCTGCATCACTGACTGTTGTGCAGAAAAATGGATACATTGTGAGTTTGGGAATACATCAAAAACGGGGCGGAACGTCATTCTACAGGATTTGTGTGGTTCACTGTTAGCTAGCTAGCTAAATCATTCTAATGTATCCTGGTAATATAACCGGTCACTATGTAGACCTAACTATTAGCTAACGTTATGTTGTCTTATAGGTTTCAGGTACACAAAAGAGCCGATGGGAGTGAATATCCTCGCAACAATGTTGCCAAAGATCTTCTAAACAGCTGGCAGGTCGCAGATTTACACAAACCACTGCCTCTGAACCACCATGATCCAGAAACTGTCGGATACCGGACTAGAGGCACGATAAATAATGTATGTCAGTGGACACAGACTCTAAACCTCGCTTAAAAGTTACTGGATGCCAAATCTGTAAGCGAGGAAGCACTACACAGCAGCATCTTCCCCAGCTAAAAGAACGGCATCAATTTCCAGCAGAGCCAACAAACAATAACATGGGACAATTGATTTAATTTGTGCACAATAAATGGAAACATTCAGATCAACATTAATAAATAATTGGCGAGTGTTAGTCACTCTAGAAGTGGCGCTAATGCTCGGTATTTGCATACATTTAATGTAAGCTTGCTAGCTAGCCTGTGGTTATGTTGCATTGCAACAAGAATTTTGTCCGTACTACTTTTTCAGGCAAAGTGCATTTATTATGAATTTACTTATTAAAGCATTTAATTAAATTTAAACATTTTCAACTTAGATGTGTAGTTCCTTGCATTACTATGTTGGCAACCGGTTTATTAAAGCAATAAGGCACCTCAGGGGTTAGTGGTATATGGCCTATATACCACAGCTAAGGGCTTTAACCAGGCACTCCGTCTTGCGTTGTGAATAACAAACCACTGTCTTGTAGGTAGAAAGTGCATTTTAGTTCGGTCACGTTTATGAACACATTATATAGGCTAGCTACAAGCAGGCAGAATATGACAGTGGGTGAGAGGAGTGAGAGAGGTCAGGCCCCCTTTAATATTTTATTTAATTTTACCTTTATTTAATTAGGCAAGTCAGTTAAGAACAAATTGTTATTATTTTCAATGACGGCCTAGGAACAGTGGCCTGGAAGCTGACCCAAACACACCTCAACACATCCTCATGTGGCAAGTCTAGAGCGTCTGTCTGTCTGTCGCACAAAGTCTCTCCTTACCATGAGGTCAGTGAATGACACTAGCACAGCGAGCCTTATAGGAATGAGCATTCCTAAGTGTTACAAGACCAATGAGTTTACAGGAGTAGCCTTTAGTCATGCCACCTCAAAAAGCACAAGAAAGAGGATTGACAACCACCATCTCCGATTGTTCTGAAATAATTTCTGTAGTTAGAAACAGATAAGATCAGCATTACTGAAACATTATTTTGTAAAAATATAATTTTCTCTCTGAGAAATTAAGCTAATTGATTAGGTACTATTATTACTGAAGATTATATGAATGCAATAGATTTAAATAATTGTTCATTTGTTTGCAATCAATTTGCTTAATTTCGCAGAGGTAACATTTATTTCAACAAAATAATGTTTCAGGTACACTAATCTTATCCCATATCCAATGTGGGTGAATTTAAGCCTACATGCAACCAGGCATGAAGGCAATATACTTGTGTTTTGAATGCTAACTGTGTGTCACTACCTAGGTGTATTGCAACTTCACAGGGCAGCAATATAAATAGCCGTATATAGTCCAATAACATGATGATGATAAACCTCCTGCTGTTCTGAACTAAGTCAATAGAGAGTAGAGTCTAAACATGTTGCCAAATCATGTCACCATCAACACTGATCAAAGGATGTGGTGCTGGATGGTAATCTGAGGGATGGTAACACCCTCAGACAAATCCCATGACAGTGTAATACTGCTGGTAGGTAGCTAGCTCCCTTACCTAAAAAGAGTTGAGTTACGTAACCAGCTGCTATGGTGTGAGGGCTATGCTGTCAGCAGCCAGCTCACTAGTACTAGGCTAGATAATTTGCTTCATATAGTTAATGTTGGTTAACAACCTATTGCTCATTCTGCCCTCTAATAATGAACTAAAATGAAGAAGTCATGTTGTTGCACCTCCTCTTCCAAATCCAAATAAGAGATAAGGTGGAATGTGACCAATGTTTTTCCATCTTACAATCAAAACACAATCAATTATGCATATCTGCATAGTTGTACTAGATACGTATTTATCAAATATATGTTCTCTAACGTAACCTGTCAAACTAACCAACCCACACCCAGCAACCCACACCCACCAACCCACACCCAGCACACCCAGCAAGCAGTAATGTAGTTGCAGTCACTCATCGTTGTCACTCCTGGCTGCCTGGCAGTCACTGCACGTAAACAAACATATCCCAACAGTAATTACAGTAACGTTAGCAAACCAGACCACGCACACAGCCTGGGTCAAGTGTCTTGCTTGTATGTTGAACGCAATAGTGACTTGCTATTATAACCCCTCAACAGTCAATAACTGTAAATTACTTCTAACTCCTTAGCTGACTAGCTAGCTAACACTAGAGCTACATTTGACGGTAGCTGCTAGCATCTGACGACAAATGATCACAGGGCAAAGATTGTCTGAACTTGAGATAGCTAACATTTGGCCACCCAGTAACGACCAGCTTGTAATGCTGAATTGACGACATTAGCTAGTTACCCAGCTAGCTGACGTTAGCTGTTGCCCTCATAGGCGTGTCACTGTTGGTAAACTTATGTTAGCGGGGCTAGCAATAACGTTAGCAAGATAACGCGCTAGCTAACTTGCTGACACTGTAGCTAGGTCTAGATACCTAATTAGCTACTGTAGTTGGATACCTATCTGCCCTCATGATTTCTTTGACAAGGCAATGGGATTATTTAACGATGCATGTTGTTTGTAAATACTTTCAGGGACTGTACCATCGATTGAGTAAATATCCCAAGGATCTGACGCCACACTTGGGAACAAACGACAAGCTAACTTTCTCTGGCAGTTTTGCTAGCTAGCAACCAGGCGGAGAAGGAAAACATTGCCACTACGATGTACCTACCTTCTGAGAATGCTGTTGGAGGACATTCTGCTCCACGGTCATGGCCGGTTGAGAATGAAACGAAAATAATTTCAATAAAGGTTAAAAAAAACAACCTAGTTATATCCAAGTGAAATAAAATAACAGTTAATATGTCCCCCAGTTAACCAACACAATAGCGGGCGCCATGGGAAATGCAGCCATGGAGGAAAAATAAATGCAGCTGGTAAGCGATCGCATTTCTGTTTTCGATTAGTACTGCCTTGTTGGACTGCATTTACGTCACTGATCTAGTTTTAGAATTACGTAATGAACAACTTTCAGTTCTGTATTCTTGCATACGTTCCCTTTTCATTTCTTCCAATACGAAACCAATCATTTAAAACCAACGGTTTGGATTTTGTTTAATAACATGTCAGCTTCACTATTAAAGGTTTGAACATATTTGTGTCTTGTGTGATTACCAATGACTATGAATAAGGGTAATAATGTGTGTTATATAATATAATAACTTTATTTTTCCTAAAGAGAGAAAGACAGCCTTGATACAATGTGTGTATTTTCTAGATTACACTTTAATGCCTTAAATGTGTGGCGTAAGGTTAGGGACCAACTCAGCCCATTTCTAATAGCAATGTATTAACAATTAAACAGAGCCCACATTAAATATATTTGCAAATCACAAAAAAAATGTAGTTAACAAAATCATGTAACATGTTTATTATATTAATTTTCATGAAGAAAGTAGTATATCCCAGTTGGTAGTGTCATACTTTTCCACTGGTTCTCCAATGTTCCCAATCTTGGTGGAGGGCTTTGAATGAAGTTTGAGGTTATCAGCAAGTAGGAATGGGTTACTAAGGTGACAGCTCTGAAAAGCACATCACAAAGGAGAGGAGAGAGAGGAGAGAGAAAGAGAATTAGCTACTGGTGCTTGCAGACTACTGCATATAGCTATCTATTCGGCAGTAGGGCTTTTGAGACACTGAGTGGGCTGAGCTGTGTGGTAAGCCTCCTCCTCCTGCTCAGAGTGATGCTGTGACCTGAGTGGGATGAAGGGGCTGAAAGTGCTGTACTTCTACATAACAGAGAACATGTAGCCCTGCCAGATACAAGACCATAGGATCAACTTATGAGGATTTATTAATTACATTGATAAGAATTGCTGACTAGAATTTGTCTTTCTTTCTCTTTATGTAATGTAGCACATATTGTTATGGTCTATATGTATGGTGGAAAAATATACAAATGCATGATGGTTCCTGGATAGCCTAGAGGAAATATAGTATGGGGTTTACCTGAGGGGCACATTTAGGGCTTGGTGCAGGTTTGTCTGAGTTTTGGATGGAGAAGTCAGAGGAGAATCGGGAATGCTGAAGCACGGCTGCCATTTCTGCATCCACGGTTACCTCTATGTCTGTCTGTAGGGATCAAGCAGAAACACAAAACACAGCTCTTCAGAGGCAAAACGCAGGTCCAGAAAGGGAGAAGAGGAATACTTGCCAGCTTTTTAATAGGGGAATAAGTTTGGTGACAAATTACTTGGACACACCTCAAAACAATGATATATGTCAAACTTGAGTAGGTCGGGATGGTCAGGGACCGTTCCTTTGTAAGCCACAACTGCGTCGCTCTGCTTTCTATTTTTGGGCAACTTGAAGAGGCGATAAGTTGCAGAGGTGTGTGTGATGCCACCTGTGGGGAACAAAAAAACAAAGAAACAGATGTTTTGATCTGATAGTTGGTAAAGGGAGTGGTTGAAATTAAACAATATATTCCTTTGTTCTCACGTCGCTCTGGATAAGAGCGTCTGCTAAATGACTTAAATGTAAATGTAAATGTAATCATGTTTCAGAATAATGCTCAAGAGAGATGGTAACAGAGAACGGAACCGTTGCACCTTGCTAGACATTGAAGTCTACCTTCATCTCGTTATCCTATTCATGAGATCATTGAGAGGCAGACATTAATGTGCCATCTTACTTGCTTTCTTCTGTAGCTCACTATTGTGGACTATGATGTGGCTTGCAGTGAGAAGGTATGGAGTACTAAAGCCCACCTCGTGCACTAGAGAGATCAGGTCTCGCCAGTAGAGGGCACCACTCAAGCCTTCACCTGTCACAACACAGAAAACATGACATTAGATTAACAATTCCCAACCAACTCAAACCCCCCTCCACTGCTATGTTGTTGATATTTTAATGTATCTAGAACAGTGTGTTATTGGGTCTCGCATTGGCTCAACATCATTATTCCTGTCAGATAGCATACATTCAACATTTAACTCTGTCAGCTGTCACAAATCAAGCATTCTTACCCCACAGAACTGGGTCTTGTTTCAAATGTTCCGGAACAGCCTTGCTGGAATATATGTCACTAAAGTAAAGTTCCCCACCCTCCTGTAAATACATAGGATTTGACATTAATTAAACATTTTACAATCTACAAAACTTATCAGAGTTCTGACAAGAAGGCTCAAGAGACAATCAAAATACTATATTATTGTATGAAGTTCATGTGATATATTATGAGGGAATAGTTTTATTGTTTTATTTTGGTCATTTATTTTGGTGCTAATCTTTACAAAAATAAATGTTTTACAATGTTGTAGGTGAAGGTAAATCAAACCATAACCTCATAAGCAAAAGTTCATTCTTTCTCCAGCAGATGGCAATAGAGTATCTGATTTCACACTGCGTGTTGCATAACGATAGGTTCACATACCGACAAAGATAAATTAGGAAAAGCAAATGATTCATGAAAATGATGCCACTTTGTAAATCAAGTAGTTTGAAAATCACATAGTCTTGTTTCCAATTTTCAGCATTGCTACTTAATCAATATTTTATATATTTATGTGAGGCATGCAGCATGCTGCTGAGGTATTGGCTGACCACCAGAGAGTGTGAAGGTTACCTTGAGCACTCTGAAAGCCTCCCTGAGAACCGGCTTCTTGTCAGGACACAGACACATGGCACAGTTTGACCTACAGACAGACAGACAGACAGGTAGGAAGACGGCAGAGACATCAGTTAGTCAGGGTATCTGGGAACCGATCAGGTCACCAATCAGGGAACAAATTGATAAATCAATCTGTGAGCCAGTCAGTGAATAAATGGTAAATAGATAAGGCATTTTCCTTTAACAGACTATTAGCTCAAAGGAGATGGAGAGGAGGGATTGTCATTGGAAATGTGTTGTGTGGGATTTTCATCAGTAAGACACTCGAATAGATCCCCAGCAGAAAGCAAGCCTAAGGGTGTTGAAGGAAGGCACAGCTTTACTCACACCAGAACATCCAGCGAACCACTCTGTATTCCCGTCTCATTCAGTTTCTCTATGTAACCCTGCACAAATATGGTGTTGGGCTTCTCGTAGCCATACTTCTCCTGGTGGTACTGGACATATTTGCGTGATGCCAGGATCTGGGTAAAGGATACATAGTATGAAAATCACTTGTGATCCAGTTTTATTTGTGATAAGATATTAGATAGGGAATTCCCACAAAATATATTGTGCGGCACTGTAAGCCTACCAGTTCTGCTGTCATGTCAATGCCGATGACATGACCGCTCTGGCCCACTAGTTTACTGAGAATGAAGCAGTCTCTGCCAGAGCCACTGCCCAGATCCAGCACCTTACAGCCCTGTAGCTTCTCAGGAACAACCAGCCCACAACCAGAGTATCTGCAGAGCAGCACAGTAGCACCCATGATAGTAGATACTGATGCATTGAAGGTGCATTGTTACTGAGAGTGACCAATGCTGGTGCAATGCAAATATAGTATTGATGCTTTTCACATAGACAAACAGTGAATTAGATGTTATTGATTTTGCCTGTTATCAGTTACAACATGTTTATTATTAGGAACATAACAATATAACAATATGGGGTTATAAACCAGAGAGACTTAGCATACTTTTTGCAGACCGAGGGGTGGACTAGTCGAAGTGCATCAAAAGTGCTCTGGGGTATTGGGGTGGATGGTGACATGCATGATGCACTGGTCTTTAGATTACCATGTATCTCCAGGCGAGAGCCATAGTATCTCTACAGTGAGGAGGATTATAGTAGATCAAATAAATATGATTCAGACATTTAACATCAGATACAGTGGCAGAAATCTGTTAAATAAGAGCACAGTATGCTAGTGAGGGAAAATATATACCTGAACAAGTTCATGGTATTCCAAGGTTTCCATGTTTTAGGCTGACTATAGCTGGTTTCACTTAAATTGTTGCCAAGAAAACAAACACTTTTTTGTTCAAAACACAAAAATGATAGGCTGGACACACTGAAACATTCACATACCAGAAGACAGTCTGGCGGATTTGCAATTACTGTGTAACAGAGATACAAATAGTGTAAGGTGTAAGCACACCTTGAATTTATTGTAATCCCTGCATATTTTAATTGACATAATTCTTTTTTCATACAATTTTTTAGCTGGTAGTAGGACTGACCGAAATGACAGAGCTTACCTGGCTAGAAAGATCGCTTCACAGTTGACGTTCCCTTTCCCCTCTCTGCATTTATTGAAATCTAAGAGCAAGGTGAGTATTGATTTTATGACAACTGATTGGACTAGTTAAAGCCAGTTGGGTTTGGAAAAAGGGCATCCAGCAGAGGGCTATGTCCTGTAAAATCCATCCAAACTTGATAGTACCAGATTTTGACGATTTGTTGAGGCCAAGTTCACTTACCCCCACTTCATGCAACAAACTACAATTGTTCTTCAGTTGTATTCATGTTTTTCATGAATGTATTCTTTAATGTGTTCTTTATGTTTTTACCTGTCAATTGTCCAGGCACTTTCTTTGTACTGTACTGAACATTGTTTTTTGAGTCACGTATAGCAAATGTTTTCCTCTATCCCCTCATGTCCCACACAGAGTTTGTGTCGTCTCTGACTGCACATCTTTCACAGTTCAAAGCATAATAACATAAATATGCAAGCTATGTGAGTTGGAGATGTCTCAAAATCACCTCTGAATGCCAGATGCTGTAAGTAATGTTGAGCCTCTGTCCCTCCCCTCAACCCATGGAACTGCAGGTCAGAAACCAGTCAACAACAGAGTTAAATGTTGCATTTTTCCCCTAAATGGCCCTTGGACTCCACTGGCACAAAGTTTACATCTCAATCTGGTCTCAGCAAGACCAGCTGACACTGAACTGCTCTTTCTCATTCGACTGGGGTTTTTGAGAAATGTTTACTTGGAAAGTTCATGGACACAGTGTCATCATGTGTGGTGGAACTGCACAGACAATCACAATCAAACTGTTTCCTTAAAAAAATGTGCTTTGAGAATTGAAAATTGGGTTAAATTGGTCAAATCAATTTGAATCATTGTTGTTTTATAAAATTGTTTGATTTGGATAATGGAGACATAGTCACAATCGAGAACTGTGCAGTTTCAATTCTAGCCAATGTTGAACTTTACTGCTCAGTGTGAAATTTGGCCTAGGTAATTGCGGATAACCCCAAAAATCTTTAGGCATTTTGTAGGAATACTGTATACTCGCCTCGAAGAGCATAAATATTAGTAAAAGGTTTTGTTTAAGGAGAGTGGGGGAAAGGATTATATGTGAGTACCTTCCTGGGAGGAAGACAGACAGGAGATTGACACCACTAGCTCTCCCCAGCCAGTTTGTAAAACATTTACCCTTGTGCTTGTCTGACATTGCAGATGTCAGCCATGCTCTTTCATTGTCAGCCAAGATCCCTCAAATGGACAGGCAGGCAGCCTGCTGCACTGAAGCTCTGACTGCAGAGAGACGCTCTTAGGGATCATTAATATTTCACTCACTCTGTTTACATTTATTCACTTGACCATCAATATGCAGGCTATACAAAATGCGTTATTTTTTTACCTTGTCAATAATTTAGGGCATACACACATTTAAACCAAACATATATTTTTTCGTGATTACTGATCAATTAAATTTGTGTACTTATGTACTGTATATCGTTTTTTTGTGGTTTGGTTTTCATATAAGACCTTGGGCATCCAACCTCACCTGCACACCGTTTTATTTTTTTATTTTTTGTCTGTATTTTTGTCTTTCACTTGTTTTCTTTGGTGAAAAAAATGATTTAAAAAAAAATGAATAAATGTGAACCCTGTGCGTCTTTGAGACTGGTTTCCTTGACACAGTAAACAGTGTCTTAGTAAACAGAGCAGTTATCCATTAGCTCTAATAGACCATCATATTTTCAGTCCATTCTATATTAACCTATTGAATTGTAACTATCACTAGAACCACGGAAATCATCTTAAAGCGCCATTCCACACATCAAGATAATTACTCATTTATGACATGTAATAATTACCAAAACATTTATGTTCACCCACAGAGAGGTCTGGGGAGCAGAGAAAGTCAAAAGGTCAAAAGGCTATCAGGTGTGATTAAAAGAAAGAACTGAAATCATGCTGCCAGTTGTTATATTTACGGAGGCCCTTTGAAGAATGGGATTGTGAAGCGGAGGGGGGCCCGGCTCACAGCTGCGGAGCAACACTTGATCCTGGGCTGCCAAGAGACAGAGGGCGGTCAGGCTGAGAGGAGGTTCAGAGGTTATGACCTTTGGGGGTTAAGGCTCCAGACTTCACAAGAGGTACATCTTCAAAAGCTAAGGCCCCATTGGGGAAACAGGTTAGGGCAGGAAAATAAACAAATGTGACCTCTTTCTCTTAGAACAGGATTTTCCTCCCCCGGTTACTTGATTCTATTTTTTATTTGATTTTATGTTGGTTCTCTTCAAGTTTTACTTTTACTTTCAAATTTCATCCATTCATTGAAGTATTAAAACCATCTAATTTCAAAGAGCTAATCTATTGTATTAAATAAAAAAAGCTTTACGTTCTTCTTAGTATGTTTACTCTTTTTTTACTCTTTTACTTCTAATTGTGAAGTTCTCATCAGGACGAGGAGCGCCTGACACACCTCTTTCAAAGAAGGTCACATTACCCATAAAATGTTAATTGCACTCCTCCATAGGGAGGTGTTGTGTGTGTTTACAGTACATAACATGGCAGGTCAAACCATGTGCTCAAAGATCAAATACTAGTATAAGCAGGGATGACTGAACATCTGTGGGGGGATGCATTAGAACAATCACCATGACAACTAAAGACAAGTGTTGGCAGTGCATGGCCTCCATGTGAGTAAACAAAAGGATTTGATAAAATAGGACAGAAAATAAAAACAACAGTTTCAATGACCATCATCCCAATAAAAGTTTCTTTTTTTTTTACATTTTGAGAACTTTTGTACATTTGAATTACCCTCATTCGTGTAAAGATCTGCAGATCCTTGACAAACTTTAGAATTTCAAGTGAACAATGCTACCAATGTCAGATGCCATGTGAAAAATCTTATTATTGTGATTATTTTCACACTTCTGATTGACCCTGATTGTGAAAAAAGCGTGAAAAAGCTCACAGTTTGAGAATTTTCACTGGTCAATTAATTGCTTGCGCTTCTGCTTCAATTCTGTTACTAGGTTATCGGTGTTTCTTAGGTGGATAACGTCAGTGCCTGATTGAAATTGACACTTCAAACGTGAATAAATAAGTAATGATCCCTTTTAAAATATATTATTGATTGTTTTGCGCTTCTATCGGGGCACAAAACAACTGGGTGGAATGGCGAGAGTTACTGTAGCTGTTTATGCGTCAGCACAGGGATTTAGCAGCAAGCCTGTTAGCAAGTTGTGAACACTGACTCTGTAGATGGCTGAGCACGTGGCTGCGGATCTCTTTCCTCTCACTTCCGTCAGCCACATCTCCACTATCAGTTACTTTTATTTTACATTGTTCAAATATGTTATATTGATCAGGGGCGTCATGCATCCCAAAAATCAGAGGGGGCACAAATTATGTGAAGATGGTTCGGAGGTGCCCCGTCGGATAGTTGGAGAATAAAGCATTTTTCAAACACCTGAAACTGTTTATTTCCAACTATCTAGAGCCATAATCATTATGCTTCATTCTACGACAAAAATATGTTTATTTGTTCTACATATCTAAGCATATGTCTTGAGCTGTCTTAATCCTTCTGACTGGTGATTTTTTTTTAAAGAATCTAGCTAACCTCTGCATCTATGCTAAAATCAGGGTAAAATATTGAAAGGAATGTGAATCTTATTCAGCTTGCTTTTCTAAAGTCAACCAAACATTAGACAAGCTAACTACTCAAACTTGATTGATAGCCTGAAATGGCTTCTTTGTAGCTAATTATGAGGTTGAGAGACTGGAAACCTATCTAGGCTAGCTAAAGTCAAGTTCAAAAATTGCTAGGTGGCTACAGAGAAACAACAACCAATTATTTTTGAATATATATATATATATATATATATATTAACATGACTAATCTGAGGGGGCATGTTCCCCTGTTCCCCCTATTGGCATGATGCCTCTGATTTTGAGAACCAAATGTATTGAGCTAGCAAGCTGCCATTCTGTGCATCACATGACTAGCTAGCTATATGACCACAACTAGCCCCAATGTTCCTTATGCAGTTTAGTTTAGATTATTAGGATGCCCATTAGCTACTGGAAATACAGCAGCTACTCTTCCTGGAGTCCACATAGAATGTAATAAAATATGAAAAAGTATTATTGTTATGTGCAGTACAGTTAAATTAGATCTTTAGGAAGAGGAGAGATGCTTTTTGTCTGTTTTTTAAAGCTAAATTAGCTTTTTTCCCAAGTAAACTCTAGTGGTCGAAGACATGGCTCTGTACATAACTGAGTGACGCATTAAATCTTTTTCTGGTTTGGGTACAGTGAAGAAACCCATAATGGCATGTCTGGTGGGGTACATACAGTTGAAGTCGGAAGTTTACATACACCTTAGCCAAATACATTTCAACTCAGTTTTTCACAATTCCTGACATTTAATCCGAGTAAACATTCCCTGTCTTAGGTCAGTTAGGATCACCACTTTATTTTAAGAATGTGAAATGTCAGAATAATAGTAAAGATTATGATTTATTTCAGCTTTTATTTCTTTCATCACATTCCTAGTGGGTCAGAAGATTACAAACTCTCAATTAGTATTTGGTAGAATGCCTTTAAATTGTTTAACTTGGGTCAAACGTTTCAGGTAGCCTTCCACAAGCTTCCCACAATAAGTTGGGTGAATTTTGGCCCATTCATCCTGACAGAGCTGGTGGCAGGTTTATAGACCTCCTTGCTCGCACACGCTTTTTCAGTTGTGCCCACACATTTTCTATAGGATTGAGGTCAGGGCTTTGTGATGGCCACTCCAACACCTTGACTTTGTTGTCCTGATGCCATTTTGCCACAACTTTGGAAGTATGCTTGGGGTCATTGTCCATTTGGAAGACCCATTTGCAACCAAGATTTAACTTCCTGACTGATGTCTTGTAATGTTGCTTCAATATATCTACTTAATTTTCCTACCTCATGATGCCATCTATTTTGTGAAGTGCACCAGCCCCTCCTGCAGCAAAGCACCCCCACATGATGCTGCCACCCCCGTGCTTCACGTTTGGGATGGTGTTCTTCGGCTTGCAAGCCTCCCCCTTTTACCTCCAAACATAACGATGGTCATTATGCCCAAACAGTTCTATTTTTGTTTCATCAGACCAGAGGACATTTCTCCAAAAAGTATGATCTTTGTCCCCATGTGCAGTTGCAAACTGTAGTCTGGCTTTTTATGGTGGTTTTGGAGCAGTGGCTTCTTCCTTGCTGAGCGGCCTTTCAGGTTATGTCGATATAGGACTAGTTTTACCGTGGATATAGATACTTATGTACCCTTTTTCTCCAGCATCTTCACAAGGTCCTTTGCTGTTGTTCTGGGTTTGATTTGCACTTTTCGCAACAAAGTACGTTCATCTCTAGGAGACAGAATGTCTCTCCTTCCTGAGCGGTATGACGGCTGTGTGGTCCCATGGTGTTTATACGTGTGTGCTATTGTTTGTACAGATCAACGTGGTACCTTCAGGCATTGGAAATTGCTCCCAAGGATGAACAAGACTTGTGGAGGTCTACAATTTTTTTTCTGAGGTCTTGGTTGATTTCTTTTGATTATCCCATGATGTCAAATCAAATCAAATCAAATGTTATTGTTCACATACACATGGTTAGCAGATGTTAATGCGAGTGGAGCTTGTGCTTCTAATTCCGACCATGCAGTAATATCTAACAAGTAATTTAACAATTTCACAACAACTACCTTTTACACACAAGTGTAAAGGAATGAATAAGAATATGTACATATAAATATATGGTTGAGCGATGGCCGAACGGCATAGGCAAGTTGCAGTAGATGGTATAGAGTACAGTATATACATATGAGATGAGTAATGTAGGGTATGTAAACATTATAAAAAGTGGCATTGTTTAAAGTGACTAGTGGTACATTTATTACATCAAAATTTATATTATTAAAGTGGCTAGAGATTTGAGTCAGTATGTACTGACCTCGCCTTCTGGATGAACAGGCAGTGGCTCGGGTGGTTGTTGTTCTTGATTATCTTTTTGGCCTTCCTGTGACATCAGGTGGTGTAGGTGTCCTGGAGGGCAGGTAGTTTGCCCCCGGTGATGCGTTGTGCAGACCTCACTACCCTCTGGAGAGCCTTACGGTTGTGGGTGGAGCAGTTGCCGTGCCAGGCGGTGATACAGCCCGGCAGGATGCTCTCGATTGTGCATCTGTAAAAGTTTGTGAGTGTTTTTGTTGACAAGCCAAATTTCTTCAGCCTCCTGAGGTTGAAGAGGCGCTGTTGCGCCTACCACTGTAGTGTCGTCTGCAAACTTGATGATTGAGTTGGAGGCATGCATGGCCACGCAGTCATGGGTGAACAGGGAGTACAGGAGAGGGCTGAGAACGCAACCTTGTGGGGCCCCAGTGTTGAGGATCAGCGGGGTGGAGATGCTGTTCCCTACCCTCACCACCTGGGGGCGTCCCGTCAGAAAGTCCAGGACCCAGTTGCACAGGGCGGGGTCGAGACCCAGGGTCTCGAGCTTAATTACGAGTTTGGAGGGTACTATGGTGTTAAATGCTGAGCTGTAGTTGATTAACAGAATTATTACATAGATATTCCTCTTGTCCAGATGGGTTAGGGCAGTGTTCAGTGTGCAGTGTGATTGTGATTGCGTCGTCTGTGGACCTATTGGGGCGCTAAGCAAATTGGAGTGGGTCTAGGCTGTCAGGTAGGGTGGAGGTGATATGATCCTTGACTAGTCTCTCAAAGCACTTCATGATGACGTAAGTGAGTGCTACAGAGTGATAGTCATTTAGCTCAGTTACCTTGGCTTTCTTGGGAACAGGAACAATGGTGGCCCTCTTGAAGCACGTGGGAACAGCAGGCTGGTTTAGGGATTGATTGAATATGTCCATAAACACACCAGCCAGCTGGTCTGCACATGCTCTGAGGATGCGGCTAGGGATGCCGCCTGGGCCGGCAGCCCTGCGAGGGTTAACACGTTTAAATGTTTTACTCATGTTGGCTGCGGTGAAGGAGAGCCGGCAGGTTTTGGTAGCGGGCCGTGTCAGTGGCACTGTATTGTCCTCAAAGCGAGTAAAGAAGTTTGTCTGGGAGCAAGATATCGGGGTCGACGACGGGGCTGGTTTTCTTTTTGTAGTCCGTGATTGACTGTAGACCCTGCCACATACCTCTTGTGTCTGAGCCGTTGAATTGCGACTCTACTTTGTCTCTATACTGACGCTTAGCTTGTTTGATTGCCTTGCGGAAGGAATAGCTACACTGTTTGTATTCGGTCATGTTTCCGGTCGCCTTGCCCTGATTAAAAGCAGTGGTTCGCGCTTTTAGTTTTGCACGAATGCTGCCATCAATCCACGCTTTCTGGTTGGGGAAGGTTTACATTGTCGCCGTGGGTACAACATCACCGATGCACTTGCTAATAAACTCGCTCACTGAATCAGCGTATACATCAATGTCGTTGTTCGACACTAGCCGGAACATATCCCAGTCCACGTGATCGAAGCAATCTTGAAGCGTGGAATCAGATTGGTCGGACCAGCGTTGAACAGACCTGAGCACGGGCGTTTCCTTTATTAGTTTCTGTCTATAGGCTGGGAGCAACAAAATGGAGTCGTGGTCAGATTTGCCAAAAGGAGGGCGAGGGAGGGCTTTGTATGCGTTGCAGAAGTTAGAGTAACAATGATCCAGAATTTTTCCAGCCTGGGTCGCGCATTCGATATGCTGATAGTTTAGGGAGCCTTGTTTTCAGATTAGCCTTGTTAAAATCCCCAGCTACAATAAATGCAGCCTCAGGATATGTGGTTTCCAGTTTACATAGAGTCCAATGAAGTTCTTTCAGAGCCGTCGAGGTGTCTGCTTGGGGAGGATATACACGACTGTGATTATAATCGAAGAGAATTCTCTTGGTAGATAATGCGGTTGGCATTTGATTGTAAGGAATTCTAGGTCAGGTGAACAAAATGACTTGAGTTCCTGTATGTTGTAATGATCACACCACGACTCATTAATCATAAGGCATACACCCCCACCCTTCTTCTTACCAGAGAGATGTTTGTTTCTGTCGGCGCGATGCGTGAAGAAACCAGGTGGCTGTATCGACTCTGATAACGTATCCCGGGTGAGCCATGTTTCCGTGAACAAGAGAATGTTACAATCTCTGATGTCTCTCTGGAAGGCAACCCTTGCTCGGATTTCGTCTACCTTGTTGTCAAGAGACTGGACATTGGCTAGTAGTATACTCGGGAGCGGTGGCGTTGTGCCCGTCTACGGAGCCTGACCAGAATACTGCTCCGTCTGCCCCTTCTGCGGCACCGTTGTTTTGGGTCGCCTGCTGGGATCCGATCCATTGCCCTTGGTGGTGGACCAAACAGAGGATCCGCTTCGGGAAAGTCGTATTCCTGGTCATGATGTTGGTAAGTTGACGTTGGTCTTATATCCAATAGTTCCTCCCGGCTGTACGTAATAAGACTTAAAATTGAACAGTGTAAGAAATAATACATAAAAAACTAAATACTGCATTGTTTCCTAAGAACGCGAAGCGAGGCGGCCATCTCTGTCGGCGGTGGAAGTAGAACAAAGAGGCACTGAGTTTGAAGGTAGGCCTTGAAATACATCCACAGGTACACCTCCAACTGACTCAAATTATGTCAATTCACCTTTCAGAGGCTTCTAAAGCCATGACATCATTTTCTGGAATTTTCCAAGATGTTTAAAATCACAGTCAACTTAGTGTATGTAAACTTCTGACCCACTGGAATTGTGATACAGTGAATTATAAGTGAAATAATCTGTCTGTAAACAATTATTGGAAAAATGACTTGTGTCATGCACAAAGTAGATGTCCTAACCGACTTGCCAAAACTATAGTTTGCTGACAAGAATTTGTGGAGTGGTTGAAAAACTAGTTTTAATGACTCCAACCTAAGTGTATGTAAACTTCCGACTTCAACTGTATGTCTGTTTGAATTATATGCAAATATACTTTACAAGTGGTTAGGAATTTTCAAAACACAAATGTTTGGGACCCCAAAAGCTTGGTTCCAGTGATGTACTGGGCCATACGCACTACCCTCTGCTGCTCTTCACGGTCAAATGCTGATCAGTTGCCATACCAGGCGGTGATGCAACCGGTCAGGATGCTCTCGATGGTGCAGCTGTATAACTTTTTGAGGATCTGGGGACCCATGCCAAATCTTTTCAGTCTCCTGAGGGGGAAAAGGTATTGTCGTGTCCTCTTCACAACTGTCTTGGTGTGTTTGGACCATGATAGTTAGTTGGTGATGTGGACACCAAGGAACTTAAAACTCGACCCGCTCCACTACAGCCCCATTGATGTTAATGGGGGCCTGTTCAGCCCGCCTTTTCCTGTAGTCCATGATCAACTCCTTTGTCTTGCTCATATTGAGAGAGATGTTGTTGTCCTGGCCCCACACTGCCAGGTCTCTGACCTCCTCCTTATAGGCTGTCTCATCGTTGTCGGTAATCAGGCCTACCACCGTTGTGTCATCAGCAAACTTAATGATTGTGTTGGAGTCGTGTTTGGCCACGCAGTCGTGGGTGAACAGGGAGTACAGGAAGGGACTAAGCACGCACCGTTGAGGGGCCCCAGTGTTGAGGATCAGTGTGGCAGACTACTCTTACCACCTTGGGGCCTGTCAGGAAGTCCAGGATCCTTAGCTTATTGATGAGCTTTGTGGGCACTATGTTGTTGAACGCTGAGCTGTAGTCAATGAATAGCATTCTCACATAGGTGTTCCTTTTGTCCAGGTGGGAAAGGGCAGTGTGGTGTGCGATTGAAATTGCGTCATCTGTGGATCTGTTGGGGCGGTATGCGAATTGGAGTGGGTCTAGGGTATCTGGGATGATGCTGTTGATGTGAGCCATGACCAGACTTTCAAAGCACTTCATGGCTACCGACGTGAGTGTTACGGGGCGGTAATAATTTTGGCAGGTTACCTTCGCTCCCTTGAGCACAGGGACTATGGTGGTCTGCTTGAAACATGCAAGTAATACAGAATCGGTCATGGAGAGGTTGAAAATGTCAGTGAAGACACTTGCCAGTTGGTCCGTGCATGCTTTGTGTACACGTCCTGGTAATCCGTCTGGCCCCGCAGGTTTGTGAATGTTGGCCTGTTTAATGGTCTTGCTCACATCGGCTACGGAGATCGTGATCACACAGTTGTCCGGAACAGCTGGTGCTCTCATGCATGCTTCAGTGTTGCTTGCCTTGAAGCGAGCATAAAAGGCATTTAGCTCATCTGGTAGGCTCGCGTCACTGGGCAGCTCACAGCTGGGTGTCTCTTTGTAGTCCGTAATAGTTTTCAAGCCCTGCCACATCCGACGAGCGTCAGAGCTGGTGTAGTAGGATTCAATATCAATCCTGTATTGATGCTTTGCCTGTTCGTCTGAGGGCATAGGGATTTCTTATAAGTGGCCCGGATTACTGCCAGCATCGGTTTGTGGTGGTAAAAAGACGGCTACGAATAATATTGGAGAACTTTCTTGGTAGATAGTGTGGTCTACAGCTCATCCTAAGGTACTCTATCTCAGGCGAGTAATACCTCGAGACTTCTTTAATATTAGACATTGTGCACCAGCTGTTATTGACAAATAGACACACACCCCCTCCCCTCGTCTTACCAGACGTAGCGTCTCTGTCCTGCCGATGCATGGGGAAACCCGCCAGCTCTATATTATCTGTGTCGTCGTTCAGCCACGACTCGGTGAAACATAAGATCTTACAGTTTTTAATGTCCCATTGGAAGGATAGTGTTGATCGTATATCATCCATTTTGTTTTCCAATGATTGCACGTTGGCCAATAGAACAGACGGTAGTGGAGGTTTACTCACTCGCCTACGAATTCTCAGAAGGCCGACCTCCGGACCCTTTTCTCTGTCTTTTCTTCACACAAATGACAGGGATATGCGCCCATTCCCGAGAAAGCAGTATATCCTTCGCATCGGACTCATTAACAAAAAAATCTTGCCTAGGTTATGTTTAGGGTTACGTTTAGATTAAGGGTTATGGTAAGTGTTAAGGTTTGTGTTAGGGCTAGGGTAAGGGTTAAGTTTAGGGTTAGAATAAGGGTTAAGGTTAGTGTTAGAGCTAGGGTTAGTAGATAGTGAAATGTTACTGATCTACAGATGGTCTTTCCAAATAAAGTGTTACCTAAGTAATCTCAACCAGCTGACAGTTTATTATGCTAGCTAGCTAGCTACATTGCCTTCAGAAAGTACAGTATTCACACCCCTTGACACCATTCCACATTTTGTTGTTTTACAGCCTGAATTTAATATTGATTAAATTTTGATTTTTTGTCACTGGCCTACACACAATACCCCATAATGTCAGTGGAATTATGTTTTTCCAAATTAATAAACAATTAAAAGCTGAAATGTCTTGAATCAATAAGTATTCAACCCCTTTGTTATGGCAAGACTAAATAAGTTCAGGAGTAAAACATGTGCTTAACAAGTCATACAATAAATTGCATGGACTCACTCTGTGTGCAATAATAGTGTTTAACATGATTTTTGAACAACTACCTCATCTCTGTACCTCACACATACAATTAGGTCCCTCAGTCGAGCAGTGAATTTCAACAGGACACCAGGGTTAGCACCCCTACTCTTAAAATAAGTGCCATGGAATCTTTAGTGACCACAGAGAGTCAGGAATCCTGTTTAATGTCCCATCCGAAAGACAGCACCCAACACAGTGCAATGTCCACAATCACTGCCCTGGGATATTATTTTTTAGACCAGAGGAAAGAGTGCCTCCAACACCACTTCCAGCAGCATCTGGTCTCCCATCCAGGGACCAACCAGGACCAACCCTGCTTACAGTAGCTTCCAAGGCAAGCCAGCAGTGGGATGCTGGGTGGTATGCTGCTACAGGCATCCTTCCTAACTCAGTTGCTGGAGAGGAAGGAAACCGCTCAGGGATTTCACCATAAGGCCAATGGTAACTTTAAAACAGTCACAGAGTTTAATGGGTGTGATGGGAGAAAACTGAGGATGGCTCAACAACACTGTAGTTACTCCACAATATTAATCAAATTGACAGAGAAAAAAAAGGAAGCCTGTACAGAATACAAATATTCCAAAACATGCATCCTGTTTGCAAACAAGGCACAACATTTTTTGGCAAAGCAGTTCACTTTTTGCCATGAATACCGTGTTTTTGGGGCAAATCCAATGCTACAAATTCCTAAGTTACATTACTGAGTTCAAGCATAGTGGTGGCTACATCATGTTATGGGTATGCTCGTAATTGTTAAGGACTGGGGTTTTTCAGAATAAAAAATTAACTTTTTCCTCTAGGATTTAAGCACAGATAAAATCCTATAGGAAAACCTGGTTCAGTCTGCTTTCCACCAGACACTGGGAGATGAGTTGAATGTTTCTTAGTGGCTGAGTTACAGTTTTGACTTAAATCTGCTTGAAAATCTTTGTCAAGACCTGAAAATGGTTGTCTAGCAATGATCAACAACTCATTTGACAGAGCTTGAAGAATTTTGAAAACAATAATATGCAACTGTTGCACAATCCAGGTGTGGAAAGCTCTTAGAGACTTACCCAGAAAAACTCACAGCTGTAATCACTGCCAAAGGTGCTTCTACAAATTATTGATTCAGTGGTGTGTAAATTACATATTTCTGTATTTCATTTACAATACATTTGCAAAAATGTCTAAATACATGTTTTCACTTTCTCATTATGGGGTAGATTTTTTTTTAATACATTCTGAATTCAGGCTGTAACACAACAAAATGTGGAAGGCACTGTAATTCAAGGGTGAGAGAGGGTGAGAGGTGAGAGATCTGCACGAACGCAGCCATCTACACAACTAGCTAACAAACTGGCGGCTAATGCAGCAATCACTATGCTAATGCATAAACAGCTAACTCTCGCCTTTCACCACAGTTGCTAAAGTTACCCGACACTAGCTAGCTAGCCAGCCATGACAGAAGCGCAAAAGAGTCGATAATATATTTGAAAGTGATAATACTTATTTATTCATGTTTACAGTGTCAATTTCAATCAGGCACTGACGTTATCCACCTAAGAAACACAGATAAACTGGAAGCAGAATTGAAGCAAAAGCGCGAGCAATTGATCATTGATAATTTTCATGCTGTGAGGATATTTACGGCATGTGTTATAAGCTTGAAGAAGTTCACCGTCAATCACAATCATCGATTGTGAGCTATTTCACGCTGTGAGCTTTTTTAAATGACACCGGGAACTTGTTTTTGAGGCCTCTGACAAGCCTATGAGAAAAGACAAGTTCTCTTGACATCAAAAGGCCTTGTTTGACTCAGTTTTATCATTGGTGACCTGCTGTGCTGCGTTCACATCCTGCTGGCCCCATGCTGAGGTCAGGAAATCAAAGGGGGAAGCACAGACAAACAGCCGATTGTCAAGTTTTACACCTTGACCTCGGTTTAAACTTGTGACTTGCCTCCTTTATGCTCACCGCTGTTATGGCAGTGGGAGGAAATGGAGGGGTTATTGGCAGTTCAGGCCTTGATAAGGATCTTGGGAGGGAGAAGTTCACCCAGGGGAAAGGTTACTGAGAGTTTAGAGAGTGCAGCCAGTCATGGGGAGGATTAAATAAAGGGGAAGCTAGTCAGGCTAGGGCTGCTGAGAAAACCAAGCAGGATTTCAAAAGTGCACTGTCTGCAGACGGACAAAAACCTGAATGTTCACCTAGTGGACTTCAACATTCAGGACCCAGGAACAAAGAAACTTTGGGGTGAACTTCCTTTCACCTTTAAAAAATCTCTCTCCTCTTTCTCTTCCTTCTCTTTCACTAAGGGCTGTTTTCTGTCCCTGAGTAGAGCTGCTGCTTCATGAAATGTCTGAAAACAGGATTTCAGGTTTTATGGCGATAATATAATGTGATCTATTTTAGTCTGAGGAAGAAATGTGATGTGGATTCAGCTTCAAAGGGTATACCATGATGCATGCATCCAGGGCACATCTGCTGACCTCCACTCCTGTCCTCACTCTTTTCAATGCCTTTCCTGCCTTTGTGAAGATCTGGCAAAGAACTCAGAATCAAAGTTCTCTGAACTCAGAAAATAGATCACGTCCACATTACTCAGAATGGACTATGAATGAGGAAACTGAACAGCAACTGACTCGCACTGACACTGACCTTATGTGCGTGGGAATATAGAGACATTTAAAACAAATAAATAAGAAACATTCAATGTGTGAGGAATAAACCATTAAATAAATAATATGAAATACATTAGTAATATAATGACATATTATAGTTAGGGAAGGTGAAACAGGAGCATAACTCAGTCAAGCATTTTAGTACTTTATTTTGGAGATATCAGTGCAAATGAACACCAAAAAAATTCAAACATAAAAAATGAAATAATGTTTCAGGTTGTCACATGGAAAAACGAAACACTTCTTTTTGCTACAAATGCATGTTTCAGATGCACGATGCACAATGATGATTGTACTTCATTCATCCGCT
Source organism: Salvelinus alpinus (assembly GCF_045679555.1). Classification (NCBI taxonomy): domain Eukaryota; kingdom Metazoa; phylum Chordata; class Actinopteri; order Salmoniformes; family Salmonidae; genus Salvelinus; species Salvelinus alpinus. The sequence continues at coordinate 88,178,369 of NC_092086.1, forward strand.
AAAACCCACAAGCGCCGTCGATCCGAGCTCTGTCGTCAACCAGTAACAGAAAATAAAATCACAAAAATATTCAATGCACGTTTATTTTCACACGTTTTCTCCACTTGCTCAGCAGTCTGTGGTTATTTAGGGACTGTTCATGTTCTAAATACCCTCTCTCTGTGATAAAAATACCTATTTTAAGACTTGACATTTTGCCCCATCACCAGTAGGGATACACAGGTAGTTCCCATGCGTCTGCATGCAACAGGCAGCAGTGAGGAGAGTCAGACAGTATTACACAACACAGCGCAGGATAGATTATCATTTACCACATAGACACATGCAAAGAACAAACCAACCAAAAAACGGGCATAGTATCCTCTGCCATTTGTATGTATTTACATTAATAGGCATTGAATTCATATTTACATTTTTCAGGGCATTAAAAACTAGGGTCATATATTTTTCTTCAACAATACAAAATAGTTATCTTTCATAATGAAAGTACTATTTACACAAATATGTTTAACCATTGTGAAAATGTTTTAACAATAGAAGAAACATCTACTTCATATGTACTTCATATGTATATGTATAAAAAAATATCACATGTAAGACTAAATGCATGACAGCAGTGTGTGAAACTGAAACCAGAAACAGTACAATCAAAATAAGGAGCTAGACATCAGATAAGCCCTCAAAAGACACCAAAAATGTCTCAATGATTCTTGGGTGGCAGGTTCACGTCATATCCTGCTGCTTTCAAATGTACCTGCGGTTTTCTCTTTATTTCCATGCAAATATTTAGACATTTTAATATGAGCTAAGAAACCGCAAAAAAAGTAAATGGTGTCCATAAAGCACGAGAATCAATAAACACAAAATAAACTTCACAAACTGTCAAAATCTCAACGGATAACAACACTGACAGTTTTTCATTACATGCCATAAACATATTATTTTTAAGGTCACCAAGAGCTAAACTTTGACAGTGCAAACTCAGGGGTACAATATCAAATGAGACTGTATTATTTATATCAGAATATTAATTTATATTTCAAAACCAAGATTTAGTATGTGTGAGAGAGCTGTGTTCATTTTGAATTCATTTGGAATGTAACAGTTATGCAGATACTGCAGTCTTTTAACTGTTGCTCCGAACCTGTATACCCCACAGGTATGCTCGGCAAGGTTTTAAAATACCCTCTACTACTACTATTTAGTAATAGCTGGATTACCAGTTGTATTACCATCTATTAAGACAATGTTACCTTGCATTTGCACTGTCAAAACGAAGCCCCAACAAGTTCATTTCAGATCAAAGCAAAATGCAATGCGTTGTGACCACATGAGCCCAGTCTATCAGTTGACAGCTGACTCACTGATGATCAAAAAATTAAATCACACTTGAGGAGAAGTTACAGTAGCAACCAATACAGAGCATTCAAACAGAATGGAACTCTAGGTACCTTTAGTAGATTTGATTAACATTGTTCACAAGGTTTTCCTTTAAATATGTCTCTAACGTGTACATTTTAATGTACTGCTGTGCTTGCCCCGGTATGACTTTATTTAGAATCTGATCTAAAAGTGATGATCTCTGTTAATCTAAAAAATAAATAAATATGCAGTGAACTGAGCGCTAACATTTTTGGAGTCATCAATAATAAATGTAGCTGGAAATGTTCTTCATCAATGTTTTACGAGTAGCAACAAAGAGGACACAGAATAGTGATATGTGTGCAATACAGGCACAAATCATTGGAGTAAAATGAATGGTGCCTTCTTTCAATCATTTGAGAATGTGAAATACATACTGTATGGAAATCACCAGTGGGCAACGTTAAAATTTGACGATTATTTTGGTGCACATAATTTGACATTCTGTTGAAGTAGAGCTATATCGTACCACCCATCCTGTAACCTGAGCCATCTAGAATTATGATACAATAATGAAACGAATGCCTTGAACTCATTTTCTCTGTTCTTCTCTTTCAAAATCCTCACTCCTGCATTACTTGCTGTTACTTCTTCTCATTAAACTACAAATGAATTTGGCAAGTCAGTAAAAAAAGGAAGAAAAAAAGAAACATTGCGATCTTTTCCCCTTTGTGTCTTTTTTATGTTTTAGTTCATAAAAGTAATTAGTTCATAAAACTACCATTTATCAGATGAGTCGCTCAGCCTATAGTTCTTGTGACTGTGCTTGTCGTTGTTGTAGGGAGGGGACAGGGAGGAGTGCTGGGTGGAGGTGGTGGTGGAGCTCAGTCTGTGGTTGTAGGCATCATTGCTGTTAGTACCCGGCTCCTCCTTCACCTTCACCCCCCCTGGCACTGACCCCTGGGTCCCCTCTGCCTGGTCCCTCCCCTCCCTCCTCAGCTGAGCGCTGCCTTTCTGCAGCATGTAGTATAGGATGGGGTTGGAGCGGGTCAGCCGGGGGGAGTCTGGGCTCGAATCAGAGCACTCCTCCTCCCGGTCCCGACCTGCCCACCGCCCTGGGCTCTCCGGCTCCCGTTTCACTGGAGTGGGGTCCCGTTTGGGCGAGTCCTGGTGGGGTGGGAGGGCTGTGTGGCGCCCCCAGGGGGAGCGTTGGCTGCTGTCCCCAGTTGGGGGGGTTGTTGGCTGCGGTCTGAGGTGGCTGGGGGGCCCTGAACTGAGGGAGTTATGGGAGTTGGGGTGGTGCCAGGGCAGGGTAGGCAGGTTGAGGAGGTTGTGGTGATTGTAGCCCGGCTGATTGAGGTTAAGGACGCTCCCATTGGCTTTACCATTGGCCTGCAGGACAGAGGGGCTGGGCCCCCCCCGGGGATGCTGGGACAGCTCCTTCAGACAGTTGTCAGACAAGAGCAGCTGTTTAAGCACATTGAAGCCCCGGCTCTCCCTAGGGAGGAGAGCTTCACTGCTGGGGCTCCTGGCTTGGGTCTCTTCCACTTTAGGGCCCCTCAGGGCCTTGTGGTAGTCAGGCTCCTCCTGTATCTGCTTATGGACCAGGCTATGAACCAGGCTGCTGTGGCTGTAGCTGCCTCCACTGTCCACCACTGCCCGCTGAGGGCTGCCATTGTTCAGGCTCTCAGCCAGCTCCGTGCAGAGCCGTATCTTTTTAGGGCTGGGCCCCTGGTGGTGGTAGTCTCTCTGCTCCTCCTTTACATGGACAGGGCTGGGCCGGCGATCTGTTTGCAGTTGTGCAGCGCTGGTGTAGTAGGTAGCGCTCTGCTGTTTTAAGAGCTGGCTCAGGAGGCCATATTTAGCAATGACTTCTGTGGGCCGGGGCTCTGTTTTTAGGTCCTGCTGGGGTTCAGAGAATGGGTTATGCCTGTAGTTATACCCTGCTCCTCCTCCCCGTCTCTTTTGGCTCGTCACATCCTCACACACAGCAGAGGACAACAGGTCCAGGCCCTCCTCCCCCGGTTCAGTTTTGACCTTGATGTCTGCTGCCGTGGGCCCGTTGGAGTTGTCACAGATGACAGAAGTGCCAGGGGGCTTCTCATAGCAGCCCCCCGCCGCCGTCTCCACACTGCCCCTCCCACCAGACCTGTCTCTGTGGGTGGCTGAGGCCACGGAGGAGGTAGAGGAGGAACCTGCTCCCAGCAGGAGCTGCAGCACCGTGCGACGCTCTAGAAGATTCTCGATCTGGGATGCGGGGGGCGACACTTCCCCCCAACGGCTGAACGACGGTGTGCCGCTGCCTGAGGGCCCGTCTGAGAGGGGGGTACATGTTGTGTTACTCTGGATGGGGGCGTTGAGCCTCTCCAGCAGGGCCAGAGGCCTGCCACCACCCACCTCCAGATCCTGGCTGGGTACTTTGCTAGGAACCATGGGCGGGGAGGGTGAGGCGGTGCCGCATTGGGCCAGGTTCTGTAACAGTTTGCTGGCGCTGAACGCCGGCTCAGTTGCAGCTTTCTCAACAGGGAAGGGTTTAGACTTACATAGATCCAGAGGGCTAGACTGGACATAGGGAGAGGGGTAGGAGAACGGGGACGGGGTGCTGCTGGGGTCTCGGCTGAGAGAGTACATGGGAAGGCCTGGGCCTGGTCTGTCCAGAGGGCTCTGTATCCTGACTTCCTCCCAGGGGGCCAGTGATTTAAGTGGGACCCGTGACAGACTGGACAGAGTTGCGTCATGCTGCAAATCTGGATTAACCACAATTTTGTTTACCTTGTCGTTATTCCTGCGCTCCAGAAGGAGCTGCATGAGAGTGACCTTGGGCTGGGATTTAAGGTCTGGGCTCATTTCAAGCTCCTTCTTAACCTGGGTGACCTTTGGCCCGGAGGGATCCGGCTTCCACTTGTTTAGAAGGGACTCAGTAAGTTTGTCTAAGGACGAGGACGAGGAGGAACAGAAAGTCGTGGAGGAAGAGGAGAGAATGGTAGAGGAGGAAGAGAAAGCAATAGTGGAAGAGGAAAAGACAGGGGGGGCAGAGGAGAAAACAGCAGAAGAGGAGTTGGAGGAGAAAGCAGTAGAAGAGGAGGAGTAAGAAGCAGACGTGGAAGAGGAGGTGGCTTTAGGCCTGGTCTCTGGAGCTCTGGTGCTGGCCCTGCTCCTCATAGAGAGGTCAATGGGAGAGCAGCTGGAGAAGGAGATCTCTGCATCGCTGCAGCTCTCCTCTCTCTTGGCCAGGCTTTTCTCCTGGACAGAGCACTCACTGTCAGAGGTGACTGAGGAGCCGCGGCTGGCAGGCAGGACCCCGCAGTCGTCCTCCAGGTGCCCGTTCTTAGTCAGCTGCTTCTGGTTGTTGTGGTTGTTGAGGAGCAGCAGGAGCAGGCTGCTGCAGGTCTGGGGAGGCCTGGTGGAGCGCGAATCAAATCCCCGTTTCTCCCTAGTGGGGGTTTGGGGTTGGGTCTGGGTGTTGTGGGTGAGGGGCAGAGGAGGGGGGGTTGGGTGTGGTGAGCTGTGGACTGGCAGCAGAGAGGAGGGGCTCCGCTGGCTGGAGCTGGAGTTTAGTGCCAGTCGGGGGAGTGTTGCTGTCGTTGTCCCGTTTTGGGTGGTTAAGGAGCTTAGCACGTCTAGGGTGGTGGTGGTGGCGCTGGTGGGCGGAGCATCTTCTGTGCTGGGCGGTCTCTTGTCCTGGGTCTGTTGCGTTGCCATGGCGGCCAGCCTCTCGCTGGCTGAGCGCCCAGAGAGCTGGGCCTTGAGGGCGTGCTCCCGGGAATACTGCTGCAGGTGGGCCTCACTGGACAGCAGAAGGGCCAGTTGACTGCAGGCCACACTGGGCTTGGGAGAGGGGGCAGGGCTGGAGCGGATCTTCACCAGGTTGGCCACAGCCTTGAGCCGTTCAGCACAGGACACAGCATCAGTGGCAGCAGCAGCAGCAATGGGGGCGGAGGGAGGCGTGCTGCTCTGCACCGAGCGGGGGGACTCACAGGGCCTTTCCTGGCTGTGGCCGTGGCTGTGGCCTCGCCGGCTGTAAGGCGTGCTGCTGTGGTTCTGCAGCTTGGTCTTCCTCATCAGGCCCTTGAGGCGGCTGGAGGCCATTCCGTAGCAGGGGAGCTGCTCCTTGTCTGCAGGAGGAGGGGGATCGGTGGGCGGGGAGTGCTCGCTGGGGGGTTTGGTGGACTGCTGCGACATGGCCACACTCTGCAGTCTGGAGCTGAATGACTGGAGCAGGGAGGCCAGCAGTGTGCTCTCCCCAGCGTGAGGAGAGCCCTCCAGGGCCCCGTTTTGCAGGCCTCCTCCTCCTCCCTGGCCGTTCAGCTCAACAGGGGGGGAGCTCAGCCTCTGGGCCCCAGGCTCGTTCCAGGGCCCTGAGCGGAGCAGCCGGGCCTTCTTCAGGTTCTGGGAGGCCCCATGGTGCAGTGTGGGACCGTTCCCATTGCCAGCCTTCTGAACAGCGGCAATAGCAGGGCTGTGGCTGGGCAGCTGGAAGGGCCGGGCCGCCTTGTTAACCTGCTCCATCTGGTTGCCGTGCCCGTGGGGAGCCTCCGATCTCCGGGTTGCCGTGGCCCCAGGCCCAGCCGCCACGGGATGCATCAGTAAACCTTCCAGATAAGTTAGAACAGCTGAATCCGTGTGTGTCTCAGGGCCAGGCTCCTCCCCATGAGTCATGTTCAATACTAGGATCCCCTCGTATGGTTCAGCACTGCTACTGGGAATAACAAGGTCCACTAGGTCATCCGGTACAGTACTTCCAGATATTGATAAGAGGTGAGGATGCGCATGGGCAGGTTCTAGAGTATTTTACAGGTTCTAGATTCCACTGGCTCAATGTACAGTATTCCCTTCTCCACAGTGGAAAATGACACTAACACAAAGAAACTGTGGCCATGACGGGAGCCATTTAGGGGCTCTCACCCAGCCGTCACTGGCATTCCTGTGTGCCTGTGACACCGGATGCTCCCAGAATGCCCGGGTCCAAGCTTATGCAGCGAACGGCGAGGAACGAGGAGTCAGCGGGTTTCACCACCACAGTGATTTTGATGCATTCCGTGGTTTCGGATGTCTGTCTGTCAGGAAGCCTGGGGGCTGTTCTCTCCGTGGTGCCTTTCCGCTCTCCTGATCTCAGAGGGGGACCTATGTGAGCAGAGAGAAGAGAGAGAGAGACAGAGAGAGGGAAGAGAAAGAGAGAGAGGGAAGAGAGAGCGAGAAAGAGGGAGAAGGCGAGAGATGGGGAGAGAGAGAGTAACAGCATGAGAAGCAGGGACTTGCAGCACTACATCACATTCATTTCAACACCTTGTCCACCATGCCTGTTACTTGGCAACATTTCAGTTTGACTGCACATGATAACCCCTAATCCCTGTGTCTTTTTTTATTTCAACCGAATCGATGACGACAAAAGTAGATTAGGGTCAGATTTTATTCCATTTTTTTAATTCAAGCCCACTACCTCAAGCCCACTACCCCACTACCTAAACATTGGTCTTCAAGCTGTAAGGCCCTCGTTGCAATGCGTCTGCGCTGTCTTTCAAAAGTGAAGGGCCTGTGAGAGCTGTGAATCATTTCTTATACAGCTTGTCATTTGAGTGGATTATCCCCCCTCCCTCCCTACTACCACTCCTCCTGCACTTGAGCACCTCACACTACCCTGCCTCCGTTTTCTCACTCTCACACACACACACACACACACACACACACACACACACACACACACACACACACACACACACACACACACACACACACACACACACACACACACACACACACACACACACACACACACACACACACACACACACACACACACACACACACACACACAAGTGCCGCAGAGGATATAGTGGCTCAGTGCTCTCCTACCTGGGTAAAGTCCTGGCTGCCCTGGTGCCTATGGAGAGCACTGGCCTTATCACCACCTGCCTCAGATGATCCCTGGCTGGACAAGATATGGACCCGCACTTCAGCTCTCATTGTCAACGACATCAGCCCTGAAGGTATTCCACAAAACCAGAACTGCATTGACTTGACATGAGCCCGGTTATTATGTACAAAGCCAGCACAGGTTTCCTCAGTACTGACACTGGCCTCCACAGAGAAGAGACAGGATATGGCTCGGTCGAGCTGCCAGGTGTGTGTGTTTTTGTGTTTGTTTATGTGTGTGTGGATCCGGTGCACCTGTCACACTGTGGCTGTGCCACTGTCAGGAGGGCAAGACACTGACACTCAAGCGACTGACCACTGTTGTCAGTTGACATGGCAATGTCCTAAGAGACCCGCAGTGTGAACCCTGTCAGGCTGGTCTCCATGGTTACGGGCCACGTCACACAGTCAGAGCCGTGGCCCATCAGGGTTAATTAATACAGAGTTTCCACCGCCACCTCAGCTGCCTTCCTGCTTGCCTGCCTGACTCCCAACGTCTCTCCCTGAAGCTGCCTGCCTGCCCCACCTTTGGCGTGACTCGCCGGATGGACGACATAAAGGGTCACAACGACAGGAGTCAGGATAGTGAAGCTCTTGATTACAATGAGGCCCTTGATTTTGATGAAGGTCATAGATGATGCTGTCTAACCTAAATAATATGGGTCGCAACGAAAGGACAGATAGGATTTAGCCTTATCCCTTAATTATGGAGGTCAGTGATGATGCAGACTAACCGTGGTACAGGACAGTATAGCCCATCATAATGACTGGAGGTCAGTGATGATGCAATCAGTCTAACCTATATATTAATATGCGTAATGAAGCAGCTAGGATCAACAACAGCACAGTAGGCTGTCTATAATCTGAGTGAAATCCATCTCATGGGATGGCCCAGGTCCACAGGTTGGCACAACTGTAATGTCCACCAAAGTGCAACATTGAAAATAGTTGGGAATTAGTTGTGGGATAACAGTTGATCAGCTAGCCCAACTGACAGCCTGCAATGAAATAATAGGATGGAACAAGAAAAGGAAAGGAACCCCAGCCTGTAACTCAAGGTTTTAAGGAACACGTCTGGGAACACGTCTGGCCAAGGAACACGAATGGCCAAGATCAGAAATGACTTAACTGATATTGGCCAATCAGCGTCAATTACAGTTCAAGGCCAGCTTTATGCTGTTGACCCAAATCTGACCACAACAAAAGCCAACCTGCTCACCCCCTGGACTGGAGCGACAGACCATCTGACGTCTGCTGTCCTGCTAATCTTAGATGGCAGGATTAGGTCTATTTTCCCGCCATGCTGGCCGACCCGAGGGCTTAACTCAATTAAAAAAGGAACACAATGAATGCTTTTGGTAGGAGCAGTAAACACGTAAATACATGTGTACCGTCAAGTTAACATAGTCACTTAGTTAGAGACCTGTGTGTGTGTGTGTGTGTGTGTGTGTGTGTGTGTGTGTGTGTGTGTGTGTGTGTGTGTGTGGGGGGGGGGGGGGGGGGGTGTATGTGTGTGTGTGTATGTGTGGCAGTGTTTAACTATACTGGAATAATAAACAAATAAAAATTTGACCAACTGGGGACATTTTAATATTCGCCACAGGTCAAATGCAATTTCTTGGGGGTTTAGGGTTAAGGTTAGAATTAGCGTTAGAAGTAGGTTTAGGAGCTAGGGTTAGTTTTAGAGTTAGGGTTAGGAGCTAGGGATAGGTTTAGGTTAAGGTTAGGTCTTCCGGTTCAGGTTAGGGTTAGAATTAGGTTTAGGGGTTAGGGAAAATGGTATTTTGAATGGGACTGAATTGTGTGTCCGCACAAGATTAGTTGTCGAGACAGTGTGTGTGTGTGTGCTTGAGAATCAGACCATGGAAAAAATTCCACAAATGTGAAAGACCCTGAAAATGAACTGGCATTCTGGCCTACATACTGTCAGCATGTTCAAAACCGGACATATTCTCGGCTGGTGGCAAGCTATTTAAGGCTTGACATTGAGCTTGTCTATAACCCATCAAAATATAATAATCAACTGGAAATAAAATGTAATAAAGGGTTACAAGGCCCCTAAAGTGGACTGTATTCATAATGTAAATCTAAGTGTAGGTAGGTGCCCTGTCCTGTCTGTGGATAGGTGGGGTTGGTGGGAACTTTGTGAAGGACAGGGCCCTTGACAGCAGCCATGACAGAGGTAAAAAAGGCCTGGAATTGCAGGGGCAGCACTGTGCACTGTGAACAAATAAATGACCTTAATATATGGAGCCTGTCATCTAAGCCTAGCCCCTAAAGCCCAGACCCCCCTCTGCTTTCAGCAGCACAGGCGATACGGGCGTGTGTATTACTATTACATTATCTCGCCTGGTGTATATATTGAAAATGACCTTACGCATCTGTTAACATGTCATATCATTCCTGGCCACCAAAACATGACCCCTCTCCCCATCTCCATGGTGAGACACCAGAGGGCCAATGAGCCACCCTCCACCGACTCCAGTTACCGTGGTGATTATCCATTATCTTTGACAATGTCACGCAATGACACCTAAACGCATTCTAAAGTGATTTTTACTACAGTGTTCATGGGCGAAAGGGAAGACAGCTATGGATACGAGAGTTTTATCATCCCCCCCGACTGACTGGTCACTCTCCTCCTCTACTTTCTGCTTTCCTCTCCTCCGTTCTCCTCCCCTGTACTCCTTTCCACTTTGCTCTCCTTCTCTTTGCTTCTCTTCTCCTCCTCTTTCCTTCCTCTCCTTTCTTCTCCTCCTCTTTCCTTCCTCTCCTCTCTATTTTTCTCTCCTCTCCTCTCCTCTCCTCTCCTCTCCTCCATTTCTCCAGAAGCACAAGGAACAGGAAAGTCAGTGCACATCAGCCATTTCATCTGTGGAATAACCAGAAAACTGGAATGAATACGACCCGATGCAGATGTCAGGGATTAGATATCCAAGTCTGACCTTCAATCCCCCTCCCCACCCTCCTCAAAATGAGAGTTTCCTAAATGACCTTCATTGTCAGGAATGGTAATCCATTTAAGCCATTTAAAATGTATGAGTCAAAACAAAAGAATGAAAAAGGGGAAGAGCCACAGGAGCAGGCAGTTAAAGTCAAGGTCATTCACACCGCCCAGGCTTTCCACTTGACGCAACAGCTGGTGTCCATGCAAAGCTCTGGGCGTTAATAAAAAGTGACAATGCAGCCCGAGCGGTGTGTATCACTAACGTCTGACACCAGCCTGGCAGATGTGTTCTCCCTGCATTAAAGGGGAGTCAAGGTTAAAGGAATTTAAAAGGAGAGGCGATGCCTAAACACTATTATATCATGTAATCTGCAGGCCAGCCTGCTGCACATACTCAACAGGGTACCTCACTTACACATGCAGCGTGACGGCCATTTGTAAATTCAATATGGCCCGGGCCTGACATGATTAAATAAGACAAAAAGCCAACCTGACCAAATGCAATTGTTCAAACTAGGAACACAAGTGAACTTGCACACAGTGGGGAAGTCAAATTAAAAGCTATGTCTAACCTTGGCAGAGGTAAACAAGAGAATAACATGCTACTGAACAGCGTGAGACCACAACCAAAGACTATGTTAGAGATAAGTAATTCAGGACCAAGTAACAAGGAAAACACACACGCACGCACACAGACACACACACACAGAGACACACACACAAGAACTAGGGCACTCTGACCCAATTCTAAGGCCGCATTGACCAAACAACTCATGCATAGTGCACACACTCCCACATGCTCTCTCTCTCTCTCTCTCTCTCTCTCTCTCTCTCTCTCTCTCTCTCTCTCTCTCTCTCTCTCTCTCTCTCTCTCTCTCTCTCTCTCTCTCTCTCTCTCTCTCTCTCTCTCTCTCTCTCTCTCTCTCTCTCTCTCTCTCTCTCTCTCTCTCTCTCTCTCTCTCTCTCTCTCTCTCTCTCTCTCTCTCTCTCTCTCTCTCACGCACGCACGCACGCACGCACGCACGCACGCACGCACGCACGCACGCACGCACGCACGCACGCACGCACGCACACACACACACACACACACACACACACACACACACACACACACACACACACACACCACACACCACACACCACACACCACACACACACACTAAAGAAAAAAGGAACTCCATTGGTCCCAGGCCTCCCACAGTGAAAACATTGAAATTCACTTTTATTAATCTGCTTGCATCACATGGAAGTGTTTTACCATTTTCTTTTAAGGACAACCAGGGCTACAAGTAGAAGACAAAACTATTTGACACAAAACAGTTGCATTCATGAGCTTTATTGACAAATGTCAATAAACAAATAAGGTCCACATAGCAAAAACATGATAAAAAATGTATTTAAAAGAATGTTGTAACTATATAAATTGTTTGCCCAGTGTGTAATTAATATATCATATAGTTAGTGACAACTGTGTGAAGTTTATAGTTTGTGACAGCAACTATGTGAGCTTATTAGAGTATTATAGACACAATGATTTCCTATGATCTTCTATGTAGAAGAATCTCTTCCCTTCTAACGACTCGTGTGGCTTGTGAGCGTCATAGTCATAGAAGCAAAACGTGTTCCTGAGAGTCTCAAGTTTTTCATAGTGAGGTTATAATAGTTTGAAGCTCAATTAGTTCAGACTTTACAGACATTTATGTGAGAAGAACTGTTTTTGTTTCCGCCCTTGCTCACAAACACCGCTCTAGCGAATGGTTTGTATCAGCAGATGCAGAAGACAAATCCAATGCAACAACCGAGCAATCTGTAGCTCAAACACACAATGTTTAAAAGGGGTTAGAATTCCAAAACACACCGACATTACCGTGGGACTCAAAACCACAAAGCTGTACTTCGTCCACACTCTAAACACACACCCTCCTGTTGAAACAGCCATACTCCCCAGTCTAACATGTGAATATGAACATTGCGTGATGACCTAACACTAACATCACTGTCCGACTAAACATGAACCGAACAGAGTTCCCCAGTTACAGTTCCTGGCCTATGTCAGTGTCAGACCTTGATGAGAGGAGAGGGGCGTTTAACTTCTGTACACATCAGTACAAAGAGTTCTCGGTGGGACAACAGAAAATAATTCATGCACATTGATGAGTCATCTAAGCGATTCAGAGCCTAGCAGACTGCCAGGATGATCAGAGGGGAGGACACAGCCAAATCCAGACGACCCTGGATGATATCACTCTTTCCCCACTGTGCCCTGGCCTGCATGGATGGCCTGCATGGCCCTGGGTCCACAATAGAACAGCAAGGCTATCAAAATGTTTGTGTCCATAGTAAATATTTGTGTGGCGGTGGAAGACCCACCCAAGGGCAATTTCCTGAGAGAGAGAGGGCTGGGGAATTAGTGTGTTAATTACAACACACACGCACACATTCCCATATGTTAATGAGCTGTGGCCGCTACCAATCTATACCAATTCATTCCTATTGGGCCTCCATGCTAATCTTATGCTAACATTGTCTATTCAAAATACACAAAAAAAAAATCCCACCCCAAAGCAACAAGCCATTTTCCATGGGAAGTGGCCTCAGCTGAGGGTGATTGAGGTTGGAGGAACTGGAAGCCAGAACAGCTGATTAGCCCAGGGCCATGAAGTCAAAGGACACATCTAGTCATCTAGAAGCCCTTTGAAGGTATTGAACCAGACCACTGGGCTGGCGATCATGATGATAATGGCTGAGGTAAATAGGCCACTTTCCCATTGAAATCATCTGTCCCTCCCTGTGTCAGGCTGCTGCTACTGCCCAGAACATTGGCTACTAAACCATGCTAAAAACCCCTGGCCTTTAATGAACAAATTCCATAATATCCTTGGCTTCTATCCTAAACAGCTCCCTCTCTATCTCTGTGGGAGTCAGCAGGATAGGACTTTATTGGTTTAAAGGAGTAGTCTGCTGATTATAGGATGAGTAATTATGGGATGCTTTGTGAATAGGATGGCCATCCTGTGACAGAGGACTAAGTGACAAAAAAAGAGGGAACATCTTTGCATTCTCGCCCATCGTTTCACAATTCATAATGCCTCCAGTGACCTACTTCGCCAGGAGTCTTTCAATCATTCTAATGTTTCTGCCCACAGTGAGCTCTGGGAAGGGCAGGGTGGGGCATGATTTGGGTACAATGGGCTATATCATTTCTCTTTCCACCATTCTACTTTTTCTGTTTCTTGATACAACTAAGAATATCCTCTCATTCAGAGTCACACAATTAAACACATATCTTTAATCAATTAAGTGCACTTAACCCACTAAAGGAAACAACAATTATGCATTACCTTTTGGAAGAAATGTGCGTGCAGGCAGGCAGGCAGCAGCAGCACCAATCTAGTTGTCAGGCCAGAAGCCAACATATGCCAATAGACATCCCAGGACACCTCAACATGATTAGGACTACACATACCCCTAGAGCTCTAAGCTAGATCCAGTACTCCTTGTGCTCAGACCCGGCGCCAGAACTAATCAGTTGGATGGGCCTTTGAATTCCATAGGGGGCACGTTTTTTCACAGGACCTCCTTTGTGTGCACGCAATATTTTAAATGGCTGTAATAGTAAAGACCATAGGCAGCTTGTGAGTTTCAAGTTTGGGGAAGCTTACTATTTAACCTACCATTTCTACCGATCTGCTTGGCAGTTATGATTATTTCTATATGCGCATTTTCTTGGAACAGTTTCATTTCGATAATAACTTTTTAGTTCCCAAAATCATTGTCTCGTGGTTAATCATAAAAATCTGAAGTAAAAAGATAAAAATCTCAAAGTTAAAATGAAACTATGCCGAGAGCACTAGCCTCTGCCATATGGACAAACTGATACACTGTGATCCATTAGAGGCTAAAGAAACGAGGGCATAGAAGTCAGAGATGCAGCAGTAAGCCTACAACGTTCATCGTCAACTAAGTCAAATACATGGGCCTAAAGCTGATGAATAAAAACAGTAGAAAATATCCTGATGAAAATTCTGGTTCTTTCAATCACATTCATCTCTCTATTCCACCTGTCTGCCTCTCTTTTATCTGTCTTGACTTGAGCTACTGCTAGTGAAGTGCAACATTGTATCAAATCATCACTTGGTCCGGCCTGATGCTGTCTCTTGCGAACTTGTAACATTGTATCAACTAGCCTATTCTGGGCCCTGAAAATTTCCTGCGCCAGTGAGCTCAGGGCAGAAAGCTGTTTTTTATGGCATTTCCACTGGATATATGGGACCATGAGATCATGATATTTTGCTCTTTCACACGGCTTGGTGATTATCGAGGCTAGAAGTGTTGGAAAGATTCAAAGGCTGTGGAACTATCATTCGCAGTGGATGCTAAAAAACTGACTTCGTTAACTTGTATGAGGCAAACAAAAAATGTGTGGTGTAACGTGGTGAGTTAAGACAATCAGAATCAGTCATTGCCAAATGGGCACTTTCCTACATACGCATGCATTCTGGAGAGAGACACCATATCTTCACCACACCCCCTCCCCTTCTTCTTGATGCAACATTTTAAATTACACTCAAGACACATTATCTTCAAACATATTTTAGATGCTTTTCACTGACAGCCGCACCTCAATCAGCTAGACCTATTACCACATGCACTACCCAAATTGTGGGCTTCCCAAACACACTTGTGATTTGAAACAATCCACAGCAAAACATTTTTAAAGAAGCTAATGATCCTCTGTGGCTAAGTCATGCTCCTTGGTGAAGTATTTTGAATGATTTTATTTAGACAGGAGTAATTATATAATTTTGGCCAAATATCAATATACTTTTGGACAATCCAGCATCCCGACAGTGCACTGTGCACGAGCAAACTTTCCTTTCCAATTCGCAAGAGACTGGAACCAAAGATCTGTATATAATGATGAGAGGCTCATGTCTCCGCCCTAACAATAAGAGTATTTGTCCCAAAGGGACGAAGGCAGGCGACAAGCTTAGGTCTGCATATTATTCCCATAGCTGTTTCGCTCAATCGGATGCTTTAACTGAGATTGATGCATCTTTCTGTTGGAGAGCGTCTCAGTCAAATAAATGATAAATATTTAAATATTTTATTTGGACGGGCAAGGAGGTACGGTACGGCGTGCCAGGCCCCCTAAGGCCCGCCCTGAACGCCGGCCCTGCTTGTGCTACAGCTTGAGCTAAACCACAAACACTTCAGTGCTATTATACTACAGTACTTCTGCTAGCTAGCTAGTAGCTACACATCCCTCCATACTGTCCTGATCAGGGTTAGGGCTCATTTCCGTTTTAATTCAGGAAGTGAATAGAAAATTACAGTTCAAGAATGTGAAAAATCCTCACTGAAATCAAATAGCACTTTTAAATTGTAGAATTGGGAATCTCAAATGAATCATCTGAATGTAAATTAAATTGATCTCAACTCCAGGGCTGTAGGCCATAACACCCTGCCCCCTCCACACTGACTGAAGGGTTTAACTGGCTAACAACGCACGCACGCACGCACACACGCACGCACGCACGCACGCACACACAGTACGTTCCAGTTACTAGTAACAAGTAAGCATTCATTGAAGCACTGCAGTGTGTGCAGGACAGTACAGGCCTTCAACTTGAGTTACTCAATGAGAGGGGGCAGCACTGAGCTAGCCTGCAACGCCACTTCCTGGAGTAGCTTAACCGACTTCATTTGGCTTTAATGCGCTATTAAGTCTTCACATAAGAATGAATTGTGTCACCTGATCAATTGGTTTTCCATTTATATATACAGTCATTGGCACCAACCCTCCATCATTGCTTTTACTTTTTAGTAATGGAAGCAGACTAGGCTATGTAGTGATACATACAGTAGAAAGACCGACAGCAGGAATAATTCAGTAGCAGTCTGTAGTGAATGCTACCCTAAGCAGGCTAGGCTAGCTAACACAAGTCTTCTCTGATTGCGAGGTGAACACAGACACACATAATTCTCCCCTACCATGTCATCCTTAGCTGTGAAGGCTGATACAGGTAAAGTGTAGTAATCAATGTGCTCTACTGGCAGGAGCGCTCTGCAGAATATTAATCAGGCCCTATACTGCCCTACCCTCCCTCATTCTCATCCCCCTTCTCCTTCTTCTCTCTCTCCTTCCCTCCCTCTGTTCGTTCTCTCTTTCTCCTTCCTCGCTCACCTTTCTCATGACTTGACATCCCCCTGTGCCCCAGACCTGACCAAACGCTAAAGGAGAGCGTGCTGTCTTCTGCACAGATAACTGCTGCCACTAATCAGGCCTACGTGCACCGGGCCGTGGGATTAAAGAGCTCGCACAGCTTGACTCAGGCACTGAATAGCACAGCCACACATACACACACAAACAAAAATACAAACACACACTCACACACTCATCCACTCGCACAATGAGGTCAAAATAAAACCTGTAACAACCCAGAAGTGTCTCGCCCTACTAAAACGAGGTCAACATAAAAATCTGCAGCAGGAGAACAGTTATAAAATAACTCACAGCACAACACGATTAGAGCTAAATTTACACCTACAGTCAAAATGGAACCTTTGGCAAACCATGCCTCTTATCTCTCTCTCTCCATCTCTCTCTCTCACTCTCTCTCTCTCGTTCTCTCTCCCTCTCTCTCTCTCTCTCTTTCCCTCTCTCTCTCTCTCTCTCTGAACATACTTCATGAACACTGCTTCATGGTGTTGTGTACATTTAAAATGAAGGGCACAAACTTGACAACCATGAATTGACAGAGATGGTTTATGAGGGGGGTCTCATTCTCTGGCTCTTTATCTGTCTCCACAGTATCAAACAGTTCCTCTAGTGTGTCTGTCTGTCTCTCTACGTGGAGGTAGGAGCAGTGCGTCCTCGGTCCCAGTGTGTGTGCACACAGAGACAGGCCAGCCGTGGAGCACAGATAGGAGAGAGAGGAGAACGCCACCCTATGCATCAGCAGGGATATTTCATTATGTACATAACGAGTGCCATTAATCGCTCTTAACAAGAGGACGCAACCTCACCTTGGTAGTCTAACACGCATAGCAGGGGGGTGGGGTGGAGGGGAAGGGGGTGGAAGGGAGTAGGGGTAGAAATGTAAATTCTTCACACTCAGGGATCTGCCATCGTCTGTGCTACTGCTGCTGCCCGACTGACCAATACCCCAGCCAGAGTGTGAATAAATAAATAAAAGAAGGGGAAAATGCCGCAGTGTTCGTGCCACAAGGCTTGTGCCCTTGACATACTGACATGGGGCCCCTGTCATGTGACACTCTGTCATCAGCCGCGCAGCCACCTGGCAGTCCCCACCTTCCCCTGTCCTCATCCTCCGGTGACCCGATGCAGTTCGCTCCACCCCCCACCCCACCCCCCTTCTCCTTTCCTAAACCTCCTCCCTCCCACGCAACAGCGCGGCAAGGTAGGGGGGGTCACCGTGTCCTCATCTGTAATCCGCTGCCATTCGTCAGCAGCCCCGGCCCAGGCTGGAGGAGAGAAGAGAGGCAGCCGCTCCAACAAGGGGAGAATGCCCAATTAGGCAGCTGTCACCCTCAAACATACGCACACAGACACACACACACACAGCCTAGCACAGCAGAGCGGGAGAGAGCAGGGGAGAGAGAGGGATCGAGGGAGGGAGGCAATGGAGGACAGACAGTGCCTTCAGAAAGTATTCACACCCCTTGACTTTTTCCAAATTATGTCGTGTTACAGCCTGAATTTCAAATGGATTCAATATAAATGTTTCTGTCACTGGCCTATACACAATGCCCCATAATGTCAAAGTCGAATTATGTTTTTGAAATTTGTACAAATTAATTAAAAATGAAAAGCTGAAATTTCTATAGTCAATAAGTACTCAACCCCTTTGTTAAGGCAAGCCTAAATAAATTCAGTAGTAAAAATGTGCTTAACAAGTCACATAATAAGTTGCATGGACTAAATCTGTGTGCAATAATAGTTTTTAAAATGTTTTTTTTGTTTTTTTAATGACTACCTTATTTCTGTACCCCACACATACAATTATATGTGTTTCCTTAATCAGTATTTATTTATCTGTATATGTTACGTTACGTATGTATATATGTATGTGTATATATACAGTGTGTATGTATGTATGTATGTGTATATGTATGTATGTACACTACCATTCAAAAGTTGGGGGTCACTTAGAAATGTCTTTGTTCTTGAAAGAAAAGCACATTTTTTGTCCATTAAAATAACTTCAAATTGATCAGAAATACAGTGAAAACATTGTCAATGTTGTAAATGACTATTGTAGCTGGAAACGGTTGATTTTTTATGGAATATCTACAAAGGCGTACAGAGGCCCATTATCAGCAACCATCACTCCTGTGTTCCAATGGCACGTTGTGTTAGCTAATCCAAGTTTATCATTTTAAAAGGCATGCTTGCCTAGAAGGCAAGCATCCTGGAGTCCCCTCATCACTGTTGACGTTGAGACTGGTGTTTTACATGGGTACTATTTAATGAAGCTACCAGTTGAGGACTTGTGAGACGTCTGTTTCTCAAACTAGACATTCTAATGTACTTGTCCTCTTGCTCAGTTGTGCACTGGGGCCTCCCACTCCTCTTTCTATTCTGGTTAGAGACAGTTTGCGCTGTTCTGTGAAGGGAGTAGTACACAGCGTTGTACGAGATCTTCAGTTTCTTGGCAATTTCTCGCATGGAATAGTCTTCATTTCTCAGAACAAGAATAGACTGACGAGTTTCAGAAGAAAGTTATTTGTTTCTGGCCATTTTAAGTCTGTAATCGAACCCACAAATGCTAATGCTCCAGATACTCAACTAGTCTAAAGAAGGCCAGTTGTATTGCTTCTTTAATCAGGACAAGAGTTTTTAGCTGTGCTAACATAATTACAAAAGGGGTTTCTAATGATCAATTAGCCTTTTAAAATGACAACTTGGATTAGCTAACACAACGTGCCATTGGAAAACAGGAGTGATGGTTGCTGATAATGGGCCTCCGTACGCCTATGTAGATATCCCATTAAAAATAAGCCTTTTCCAGGTACAATAGTCATTTACAACATTAACAATATCTACACTGTATTTCTGATTAATTTTATGTTATTTTAATGGACAAAAAATGTGCTTTTCTTTCAAAAACAAGGACATTTCTAAGAGACCCCAAACTTGTGAATGGTAGTGTATATATGTATGCATATGTATGTATATGTATGTATATTATTTTACTGCTCTAGGGATATAATTATTGTTTGGATAACCTTATTTACTATTATGTATTGATCTTTATCTTACATTTTTTCACTCTTTATGGGATGCACAATGCAGAGAACACCGGAAGAAGAATTATCATTAAATTACCACAGTGAATTATTATGTTTGTTTAAAAACGTGGTTTAGAAAAATAAGATGTATTATGCAGGTTTATTGTTTAAGTTAGAACAATTACGATGAAAAGGGGGTGGATTACAGCCTCTTTTTTTACTTTTTCTTGTCACTCCTGTCGGCCACCCCCGTGGAGGTTTGTGCTCTTTGATTGGCTCAAAGTCAAGTTGTCGGCCACTGACGTGCAGGACAATTTTACAAGTAGAAATGGCAGGTTCATCGGTATCAGGGCGGTACGCAGCAGGTACGTCTTTTGTTCTAGCAATTGAAAGAACGGCTTCCTACTGTGCTAAGTACCTATCGGCCGTCAGTTTTCTCGGTGTGTCTGACCTCTAATGTGAGAAGGAGGAGGAATGGTTCAGGAAGGGTTTTGAAGTCACTATTTGCGTTACATTACGTTTAATATCAAACCACCACCTATGCCATTCTCTCTTACTAACACTGGACATTATCAGAGCTCACTGACAGCCTTTCCACTGGGGCTGAGTTTGACATTTCAAAGAGCCCCCCCCTCTCTTTCTCTCTCTCCCCGGGAGATTTGTCAATGACAATGTCTCCTCTCTATCAATAGCCTGCAGATGTGATGAAATGATAAAGGAGAGGTAGAAGGAGACTTGTCTAGAAAGAAAGAAAGAACAGCAAGTTTCCCAAGGCTTTCTCCCTTGGTTGAGGATAATCGTAAGTTGTTCTTCAAATACAAAAAAACTCAATTTAATGGTAGCTGTCCCACAATTTATCCACACTAAACCATCTGTCTAATCAGCCATGCTGGTGGAGAAGTTCTGAGGGAGCCCCACCAGACAGACAGAGAGACAGACAGACAGCGAGATAGAGGACTTTCCATTGTGTCTCGAAGTACACCAGATATCAAATGGCTGACAAACAGCCCCTAATTGGATAACTCATCATCTCCCAATACATCTGTTTTGAGTAATGGGAGAAGTAATCAGCAGAAATTATACAGTGAGTACTGCCTGCCAAACAGGAAGCAGCAAGATTTATGCCCTGGCCAATCACCATTGCTCCTTATTGATTGTTTTCTCTAAATTGTTTTCCGTTTAATCAACAACAAAAAAGATCTAAATTCGAACAAGTGAGACTGACTGAGATGGGGGGGAGGTTGTTTGTGGTTCGGTTTCAGCATGCTTAGCTAGTTTGAAAAGTAGCAGCGTTTGTTAAGTTAACTAGTTAAACATCTATAAAACATCTATTGGGGACTATATACACCAAGTGTTACCAAAGATTTGTTTCCGTCTTCTTGTCTAAGTAGCCTTGTCCGAGCCAGAATGGCCCATAGGGCAGGAGCCTATCTACTCTTTCTGTAGAGTGAGGCAGCTTGATGTAAGCAGGGCCTTACAATCAATCCATCTCCTTAATGCTGAGTAGAGTAGAGGCATCGGATCCCATTTTTCGAGTCTTTGGTATGACTCAACTAGCAATTAGGTCCGTGCACAGACCTTTCAGGGGGCAGGTGCCAAAAAACTAAAACAATCTATTTCATAATTCATATCTTGAAACTCGTGACTGTAGAGAAAAGCCCAGCATCCTGGAGTCGCCTCTTCACTGTTGATGTTGAGATTGGTGTTTTGCGAGTACTATTTAATGAAGCTGCCAGTTGAGGACTTGTGAGGCGTCTGTTTCTCAAACTAGACACTCTAATGCACTTGTCCTCTTGCTCAGTTGTGCACCGGGGCCTCCCACTCCTCTTTCTATTCTGGTTAGAGACAGTTTGCGCTGTTCTGTGAAGGGAGTAGTACACCGCGTTGTAAGAGATCTTCAGTTTCTTGGCAATTTCTCGCATGGAATAGAAAATCTGCCGTTTCCAGCTACAATAGTAATTTACAACATTAACAATGTCTACACTGTATTTCTGATCAATTTGATGTTATTTGAAAGGACAAAAATTTGCTTTTCTTTCAAAAACAAGGACATTTCTAAGTGGCCCCAAACTTTTGAATGGTAGTGTACGTACGGTCACTGTGGGGACAACGTCGTAGATGCACTTATTGATGAAGCCGGTGACTTATGTGGTATACTCCTCAATGCCATCGGATGAATCCCGGAACATATTCCAGTCTGATCTAGTAAAACAGTCCTGTAGCTTAGCATCCGTGTCATCAGACCACTTCCGTATTGAGCGAGTCACTGGTAGTTCAATGCTTGAGTTTTTGCTTGTAAGCAGGAATCAGGAGGATGGAATTACGGTCAGATTAGCCAAATGGAAGGCAAGGGAGAGCCTGTACGCGTCTCTATGTGTGGAGTATAGGTGGTCTAGAGTTTTTTCCCCCTCTGGTTGCACATATGACGCTCTGGTAGAAATGATGTAAAACGGATTTAAGTTTTCCTGCATTAAAGTCCACAGCCACTAGGAGCGCCGTTTCTGGGTGAGCATTCTCTTGTTTGTTTATGGCCTTATACAGCTTGTTGAGTGTGGTCTTAGTGCCTGCATCGGTTTGTGGAGGTAAATAGACAAATACAACAAATACAGATGAAAACTCTCTTGGTAAATAGTGTGGTCTACAGCTTATCAAGAGGTACTCTACCTCAGGCGAATACAAAACCTTGAGACTTTAACCTTTAATATTAGAAATCTCGCACCAGCTTTAGTTGACAAATAGACATAGACCACCACCCCAGTCTTAACGGAGGTTACAGTTCTGTTTTGCCGATGCTCGTAAAACACAGCCAACTATGTCCTCGTTCAGCCACGACTCGGTGAAACATAAGATATTACAGTTTTTAATGTCCCATTGGTTGGATAGTCTCGAACAGAGCTCATCCAGTTTATTCTCCAGTGAATGCACGTTCGCCAGTAGGACAGATGGTAAAGGCGGATTATCCATTCGCCTCTGATTCGTTAAATACATTTTTAAAATTCAGTCCGAGGTGAGTAATCGCTGTTCTGATGTACAGAAGCTCTTTTCGGTCATAGGGGATGGTGGCAGAAAAATGATGCACAATTTTTTTTACAAACAACACACAAAAAACACACAGAATAGCATAATTGTTTAGGAGCCCGTAAAACAGCAGCCATCCCCTCAAGCACCATTCTGTAGTTAGTCTGTGTAGGCAAGGTTCATTTACTCCGTTTTGGTATAATGCTTCTTAATAATGGAGCTGCTAAAAAGAGAAACAGCCTAGTCTTCAGTAAAACATCAGAAGGTTTCTTGAAGCAAGAATAGGCACCCTGTTGACTTTCTTTTGTTAGCAGCTAGTCTGTCCAGAGCAGAATGAATGGGTTATCCCTTCAGTATTCTAACTCCTACCAGCCAAAACAAGTCAACAGATGAGGATTTGGAGGCCACAACCATTGGATCTTTAAATAACTTTAAAGGCACAGCGCAGTCTAAAACTAGATTTTCCTGTGTTATATATATATTTCCACACTATAAGGTTGGAATAATACTGTGAAATTGTGAAAATTATGATAATGCACTTTTAGTGTAAGAGCTTAGTTTTGGCCTACCAGGTGGTAATTTATACTGAACAAAAATATAAACGCAACATGTAACAATTTCAAAAATGTTGCTGAGTTACAGTTCATATAATCAGTTAATTGAAATAAATAAATTAGGCCCTAATCTATGGATTTCACATGACTGGGCAGGGGCACAGCCATGGATGGGACTGGGAGGGCATAGACCAAACCACTTGGAGGCCAGGCCAACCAACTGCAGTGCCAGCTCCAGCCAATCAGAATGAGTTCCCCCCCCACAAAAGGGATTTATTACAGACAGAAATACTCCTCAGCTCCTTATCTTGACAAAGGATAAAATGCTAATGAACAGGGATGTAAACAAATTTGTGCACAAAATTCTAGATAAATATATTTTTTGTGTGTATGGAATCTTTTATTTCAGCTCATGAAACATGGGACCAACACTTTACATGTTGCGTTTATGTTTTGTTCAGTGTAGTTAATAGACCAATAAGAAAGAGAGTTCCAAACCTCTCTGCCGATAACAACTAGTTTTCAGTTTTCCCCTCCCCATTCAGACCACTCCCAGGCAGACCATTCCCAGATACTCTTTGCTAAGAAGCTATTTTTGTTTCTTTATGACCATTTTCATTTAAAACAATCACAGTAAGGTGCTTACAGTAATTGTTACCTTAGAGAATGATAGAGGCCTCTAGTGGTCAAAAGGCAGTTTTAGCATGGCAGTGCCAATGAGGGCTTCCACCATTTTAATGTAGTCAACTGGGTGGGACTTCCAACTTCATTGGCTGATCTCTCCTGGTGACCCTATTAGATTCATGTCCAACTGGGTCATCAGGAGCGATCAGGCAATCGTGAAGATGAAAATGGACTACTTCAAAATGGAGATAGCTTCAATGCTGTCACAGACACCATAATGGCAAGGATACAATGATGAGTCCTCTTTTAGTGTTGCACAGTATACCAAAACATCGGTGCTTTGTTGATACTAGTACATAAAAAACGGTTTGGTACTGGAATTTGTGTTACTTTCAGTTCACCTGTCAAATGTGTCTCATGTCATATACGAATTGAGAGGATCGAGTCTGTCTAGTAATTTATCGGAATCTTTTCAAGTGGGCAGTAGCTAGCCAGGCTACGCTTGCACATGCAGCTGACACAGCGTGAGCCACCTTTGAGAAGCATGCAAGAGAGAGAAATGCAGACATAATGGCTTCTTCAAATGAAAACATACCTCCACACCCGCAGCTGCAGAAGCGAACTTTGGGACTACTTTGATTACAGAAGAGATGACGAGGGACAGCCCACCGAAACAACTAAGCAAAAGGTTACAAAGCAGCGCAGTGCAAGGGAAATTATTTGATATTGAGATAAAAATGGCTGCATCGAACCTTTAAGACATTTTCTGTACTATCCCTCCATCACCTGATTTATCACACTCAAATAGCTCTGTCTGTGTGTGTATTGCTGGCAACAACAACAGTTGGATAAGTAGTTATCCAAGCATCTCTGGGCTCTGAGGCGAGAGAGAATAAGACACTCATTACAGCCCTTAAAACGCCCTGTGCCCCTGTGATCAACAAGGTTCAAACCTGAGTCTCCTGCAGTGTATGCCAGAAGAGCGTAATAGGCCGCCATGCCAAAGCCTTGGCAGTGACCCATGGTGCCAATGCAACTGTTCAGGTCTCAGGCAAGGTTACTCATGATCACCAAACCAGCTCAGTCACACTCCCACTCCCACAAAACCCACTTTAGAACCAAATGTTGGGAAATTGAATGGTGGAGTGAGTTAAAGGTTGTTTCTCCTTGCTACTCAGTAGAAAGGGAAGGGAGTTGGTGGTTGGGTGATGTTTTTATATGCCCCCCCCCCCCCCCTCATTCTCCCTTGCTGTCACCCCTCCCCCTTCCTGTCTAATATCACAGGGCTGGCTCATATGACCTTGAGTGGCATCGTTGGCACGGCAAGAGAGAGAGCTGCAGCTGCCGCTGCCTCGCCTGCGGGCGTCCTTGAACTGGATCTGCAAGACAAAACAAACTTAAAAGACATCTCAGATCTCCTCTGTACCCCTCTCTCTTGTTCCCTCCATCTCTCCCTAGCTATTTTTTATTCAATCTGCGCTGCTCTTATCTGTCCCCACGGTGGGAAGAGATTTATCAAGACCTCCCGATCGGACCAAGATAGAGACAGAATATCAAAATGTCTGAACGGCCTGGTTGTGTGGATATATTTTTAAACCTCCCTCCAACTCCTCCTCCTCATTCTACTGGCTGGAGCACCAATGCCATTTCAGGAGAGGAGTGTTTTTGGAATACACCTGTGTGTGTGTGTATATATATATATATATATATATATATATATATATACAGTGGGGAGAACAAGTATTTGATACACTGCCGATTTTGAAGGTTTTCCTACTTACAAAGCATGTAGAGGTCTGTAATTTTTATCATAGGTACACTTCAACTGTGAGAGACGGAATCTAAAAATCACCAAAAAATTAAAAAAAATCCAGAAAATCACATTGTATGATTTTTAAGTAATTAATTTGCATTTTATTGCGTGACATTAGTATTTGATCACCTACCAACCAGTAAGAATTCCGGCTCTCACAGACCTGTTAGTTTTTCTTTTAGAAGCCCTCCTGTTCTCCACTCATTACCTGTATTAACTGCACCTGTTTGAACTTGTTACCTGTATAAAAGACACCTGTACACACACTCAATCAAACAGACTCCAATCTCTCCACAATGGCCAAGACCAGAGAGCTGTGTAAGGACATCAGGGATAAAATTGTAGACCTGCACAAGGCTGGGATGGGCTACAGGACAATAGGCAAGCAGCTTGGTGAGAAGGCAACAACTGTTGGCGCAATTATTAGAAAATGGAAGATGTTCAAGATGACGGTCAATCACCCTCGGTCTGGGGCTCCATGCAAGATCTCACCTCGTGGGGCATCAATGATCATAAGGAAGGTGAGGGATCAGCCCAGAACTACACGGCAGGACCTGGTCAATGACATGAAGAGAGCTGGGACCACAGTCTCAAAGAAAACCATTAGTAACACACTACGCTGTCATGGATTGAAATCCTGCAGCGCACGCAAGGTCCCCCTGCTCAAGCCAGCGCATGTCCAGGCCCGTCTGAAGTTTGCCAATGACCATCTGGATGATCCAGAGGAGGAATGGGAGAAGGTCATGTGGTCTGATGAGACAAAAATAGAGCTTTTTGGTCTAAACTCCACTCGCCGTGTTTGGAGGAAGAAGAAGGTTGAGTACAACCCCAAGAACACCCTCCCAACCGTGAAGCATGGAGGTGGAAACATAATTCTTTGGGGATGCTTTTCTGCAAAGGGGACAGGACGACTGCACCGTATTGAGGGGAGGATGGATGGGGCCATGTATCGCGAGATCTTGGCCAAAAACCTCCTTCCCTCAGTAAGAGCATTGAAGATGGGTCGTGGCTGGATCTTCCAGCATGACAACGACCCGAAACACACAGCCAGGGCAACTAAGGAGTGGCTCCGTAAGAAGCATCTCAAGGTCCTGGAGTGGCCTAGCCAGTCTCCAGACCTGAACCCAATAGAAAATCTTTGGAGGGAGCTGAACGTCCGTATTGCCCAGCGACAGCCCCGAAACCTGAAGGATCTGGAGAAGGTATGTATGGAGGAGTGGGCCAAAATCCCTGCTGCAGTGTGTGCAAACCTGGTCAATAACTACAGGAAACGTATGATCTTTGTAATTGCAAACAAAGGTTTCTGTACCAAATATTAAGTTCTGCTTTTCTGATGTATCAAATACTTATGTCACGCAATAAAATGCAAATTAATTACTTAAAAATCATACAATGTGATTTTCTGGATTTTTGTTTTACATTCCGTTTCTCACAGTTGAAGTGTACCTATGATAAAAATTACAGACCTCTACATGCTTTGTAAATAGGAAAACCTTCAAAATCGGCAGTGTATCAAATACTTGTTCTCCCCACTGTATGTGTGTGTGTGTGTGTGTGTGTGTGTGTGTGTGTGTGTGTGTGTGTGTGTGTGTGTGTGTGTGTGTGTGTGTGTGTGTGTGTGTGTGTGTGTGTGTGTGTGTGTGTGTGTGTGTGTGTGTGTGTGCAGTAAGATAACTAGCTGGCTGGTTGACCCAGGACAGAGCAGGGGTCCACTTGAGGTGTTATTTACCCAGCTAACAATTCTAGGGAGAGAGAACATTTTTGTAATGTTACCCATAACATTCCCCTAATGTTTGAGTGTCTAGTTTTGTGTTAGTTAGGGGAACATTCTATCCACTGAGGGTTACTAGAATATATCATCAACATCACACGAAACATACATGTTCTCAAAATATAAGGTTAAGGTTCTAGACTTTTCATGAGAACATTGCAAGAACATTCCTATGTCCAGTTTTCTGAGGGTTCTGCTTGCCTGAGCTAGAATACCTCATGATAAACTGTAGACCACACTATTAACCAAGAGTTGTCATCTGTATTTTTCGTAGCTGTCAAGTTACCAACACAAACCGAAGCTGGCACTAAGACCGCACTAAACGAGCTGTATAGGGCCATAAGCAAACAAAAAAATGCTCACCCAGAGGCGGCGCTCCTAGTGGCAGGTGAGTTTAATGCAGGAAAACTGAACTCTGTTTTACCTAATTGCTACCAGCATATCATCTGTGCAACTAGAGGTGAAATAACTCTATATCACCCTTACTCCACACACAGAGATGCATATAGCTTAGCATACTTAGCGGATGCTAAGCTACAGGAGTGTTTCGCTAGCACAGACTGGTAATATGTTCTGGGATTCATCCGATGGCATTGAGGAGTTTATCACATCAGTCACCGGCTTCATTAATAAATGCATCGGCGACATCATCCCCACAGTGACCGTACGTGCATATCCCAACCAGAAGCCCTGGATTACAGGAAACATCCGCACTGAGCTAAAGCTGCTGCTATCAAGGAGTGGGACACTAATCCGGATGTTTATAAGAAATCCCGCTACACCCTCCGACGAACCATCAAACAGACAAAGCGTCAATACAGGACTAAGATCACATCCTACTACACTGGCTCTGACGCTCATCGGATGTGGCAGGGCTTGCAAACTATCATGGATTACAAAGGGAAACCCAGCAGCTAACTGTCCAGTGAAGGGAGCCTACCAGATGAGCTAAATACCTTCTATGCTCGCCCTAAGGCTAACAACACTGACCCATGCATGAGAACACCAGCTGTTCCCGGACGACTGTGTGATCACGCTCTCCATAGCCAATGTGAGTCAGACCATTAAACAGGTTAACATTCACAAGGCTGCAGGTCCAAAGGGATTACTAGGACCCATACTCAGAGCATGCTCTGACCAGCTGGCAAGTGTCTTCACTGCCATTTTCAACCTCTCCCTGACCCAGTCTGTAATACCTACATGTTTCAAGCAGACCATCATTGTCCCTGTGCCCAAGAACGCCAAGGCAACCTGTCTAAATGACAGGTCTAAATCCCCCCGTAGCACTCACATCTGTAGCCACAAAATTTTCCGAAAGGCTGGTCATGGCTCACATCAACACCATCATCCCAGATACCCTGGCGCCACTCCAAGTCGCATACCGCCACAACAGATCCACAGATGATCCACACTGCCCTTTACCCCCTGGACAAAATGAACACCTACATGATAATGCTGTTCATTGACTACACCTCAGCATTCTACACCATAGTGCCCTCCAAGCTTATCACTAAGCTAAGGACCTTGGGATTAAACACCTCCCTTTGCATATGGATCCTGGACTTCCTGACGGGCCGCCCCCAGGTGGTGAAGGTAGCAACAACACATTTGCCACACTGACCCTCAACATGGGGGCCCCTCAGGGGTGTGTGCCTAGTCCCCTCCTGTACTCCTTGTTCACCCACAACTGCGTGGCAGCACACGACTCCAACACCATCATTAAGTTTACAGACGACACAACGGTGGTAGGCCTGACACTGCCGACGATGAGATGACCTAAAGGGAGGAGGTCAGAGACCTCGGCGTTGCAATCTACTGCAGAGATAGCCTGCAGAGTTCTGTCTTACTATCCAGGTCTGTGCCCAAACAATTTGAGCTTCGACTTTTCAAAATCCACCTTTCCTGTAACAAGTCTCTCACCATTGCCGCTTGCTATAGACCACCTTCTGCCCCTAGCTGTGCACTGGACACCATATGTGAATTGATTGCCCACCCATCTATCTTCAGAGCCCGTGCTGTTAGGTGACCCAAACTGGGACATGCTTAACACACCGGCCATCCTACAATCTAAGCTTGATGCCCTTAATCTCACACAAATTATCAATGAACCTACCAGGTGCAACCCCAAATCCGTAAACACGGGCACCCTCATAGATATCATCCTAACCAACCTGCCCTCCAAATACACCTCTGCTGTCTTCAACCAGGATCTCAGCGATCACTGCCTCATTGGCTGCGTCCGCAATGGGTCTGCGGTCAAACGACCACCACTCATCTCTGTCAAACGCTCCCTAAAACACTTTAGCGAGCAGGCCTTTCTAATCGACCTGGCCCAGGTATCCTGGAAGGATATTGACCTCATTCCATCAGTAGAGGATGCCTGGTTATTCTTTAAAAGTCCTTTCCTCACAATCTTAAATAAGCATGCCCCATTCAAAAAATGTAGAACCAGGAACAGATACAGCCCTTGGTTCACTCCAGACCTGACTGCCCTTGACCAGTACAAAAACATCCTGTGGTGTACTACATTTACATCGAATAGCCCCCGCGATATGCAACTTTTCAGAGAAGTTAGGAACCAATATACACAGGCAGTTAGGAAAGCTAAGGCTAGCTTTTTCAAACAGAAATTTGCATAGCACAAACTCAAAAAAGTCCATGGAGAATAAGAGCACCTCCTCCCAGCTGCCCACTGCACTGAGGCTAGAAAACACTGTCACCACCGATAAATCTGCGATAATTGAGAATTTCAATAAGCATTTTTCTACATCTGGCCATGCTTTCCACCTGGCTACCCCTACCCCGGTAAACAGCCCTGCACCCCCCACAGAAACTTGCACAAGCCTCCCCCATTTCTCCTTCACCTAAATCCAGATAGCTGATGTTCTGAAAGAGCTGCAAAATATGGACCCCTACAAATCAGCCGGGCTAGACAATCTGGACCCTCTCTTTCTAAAATTATCTGCCGAAATTGTAGCAAACCCTATTACTAGCCTATTCAATCTCTCTTTCGTATCGCCTGCGATCCCCAAAGATCGGAAAGCTGCCGCGGTCATCCCCCTCGTCAAAGGGGGAGACACTCTAGACCCAAACTGCTAGAGACCTATATCTATCCTACTATGCCTTTCTAAGGTCTTCGAAAGCCAAGTTAACAAACAGATCACCGACCATTTCAAATCCCACGTACTTTCTCCGCTATGCAATCTGGTTTCCGAGCTGGCCATGGGTGCACCTCAGCCACGCTCAAGGTCCTAAACGATATCATAACCGCCATCGATAAGAGACAATACTGTGCAGCTGTATTCATCGACCTGGCCAAGGCTTTTGACTCTGTCAATCACTACATTCTTATCGGCAGACTCAACAGCCTTGATTTCTCAAATGACTGCCTCGCCTGGTTCACCAACTACTTCTCAGACACAGTTCAGTGTGTCAAATCAGAGGGCCTGTTGTCCGGACCTCTGGCAGTCTCTATGGGGGTGCCACAGGGTTCAACCCTCGGGCCAACTCTTTTCTCTGTATACATCAAGGATGTCGCACTTGCTGCTGGTGATTCTCTGATCCACCTCTACGCAGACGACACCATTCTGTATACTTCTGGCCCTTATTTGGACACTGTGTTAACCAACCTCCAGACAAGCTTCAATGCCATACAACTCTCATTCTGTGGCCTCCAACTGCTCTTAAATGCAAGTAAAACTAAATGCATGCTCTTCAACCGATTGCTGCCCACACCTGCCCGCCCGTCCAGCATCACTACTCTGGACTAGAGGTCGACCGATTAATCGGAATGGCCGATTAATTAGGGCCAATTTTAAGTTTTCATAACAATCGGTAATCTGTATTTTTTTCTACACCTTTATTTAAATTTTCTTTTTTCTTTTTTTTACCCCCTTTTCTCCCCAATTTCGTGGTATCCAATTGTTAGTAATTACGATCTTGTCTCTTCGCTACAACTCCCGTACGGGCTCGGGAGAGATGAAGGTTGAAAGCCATGCGTCCTCCGAAACACAACCCAACCAAGCCGCACTGCTTCTTAACACAGCGCGCCTCCAACCCGGAAGCCAGCCGCACCAATGTGTCGGAGGAAACACCGTGCACCTGGCTCCCTTGGTTAGCGCGCACTGCGCCCGGCCCGCCACAGAAGTCGCTGGTGCGCGATGAGACAAGGATATCCCTACCGGCCAAACCCTCCCTAACCACGCGAGGCCAATTGAGCGTCGCCCCACGGACCTCCCGGTCGCGACAGAGCCTGGGCGCGAACCCAGAGTCTCTGGTGGTGCAGCTAGCGCTGCGATGCAGTGCCCTAGACCACTGCACCACCCGGGAGGCCTTCTACACCTTTATTTAACTAGGCAAGTCAGTTAAGAACAAATTCTTATTTTCAATGACGGACTAGGAACGGTGGGTTAACTTCTTGAGGGCAGGGGGCAGCATTTTCACTTTCGGAAAAATAGCATGCCAAAATTCAACTGCTTGCTACTCATCCCCAGAATATAAGATATGCATATTATTAGTAGATTTGGATAGAAAACACTCTGAAGTTTCTAAAACTGTTTGAATCATGTCTGTGAGAATAACAGAACTTATGTAGCAGGCAAAACCCTGAGGACAAACCATTCAGAATTTGTATTTTTTTGATGTCACTGTCTTTTCAATGAGATTTCTTAGAGACACCAGATTTCTAATGGACTTGCTTGCAGTTCCTACCGCTTCCACTGGATGTCACCAGTCCTTGGAAATCGGTTGAGGTTATTCCTTTGTGTAGTGAAGAAGTAGGGCTATCGTAAATTTTTTGAGAAGAGGCACGTTACGAAAAAAGTTGCGTCAGTTTGTTTTCTTTTTGTATTGAACACGTATTTACATATAACTTTTGATATATTTTGTAGTGACTTGGCGAAAGTTGGAAGCTGTGTTTTTCTGGATGAACCGGTCCAAATAAATTGACATTTTGGATATATATCGACGGAATTTATCGAACAAAAGGACCATTTGTGATGTTTCTGGGACATATTGGAGTGCCAACAAAAGAATTTCGTCAAAGGTAAGGCATGATTTATATTTTATTTCTGTGTTTTGTGTCGTGCTTGCAGTGTTGAATTATGCTACTCTCTTTGTTTACTGTTGTGCTATCATCAGATAATAGCATCTTATGCTTTCGCCGAAAAGCCTTTTTGAAATCTGACATGTTGGCTGGATTCACAACGAGTGTAGCTTTAATTTGGTATCTTACATGTGTGATTTAATGAAAGTTTGATTTTTATATCATGTTATTTGAATATGGCGCGCTGTATTTTCCCTGGCTATTGGCCGGTGGGACGTTTGCGCCCCAGAGAGGTTAACTGCCTAGTTCAGGGGCAGAACGACAGATTTTTACCTTGTCAGCTCGGGGATTTGTTTTTGTAACCGTCCAGTTACTAGTCCAACGCTCTAACCACCTGCCTTACATTGCACTCCACGAGGAGCCTGCGTGGCAGGCTGACTAGCTGTTACGCGAGGGCAGCAAGAAGCCAAGGTAAGTTGCTAGCTAGCATTAAACTTATCTTTGTCACGCCCTGACCATAGAGAGCCATTGTTTCTCTATGGTATAGTAGGTTAGGGCGTGGCTGGGGTGTTCTTGTCTATTATTTCTATGTGGTGTTCTAGTTTATTATTTCTATGTGGCGTTCTAGTTTTCATATTTCTATGTTGGTGTGCTTGATATGGTTCCCAATTAGAGGCAGCTGGTAATAGTTGTCTCTAATTGGGGATTATATTTAGGTAGCCTTTTTTCCACCTGTGTTTTGTGGGATATTGAATTGTGTATTTTGAGTAAGTGTATGTAGCACCTCTGTAGTCGCGGTTCGTTGTTCATTTATTGCTTATTGTTTTTGTTAAGTTTCACTATTAATAAATTATGTGGAACTGTAATCACGCTGTGCCTTGGTCCGTTTCTACAAACGATCGTGACAATCTTATAAAAAACTATCTTAACATAAACACTAGTTAACTACACATGGTTGATGATATTACTAGTTTATCTAGCGTGTCCTGCGTTGCATATAATCGATGCGGTGCCTGTTCATTTCTCATCGAATCACAGCCTACTTCGCCAAACGAGTGATGATTTAACAAGCACATTCACGAAAAAAGCACTGTCGTTGCACCAATGTGTACCTAACCATAAACATCAATGCCTTTCTTTAAAATCAATACACAAGTATATATTTTTAAACCTGCATATTTGGTTAATATTGCCTAACATGAATTTCTTATAACTAGGGAAAATTGTGTCACTTCTCGTGCGTTCCGTGCAAGCAGTCAGGGTATATGCAGCAGTTTGGGCCGCCAGGCTCGTTGCGAACTGTGTGAAGTTCATTTATTCCAAACAAAGACTGTAATTCATTTGCCAGAATTGTACATAATTATGACACAACACTGAAGGTTGTACAATGTAACAGCAATATTTAGACTTAGGGATGCCATCCGCTAGATAAAATACAGAACGGTTCCGTATTTCACTGAAAGAATAAACGTTTTGTTTTCAAAAGGATAGTTTCCGGATTCAACCATATTAATGACCAAAGGCTCATATTTCTGTGTGTTATTATGTTATAATTAAGTCTATGATTTGATATTTGATAGAGCAGTCTGACTGAGCGGTGGTAGGCAGGAGCAGGCTCACAAGCATTCATTCAAACAGCACTTTTGTGCGTTAGCCAGCAGCTCTTCACTGTGCTTAAAGCATTGAGCTGTTTATGACTTCAAGCCTATCAACTCCCGAGATTAGGCTGGTGTAACCGATGTGAAATGGATAGCTAGTTAGTGGGGTGCGCGCTAATAGCGTTTCAAACGTCACTCGCTCTGAGACTTGGAGTAGTTGTTCCCCTTGCTCTGCAAGGGCCGCGGCTTTTGTGGAGCGATGGGTAACGATGCTTCGAGGCTGGCTGTTGTCGATGTGTTCCTGGTTGGAGCCCAGGTAGGGGCGAGGAGATTGACGGAAGCTATACTGTTACACTGGCAATACCAAAATGCCTATAAGAACATCCAATGGTCAAAGGTATATGAAATACAAATGGTATAGAGAGAAATAGTCCTATAATTCCTATAATAACCTCAACCTAAAACTTCGTACCTGGGAATATTGAAGACTCATGTTAAAAGGAACCACCAGCTTTCATATGTTCTCATGTTCTGAGCAAGGAACTTAAACGTTAGCTTTTTTACAAGGCACATATTGTACTTTTACTTTCTCCTCCAACACTTTGTTTTTGCATTATTTAAACCAAATTGAACACGTTTCATAATTTATTTGAGGGTAAATTGATTTGATTGATGAATTATATTAAGTTAAAATAAAAGTGTTCATTCAGTATTGTTGTAATTGTCATTATTACAAATAAATAAAAAATTAGGCCGATTATTCGGTATCGGCTTTTTTTGGGTCCTCCAATAATCGGTATCGGTATCGGCGTTGAAAAATCATAATCGGTTGACCTCTACTCTGGATGGTTCTGACTTAGAATATGTGGACAACTACAAATACCTAGGTGTCTGGTTAGACTGTAAACTCTCCTTCCAGACTCACATTAGGCATCTCCAATCCAAAATTAAATCTAGAATCGGCTTCCTATTTCGCAACAAAGCATCCTTCACTCATGCTGCCAAACATACCCTTGTAAAACTGACTATCCTACCGATCCTTGACTTCGGCGATGTCATTTACAAAATAGCTTCCAACACTCTACTCAACAAATTGGATGCAGTCTATCACAGTGCTATCCGTTTTGTCACCAAAGCCCCATATACTACCCACCACTGCAACCTGTATGCTCTTGTTGGCTGGCCCTCGCTTCAGATTCGTCGCCAAACCCACTGGCTCCAGGTCATCTATAAGTCTTTGCTAGGTAAACCCCGCCTTATCTCAGCTCACTGGTAACCATAGCAGCACCCACCCGTAGCACGCTGTGATGGCCCTGAATTTTTCTGAACCGTCTCAGTGCTTCTCCTTCCAATAGGGCGCATCCCCTTTAATTCCCAATTAAATAGCCAGCATCAGCTGGGCAAAGGTGAGGTTGTGATTGAGACATGAATGAAGCTGTGTTCAACCTTCAGTTCCTGAAGCTTCGCTATTCTGTTTGTTTTGTTGCCTTAAAGTGTGTTTTGTAGCCTAATAGCTAGTTTACACTGTGATTTATGTAGTTAGTTGTGAGGACGTATTAGTCTTTGATACGCTTTATAGTTGTGTTGTAAAAATAAGTGTTATTTTGAGTGTATGATTAATACCGGGTTTACACTACGGACAAACATTGCGTGACTGAGGTCACCTGAGTCCCTGAACTTCTTTACCGGGCTGGACTCTTTTTATGCCCGAGGTACAGGACATTTCTGGAGGAACAGGAGCGCATTATTTGTTATATTGTTATGTGTGTGTGATCATTTGTTGTTAATACAACCCCGCAAAAGAATACACTTGTTTTTGAAGTTCTTTCCAATGTTTTAAGGGTTTATGAAAAGTATTTCCATCCTGACTTTTACATAAGTCCTTTGTATTGGTGTAGACTTGACGGACCAGATGGGACTCATTCCCTCCCAAACAAAAAGGAGAAATCAATGTTTTCTCTGGTAGGCACAACCTACCTGGCACCCCTATAAATAACCTCAAGTCAAAACCGTTACAACGCGCTCAAGCAGGTATATTTCACTGGTCACCCCCAAAGCCAATTCCTCATTCGGCCGCCTTTCCTTACAGTTCTCTGCTGCCAATGACTGGAACGAACTGCAAAAATCACTGAAGCTGGAGACTCATATCTCCCTCACTAGCTTTAAGCACCAGCTGCCAGAGCAGCTCACAGATCACTCTAACTGTACATAGCCCATCCAACTACCTCATCCCCATACTGTTATTTCTTTTATTTATTTTGCTCCTTTGCACCCCAGTTTCTCTACTTGCACACTTATCTTCTGCATATCTATCACTCCAGTGTTTAATTGCTATATTGTAATTATTTTGCCACTATGGCCTATTTATTGCCTTACCTCCCTTATCCTACCTCATTTGCACACACTGTATATAGACTTTTTCTATTGTATTATTGACTGTATGTTTGTTTATTCCATGTGTAACTCTGTGTTGTTGTCACGTGCTGGCCTTAGTTACTTTTTTATGTCTCTATTTTGGGGTGGGCATTCTATGTTTTGTTCTATGTTTTGTATTTCTGTGTTTGGCCTGGTATGGTTCCCAATCAGAGGCAGCTGTCAATCGTTGTCTCTGATTGAGAACCATACTTAGGTAGCCTTTTCCCACCTGTGTTTGTGGGTAGTTGTTTCCTGTTTTGTGTTGTGTCACCTGATAGGACTGTTTCGTTTTTTCGTTGTTTCACCTTTGTTATTTTGTATTCAGTGTTCAGTTTAATAAATTTAACATGGACACGTACCAGGCTGCATTTTGGTCTGATCCTTCCTATTCCTCATCAGACGAGGACGACGATCGTTACAGTTGTTGTATGTGTCGCACTGTTTTGCTTTATCTTTGCCAGGTCGCAGTTGTAAATGAGAACTTATTCTCAACTAGCCTACCTGGTTAAATTAAGGTGAAATAATTTTTTTTTTTTAAAGTGGTACTGATGCAACAAATCTGGAACCAACAGGACCCTGAGCAACTTCTACCCCCAAGCCATAAGACTGCTAAATAGTTAGCCAGGGTAGCTATTGGTTAACTATTTAAAGTGGAACTGACAGTGTTTTAGCCACATGAAATCTTATTAAAATATGTTCATATACACCCCCAGAAAGAATAGGACACCTTATTTTACATTTTCTGAAGGAAGGCCTTAGATATGGTAATTTTTCATGAATTCATAGAATGTTTGGGAATGACGTATAGTCAGACATTTGTGACAATTCTATATCAATATAGAGTGGGAAATCGGCCGTGCGTTTGGACAATTAATAGACACTGCAGTAAATAAAACCTAATAAAAATATCTGTCTCATCCAGGACCGGAGTCTACACAGAACGCTGCACCATAGCAACTCAGAGCAATTTGCCTTTATGCAAATAAGCCACACGGGACTGCCATCATTCACTTTGGAGTGTGTTTACAGAAAGTAGCAACAGCGTGAATTTAGATCATTCGCCAAAAGCCACAAAATACATCTGAATGCATCCCGAATGGGTGGAGGCAGCAAACAATGTTCCAGGCCAGCTGTGATTTACAACCTGATGGCAATATTTTTGGACTATTGGTGATTTAATATTAATCATGGATTGAACTGCATCCATCTATTCTGCCAACAAGGCTTTGTTGTACGTCATTACATTATGAGTCAAATAGAACTTATTTTTAAAACCTCTTATGAAGTTGGGTTTGTAGAATAAAATGGGAATTTGATATTATGATTGTCTGTTTGTTTCATATATTACAAAGTAATTAAACCGCTGTCAGTTCCACTTTAACTATTTACGTTGACCCTTTTTGCACTAACTATTTTGACTCATCACATACGCTGCTGTTAATGTTTATTATCTATCTTGTTGCCTAGTCACTTTATCCCTACCTATATGTACATACCTACCTCAATTACATCGTACCCCTGCACATCGACTCAGTGCTGGTACCCCGTTTCTATAGCAAAGTTATCATTAACCATTGTGTATTTATTCCTTGTGTTATTATTTTTCAATTTTTCGATCATTTATCTTTTTTCCTGCATTGTTGGGAAGTAAGCAATTCACTGTTAGTCTACACCTGTTGTTTACGTAGCATGTGACATATTCATTTAATTTGATTTGATTTGATATTCCAACAACACCTCACTAAACATACACAGAACATGGTTGCCATGTTCTCAGAATATAAGATATTAATGCTCTTGACACGTTTCATGGGAACTTTGCAAGAACATTTCTGTGTATCAGTTGTCAGGGCGTCGCCTGATGGTGCCAAGGAAACGTTCCCCCCCCAAAATTTGTTACATTACACATCATGCCCTGTTACTGTTGCCAAGCCCATCAACGCCCTGATTGGTGAACCACTGATCCACTGATTCCCAGCTCTTTTTGTCTGTTGCCAAAGTTAGGGATACTCACACACACACACACACACACACACAGTGCTTTTAACATACAGGCTTTTCAACTTATTTGACACCCTTAGACATACTGTACACTGAGTGTACAAAACATTAGGAACACTAGGAATTTTCCCGGAGATTTTCAATGGGAAGTTAGGCCCAGGAATTTGGGGAATTTAGCTTAAATTCATCAAAAAAGTTAGCTTATAACAGTGAAACTTTTTTTGTGGGATACACATAAGGCAATTCTAGGTCTTGTGGCATATTTTGGTTAAACTATCCCCAATTCAATGGAATTGCAACCCTCTGCATGCACAGTGCACTCTTCCATCACATGTGCAGCTGATTCTCAAGATCTTGTACACTAATGAGATGCTATTGAGCCCACACTACTATATGTGTCTGAACCAAGGACTACATGCTTTCTGGTAAGTTTGTATTACAATACTGGGTGGGGTGAATATATTTTATATGACATACATGTTTTTTTGTTAACTAGTAAATAGTAGCCTACAGCAAAGTGTGTTTAAATCATTTCTAACTTGTTAACAATTTCTGCTAGTTAGTTTTTGCTACCATGTGGGTTTTAGCTTACTTGAGCCTGCTAACTGAGGAGTGTTAATCCACCTGTTTCCATACATGTTTCATTTTAAAACATTTATTACAAAGGAGTTGTTTAATCTAACTGCTTAACTATTTATTTGTACATGGAATTGTATTTGTTTTACTGATTTTTTTCTTCTAATCTTTACAGGAAAATGCCACAGGCACGTAGAAGGAAAAGCTGTGTACATTTGCAAATACTGTGCCAAATCATATGTGAAGAATGTAACAAAGATGCAGAATCATCTGGCCAAGTGCATAAAGTTCCCTCAGGGCTCACAACAAGAAACCTCTGACAAAAGTCCCTCTACTTCTATTTGAGGTGAAAATGATGAATCAGACACCTTATCGATAGCAACAGCTCATGGTCCTCCTGGAATCAGAAGTTTTTTTGACTCAATGGAGGAACGTAGTCAGAGAAATGCAGATGAATGTCTTGATCGAGCTGTGTATGCAACTGGTTCACCTCTGATGCTCACAGGCAATGTGTATCGGAAGAGATTTCTGAATGTTCTTCGCCCAGCATACACCCCTCCAACCAGACATGCTTTATCTACTAATTTGCTGGATGCAGAGTTCAACAGAGTTCAAGTGAAGGTCAAGCAAATCATAGAGAAAGCAGACTGTATTGTAATCATCTCTGATGGGTGGTTGAATGTTCGTGGGCAAGGAATAATTAACTACATCATATCCACCCCTCAACCAGTATTCTACAAGAGCACAGACACAAGGGACAACAGACACACCGGTCTCTACATTGCAGATGAGCTGAAGGCTCATTCAATATTCCCTTTTGTTGTTCAGTGAAATCATCCCATGTGAAGAGTCAACTCATTTAATTCAAGTTAAATTCTGAACATTTTTTTATTTTTTTCTATTGGAAGGATTTAATCATTTGCAATTATGTCTACTTATGATAAGGTAAAAGGGTTTATGTTTCTGTCGCCATATGATATGGTAAATATATCCAATGCAAAAAACATCTACATTTAAATGGTATTAATATTAATTTGCTTATATTTCCGTTAATTCCCATATATTCCCGTTACTTCCCACGGAAAGTTTCCACCTCTGAATATTCCCCAAAATGTGCAACTCTATCCCTTATTGATGTCACTTGTGTGTATGCATTGAATTTTTCAATGCATGCACGCACTCCTATTAAATAATATTCATTCACCTGTATAATAGGTGCAATAGAGATTTATCATTCAAATAAATTATTACCATTATATTGTTCTGTAGTTAGATTGGTAAAAACAAAGTCATGGACTTAAAGTGGATTTAACAAGTGACATCAATAAGGGATTATACCTTTCACCTGCATTCACCTGGTCAGTCTATGTCATGGAAAGAGGAGGTGTTCCTAATATTTTGTACACTCAGTGTACAGTATATCTAAGGGTGTCAAATAAGTAAGTTGATAAACACTGTATGTTAAGCTTGTTTTAGCTGATTTCATGGGGCTACAAATGACAAACAATTCCTTCCATTTAGGACTTATTTTATTGGCAACTGTTAGGAGAAAATATTATTTTATTGTACAACAACATTTACATAGAAGCAAGCTCTTCTTTTATAAAAGTGTGCGCTCTCTCTTTTATAAAATAACAGATAACAGATTTTTACCTTGTCAGCTCAGGGATTTGATCTTGCAACCTTTTGGTTGCAAGATCCAACGCTCTAACCACTAGGCTACCTGCTGCCCCCACATGAATGAATATCTTATGATCTGAGAACATGGCAACCAAGTTCTGGATACGTTCTATTTTACATTAAGGGAATAGTCTCTTGGAAACATTACTTGCACATCACAGGAACATTCCTATGAAAACCTTGACCTAATGACACTCTTAAGGGAACGTTCTCTAAAGTTGTGGGAACATTTGTTGTTAGCTGGGTACCAACCAGGAAATCCCAGACTGTTTTCCCCCCTTCACTTCCGGACTGTTGGCACAAGGATTCTGTACTGGTTCTCCCAACAAACATCCCATTGCTCTCTCTTTTAGATATCTGACAGCTTTGTGTTGAATCATCAGCTGAAGAGGTTGCCTCTCTAACTAACTTAGAAAGGGGAGAAGCCTCTAAACAGTTGGCAGTCGATATGAACAGGCTAACCATGGTGACTGGCAGGTCATGGTGAAGAAATGTGACATTTACATGGGTAAACAACACCATGGTAGGGATGGGGATTTTAAATAATTTCACTATTAGAATAGTATCATACATTTTTGGCGGGTATCCGGATATTGAGCACTGCTGTGCGAGGGTGAGGCTGAGGCTTGCGCTCTATTAGTGCAGCTGGGGAGGTGCCAGTGAGATGGGAGCGAGCAGAGGGAGGCAGACAGCCAAGACTACCTAACTTGTAACAGCCACTATGTTATTTATCATACCATATAACAGTGCCTATCTTGACTGGAGTAGCCAAGAGAAGCTTGCTAGCTAGGCTAATTGAGGCCATATTTTGTTGGTTGCTAATTGTAGCCTACTCCTTCAGCTAACTTTTAATTCTGTAATGTTATTCCATCTGGCATTGCGTTAGTGAACTCTCACTACACTTGCTACAAATTGAGCCGCTTTGATTGGCCAACATAAACAACAAGCTTCACACATGAAGACTACCAGACACCTACCAGTCTTTTTTATGGGGGGCACAAGTGATAAAAACTACATTGGAAAGTTTTATTTTTTAAATTGATCATGGTATATCCTTGTATGTAATTACGTCACATGAATATTTTATTTTAATTTACAAAAAGTATTTTCAGTGTTAAAATAAGCCTATACATTTTTTGGGCCGCAAAAATGAATACTCACACTAGTATTGGGGCGGCAGGTGGCCTAGTGGTTAGAGCGTTGGGCCAGTAACCGAAAGGTTGCTAGATTGAATCCCCGAGCTGACAAGGTAAAAATCTGTCGTTCTGCCCCTGAACAGGGCAGTTAACCCACTATTCCCCAGTAGGCTGTCATTGTAAATAAGAATGTGTTCTTAACCGACTTGCCTAGTTAAATAAAGGTTAAATAAAATTTAAAAAGTATTTGAATACTAACGTCCGTTCGGATATTCAAACAACCGTACACATCCCTACACCAAGGTTCACTGAACAAAGTCCTCCTCTCATTCTGTACTGTCATACTAGCCAGTCATTACTGCTACTTTCACCTGGGCTGGAAACTCAACCTAAGCCACTGTAAAGCACACAGAGGCAGAGCACTGCTCCCTTTCAATATGATGCACAGTGCAGGTCAGCCAGCTTCATGGAATAGAGCTAATATTTACACTGCACCAAGAGATGCTGTTTCAATATGTGAACTAGAAGGAAATGCAGGGTGGACTTTTCGCCTTTAAGGCTAATACAACTTCCAGGAATCTCAGTGTTGTGTGTGTGCGTGTATCAGTGTGTGTGTGTGCCAGGTCTGTGTTGAGGGGTGTACTAGGGGGAGCAGCAGAGAGAGACAGGCCTAGCCCCCCTCCGCACCACCGGCCCAGCCCTCTCCCCTGCAGCTCCCTTCATGCCTGACCTTTCATGACTGTAATGTTATCACATGTCATACGCAGGCAGGCCTGCTGGAAACCATTTGCTAGAGGCACCATGGCGGCTGTAGCCCCCTCACTAAACACTGCTCTGGTACTGGCTGGAGAGACCAGGCCAGGCCCAGCTCTGGATCTAACTGGTTTACAGCTCAGTATGTTTCACCTTCACACAAATATAGAAAAACACACAAATGCCACGCACATGACACACACACACACACAACACATGTAGACAGACACACAGTGACATATGAGTGTCCTCAGGGACTCTTGTTTGGTGACATGAGCAACAAACAGACTCCTCAATTAGTGGAAGGTGCTCTCTTACCGAGATAAGTTCAGAGGCTAGGAATAACAAGCAAAGGGAGGCTAGACTACTTCACAGAGCAGTGTGTGTGTGTGTGTGTGTGCATGTGAGAGAGAGAGAGAGAGTTAGAAGATAATCCTACACTACACACTCCATGTATAGCTCCCCACCTCAGGACATGGCTCTATGTTGTGTTGTTAGTGCCACTGCTTAATGAGGTTGCTGTTAGTGAAACATCTAATTACCACTAGCTATCCTAGGACGGTTATGAACAGTTACAAACAGTGGAGAAATTAGCTCTACTGTGTTTATTAATAATCACAAATTTCAATATGACAAAAGTATTCTCAAACTGTGGAGGACGAGAAGCCTAAAATCAGACTGGGGTGTGGAACCTCTCTTCTATAATG
The DNA here is from genome assembly GCF_045679555.1 of Salvelinus alpinus. Lineage (NCBI taxonomy): Eukaryota > Metazoa > Chordata > Actinopteri > Salmoniformes > Salmonidae > Salvelinus > Salvelinus alpinus. The sequence continues at coordinate 88,221,536 of NC_092086.1, forward strand.
CCTAGGAGATCCATCACAAGCAGTTCTGTTCCACATAGTGAAATATGAATGAGAGCTACCGGACTGTCTGAACATTGAATTGGTCCATAAACAAACCCAATCCAAGGATAAGCCCTGATTTCAATTCCAAGGTCCCAGCTCAGCAAAGTCAGGCAATTATTTTCTAAGAAAATATTTTGTCAAGTCAACCCCTGCTTATCCTGCTTTGTCTTTTTGGAGACATAAACAATGCCAAGTAAATTAATAAATTTGTGTTGAAGTCAATACCAATAACTTATAGTGACTGTGGTGTATTTCACAGGGTTTAAATGGGTATTAGGTTTGGGCGATGTCAACCTTTGTACTATCATGATTATGTACTTATAAAACATTGTGATATTGATGGTATCGCCCCCTATTCGCCAACCTTTTTTTCCCCTGTGAAATCTTTTAAATAAAACTCAGCTAAAAATCACTGTTGGGCTATAACTCAAAATCGCATGATTCAACTGGACGAATCATGACGAAAGATTGTTGAAAGCCTGGACAGAGGCTAAGTGCAGGCAAATACAGTATTTTCTAATATTCCTTTCTGGTGGAGCTTTAGCATGAAACAGGTTTGAGTGTGTCTGTCTGTGTCTGTTTGGCGAGCACATCACCAAGCAAAGTGACAGTCAACTAATGAGGAACAGGCTGTCTTGCCGAGTTAGGTTATAAAGCATGGGCTGGATAGAAGCAAAATCTACCGTCTTCTGAACTGGATAATAATAGTTTATTTGCCTAATCCTCCGCTCTTGTTATTGGTTGTTCAATGTCTCATAAAGCTGTAATTGAGTATAGACTCTGACTTTCCTTCTTGAAAGTGGCAACTTTAGGACGGACATTCTTAGGCTATTCGAATATTTGGGAAATAGGCTACTGTTCATAACTTTTACTTGTCTTAAAGCTTTTATGATTGGATGGGCCATTTGGTTTTCAACCTCGCATGGAGAGATTTCTCTGCCCCACACAGATCATTTCTTTCTTAATAAGCTATAATCCCTTTAAACTTGTCATTCGATGTTTCTATTGGCTATTGATATTGTATGTCCTCTCTCATTAATAGTCCTCTGGCTACCTTACATTTTTAGGCTATTCAAATAACTTTTTGAGATGGAACTCCGTTGGATTCATTCATTGTTTGATCGGGAGAAAGCCATACATGCATGAAATGATGAAAGCGTAGCCTAGCTCAAAGTACTATTCATTGCCTATCGAATGGAGATAGAAGGGAAAATACGTTTTTTTAAACTGCTAGACACACGATAGTTAAGGAGTGTCCGTTATATAGCCTATATAAAAAAAAATGAATAGGTTTAGGGTATAAGGCCTATGCATCCGACATTGTGCTGCTTTGGTGGAATTCTCTCTCTGGCCTACATTCCCCTCTTGCATTCTGTATTTAACATATTTATTAAAATAGGCTATAGCAAATAGGAATAGGCAAATTACTCGGAATGTCACTTGTATCCGACTACGGCGCCAGTCAAGTTCAAATAGGCTAAACCATCATCTGTCACATCACGACCTCGTCACAATCGACAATGGCTGTCAATCATTGTCGATGGCTGGCAATCATTGCCGATACACGATACTATCGTAATATCTTCCAAAACTAATGAGGATGTGAGAGGAATCAGCATGGGCTGGTGTTGCTCAGTAGTCAATCTCCCATAACATCAATGGCTTTCATAATTTAGCCCCTCGATGTAGAATGGAGATTGCCTTGGATGTAAGATGATGACATCAGACGAAGGCTTAGCTTACACACTGACTGACTGTATACATACATACACATGCTACGCTCTTAGAAAGAAGGGTTCCAAAAGGGTTCTTTGGCTGTCCCCATAGGATAACCCTTTTTGGTTCAAGGTAGAACCTTTTTGGTTCCAGGGAGAACTCTTTTGGGTTCCATGTAGAACCCTCTGTGGAATGGGTTCTACACGGAACACAAAGGGGTTCTACATGGAACCCAAAAAGGTTCTACCTGGAACCAAAAAGGGTTCTTCAAAGGGTTCTCCTAACGGGGCAACCGAATAACCCATCTAGATAGCACCTTATTAGTGTAGTGCTTGACTTATCAGGAACACACATATTACATAACAGGGGATGTAATCACCCATCCACCAGGAGCTAGCTAGGCCTACCACTGAACATGGACAACTGCACTGTAAATACCCTTACCTGAATGTGATGAGGGAGGGAAGAGATCTGGGAGAAATCTGGGTTATTTTTAGACAAATAACAAGCTGAGGTCAGAAGAAGAGAATGCAAAGAGCTTCATTTCTTCTGAGTGTGTGTGGCTTGACTGGCTTGGCTTTGAGCTTGTCAGTTTTGACTGCAGTAATCAAACGCTATTACTAGAGACGAAGGGGGGAACAGAGGAGCTTATAGGAGGTGGCAGTACTTCACAGACTCATACACTACTGTAGGCCCTCCGTGTGTGTGTGTTTCTCTGTAGGGTGTGTAGTGTATGTGTGTGTGTGGTGTGTGTCTCTGTGTGATGTAGGGCTGAGGAATGGTGAGGAGAGACCTCAGCGCTCAGCTTGGGGCGTATAATCTATGGTTCATTTGCAGCTTTTCTACCCTGTATGACAAGCCGTTTACAAGACATAGCCTCTGCTGCTGACCCAGTTCTGAGTGGCTGCCTCTGCCTGTGTCTCGTGACAGCCAGGGCCCTGCCTCCCTATCAGGCTCTGCTCGGCTCTCCTCCCTCCTCTACAGTCTAACTGATGATAACTCTGCCACTCTCTGCCTCCGTGAACTGTGGGAAAAAATAGGTCGCCCTGACCCACTTTTCTTTCTTTCTTTTTCTCCCTGAGACCGTGCTAGGAGTTCTGCGGAGTATGATCAAGGGAGACAGAGAGAGAGAGCGCAAAGGGGTGGGGGAGGGAGACAAGGAGAGAGGGGGTAGAGAGAGAGACAAAGAAAGAAAGAGACAAGAGACTACCCTCATGAGCGCTAGTGTTTGTAAGACCTCGCTCCTGTGGCCTTTGAAGCAGAGTTGACCCTTATCAGCTTGGCCTGGCCTGTATGTACAGTAGGAAGAGCAATCCTCCCACGCCTTCATTAAACAACTACCTACTGCTGCCAGGGCACAAACACCAGCCAGTCTACTGCATTCACATGCATGCATTAACGTATGCATGCACACACACACACACACCCATCCCACCCCACCCCTACTCAGCTCGGAGGTGAACATTTGCTCATCTGTTACTCAGAATGTTAAATGGGATCCTTTGCCTTATTTAAAACAGTGCTTTTTTACTAATTTATTAACACCCGTACAGGTAGCTATGACATGCCATCGGACAAGAATAATTAGTAGCATTTCTAGCCCCTCAATGTAATACCATTGGTATTGCCTGACACTGTAGCTCATGGTATCACCACCCATACACAATTCTTCATTAACCAGCATTCAGTCATGCATGAGTTCTCCCCTGCATTAGCCATGGTTTTCAGTTAGCTGTAGTGACAACAGCAGCCGATAACATGACAACAACTCCTCTTGTCCCTGAGGATGATCTACATTTGACATTTTTTGTCATACATATTTTTGGTACCAGACCCCGTGGGAATCAAACCCACAACCCTGGCAATGCAAGCACCCTGCTCTACCAACTGAGCCACAAGGCTTTAAAAAAAAAAAGCAGTGCACTAAATATGGAATAGGGTGCCAATTGGGACACTACCCAACAGGCACTAGTGCATGAGGGATTGCATGTTATTTAACGTCTGTAACGCAATAAAACATATTTAAAAACAAGAACAAAGTTCAAGGCACGTCAACGGTCTAAAATACAAAACTGACACTGTTTGAATTGATAATGGTTAGGATAATCCAGGACCGGTATAATGAATGCCAGCCAGAGACACATGCATGTTGCTCTAAAGGCAATCAGAGTACCAAGCAACAAGCTTTGTTTTCACAAAGCACTCAGCGATAACTCGTCAAACCTATTGATTTTACCCAGAGCTATATGTTAGAATCACTCAGCTAGTTCAGCCCATGTCTCATCCCAGTGTGGACAAGCACCCGAGTAACACCGGTGGAAGCAACAGCGCATTTGCTATGTGGTTGCATGTGAACTGAATAGCATTAGCCGTTGCCTGACATTATACTTTAAAAGCAAAGAGAGCAGGTTGACCCAGCGCTAAACTTTCAGCGGCAGAGTGCTAAGCCTCTGCGTGTTAATGGTGACCTACTGTGCTGCTGCTGCTACTACACAGACCTGATGTAGCCTCAGAGACACAGTCATCATCATGAACCCTGCTACTGCTTCACTTTCCCCTACGCTTGGCCTATCCTGGCTCAAAACACTGGACAAAAACACAAGACACCCACAACTGATGTGAATGAGCAACATTAGCAGGTGAGAACAGAGGAACATGGCCTTATTCTCTTGTGGGTGAATGTGTGTCAGATAGGTTGATGTGGCCTCTGATGGTTGACATTCCCTAGGAAAAGTTAGTAAGTGGAACAGTCTAAACCTGTTTTTGGGGTGTAGGTCAGGCCTGATCTCATAATCACCAAGGTCAACGCTGCTGAATGGAACGGCAGGTGGCTTACACACAGAGAGAGAGAGAGAGAGAGAGAGAGAGAGAGAGAGAGAGAGAGAGAGAGAGAGAGAGAGAGAGAGAGAGAGAGAGAGAGAGAGAGAGAGAGAGAGAGAGAGAGATAGGGGGAGAGAGGGAGAGAGAGAGAGAGAGAGAGAGAGAGAGAGAGAGAGAGAGAGAGAGAGAGAGAGAGAGAGAGAGAGAGAGAGAGAGAGAGAGAGGAGTCCTGGCTTTGCTAAACCACATAAAGACACAAGCGTGTGTGTGCGTGTGTGTGTGTAGACCAGGACTGTTCAATGTCGGTCCAGGGGAGCCAAAACACTTCTGTTTTTCGTCCTCTCCTTCTAATAAGGGACTAATTCAGACCTGGTAGCAATTAACTACCAGGCAGAAACAAAAACCAGGACCGACATAGACCAGCTCTGGTATAGACGAACCATGTTACACAAGCTGTACATTAGCATCAGTAACGGATCAAATGAAATTACATTTTATTTATCACATGCTTCGTTAAACTACAGGTGTATACTAACTTACTTACGGGCCATTCACAACAATGCAGAGAGAGACAAAACAGAATTAATAGAAGAAAAAATGATAACACAAGGAATAAAAACACAATGAGTAACACTAACTTGGCTACGTACACACTGTACCAGTACCGAGACGATGAGCAGGCGTACCAGGTAATTGAGGTAGATATGGACATATAGGTAGGGATAAAGAGACTAGGCAACCGGATAGATAATAAACAGTAACAGCAGCATATGTGACGAGTCAAAAGAAATAGTGCAAAAAGGGTCAATGCAGATAGCACAGGTAGCTATTGGTTAAGCTATTGGTTAACTATTTAATTCATTAAAGTCTAAGCCGAATTTATTTGGCACTTGACGAATCTTTTCGCCTGAGCACGTCCCTGATTTAAACATACTTGAGATGTGCGTTAGCTACTCAAATGCTAGCCCCATTCCCTGACATGTAAATACAGTTGCACAAGCTGCTGTGTGTTTGTGCAGCGCTAATGCTATATCTTGACATGCTAACAAGGTATACAAGCTGAGGGTTACTCATGGGCTACTAACCCTACATATGTTAAACCTTCTATTAAAATGTCTGTCTGTCTGTCTGTCTGAAAAACACCTAGGTTCCTACTGAAAATACCCCCTTTATGTTACCCAATTCTGTTATCACTCAAGTATTACCTTAGAAAATACAGATTTTCCGTCCACTCTGTATATGCGTTGAGCTCATAAAGCATACTTTATTCCATAAAAAGAACTTAACATCTAATTAACCCTTGATCCAAAGTCCTATAACCTCAAACTAACTACATTTGTGGAGATAGAGAAAAGGGTAGAGGGGAAAGAGAGGGAGGCGGAGAGAGAGAGAATGAAAGAGAGGAGAAATACTGAGTGAGTGAGAGATTGCTGCCTAATGTATCATTACACACTTCATGGAAATCGTAGAGTTTCATTGGGACGTGTTAATGTGGTGTTAACACAGAGATCAGGTTGCTCCATTCACTAGGCAGCACATATGGCAAATACATCAGAAGGGCAAAAATACTATAATGACTGAGTAAAAATACTCTGAAAAGCAGTCAGCATCTAAGAAAGCGGAAGTATGGCAGGAGCAGGTACAGTTTAAAGAGTGGGACAGCTGCTGTAGCCGAGAGGACTGACTCAAGACAACTGCAATAACATGAATCCTGCAAGGACATGAATCACTTTAGTCACAGACTGACCTTCAAACTGACATACCCTGGGATCAGTGATCGAGATGTTGACTAAACCTGCCTGACCTGCCATTGGCTGCCATTACAATAAAGCATGCAGGGCCCAGGGCTCAGGCGGGCCTAGTGGGGCTTCATTTCGTTTGCTCCAGCTCAGATCATGACAGGAGTCATCCGAGGGGTAGAGACTAGGGGAAGCCTGGCTCTAACAAGTTGACCTCCACCATGTTCAACCTTTGACTGGTTTGATTGGCCAACAGGAGGACAACCCCCACAGCTGCATGCTCTGCTTGCATGCTACAGTCAGTCAGTCACCCCCCGCCCCCTCTTAGTCATGTTAAAGTTGGGTGAAGTGTGTCACATGATTACATCTCCTTCTTCTAAAAAATGTTACTTTTCAGAAGAACGGGGGGGGGCTGCTAGATATTTACTGGCCAAATCCAGGTTAATTGCCTTTGCTCAAGGGCAAAGGAGAACAGCAGAGTATGAGCCAGCAATCTTCTGGTCACCAGTCCATTCTCACTAAGTAATAGGTCATAGCGCTTGCCTGCAGACACCTTCCCTCCTCTCTCTCTCACGCTGCACAGGGCAGGCAGAAAAGCAGTCCTTGATTGGGATGCACACAACAGCTGCATTAGTATCACTACTCTACTAATGAATGTACCGACCAGGTGAATCCAGGTCAAAGTTATGATCCCTTATTGATGCCACTTATTAAATCCACTTCAATCAGTGTAGATGAAGGGGAGGAGACAACTTAAAGCCTTGAGACAATTGGGACATGGATTATGTAAGTGTGCCATTCAGAGAGTGAATGGGCAAGAGAAAATATATAAGTGCCTTTGAACGGGGTATGGTAGTAGGCAGTGGTGGAAAAAGTACATAATTGTCATACTTGAGTAAAAGTAAAGATATCTTAATGGAAAATGGCTCAAGTAAAAGTGAAAGTCATCCAGTAAAATACTACTTGAGAAAGTCTAAAAGTTTTTGGTTTTAAATATACTTAAGTATCAATAGTAAATGGAATTTCTCAAATGTACTTAAATATCAAAAGGAAAAGTATAAACCATTTAAAATTCCTTATATTAAGCAAATCAGACGGCACCATTTAATTTTTTATTGATGGATAGCCAGGGGCACACTCCAACACTCAGACATCATTTACAAACAAAGCATTTGTGTTTAGTGAGTCCGCCAGATCAGAGGCAGTAGGGATGACCAGGGATGTTCTCTTGATAAGTGTGTGAATTGGACCATTTTCCTATCAAAATGTAACGGAGTACTTTTGGGTATCAGGGAAAATGTATGGAGTGAAAAGTACATTATTTTCTTTAGGAATATAGAGAAGCAAAAGTAAAGGTTGGCAAAAATATAAATAGTAAAGTAAAGTACAGATACACCCCCCCCCAAAATACTTAAGTAGTACTTTAAAGTATTTTTTACTTAAGTACTCTACACCACTGGTAGTAGGTGCCAGGCGCACCGGTTTGTGTAAAGAACTGCAACGCTGCTGGGTTTTTCATGTTCAACAGTATCCCATGTGTATCAAGAATGGTCCACAGCCAAAGGACATCCAGCCAACTTGACACAACTGCGGGAAGCATTGGAGTCAACATGGGCCAGCATCCCTGTGGAATGCTTTCGACACCTTGTAGAGTCCATGCCCTGACGAATTGAGGCTGTTCTGAGGGCAAAAGGGGATGCAACTCAATATTAGGAAGGTGTTCCTAATGTTTGGTATACTCAGTGTATGCGTATGCGACCAATAACATTTTATTTGACTTGAAAAATACTATTCATCAATGCATGTTCAGGCAAGATATTGTAATGTCATATGAACTCTTGTCTGAAGAGCAAGGGGCAACATGTTACATTTGTCATGTATAAAGTATCACTCCAAAATGTAATAGCGCATTTACTGGTATGTAGTCAGTAGGTGAATAAACCATTTAGGATTCATTTTTTTACCTAGAAGCTGAAATTCTCGCTGGTTTTATGTCATAGTCCATTTATCTCTCAGTAGCATGTCTGTGCAGTAGGCTATACTGTAGATCTCCTCAAACTCCCCACGGCACAGCCACCTGCACAAGGTCCCCTGTTGCCCAGCAACAGCTCGCCTCATCACTAAAAGCCTAAAAGAGCTCACAAAAGTTATACAATTACAGTTGGTGGTGTGGAGGTGTTGGGGAGTACAGTACACAAAAGGGATCAGGTTGTTTCCACAGCACTAAAACGATAAAGGATGTGTGTCTGAAAGAAGCACCGACTGACTGACTGGGGAAATCCCAGCTAGCAGCTCTTACTACCACAAACAGACACACAGTCACTGTGATGTCATCATTATCCTACTCCCTTTGAACTTGACCCTAGCTCTGTTCTTTCATCTCACTTGCAAAGTCTTATGACTCAGATTTCAGTCTGCCTATAGTGTCAGACAACAAGGTGTGCGTGTCTGTGTATGTGTGAGCGTGGGTTGACATATATTGACCGCCACACTGTGCACTATGAACTCTCTGGTCGGTGCTCTTTCTTGGTCTTGGAGTATTACAGCTAACTACTCAAGGGACAACGTTTTACACCATTTCAATTTTCCCGAACGCAGCCCTTCTTGAGGGAAATAAATCAGACACAATCCCACAGCACATATAGTATATGCACCCCTCCACCCCCTCCTTCCCTCTCCTGTCTTCCTGTGCAATATATCAATCATTCATTCATCAACTCTGAAAACTCCTCTTTAGTTAATTACTTGGGAAATGTAATTTCAAACGAAAGCTTTTAAAAGAGAAAGATATAAAGTTACCGGGATCTCTCTGCCCCCTCCTTATCCAGGGGGCTAGGCTGGGGGCCGGGGGGACGTGTGCTGCTCTGCGCTACTTTACGTGGTGTCAGGAAGTCACATATGCCCATGTTTAAAGCAGAGGCAAGCCGGGCAGGCAGCGTTACGTAAAGCCTCCCCCTGCACAGGCTTACTGCACCAGACGCTGTGTCCTTGCCTGGGCTGCTTCAAGGTCCCAAAAGGACAGGCTGCTAAGAAGTTGGGAAGGACAGGGCCCCTGTGATAGGCTGGCTGGGAGGGAGCGCTGTGCTGAGACTGCGCCTGCCTGCCTGCGATGGCCTTGGACTTTGAATTCTTCGCCAGACAGACTCATGCATCAATCCCTCAGCTTACAAAGACAAGCCACTAACCTTCACAAGGCCAGGGACTCGTCAGCAATGAGTGGCATTTTCACTTAGCCTGGACAGCTTCTCTCTCCCCCAGCTCTGAAATCTGCTCTGCTCTCAGTCCCTGCACATAACCTGGTTAAAATAAGACAGTTGAGTAACACTCCCCTTAGGCCGCAAGAATCCTCTGGTGTTTCTGACATCCTAATCGGACTTTGTGACTTGTTGTGCTAACCTTTAACCTCCTAGCTGTGCTCTTCTGTGTTGCAGCAGGTAGCCTAGCGGTTAGAGTGCTGGACCAGTAACTGAAAGGTCTCTGGTTTGAATACCTGAACTGACAAGTTGAAAAATCTGTTGATGTGCTTTTGAGCAAAGCACTTAACCCTAATTTGCCCCAGAACAACTACAGTTACAACTAGTATATTCTATTGTATTCATGAGTGTCTTTTCCTGTTTAATTTGCAGTGCACCCACACCCTACCTGGCCAGTAAAATTGGCCTGTTTGTGATGAAGTAAGGAGTGAAGAGACCTTCTCCCTGCCCAATGGGCAGTGCTGCAGCAGCCACACACATAGGATAAGCTTTCTGTTGTACTTCCACAGCCTGAGGCCACCATCTCTACTTCAGGAGCAGGGAGAGAAAGTCAACTCTGCCCTACTCCTCTGTTGTGACCACACTAACCAACCCAAGGAGACAGTTAGGTCTACTCACATCACCCTGTAGGTTTGGGCTTTATATCCACATTTCAGCAGTAGTAAGGCAAAATACAGAACAATGGCAACACACATTATGTTTGGCATATGTGTTTAATAGTACAACGTAGCACTGTTCTGCTCTCTCGTTGTCCCTGCTTTATTGATCGGCACAGTTAGGTTCCACAGCTGTTGTTTCTGAAATGGGGTGCAACGTTTTCGTGTGGGTGACATGCTTCATTTATCTGACCTGCATCTCTCCCTCTCTCTGTGGATCACTTTGGGAGTGATTTCAGCAAAGTATAAATAATGTACTGCAATCGCAATCAGTAACAATCAATGTGTGTGGATAATTGAGAGGCCCTGTCAGTGCTCCAAGGCCAGGGTGCGCGGGGGGGTGAGGTGGGGAAGGGAAGGGAGTGAGGTAGGGGGAGGGGGACTGCCTCCTGCCTGCTCTAGCCTCCTTCCATCTTTCATCCCTCCATTTCATCATTCCACCCTGCCTGCCTGCCTTCAGGAGCCACAGCAATAAAGACGCATTTAGCTGCTCCTGCCGTGTCATCAAAATGAGTCCCATTGACTTTGGTTCTCTTCCTCCCTACCGCCCTCTCCCAGATTGGAGAAGACAGCCTAGGAGAGTTGGAGTGATGGTGTGAAAGCATGATCGACATGACAATGTAATTCAACTCCACTAATTCACCATCTAGGCCTACTGTTAGAGATCAGAGTGTATTTTACCCAAGCAACATGTCTAATGAGTAGCCACTGAATGACCATACTATGGTATTGTACAGTTAAGAGGTTAGTCATTGCAACACAATCAGCATTATGATTTCATCTACAACAACCTAAAGGCCTGATAGTAAATGCTTGACTCCGACCACACGTTCATAAGGCCTACACAGACCTATCATGGACACACTATGACACCTGTCATATCCAGTAGTTTACAGTATGCAGATAGTTGACAAATGACCTTACACTGTCCTGACACATGAGACTGAGTGTAATCCAAACACAGCTAGCTCGTTTCAGATGCTCAGCACACAACACAAGCACACACACAGGAATGGATGTATGCACATACGGATATGCACACACTCTAACAGTATAGGCCTACAAACACCTTCCTCTACAATTGCATATTTCTTTGACCCTTAATATACCAATTGGGGTATATTCCTTCTGTGTAATTTTAATACATAAACTATAGCAAAGACAGTGCATTAAAGAGATTCTCCAGTACTTTGCATACTTTTTAGCCAGTAGTTCTGAAAGTAGCGCTCATGAGCCAAAAGTGGTCGCCGAAAATTGCGTAGTACGTCACATCTGTCCAGATATGTGCACCACGTCATTGCTCTCTCTCTCTCACTCTGATGTGTGTGCATCTTGCTAGCTGTCACTGAAAATGGCGAGGGGCTGAAGCTCATTGGCTGTAACTCTAATTTCTAGGGTGGACAGCCCATGTGGGGGGAAATGTAGGAAAAATGGCACCGCACAGTTTTCAGAAAACAGTCACTTTCAATTTTGGCAAAACAGTAATTCTGCTCATAGATTATGCATGTATGAACTACATTGCCACATCCAGCACAAAGCAGGAGGATTAAAATATACTTACTAGTAGCTAATGTTCCGGAGCCTGTCTTTAATTGTAACACTGTAACAACACTGTAACAACACTGTAACAACAATGTAACAACACTTTAGCAACCAGGGGGGGGGGGGGGGCAGGTAGATGAATGTATTGTCATGAGAAGACAGACCCTTGATCGGTCAGACCAGGGTCCAGAATCCAGTATTGTGACCGTTCAGCAGACCTAACATAATTAGCATATTTGTCATTTACATTTCTTCTGATTCTGTGTTGGGATACTGCACATCAATCATCATCAGCAGCTCCCTAGACAACCCATAGCAACAACAAAACAAGTTGTGTAAAGTACAGTACACTAGCTCAGTAAAGGAGGAAGATGGCTAACATGTGCACCACATTACTGAAGACAGATAATTCAAGAGAAAGGCAATGTTAAATGTGGAGGTTTTAGTTATCTATGGCTCCAGTACAGTACAGAGCACTATACGCAGCTACCCTTGAACATCCTGTACAAGATCAGGTCAAATAATTAAGCAGCTTAAACACTTCACAAAAGGAGGGCTAAAAGCCAGATCCCAGACAGACAGAGTATTTAAACTTTTTAAAAGTCAGACAAGTTCACTTCAACAAAGCTCAGGCCTATATTTGACTAATCCACCCAAGTTTGCTGTAAAAGTACGTTTAGTACACATATGAATGTGCTGATGTGTTCCAAATTATGAAAAGTAAACAGCTTTGTTGTTGGAGGGAAGTTTAGCCAGGGTGGCTAAGACTAAGCACACCTGAACTAACAGTGTATTCCTGCCCTCTCGCTCCCCTGTGACTCCCCCCGGCCAACCTTCAGCCCCTGACCCTTTGTCTCTCCACTGATCCCATGGTCAAATGAAGCAAGACGACATCTTGTGATGATTACTCCAAACCAGCCACTGTTCCAAACCCTGGAACAGTTCAAATCCAGTCTACCTGTCAATTGTCATTAGCCTACTACTTAGATTGTGAATTAAACCATAGCAAAGTAAAGACGATATAATATGTAGATAACAACTCCATCAATAATAATCAAATAATTAAGCAGTAGTAATACGATGACACCAGTACATGCTGTGTAGGCTAATTTACAGTCTGGTTTATGAACAGAATATTGAATAATCCTCTAAAAATAAAGTGAGTACATTTTGCTATTGTCCATTATTCCAGGCAGTGTACCAATGCTGAATGAACATTTGAGGCATGCAATGCCAAACATTTGTGTCACTTTCGACAAGGAATAAGGAAGCACAAAATATTCCTTGAGAATCTTCAGCAAGAATGAATCCAGATTAAATATGAATCATTATAATGCATTTAAAATGCTAAACTCCACCACACAAAACTCTGAAATGATGACTAATTTGGATACAATGGAGTACATTACGAAAGAGCCAAGCTGATGCTGACAGTCATACAGTCATAAAATCAATAGCCTACCGGGCCTATTTACTAATGTTCATAGAAATACTATTCATTATCTGTATCAGCAGGTAATGGCTATACACCTGGTTACTTAGTAGGCTACTAGTCCTATGCAGCATTTCTGATTTTAATGCTGAACAGATATCTGTGGCCTATCATTTTGTATAATTTTTATACGTAAACTAGACTACAGCGAGGACAGTGCAACAATTGTAACACCGTAACAACAAACACTGTAACAACAATTTCACACTGTAACAACACTGTAACGACAATGCAACAATGTGACAAAAATACGGAATAACAAAGTAGCCAGCACGAGCAAGCTAAATGATTCATGTTTGAGGCATTAGATTTTGGCGACAAAAACATTGGCTCTTGCTATGGCAAATATTATATATGAAATGTTTACGTGCGGTGATGCGTTTTTTTTTTGAGGGGTGGGGGGGGTTGAGAAGGAAATCAACTCAAACTAGCTGTAATGTATCGTTGATGCCATTTAACAAAATGGAAACGACACTACCACCACAGCACTGGCTGATTTATTCCGATTTCTTTACGCAGCGTCCACACCGCTATAACCAGTATGCGCCCATAGACTCGGGCTCGAGAGAAAAACATCATTCAATCCATGAAAACATCGTGTAAACATGTTAAATCCATGACACACACCCCGTTTGTGCGCTTGCGGATTTTACAGACTCATAATAATTTCACAGCCTATTCTGTACATTTAGCTCGGCACGTAGCCTACCTGCTTGGGTTTGTCTACACCGCTGGCTGGCAGTGGACCCCACTCAACCGAAAAGCCGCATCATTATTCGACAGGAGGAAATCCATCCGATAGTCTCAGTAAAAAGGTCGCATTTCTCTAACGCGCATTAATGATGAAAAATGAATACCAAATGGTAGATTTGTTTCAAAACGCTTCGGATTTGGATCGAAGTAATCAGGCTCTGCGACCTGTAGTCGAGTCTGACGAATTGTTTATTCTCGGAATCCCCTTGCTCCCGAGAACTCAGCAGAGGCGACACTCCTACTCTCTGCCGCTAACACCACCCTTAAAGGAGCAGTGGCTTTAGCAACCTATTCCTGCTCCTCTCCAAATGTACTGTATCATTAGACTTCATTATAAACTACTTATAAATACAATACAACTCAAATGTTGCATAATTATAATATTTTTTATATTAGTTCATAATTTTTAATTTAACCTTTATTTAACTAGGCTAGTCAGTTATTAACAAATGAATTACAATGACGGCCAAACCCTAACCTGGACAACGCTGGGGCAATTGTGCCCGCTCTATGGGACTCCCAATCATGGCAGATTGTGATACAGCCTGGAATTGAACCAGGGTCTGTAGTGACGCTGAGATGCTGAGCCACTCGGGAGCCCTAGTATACACATGGCTAATTTCAAATAATATCAATTAATTCACTTTCTATAAACTGGGCTTACTTACAAACCCTGAAGGACAGAAAGGATATACAGCGCATTCGGAAAGTATTCAGACACCTTGACTTTTTCCACAGTTTGTTACATTACAGCCTTAATCTAAAATGGATGAAATCGTTTTTTCCCCTCATCAATCTACACTCAATACTCCACAATGACCAAGCAAAAACAGGTTTTTATACATTTTTGCAAATGTAAAAAAAATACAAAACTGAAATATCACATTTACATAAGTATTCAGACCCTTTACTCAGGACTTTGTTGAAGCACCTATGGCAGCGATTACAGCCTTGAGTCTTCTTGGGTATGACGCTACAAGCTTCGCACACCTGTATTTGGGGAGTTTCTCCCATTCTTCTCTACAGATTCTCTCAAGCTCTGTCAGGATGGTTAGGGAGTGTCGCTGCACAGCTATTTTCAGGTGTCTCCAGAGATGTTCAATCGGGTTCAAGTCCGCGCTCTGGCTGGGCCACTCAAGGACATTCAGAGACTTCTCCTCAAGCCACTCCTGTGTTGTCTTGGCTGTGTGCTTAGGGTCGTTGTCCTGTTGGAAGGTGAACCTTTGCCCCAGTCTGAGGTCCTGAGCGCTCTGGAGCAGGTTTTCATCAAGGATCTCTTTGTACTTTTTTCCATTCATCTTTCCCTCAATCCTGGCTCGTTTCCCAGTCCCTGCTGCTGGAAATCATCCCCACACCACCACCATGCTTCACCTTCGGGATGTTGCTAGGTTTTCTCCAGACGTGATACTTTGCATTCAGGCCGAAGAGTTCAATCTTGGTTTCATCAGACCAGAGAATCTTGTTTCTCATGGTCTGAGAGTCCTTTAGGTGCCTTTTGGCAAACTCCAAGTGGGCTGTCATGTGCTTTTTACTGAGGAGTGGCTTCCATCTGGCCACTCTACCATAAAGGTCTGATTGGTGGAGTGCTGTAGAGATGGTTGTCCTTCTGGAAGGTTCTCCCATCTCCACAGAGGATCTCTGGAGCCCTGTCAGAGTGACCATCGGGTTCTTGGTCACCTCCCTGACCAAGGCCCTTCTCACCCGATTGCTCAGTTTTGACGGGCAGCCAGATGTAGGAAGAGTTTTAGTGGTTCCAAACTTCTTCAATTTAAGAATAATGGTGGCCACTGTGTTCTTGGGGACCTTTAATGCTGCAGACTTTTTTTGGTACCCTTCCTCAGATCAGTGCCTCGACACAATCCTGTCTCGGAACACAATTCCTTCGTCCTCATAGCTTGGTTTTTTCTCTGACATGCACTAACTCTGGGACCTTATATGGACAGGTGTGTGCCTTTTCCAAATGATGTCCAATCAATTGAATTTACCACAGATAGACTCCAATCAAGTTGTAGAAACATCTCAAGGATGATCAATTTCGAGTCTCAAAGCAAAGGGTCTGAATACTTATGTAAATAAGGTATTTCTGTTTTTCAAAAAAAAATCTACAAATATGTTTTTTCGCTTTGTCATTATGGGGTATTGTGTGTAGATTGATGAGGGGAAAAAATTATTTGATCCATTTTATAAATGTTTTTTTTACCTTCATTTAACTAGGCAAGTCAGTTAAGAACAAATTGTTATTTACAATGACGGCCTACACCTGCCAAACCCAGACGACGCTGGGCCAATTGTGCTCCACCCTATGGGACTCCCAATCACGGCCAGTTGTGATACAGCCTGGATTTGAACCAAGATGCCTGTAGCTCTGAGATGCAGTGCCTTAGACCGCTGTAACGTAACAAAATGTGGAAAAAGGGAAGGTGTCTAAATCCTTTCCAAATGTACTGTATATGCCATTTAGCAGACCCTTTTATCCAAAGCGACTTACAGTCATGTGTGCATTCATTTTACGTATGGGGGGGTCACAGGAATCAAACCCACTACCCTACATTACGAGCACCATGCTCTGCCAACTGAGCTACAAAGAACCACATTATAGGATGACATCAAGTGAAATAGAATGGAAATATTCCAATCAAAAATGAAAAGAATTTGCACAGGCGATTTGTTATAGTACTTTGTGAATTTTTACTATTACTTAGCCTTAGTTCCTTTTTTCTGTGGCATGTCGTGATAATCTCTGTGGTATCTACTGTGATGGCCCACAGACAGTCTTCCATCTCATCTAGCCTTGAACAAAATGTCTCAGAGAACTTGGGGAACATCTCCGTGTTCTGTCATGAATAAAAACACAACAACATAACCTACTTCTCTTATGCACAGCCCTTCTTCCAGAGAAAATATTTTATTTTTTATTTTCAGACTGGGGGTCTGGATGTTGAGGATGGGCAGGTGTGATGGGCAGTGCAGTTTTCTCCCCCCTCACTGCTTTTTACTATCTTTATCATTCCATGTTATTGGCTTTTTTTTAAAAACAGGACACACACATACACTTCCGGTAACCAAAAAAGTGTTAAACAAATCAAAATACATTTTATATTTTATATATTTTATATTTATACTTGGCATTCTCTCAACCAGCTTCACCTGGAATGCTTTTCCAACAGTCTTAAAGGAGTTCCCACATTTGCTTGGCACTTGTTGTCTGCTTTTCCTTCACTCTGGGGTCTGACTCATCCCAAACCATTTCAATTTGGTTGAGGTCGGGGGATTGTGGAGGCCAGGTCATCTGATGCAGCACTCCATCACTCTCCTTCTTGATAAAATAGCCCTTACACAGCCTGGAGGTGTGTTGGGTCATTGTCCTGTTTAAAAACAAATGATAGTTCCACTAAGCCCAAACCAGATGGAATGGTGTATTGCTGCAGAATGCTGTGGTAGCCATGCTTGTTAAGTGTGCCTTGAATTCTAAATAAATCACAGACCATGTTACCAGCAAAGCAAGCCACACCATAACACCTCCTCCTCCATGCTTTACGGTGGGAAATACACATGCGGAGATCATCCGTTCACCCAGACCGCGTCTCACAAATACACGCCGGTTGGAACCAAAAATCTCCAATTTGGACTCCAAACCAAAGGACAAATTTCCACCGGTTTAATGTCCATTGCTCGTGTTTCTTGGCCCAAGCAAGTCTCTTCTTCTTATTGGTGTCCTTTAGTAGTGGTTTCTTTGCAGCTATTTGACCATGAAGGCCTGATTCACACAGTCTCCTCTGAAAAGTTGATGTTGAGATTTGTCTGTTACCTAAACTCTGTGAAGCATTTATTTGGGCTACAATTTCTGAGGCTGTTAACTATAATAAACTAATCCTCGCAGCAGAGGTAACTCTGGGTCTTCCATTCCTGTGGCAGTCCTAATGAGAGCCAGTTCCATCATTGCGCTTGATGGCTTTTGCAACTGCACTTGAAGAAACGTTCAAAGTTCTTAAAGTTTTCCGTATTGACTGACCTTCATGTCTTAAAGTTTTGATGGACTGTCGTTTCTCTTTGCTTATTTGAGCTGTTCTTGCCATAATATGGATTTGATCTTTACCAAATAGGGCTATCTTCTGTATACCACACCTAACTTGTCACAACACAACTGATTGGCTCAAATGCATTAAGAAGGAAAGAAATTCCACAAATTAACTTTTAAGAAGGCACACCTGTTAACTGAAATGCATTCCAGATGACTACCTTATGAAGCTGGTTGAGAGAATGCCAAGAGTGTGCAAAGCTGTCATCAAGACAAAGGGTGACTATTTGAAGAATCTCAAATATAAAATAAGTTTTGATTTGTTCAACAATATTTTGGTTACTACATGATTCATTATATGTTATTCCATAGGTTTGATGTCTTCACTATTATTCTACAAACATTTAGAAAAACCCTTGAATGAGTAGGTGTTCTAAAATGTTTGACCAGTAGTGTACATACTGTACATACATACACACACACACACACACACACACACACACACACACACACACACACACACACACACACACACACACACACACACACACACACACACACACACACACACACACACACACACACACACACACACACACACACACACAGACAAAGCTTCAGCATTTAGGTAACGAATGGATACTATGCCTCATAACCAAATGTAACCTCACCATAATGGTTATACAGCAATTAAATTAAATGTCAGTTGTATATACAGAACTGACACTCAACTTGTCACTGAGGTAAATTTTATAGCACTTTACAAGGTCATTGTTCACGACATGTCTTACCTTTAGTTTGCATTTTACAGTGTAACTGATGTTAATGTAGGCCTCATAGATTAAAGTTCAGTCCAAACTGGCACTCATATCAACCTTGTATTCACTCAGTTGATGGCTTGCACTGTCTGACTAGATACTACACATGAAAACAGGCTTAACTTTGATATCCTTATGTGAATAAAGATGCATGCAAATTAATTGTCTAACTAAATGTGCACAATACACCTAGAATCTTCTTCCTGACCACTGAGAGGGCAGACTTTAGGTTAGGGGCAGCAAACTGCCTCAGCAATATAAACAGTATCTCGTAACCTCTGTCTGAACTTAAGTGACCTTTCATCTTTGAACTTTGACCTCAAATGCCACATGAATGGAGACATAATATCCTCCCTTTCATTCCTTCCCCCACCAGAACTCCCCTGACCTCTGCCCCAAAGCTTTTCACAGAAATGTGGTTCAAAGAACCACCAACTTTGACCCAAGGGGCAGGACAGCCTGCGGCTGTTTTTGTGGCCATATTAAGAAGTCTGCTGGTAAACACAGTAATACTGAAAAGGATCACACACGAAACAAAGTCTCTGGTAATAGACATGATGCTTTGTATGATACATTCTACGGTGGAAGTGGTGAAGTCGGGTCAGGGCAGTCATAAGGATAACCGTGACGTTAGTGGGAGTGTGGCAAACATCAAAAGACAGAACAAATGAAAAAGTATGGGATGTTTAAGGGGGCTGGTTAACAAGGCATTTAAGAGCCATTTGTAAATGCTCTCTGATGTTTTACAGGACACACTAGTTACAATCTTGTTAACACCCAACACACTGGCTTGCTCTGTCATGCAGAACACTCAAAAGTGTTAGGTTTGGATTTTGTATCATGGGACATTACCAAAATAACTGTGATACCAAAGAAAGCAATACAAGAATCCTGAATAGCTGATGTGATACAAAACAATAATAGATTAATATAAAAAATACAATAAAAATAAAAGGTGGAAATCACAAAGATAATTGGTATTCTTGTGTAGAATGTTATTAATCTTTCTCTAACAAAGTGCTCACTCATCAACTAATTAAAACTTAAAGAAAGCATTATATTATAAGAAAACCCCACAAGAAGCCAAACTATCAGTGTTAAAATGACAAATTGTTTCAAAAAGGTAACTAGCACGGTTGTTTTCCATGTCTAAATGTGGAATTTCTCATCATTATAACATTTGAGTAATTTAGCAGATGCTCTTATCCAGAGCGATTTACAGGAGCAATTAGGGTTAAGTGCCTTGCTCAAAGGAACATCGACAGATTTTTCACCTACTGGTCCAACGCTCTTAAATGCTAGGCTACCTAAATTCATCCATTAAATACTTGAAAATAGCCATTCAACTGTGATTTACCTTCCACTTGAGCAAGGGTTCAGTGAGCGGTTACTGGGGCAGATTATCATCCGAATCTTTGGATGAGATACACAGGAGATTGGATTTATTTTATCATCCAGGAATTAAATAACCCAACCCCCCCCCCCCAAAAAAAAAGCTTTGTGCAATTACATTCCATCTTAACATTTCAATGAAGAAATAAAGAGACATGGAAATTATATGAATCCAAATGCAAATGTAGCACACGGAGAAGTGTAAAACGTACTCCTCAGCCTTAAGTGTCCACATTTGCGCCGCTCAATAGCTAGCTTTTAAATGCCACGACTGGTAGAGAGGCTTGAGGGAGGACGGTCATGTGTGTCTGTGAAGCAGAGGTCCCAGACTCGAGCCAGGTATGTGCCGAATCGGGAGTAAGTGGTACTCGCCAAGCAAGCAGCGTGACCAGCTTTACACAAAAGGTGTGTGGTGCTCCACGGCTGGTCTCCTGAACAAAGTATTGCAAACAGAGGAGAGTTTAGATTCAGATGCCTGATTGCCTCCAAAGGAGAGAGCCAGAGTGCCAGCAGACATTAACCCATGACCTTTAACCTCTACTCCCCAATTTCAGCCAGAACGTCTCCTACGGTTTGGAGTGGAGGGAGGGGCAGGCAGGTGCAAACTGGGATAGGAGTAGGACTCTTGAAAGTCACAATATACTGTAACCTTTGGACTCAAATTAGTAAAAAATGATAGTGACATCCCATGTATAGAAATAGAATGGATAGAGCTGTATTTTGACCTTTAAACTTGAGGTGGCAACAGCCTGAGTGTGGAAATAGAATATATTGAGGTTCTGTTTTGATCAAATTTACAATCTTAATCGACTAGAACATTATGGAGACACTATTGAAAATTGTCTGGAATTCAACCTTACTGACTGTAGACTGATTCACTGTATCAATTTCAAACGTTTTCAATATTTTCCCAATTTGAAAAGTTCAACCAACATAATTTGTTTGGCTTCCATCAAATACTGACCTTAAAAGTGTTGTACTCTCTACTCACCTAATTTCTACGGTTGTAGGTCTCACAAGGAGAGGATTACTCGTTAACAAGTTAAACTGACTTTATTGGTGCACCAAACAAAGGACAGGAAAAAGAGTAAATACACACAGATTATATAACACTGTGACAAGCAGAGATTCTTCACAACCATCTAACATTTTCTAGAAGTTCTGAATATTTGACTTGAAGGAAATATTTTTTCATAAATACCCTGACTGGCATCTATGGTAGAATGGATTAATTAACAATGAGTCCAACATAATTGAGGATCTATGTAAAGTATATAAGGCAAATAAAAAATAGGGAAGTCCATCAACTGCTGCTACTGTCATTATGGTGTGAGTGTTAAGTAATGGAATATAAGCACTCATGTAAACATGCTGGATTTACCAATTTGCACAAATGAATCCTAGTTGATGGACAGCTATTTGACACGTGTGTCACCTCTTTTATCTTTCTCTGATAAGGAAAAGGGGAGGATGTGAGGACATTAGATATTTCTCCTCTAGTTGACTGCATATCTGAAAGGGAAAATATACTATCTATGCTAGACTTATTATCTAAGATGGTGGGGAGCAACACAAAGGTCAGCCTTGACTTTGCATCGTGACCATAACCTCATTCTTTTCCCACAAGAATCCCTATCAGTTGTTCCTGGAATGTGTAATAACACAGGTCTTGGAATCCAAGCTTGCTATGGTGGCAGGTCAAGTACATCAAAATAACTTTGGAACATAGAAGCATGTGTGATTTTTTTTAATTATAAAATATGTTTTCAAATATATGTTTAACACATTGATATGGAGTTATTTACCACAGCTTTATACTTAGAAATATTACATTTCTCGCTACATTCTAAGTTCATGGTATGTCAAGGCTCACGGCTCCATTCTCTGTGTGATGGGTGTTTTTGCATGTTGTATTTCTTCTGAGGGTTACTGATCTCTATGAAGGGATCTGCACTCCACACGCTGCTCTGTGAGGGATATTATGATGTTTGGGACTGATGTCTCATTTCTCATTGTACACCTCTCCCCCTGTGGTATTGGCATGGAAAGGAAAGGCAACACAAAGCACTCTAGTTTGTGTAAAACACCAAGGCCATCTAGCATGAAACCATTGTCTTGCTGTACCTGAAATAAAGACTTGCTTGTGAAAAATGTGATTGATATTCTTGTCTGATGCACATACATGAGCAGTGAAAAATCAACATAAACAACCACCAATAGAAAAGCTGCTAATCAACAGACTAAGTTGTTAAACACAGTCTGTATAAACCCTATTGATTTCTTGTTGAATATTAAGTATACTGTAAAAGTTAATTCAGTGTACTCATTGATGTTTTCCTTTGCCTCGGAGAAGCAGAGCGTTCTGTCATAATGTGAAACTCCTGCCAGCAGAGGGAATGTTCACATCTCCCAATGCTTCTCTACACATCACATCCAGCGCTTAACCCATATCTACTGCTTTCACAAATCAAGAGGAATTTTAGAGCTGTTTCTGGATCACTGTCAAAATGAGAAAAACAGGTCACTGCCTAACCATGTGAGTGTGGGACTGAGTGTAGGAGTATGCATTGTGTGTGTGTGAGTGTGCATGAACGCGTGTGTGTGTGTGTGTGAGAAGTGACTCCAGCTGGCCTAGACCAGCCTGCATTTTGGGTGAGTTGCGCTGCCTGTCTGTCCCCCTGTACGTGCAGTGGCCCCTGCATCTTGTTGACCTACTTGGTGCTATTTGACTAATCCCTGGCAGTTCTGCGGGTGGTCTGGGAGGAGCTCTGCTCCGGTTTCCTCTACATTTGAATATCAGATGGCAAAGGCGGGGCCTCACAACATCTCTGAACTGCCAAGGGATTTGACTGGAATGCCTGCCAACACAACACGCAATGTTTTTTCAGTGCCCTCTTGCTGTCTCTCTCTCTCTCTTCCTTCCCTCTCTCTCTCTCTCTCTTTCTCCTTTGTTAGCCTTGAATGGCAGCCATCTTATTAGCTGAGCTGGGTCTGATACTGACAACCCAGTTTATTACGGGAACCACAGAACTAAAACCAGGGCATGTTTCCTCCCGTTTTACCTGGCCTTGTTTACCAAAGATCACACGGCCCTCTCTCTCTCCTCCTGTGCGTGCGTGCGTGTATGCAAGTAGGCCACTGTGCGAGCGGTAAGTACATATTATATCTAACATGGACCTGGTTACGTAGCACCAGCATCTACCTAACCCCCTAACACAGATAACCCAGCTATAAATGCTACCCTATCAGCTTACACATATAATGGGAGTTTTCTTAGTGACACATAGTGACATGCTGTCTTGTGTGTGAGGTTGTATTACTTATATTTGGGTGATCTAATTACTCTTTCACCTTGTGCTTTATGGCCCTTACCGGAGTCCATTTGCAAGTATAATGAGCTATAGATATACCATTAATGTATACACTGCCAAATCAAGTCAAGTGGATGAAGCCATCTGTCTTCAAGTCAAGTGGATGAAAAATCTTTGAATTTGCTTAAAAATTATGTTTTATTGAACTACTATAATTGCCAACATGTCTGTACTTCAACCTATTTTTCAACAACATTTAGTTCTTTTTTAAATGTTAGAATTCAAATCAAATCAAATCAAGTTTATTTTATATAGCCCTTCGTACATCAGCTAATATCTCGAAGTGCTGTACAGAAACCCAGCCTAAAACCCCAAACAGCAAGCAATGCAGAATCACTCTTACAGAATTGACTGTAAGAGTGAATTGATTGGACATATCTTGATAATGCTCCTAGGACACATAACACACAGAAAGAGCAAATACAGTGCAAATAACTATTTGATTCATTCAGAGAGATGTTTTTGGTTTTACCTTCTACTTGGTTTGACTGACGCCTTTAATGAGAGGAAGGGGTGAGGGAGGGGAGGGGGTTGAGCACAGGGGAGTCAAATGTCAGGGACAGAGGCACCTCACCCTTCCTTCCCTCCCTCCCTCCCCCTGCTGCCTGAATGGGACAAACACACAGACACAGTAGAGCGAGCACCCAAAGACAACACTGTTGGCTCCCCAGCCCTGGCTGACTAGCTGGGGCCACATCCCTCCTCCATCCACCCACCTACCCATCCACTTCTCCACCCATCCCTCCTCCACCCCTCCATCCACCACCAGTTCAAACGGGGCCGTTAACACTCCGCCACATATGAGGACACTGAATTCCGGACCTCGTAATTTTTGGTGACAATTTTATTTTACTGTTGAGAGTAGAATACACAAGGTGCAATTTCGAAACTTGGCTGGGCATCAGCAGTTTTCCTCTTGTTATATGTCACTCACTGACAGTCACCCAATTAGCCAATGTCAGTACAACAAATTTAGATTGGTGATTGGCAAATTAGTCTAGTTAGTCTAGCCAGCTATCTAAACTTGTGGTAATCATGGGCAAATGACCAATCAGGCACGCAGGGCAGGTGCCCATGTGCCCTGACCTCCAGGAGGCCCCATTGATTTTGTTAGTCGCTCTCACTAAGATATCATATCAACATGACATAAGTCATGGTAAAATGTGTAGAATTTCAGGAAATTAGCAGTAAAACTGCAACAAAAAGTTCTGTAAAGCAAACATATTTGTTTGTGAAGACTTGTGAAGACTTACAGAAAACGTTTGACCTCTGTCATTGCCAACAAAGGGTATATAACAAAGTATTGAGATAAACTTTTGTTATTGACCAAATACTTATTTTCCACCATAATTTGCAAATAAATTCATAAAAAATCCTACAATGTGATTTTCTGGATTTGTTTTTCTCATTTTGTCTGTCATAGTTGAAGTGTACCTATGATGAAAATTACAGGCCTCTCTCATCTTTTTAAGTGGGAGAACTTGCACAATTGGTGGCTGACTGAATACTTTTTTGCCCCACTGTATGTTGGGTGGGAAGGAATGAGAATGGATGAGTAAGTCGATGGATGGATGGGTGAGTGTGTCTGAGAGATAGGGATGGTGGGAAAAGATGGGAGGTTGGGACAAGCGTGGCTTGGTTGGTTAATGGTGGTGAAGGATTTGGGGCGGCAAGTAGCCTAGTGGTTAGAGCGTTGGGCCAGTAACCGAAAGGTTGCTGGATCAAATCACCAAGGTAAAAATCTGTCATTCTGCCCCTTAACAAGGCAGTTAAACCACTGTTCCCCAGTAGGCCATAATTGTAAATAAGAATTTGTTCTTAACTGACTTGCCTAGTTAAATTAAGGTTACATTTGTTTTTTAAAGGATGTGAGGTAGGGACAAGCTTGGGTGGGCGAGGATGGGAGATTGGGACAAGCTTGGCTTAACACTACTCAGCAAACTAGATGCAGTCTATCACAGTGCCATCCGTTTTGTTACCAAAGCCCCATACACCACCCACCACTGCGACCTATATGCTCTCGTCGGCTCCAGGTCATCTATAAGTCTTTGCTAGGTAAAGCTCTGCCTTATCTCAGCTCACTGGTCACGATAACAACACCCACCCGTAGCAGGTATATCTCACTGGTCCTCCCCAAAGCCAACACCACCTTTGGCCACCTTTCCTTCCAGTTCTCTGCTGCCAATGACTGGAACAAATTGCAAAAATCGCTGAAGTTGGAGACTTATATCTCCCTCACTAACTTTAAACATCAGCTATCTGAGCAGCTTACCGATCGCTGGAGCTGTACACAGCCCATCTGTAAATAGCCCATCCAATCTATCTACCTCATCCCCATATTTTTTTACTTACTTTTTGCTCTTTGCACACCAGTATTTCTACTTCTACGTCATCATCTGCACATCTATCACTCCAGTGTTAATTTGCTAAATTGTAATTACTTCGCTACTATGGCCTATTTATTGCCTTACCTCCTCACGCCATTTGCACACACTGTATATAGACTTTTTTTTCTATTGTGTTATTGACTGTACGTTTGTTTATTCCATGTGTAACTCTGTGTAGTTGTTTGTGTCGCACTGCTTTGCTTTATCTTGGCCAGGTAAGCATTTGAAAATGAGAAATTGTTCTCAACTGGCCTACCTGGTTAAATAAAGGTGAAATAAATACTTTTTTTTTTAAATGTGGGAAAAGATGGGAGGTTGGGTCAAGCTTGTCTTGGGTGGGAAAGAGTGGGCAAGGATGGGAGGTTGGAACAAGCTTGGCTTGGGTTGGCAAGAATGGGAGTTTGGGACAAGCTTGGCTTGGGTGGCAAGAATGGAAGTTTGGGACAAGCTTGGCTTGGGTGGGCAAGAATGGGAGGTTGGGACAAGCTTGGCTTGGGTGGGCAAGGGTGGGTAAGGATGGGAGGTTGGAACCAGCTTGGCTTGGGTGGGCAAGAATGGGAGTTTGGGACAAGCTTGGCTTGGGTGGGCAAGGATGGGTAAGGATGGGAGTTTGGGACAAGCTTGACTTGGGTGGGCAAGAATGGGAGTTTGGGACAAGCTTGGCTTGGGTGGGCAAGAAAGGGAGTTTGGGACAAGCTTGGCTTGGGTGGGCAAGAATGGGAGGTTGGGACAAGCTTGGTTTGGGTGGGCAAGGGTGAGCAAGAATGGGAGTTTGGGAGTTTGGGATAAGCTTGGCTCGGGTGGGCAAGAATGGGAGGTTGGGACAAGCTCAGAAAAGGGGATCGGTGGCAGCTAGTAGGCTGGAGACGACGACCGCCGAGCGCCGCCCGAACGGGAAGAGGCACCATCCTCGGCGGTCGTCGTCTCCAGCCTACTAGCTGCCACCGATCCCCTTTTCTGTTTTCATTTAGTTTTGTCTATTGGTTGCACCTGTTTTGTGTTAGGGTTAGTGAGCTATTTAAACCCAGTTGGCCCGCCGACTTTTGTGCGGGCTTGTTATTCTGTTCGTGGTGTTTGTTATAGTGTGGATTTTGTCCTAGTTAATTGTGGACTGGATTTTGACGCGCCCTTTTGTTGTGTGGCGTAGCCGTCTCATTTATATTCTGTTTGGAATATTAAAGTATATCCACTTGCTCGAAACTACCCTGCTCTCTGCGCCTGACTCCTTCATTCACCATTGGAATCGTAACAGAAGCCCGCACCCTCTATGGAGTCAGCAGAAGCAGCGACCACCCCTCTTTCATCGATGGAGGAGCGTGTCCTCCATCACACCGCCGTTCTCCATAGGATTGGTTCGGCGATGGACATGATGATGGAGAGGATGGAGCGATGGGAGAGGAGTCGTTTCCCGACGTCTACCCCAGCTCCTTCACAGACGTCGCAACCTACTCCTTCCACGTCAGCGTCTGGTTCCGGCGCGTTGCGTCTCGCGCTCCCGAGGGAGTACGACGGCGCGGTGGCTGGGTGCCAGGGGTTTTTGCTCCAGTTGGAGCTCTACTTGGCTACCGTTCATCCGACTCCCTCGGGAGAGGAGAGTGTTAGCCTCCTCATCTCCTGTCTGACGGGTAGAGCCCTGGAATGGGCCAACGCGGTCTGGAACGGCCCAGACTCGGTTCGGGACCACTACCCAGAGTTCACCCGCCGCTTTCGGGCCGTATTTGACCACCCTCAGGAGGGCCGTGCGGTGGGTGAGCGACTGTTCCACCTCAGACAGGAGACGAGGAGTGCGCAAGACTTCGCGTTGGAGTTCCGGACCTTGGCTGCTGGTGCGGGGTGGAATGACAGGGCCCTGATGGACCATTACAGATGTAGCCTTCGGGAGGACGTCCGTCGGGAGCTAGCTTGTCGGGACACTACACTCTCCCTCGATGAGCTCATTGACATGTCGATACGACTGGACAACCTGCTAGCTGCCCGCGGGCGTTCAGAGGGGGTCCTGTCAGTTCCACCTCCCAGCCCTCCCGCTCCAACTCCGATGGAGTTGGGAGGAGCTACATCTAGGGGGACCGGAGGAGGTGGCTCCTCTTGCACCTACTGTGGCCGGAGAGGACACACTTCGGACCGGTGCTGGAGGAGTCCATCTGGGAGTCGAGATGGCAGGCGGAATACTTCTCGGCCACCCCAGGTGAGTAGGCACAAGACTCACCCAGAGCTCCCTGTTGGTCACATGTTTTTGGTTATTTTTTTCCCTGCGTTTTCCCCCTCTCTCCAGCATAAGGCGCTAGTCGACTCAGGCGCAGCTGGGAGTTTTATGGATCGCGGACTCGCCCGTAAGTTGGGTATTCCGCTGGTGCAGATAGACCCACCTTTCCCCGTGCACTCCTTAGATAGCCGACCGTTAGGGTCAGGGCTGATCAGGGAGGCCATGATTCCGCTGGACATGGTAACGCAGGGGGATCATAGGGAGCAGATCAGTTTCTACCTTATTGATTCACCTGGGTTTCCAGTGGTGTTGGGGGTTCCCTGGCTAGCCATTCACAATCCCCTCATTTCCTGGAGACAGGGAGCTCTTCAGGGGTGGTCAGAGGAGTGTTCAGGTAGGTGTGTGGGAGTTTCCATCGGTGCCACGTCGGTGGAGAGTCCAGACCAGGTTTCCACTGTGCGCATTCCCCCAGAATATGCCGATTTGGCTATCGCTTTTAGTAAGAAAAAAGCGACCAAATTACCACCTCATCGACGGTGGGATTGCGCGATAAACCTCCAGGAGAACGCTGCACTTCCCAGGAGTCACGTGTACCCATTGTCACAGGAGGAGACGTTGGCTATGGAGACATATGTCACGGAAGCTCTGAGACAAGGGTTCATTCGGCCCTCCATGTCACCCGCCTCGTCGAGTTTCTTTTTTGTGAGAAAAAAGGAGGGAGGACTGCGTCCGTGCATTGATTATCGAGGTCTCAATTCAATCACAGTGGGATTTAGTTATCCGCTACCTCTCATCGCTACGGCGGTGGAATCATTCCACGGAGCGCGTTTTTTCACAAAACTGGACCTCAGGAGCGCGTATAATCTGGTGCGTATTCGGGGAGGAGACGAGTGGAAAACAGCATTTAGTACCACATCAGGCCACTATGAATACCTCGTCATGCCGTATGGGTTGAAGAATGCTCCAGCCGTCTTCCAATCCTTTGTAGATGAGATTCTCAGGGACTTGCACGGGCAGGGTGTGGTAGTATATATTGATGACATCTTGATCTATTCTGCCACACGCGCCGCGCATGTCTCCCTGGTGCGCAGGGTCCTTGGGCGACTGCTGGAGCATGACCTATACGTCAAGGCTGAGAAATGTGTGTTCTCCAAACAAGCCGTTTCCTTCCTGGGTTATCGCATTTCCACCTCGGGGGTGGTGATGGAGTGTGACCGCGTTAACGCTGTGCGTAATTGGCCGACTCCGACCACGGTAAAGGAGGTGCAGCGGTTTTTAGGGTTTGCCAATTACTACCGGAGGTTTATCCGGGGTTTTGGCCAAGTGGCGGCGCCCATTACCTCACTGCTGAAGGGGGGGCCGGTGCGTCTACGGTGGTCGGCCGAGGCAGATGGAGCCTTCAACCAGTTGAAGGCACGGTTTACTGAGGCTCCCGTGTTGGCGCATCCGGACCCTTCATTAGCGTTCATAGTGGAGGTGGATGCGTCCGAGGCTGGTGTTGGAGCCGTGCTATCACAGCGCTCGGGCACGCCACCGAAGCTCCGGCCCTGTGCTTTCTTTTCTAAGAAGCTGGGTCCGGCGGAGCGGAACTATGATGTGGGGGACCGGGAGTTACTAGCTATGGTAAAAGCCCTGAAGGTGTGGAGACACTGGCTTGAGGGGGCTAAATACCCTTTCCTCATCTGGACTGACCACCGCAATCTGGAGTATATCCGATTGGCGAAGAGACTGAATCCGCGTCAGGCTAGGTGGGCCATGTTCTTTACACGCTTTAGATTTACGATCTCTTATAGACCAGGTTCCCTCAACACTAGGGCCGACGCGCTGTCCCGTCTCTATGACACCGAGGACCGGCCCATCGATCCGACTCCCATCCTTCCAGCCTCTTGGCTGGTGGCCCCGGTGGTATGGGAAGTGGACGCGGACATCGAGCGGGCGTTGAGGGTAGAACCTGCGCCTTCCCAGTGTCCGACTGGCCTTAGGTACGTACCGCTTGGTGTCCGTGATCGATTGATTCGGTGGGCTCACACACTACCTTCTTCGGGTCATCCGGGGATTGAGAGGACAGTGCGGGGTCTTAGGGGGAAATACTGGTGGCCCACCTTGGCTAAGGACGTGAGGCTCTATGTCTCCTCCTGTTCGGTATGCGCACAGAGTAAGGCTCCTAGGCACCTGCCGAGAGGGAAGTTACAACCCCTCCCGGTTCCACAACGGCCATGGTCTCATCTATCGATAGATTTTCTGACTGATC
Organism: Salvelinus alpinus; assembly: GCF_045679555.1. Taxonomy (NCBI): domain Eukaryota; kingdom Metazoa; phylum Chordata; class Actinopteri; order Salmoniformes; family Salmonidae; genus Salvelinus; species Salvelinus alpinus. The sequence continues at coordinate 88,251,990 of NC_092086.1, forward strand.
TTCCCCCATCTCAGGGGAACACTACCGTTCTGGTCGTTGTGGATCGGTTCCCTAAGTCCTGTCGTCTCCTCCCATTGCCTGGTCTCCCTACGGCCCTACAGACTGCGGAGGCTCTATTTACCCACGTCTTCCGGCACTACGGGGTGCCGGAGGACATCGTATCTGATCGAGGTCCCCAGTTCACGTCCCGGGTGTGGAGGGCGTTTATGGAGCGTCTGGGGGTCTCGGTCAGTCTTACCTCTGGGTATCACCCCGAAAGTAATGGGCAGGTGGAGAGAGTGAACCAGGAAGTGGGTAGGTTTCTGAGGTCGTATTGCCAGGACCGGCCAGGAGAATGGGCGAGGTACGTCCCGTGGGCAGAGTTGGCCCAGAACTCACTCCGCCACTCATCAACGAATATGTCGCCATTCTAATGCGTACTGGGGTACCAGCCGGTCCTGGCTCCGTGGCATCAGAGTCAGACCGAAGCTCCTGCGGTGGAGGAGTGGGTACAGCGCTCTAGAGAGACCTGGTGGGCAGTCCAGGACTCTCTCAGGCAGGCCAGTGAACGGCAGAAAAAGAGCGCTGACCGCCACTGCAGTGAGGCTCCTGTGTTCGCACCAGGGGACAGGGTCTGGCTCTCGGCCCGAAACCTGCCCCTCCGCCTGCCCTGCCGGAAGCTGGGGCCGCAGTGTGTGGGGCCATTTAAAGTCCTGAGGAGGATAAACGAGGTGTGTTATAGATTACAACTTCCCTCTTACTATCGTATTAACCCCTCGTTTCATGTGTCTCTCCTCAGGCCGGTGGTAGCTGGTCCCCTTCAGGAAAATGAGGTGCCGGAGGTCCCTCCGCCCCCTCTTGACATCGAGGGGTCCCCGGCGTACACGGTACGAGCTATTCTGGACTTGAGACGCCGGGTGAGGGGCCTGCAGTACCTCGTGGACTGGAAGGGGTACGGTCCGGAGGAGAGATGCTGGGTACCGGTGGGGGACATTTTGGATCCTTCCCTCTTGAGGGACTTTCACCGCCTCCATCCGGATCGCCCTGCTCCTCGCCCTCCGGGTCGCCCACGAGGCCGGGGTCGGCGCAATGCGGGAGCCGCGCGTCGGGAGGGGGGTACTGTTACGAATCCCGCCGAGGATGGTGCCTCTTCCCGTTCGGGCGGCACTCGGCGGTCGTCGTCTCCAGCCTACTAGCTGCCACCGATCCCCTTTTCTGTTTTCATTTAGTTTTGTCTATTGGTTGCACCTGTTTTGTGTTTAGGGTTAGTGAGCTATTTAAACCCAGTTGGCCCGCCGACTTTTGTGCGGGCTTGTTATTCTGTTCGTGGTGTTTGTTATAGTGTGGATTTTGTCCTAGTTAATTGTGGACTGGATTTTGACGCGCCCTTTTGTTGTGTGGCGTAGCCGTCTCATTTATATTCTGTTTGGAATATTAAAGTATATCCACTTGCTCGAAACTACCCTGCTCTCTGCGCCTGACTCCTTCATTCACCATTGGAATCGTAACACTTGGCTTGGGTGGGAAAGAGTGGGTAGGGATGGGAGGTTGGGACAAGCTTAGCTTGGGTGGGCAAGGATGGGAGGTATGAACATGCTTTGCTTGGGTGTGCAAGAATGGGAGGTTGGGACAAGCTTGGCTTGGGTGGGCAAGGATTGGTACGGATGGGAGGTTGGGACAAGCTTGGCTTGGGTGGGCAAGGATTGGTACGGATGGGAGTTTGGGACAAGCTTGGCTTGGGTGGGCAAGAATGGGAGTTTGGGACAAGCTTGGCTTGGGTGGGCAAGAATGGGAGTTTGGGACAAGCTTGGCTTGGGTGGGCAGAATGGGAGATTGCGACAAGCTTGGCTTGGGTGGGCAAGAATGGGAGTTTGGGACTAGCTTGGCTTGTGGTAATGGGGGGGGGGGGGGGACTGGAAGGGTGAGAGGGATGGTTTGGCTTGAGAGAGAGAAGGAAGGATTTAAATTATATTACAATGTAATTTTTTTTATTTTTTTACTTGCAAAGTTGCTGTGAAATAAATACGAGTTCTGGACAAACTAGGAGAGGATGTCAAGTCATTATTATTCCTTGTTTGTTGCTATAGCTAAGATTCAACGGTGGTTATTGGTGAGAGTGGAGAGGTGCTTTTTCCGAGGGATTGGGACGGGGTGACAGGGACAGCATCAGACACTTCTCTGAAGTGTGTGTGGGGCCTCCACTCATTTCACTCTCCCCAAGTAGACGCCCACAAGCCACTATATTTAATTTACAAGGTAATACAAACTGACCACAATACTTAAGTGGCAGTTCTTCTCCAATGTATGTACAACGACATAATCCAAAGACTTTTGGCACATTAGAAGAGGAGTTGGAGCTTAAAAGCCCTAAATGGCATAGCGCCTCAAAGTAAAAAAAGGACTTTGTTTTTTGTATGTTTTCTGTTAAATGTCTGTTCAGCCCACATGCTCACACTCTCTACATATGTAATGTATGCAATAACTATGTATTCATACTATGACACTCCCATTCCATGGAATGTCCACCGCCCTCATATGTCTGCTAAATTGTTTTATATGGTTCTTCAACGATAGAAGGAACAGACAAGTTTAACTTTGATTCTAAAGACCAACAAAATCCAACTTATTACATGGAATGTGCACGGGCTCCATGATGGGGGGGGAGCATATGGTTCTTGAACACATAAAGAGAGATGTGGTTTTCCTGCAAGAGTTACATAAAAAAAATGAAATGTAATATTTAAAGAGGAGCTGGGTTGGAGAGGCCTATGCTGACACCTACTTTAGTAACAGCAGAGGTATAGGCATCCTGATAAACAAGAATACACCCCTTACCCTTATATCCCAGCACACGGGCCGAGGACTTTTTCTAATGTTGAATTGTACCGTACATGGTGAGAAATACACATACATTGATTTCAATGTATATCCCAGCAGAGGCAAATCTGGTGTTTTTAGATAGAATTCAAGCTATATTAAGATCAAATACAGACATGAACTATTATTGTAGCAGGCTACCTAAATCATACATTTGATAAGATTGACAGAGGTAGCAATAAAATAGGCAAATTCAAGGAACCTCCAAAGAGGCTGAAAATGTTAATCTCTACAAATAATTTACAGGACATCTGAAGACTACTATTCCCAACTAAAACAGACTACTCCTTTTTTTCCTCAAAGAAAAGCTATTCAAGAATTGACTACATTTTTTCCCAGAAATGCTCTCAACAAATTCCTGTATTCAAAAATCCATGACATAGTGATATCGGGTCATAATTAATTACACCAACAGAAAATACACTTAGTGACAGAATATGGAGAATGAACAGAGCGCATCTTCAAAATCCAAAATGTATTAAACACGTAAATGAAAAAATAAAAACCTTTACCACTACAAATGCAGACATAGACGACAGAGAAAAGCTGAAGCCCAATATCATTTGGGATGCTTTAGGCGTACATTAGGGGAATGATGATATCATACTCAGCAAAAGTTAAATCTGAAATAGTGATTTCTATTTCCTACATTTTTATTTCTATCTAAGAAAAACCCCAGAGAAAATCAGTACAATATCTGAACGTAAGTGGGAATATGATATTTTATTTTTGGAGAGTGTAAGGTTCTGTATTTATTTTCTTAGTCAATCTTGTGTTCTGTTTGGTTGGGTTCTTGAACATAGCCCTGTTTCTTTGTGTTCGTGAATGTAGCCCTGTCATTCATTTTTGTTCATTGATTTCACCTGTGTTAGTTACTCACATGGTCTCATCAGCTCCTTATTTAGTTCAGTTCATTCTGTTCGTGCCTTTGTAAGGCATTGTTCATTTTGACTCTACTAAGCCTTTTACTAGCTCGTTTGTGAGAACCAGTTATAGCCTTCAGTCCTAGTTTTGATTCGCCTGCCTGTTTGCCTACCTGTGTATGACCTTAGCTTGCCTGTTACCACGATTCCTGCCTCCTGCAAAGGCGAAACACCTGCTAAACACCTGCTGCGCTCTACACGTGAATCTACACCTTTTTCTCCCTGGGGTATTCAATACAGAGAGCCAACAACTACAGGTTAAACTCAAATAAAGCATACTACTTAATGACAAATAAAACTAGTAAACATCTCACAGCCCTCACAAAACAAATACATGCCAAATCAGTTATCATTTTTTAAGATAAAGATACCAATGTGTTAATTAGAAACAATGTGATTAATTACTATTTTAAAAGCTTCTATGAAAATCAATATAAATTAGAATTAGACAACAGTCAGACTGATCCTACGGCCTTCTTAGACTCAACAACCCTGAAGCAATTATCAGCAGACAAAAAAGAATCACTAAAAACAGAGATCACCCAGAAATAAATATTATACACAGGAATGGATGACTTTCCCATAGAATTCTATTTAACATTTTGTAGCACCTCTATTTACACAAATGACAACACATATGTCACTCAATTCAGTGCTTCCTAGTCCCATGTATCAAAACGCTATTTCAGTTATATTAAAACCAGGAAAATCTGGAGAGTCATCACAGACCCCATATGTTTAATAAATTGTGACAATAAAATAATAACAAAGGTCATAAGCAATAGAATGGCAAAAGTCTTACCAGACTTGATACATATCAATCAAACAGGGTTTAATAAAAATAGCCACTTACAAACAAATACAAGGACATATTTAAATTTAATACAATACGCTAAAAAACAAGATATAATTTTATCAATAATGGTTGTTGATGCCGAAAAGGCATTTGACCATCTTGAATAGCCTTTCAACATTCCAGCAGAAATAATAAATGTAATAAAATATTATATAAATGTCCTAAAGCAAAAATATACACAAATAATATATTATCTGATGGAATTGCTTTAGAAAGGGGCACAAGACAGGGAAGTCCCCTCTCCCCCCTCCTGTTTGCATTGGCAATTGAATCGCTTGCAGAAAGACTTAGACAGGAACCAAATGTAACAGGTATCAGCGTTGGTAAACATGAATATAAACTACATTTATATGGTGACAATCTCCTGATATACTTGACCAATATTGAAAACTCAATACCCTGTTTTTTATATTTAAGATGCGCATGCTCATCCCTAGAATCTTTTCACGTGTCTATTTTCAAAGGATAAAGCTAAGAACATGAACAACTTCATAGTTAAGAACGCAATGACAATATGTAAGAAAAGAAAATGTATTCTACAAGAACCAATATCTGTCCCTAAAAACACAACCCTGTAGAACAATCCTTGGATAGATTTTCAGAATTCACTGATAAATTGGCCCACATGGAAAACTAAAGGCACAGAAACCATAAATGACTTCGTAATAGGAAATACATTTATTTCCATGAGAGAATTAAAAAACAATTTTGGACTGACCAATGTAGATATTTTCAAAAACATGCAACTTAAAAGTTTAAAATCATAAAATTTCGATTTTAAATCTATTGGACATCAGAGCAATCTTGAGGGAATCCTATTTCAGTCAGAAAAGGATATTCATATAATAAGTAAGATATACAAAACCTTTCAGAGAGCCTATCCAACTGACAATCTTTTCGAAAAAACAAACTACTGGAACCAAGACTTAAAAATAACTGATATTGGCACAAGATGGAGGGAATGTTGGAACATAATTAATGAATTTACAGTTAACAAAAATGTATGTTTAATCTAGTATATACTAATTTAGTCTCATGACATAAGAGACAAAATTCACAAATTCTACAGCACAACGGCAAAGTTGTTCTTAAGTGTAAAACTAACAGTGACTAAATAATCCATGCCTTCTGGGAATGTAATAAAGTCCAAAAGTCCAAAAGTCAGAAGCAGCAGCTATAAGGGTACAAGGCGAAACCCAAATGCAGACACAGGAGGCAGATGGTTGAGCTCCAATATTTATGAAACCAAGATGGGTAGGCAAAAGGCAGGTCAGGGACAGGCGGGAGTTCATAAATCAAGTCCGAGTCCAAACAGTGCCAGGGGATAGGCAGGCTCGAGGTCAGGACAGGCAGAGTGATCAGGCTGGCAGATTCAGCGTCAGGGCAGACAAAGGTCAAAACCAGGAGGGCTAGGAAAAAACTGAGACTGGGAAAAATAGGAGATAGGAGAACTGCTGGTTGACTTGGCAAAACAAGACGAACTGGCACAGAGAGACAAAAAACACAGGGATAAATACACCGGGGACTAATGGGGAAAACAGGAGACACCTGGAGGTGAGTGGAGACAATCACAAAGACAGGTGAAACAGATCAGTGCGTGACAGTAGCGGTGTGTGGGTAAAATCACTGGGGAAGCCAAGCCAGAAAAAAAGCAGCCATATTACAACATATGTGTTATTATAATTGCGTTGTTTGCTCTATAACCTTTTAGTTCATATGCCTTGCGACCGTGATATATGTCTAAGGCCGAGACAATAAGAAGACACAGTGGCAGAATAAATTCAATCACAACTTTGTTTCATCATAAAACCAACCTCTGTCCGGTGAAGTCCACAAAGCATATTGCATGTAACAAACAGTTACATGACCTACAGCATGGTCAAGAAAGTTCATGTTTCTGACATTTTCAGACTACTAAACAACTACTGATTTAGAACCGCAGAGAGTTAATGCAAGTCGCAAAGAAAACAGGAGCTGCCTCCACTATTCTATGGGGGTGACACAGGGTTCAATTCTCGGGCCAACTCTCTTCTCTGTATACATCAATGATGTCGCTCTTGATGCTGGTGATTATCTGATCCACCTCTACGCAGACGACACCCTTCTGTATACTTCTGGCCCCTCTTTGGACACTGTGTTAACCTCTAATTCCTCCCAAACCCGGATCCGGGAGCACCCCCCACAGTAAAAAAGCTGACTAGCATAGCCTAGCATAGCGTCACAAGTAAATACTAGCATATACATATCATTAAATCACAAGTCCAAGACACCAGATGAAAGATACACATCTTGTGAATCCAGCCATCATTTCTGATTTTTAAAATGTTTTACAGGGAAGACACAATATGTAAATCTATTAGCTAACCACGTTAGCAAAAGACACCACTTTTTTTACTCCACCACTTTTTTACTCCATCAGTAGCCATCACTAATTCGACCAAATAAAGATATAAATAGCCACTAACCAAGAAACAACTTCATAAGATGACAGTCTGATAACATATTTATTGTATAGCATATGTTTTTTTAGAAAAATGTGCATATTTCAGGTATAAATCACAGTTCTACATTGCAACTGCAATCTGAAATAGTGCCGAAGCTGCCAGAATAATTACAGAGACCAACGTCAAATACCTAATTACTCATCTTAAAACATTTCTGAAAAATACACAGCGTACAGCATATGAAAGCCCAACATCTTGTGAATCCAGCCAATATGTCAGATTTTTTAAGTGTTTTACAGCGAAAACACAATATAGCATTATATTAGCTTAGCACAATAGCCAGAAACACAAGCAATTTACCAGCAGCACAGGTTAGCGATCGTAACAATACAGCAAAAGATATATACTTTTTGACTAACCTTGATATACTTCGTCAGATGACAGTCCTGTAACATCATATTACACAATGCATATAGGTTTTGTTCGAAAATGTGCATATTTAGCAGCACAAATCGTGGTTATACAATGTGATGAGTGGCAACAGGTCATGCATTCTGGACGGCGCCATCTTGGAAAGGCACCTAAGTTTACGATTATTTATCGATTAGATTGACTAAAAAATACAGGTTGGACAGCAAATGAAAGATGCATTAGTTATTAATGCAACCGCTGAGTTAGATTTTTAAAATTAACGTTACTAGACATACAGTGTGCGTTACAGCCAGACTAGTGCCGCAATAACGGCGGACAAATGCGTTTACATTTTTCCACATAAATACGGAATAACATCATAAATAGTTCTTACTTTTGGACGAGCTTCCATCAGAATCTTGGGCAAGGTGTCCTTTGTCCAAAAGAATCGTTGCTTGGTTGTAAAACGTCGTCTTCAACTTCGGAATTAGCAGCTAACAATAGCTATGTGGCCACAACATTCCCAAATCCCCAAAACGCAATACTAAGGAAATTCCGAAAATAGCAATATACTCGCATAATCTGATATAACTCGGTTTAAAATAACTTCGTTATGATGTTTCTAACACCTATATCGAATTAAATTACAGACGGATATAGCTAAGGCCGATAACTGAGCGTTTCAAAATGCCATCTTGAGGTCTTGCTTTGCGCAATGACGAACGATGAAAAGAGAGCGCACTTCGTTCCTTGGCCTTTTATAAGCTCTGAGAGCTACGTAGACACTCCATTCCACTTCTCATTGGTTACTGACATCCAGGGGAAGGCGGGTGCAGTTCATGTCGACCCATAGGACACATACAGAGCTTTAAACTGATCTGGGAACAGAGCCTCGTTTTCAGACCTTCGCAGTTCCTGTCATGGATTTCGCTGCAGAAAGAGTTCTGGTTCACCCACAGACATAATTCAAACGGTTTTAGAAACTAGAGATTGTTTTCTATCCAATAGTAATAATAATATGCATATTGTACGAGCAAGAATTGAGTACGAGGCAGTTTAATTTGGGAACGCTAAATGTCGAAGTTGAAACAGCACCCCTTGTAGTGACAAGAGGTTTTAACTAACCTCCATACAAGCTTCAATGCCATACAACTCTCATTCAGTGGCTTCCAACTGCTCTTAAATGAAAGTAAAACGAAATGCATGCTATTTAATCGATCACTGCCCGCACCAGCCCGCCCGTCCAGCAACCCTACTCTGGACGGCTCTGACTTAGAATACGCGGACAACTACAAATACCTAGGTGTCTGGTTAGACTGTAAACTCTCCTTCCAGACTCACATTAAGCATCTCCAATCCAAAATTTAATCTAGAATCGGCTTCCTATTTCGCAACAAAGCATCTTTCACTCATGCTGCCAAACATAACCTCATAAAACTGACCATCCTACCGATCCTCGACTTCGGCGATGTCATCTATAAAATAGCCTCCAACACTCTACAAATTGGATGCAGTCTATCACAGTGCCATGCGTTTTGTCACCAAAACCCCATACACTACCCACCACTGCGATCTGTACGCTCTCGTTGGTTGGCCTTCGCTTCATACTCGTCGCCAAACCCACTGGCTACAGGTTATCTACAAGTCTCTGCTAGGTAAAGCTCCGCCTTATCTCAGCTCACTGGTCACCATAGCAGCACCCACTCGTAGCATGCGCTCCAGCAGGCATATCTCACTGGTCACCCCCAAAGCCAATTCCTCCTTTGGTCGCCTTTCCTTCCAGTTCTTTGCTGCCAATGACTGGAACGAACTACAAAAATCACTGAAGCTGGAGACTCATATCTCCCTCACTAGCTTTAAGCACCAGCTGTCAGAGCAGCTATTTATCTTGCTCCTTCGCACCCCAGTATCTCTACTTGCACATTCATCTTCTGCACATCTACCATTCCAGTGTTTAATTGCTATATTGTAATTACTTCGCCACCATGGCCTATTTATTGCCTTAACTCCCTTATCTTACCTCATTTGCACTCACTGTATATAGATTTTTTTCTTTTCTTTTTTTCTACTGTATTATTGACTGTATGTTTTGTTTATTCCATGTGTAACTCTGTGTTGTTGTATGTGTCGAATTGCTATGCTTTATCTTGGCCAGGTCGCAGTTGCAAATGAGAACTTGTTCTCAACTAGCCTACCTGGTTAAATAACGGTGAAATAAAAAATATATATTAAAAAAAATCCTGCACCATTTCAACTTTAACATTTCAACATCATCAAATCACCTATGCTTACTCTAATACAGTGACAACTAAAAGATGCCAAAAACTATTTAGTCCAATCAACGTAAGCTAAGTATGATGGTTCTGATGGTTCTGGTTCTGGTTCTGATTTGTTTGTGTGTTTGCGTTCATGCAAGTAGAAAAAACATGTTGACTCACCCTACTTTTAGATAAACGCCAATGCCATCCTCCTCTCTTACATATTGATGACATTTATTATTATTTTTATTTTTTGGTCTATGAGTACAGTACACACTTTTATATTTTTTGTCCTAGGCTAAAATGCTTGCTCGCTAGCCTAACTTCCTTTCATGGGCAGCGTTAGCTAGTTAACATTAGCCATCTACATCTAGCTACATATTGAACTTCCATCCTCTCAGTCCAGGGGCACAATGTATTTTATGGTTGAATCAGAATCGCCGTTATAATCATTGGCTAGTACGGTGAATTAAATTAAACCACAATTCTAAATCCCTCTCTCCATCCATGGTTAACTTAGGAAAGTAACAATTTAGGTAGCTAGCCACTGGAGGACAACAACACAATTCAAATTGTTTCTCTCAATGACATATATCTCTGTGATAGGAGTGAAGCCAAATCCAAACTGGCTTCCCTTGACACTTTTTTTTGGTGCACCTGGACCATTCACAGTTGATCTCAATGCTGATGGGCTATTATTTTATATGGGATATGAGGGTGCAATGAGATATTTTATTTATTTAACCTTTACTTAACTAGGCAAGTCAGTTAAGAACAAATTCTTATTTAGAATGACGGCCTACCCCGGATGACGCTGGGCCAATTGTGCGCCGCCCTTTGGGACTCCCAATCCCAGCCAGATGTGATACAGCCTGGATTTGAACCAGGGACTGTAGTGACACCACTTGCACTGAGATGCAGTGACTTAGACCGCTGAACCACTCGGGAGCTACCCGATGGGTTGGACTTTACTTGTCAATCATCTTGAAAAAAACGTATACTTAAAAACTGGAAATCAATCCTGCATCATTAACACAATGCAAAGGTCAAATGCTTTGTTATCTAAATGTTGAAAGTGCGTGGGCAACAGAGTATAACAAAATGGTGCAGTTTGAGGCCATGTGGCAGAGAGCGTTATGGGCGCTGGAGATGTGTGAGCGTGTGAGCAGGTGGGTCTGGGCTGGGGTGATGTTGTGGAGGTTTGTGTGTTGTTGTTTTGTATGTGTATGTTTTGTATTGTTAAAAAATATAAATATCCTAGTGCTGAGTTAATGTGAGTTAATGTGTAGCGGCTAATTGTATAGCTTATGTGTATGTAGATCGACAGGTAAATGAAGCTACATCAACCAATAATGGCTGGGGTAATTTTTGCTTGTTTTTGCTATTCTCCAAATATAATTTTAGAGTTTTTAACGTCTTGGATATTTACAAAGAAGATGGAGAAAAATACTGGATTAAAAATCCCGGCGTTTGTGCGCAGGTACAGCCGACTAGCAATAGCTAGTCCAAAATAATATGGCGATATGTAACTGTATCGGTTCTTCCCCCCATCACTACTATTGACCTGCTCAGTCATTATCAGATCAGCATGGGACACACATATTGGGTTCAGATAACTAACTGTGCTCCGGGAGAGATTTGGCCCTACTGTAAAATAATAATACGTGCCCATACTCTAAGGACTGTAGGACGGATACCATGCTAATCTCTCTCTGTAGGGTTTTAATTCAGGGCTGAGAGAAAAAGCACGAGAGAGAGAGAAACAGCGACCCAGAGAGAGAAAAATAGAGAAACAGAGACAGGGAGAGCGACAGAGAAACAGAAGACAGAGGGACAGAGAGAGAGAGGGAGAGTGAGCCTAAAGCACAGTAGTACAAATAGTGAATCCTCCAGCAGCACCATCGTTAGGCCCTGAGGGAATGCTAGTGCTTAGCAGCAGCCTCCCTGATCATCATTACTAAATGTGTTGACAGAAATGTAGTGTCTCCTGCTAGCTAGCCATGATGGTACACTTTTTATTTGACTCATTGTATTATTATACAAACACCTTAAGTCAAATGTGTAACAATAATGTAATAATGTTTAAAAAAAGAAACCCTGAAAATATTATTATACCCATTATAATTGAGAAAGTGGTGTGTGGGACTCAACTGAAAATCATGGCAAGTGCCATGTACTGCACTATGATGCTCATGTAGTTGCACAGCCTCATTCTAATGTTTATAGATACAATGCATATTACCAAGGCTCTTATTGTTTTAAAACAGTAGGAGACAGGCTTAGTTTCAGTGTGGGTGAGTGTATACAGTGTTTGTGTCTACAGTGTGTGCATGGCCTGCTGCGTGTGTGTTTGTGTGCGTCAGACAAAAAGCAGATTAGTGAAAACACTGAGGTAAAATAAGCAGCCTGACCTTGCTGTGAAACTGAAAGGCAATCCTCTAAATGATCCGCGGGTCACTAGCTTTGTCCTTCAGACAGTTAAAGTCTATCCTTCTCATCCCCCTCTCCCTGCCTATCTCTCACTGCTTCTCATCCCCCTCTCCCTGCCTGTCTCTCACTCCTTCTCATCCCCCTCTCCTTGCCTGTCTCTCACCCCTTCTCATCCCCCTCTCCCTGCCTGTCTCTCATCCCCCTCTCCCTGCCTGTCTCTCACACCTTCTCATCCCCCTCTCCCTGCCTGTCTCTCACACCTTCTCATCCCCCACACCCTGCCTGTCTCTCACTGCTTTCTTATCCCAGTCTTTCTCTCTCTTCCTCTCTAGCTCACTCATTATCTTTCCCCCTTTCAATTGTCTATCCTTCATCTACAGCATTTGTCTCCCTTAGTGTCTCTCAATCTCTCAATTTTCTTCTCTCTATTTCTTTACCGCCTACTAGCTCTATTTCTCTGCCTTTCCCCCCTCGTTCTCTCTATGCACAACAGTCTATGTCTACATGTGCCACTAAAGAAAAGAACGCGGGAGCAACATTTACTCAACAACCTTTGATACCTCTGTCATCCTTTCATGTCAGGCTCCTTGAACACGTTAGTCTGCTAGTGTTATTTAAAGCTGTGTGCGTTCCTCATGACAACATCGTGATGGCACTGATGTGTCTGATACCCCAGTGTGTTCAAAGCCCAGAGAACGCCAGAGACACAGAGCAGACATTACAGTCACATTAAAAACTTCCCAGACTCTTTGAGCTGTGAAATATCTGACGCTAAAGAAGGCAGCAGCTAAAACAGCGTTGCCTTGCCAGGTGAGCAGCACAAGCCCCTTGATGTATAGGATGCCTCAAGAGTTGCTGCATTTGCTGAAAATTACAAGAGTGTCAGCAAGTTCCAGATGTCAGTTACGCAATGTCTAATTACGTGCATTAACAGTCCAAAACTCGCTGTGTGTATGTGTGTGTGCGTGTGTGTCTGTGTGTGCATGCGTGTGTGTCTGTGTGTGCGTGCGTGCGTGCGTGAGTGTGTGTTTGTGTGTGATTACGTATGCATTGTCAACTCCATGGAGATGGGATTTCAAACTGACATATTTTTTGGTTTATGGGAAAATAAGTCCTGCTAAATCACCACCGACGAGATGTTTGGGAAATTGGTTTACATTGCACTATTTGCTTTAACATACTGCAAGTCATCTCTCAAGACAGTGTGTTGTGTTGTGTGTTGGTCCTATCCACCCTGTGCACTGTTAACCAACTGTTAGGATCTCCTTGCTCAAGGTTAAGCCAACAACAGCCAGGCAACTACCAGTGTCCTGTGATTCACCTCGACTACCATCTGGACAGCATTGTCAGCCCCTACTAATCTAACCTACTGTACTGCTGTAGTTCCTACTGCTCAATCAATAATACCAGTGAATAAATGAGAGCTGAGGAAAACAACAAGATTGACAAACATAATATCTTCTATATAGTATGAGAGGATTTGATCAAGTGTTAGGGGTTAACCGGGGTAAACAAGTCACATGGTTAAGCACTAGAATATTACTAACACCTACTGGAGCGAGAGGATTAGAACACAATGATACAGAAGATAAACAACCTATAGATACAGTAAGAAATCCCATAAATATATAATGCATACAATATAATACATAAATATAGTAAAGAGACATTTAAATAAATTAATATGGCCCATGCATAGAGAATATGTGTGAGGACTTTACAGGGCAGGACAGAACATCATAAAAGTGAACAAAGATCTATTACTGACCTTTCTGTGTTGATGACCAAAACCTTTACTTTTGAAATACTGAGTATATGCACAGCCCCAGCGATCGGTTAAATGTCCAGACAGATTTCCAGTAATTGGGGATTGACATCAATGAGGGTGGCAGGTAGCATAGCAGTTAAGCACGTTGTGCCAGTAACTGAAAGGTTGCTGGTTTGAATCCCTGAGCGACTAGGTGAAAAATCTGTTGATATGCCTTTGAGCAAGGCACTTAACCCTACTTGCTACTACTGTAAGTCGCTCTGGATAAGAGCATCTGGTAAACGACTAAAGTGTGAATGACTTTATCTCAGAATAAATGACTGGCTTGTTTCCCAGTTTTCTTTTTCTAACCCTGACCTTTAACCGTGATGGCTATACCTCCTGCACACAGGAATAGCCTGTGTGGATGATCACAAACAGGATACAACCACCGCTTTGAAATGGTAATGGAGAGATAAGTCATCATAATTCATTAACCTCTAAAAGTCTAAGCATATGGAATTGTTTTAAGATGGTCATACCCTGGATAATTGAGTTATTTGATTTGGAATTTTAGGACCCCTTTAGGTATATAAAAAAAAACATATTTAAAAATGATTTGTTAAAATATTTCATTTGTCCTTTGCTACTTACTATAGCCCATAGAAATGCATTGAATAACACAAATTCATGAATGGTAAAAAATAAATCATAAGAAATCATATTTAGAAGAGTCTGTCCTTTATCTAGGAGATATAAGAAAGCACAAAACTACCTCCATACTTCTATTCGTTTGTATGGGTTACCCTCAGACGAGTCCCGTGACACTTGTGGGAGTCGTAGAGCAAAACGGAGAAGACCATTGTGTTTCTGAGAGTCTCCCCTTTCCATAATAGTTTGTAGTCCACACTGTTCAGACGCTACAGATGTTTTCGTAAGAAAATGTTTCAAGGTCTGAGAAACACCTCTGTAGCTCAGCCACCTTCCACTGCAGATGCGGAAGACAGGCGGATGCCGTGTATTGAGACGCAGCCCATGCAAAACTGATATCTCTAACTTAAACTGACAGATATTGATGGGGATGTTTTTAGTATGTTACTTAGATTGACGCATGGGTGCATCAATAGACTCTTAAGGATTGAATAGATGTGATAATTTAGTGACAGCATTATGTCTGGTGTAATGAAAACTGTAAATGTCCATAATGATTTTGAAACTGCCTTTTGAGAAGTACATAGAATGCCTCAGATCGGTATCTCTTGTCATAAATTGAAAGGGGAAAAAAGCTTCATAACAGTTTTCAAAAGCACACCGCCTGCTCTGGTCCTATTGTGAAGGCTCTGGTCCTCTCTCACACACACACAAAAACACACATGCTGACACTGAAACAGACACAGGATGACGGATCGATTGCGGAGTGACAGCGGTGAGGAAATAGAGAGAGATTCAGGATTTACATCGTCCTCTAACACGCTCATATAAACCCCCCAATGATAAAGAGACTGCACTCTGACAAGGACACACACCCAGCCCTCGTTTGGCCACTGAGGAGTTAAAAGATTTGCTGTCTTCTTTCTCACCGTCTCTTCGTTCTTTTTTTAAAACCAGATTTCAGCGCAAAGCGAATAACCTTTGTGAATTATTTAGTTTATTGACCTCTTCAGGGATTTAATATGAAGGTCGTTCCTGATGGCAGAGCGAGTGCCGGCGGGGTCCTCAGGTGACACTGGCAAGGTCGCCCGTCTCCCTCCAGTTAATAATATATTTGTCACACGCAGTGTGTTAGCCCCTGACACAGTGCTACTCCCTTTCACTTGATTAGCAGGACCAATAAGGGCTGCCAAAGATAATAAAGGATACATTGGCTTAAGGAGATGTGTTAAATGTCCCCAGCATCTCTCTCTATCTCACACACACCAGATACGCACGCACGCACGCACGCACACACACACCTTTCTCCCCTCCCTCCCCTCCTCTCTGTTCTTGTTTTATTGTTTCCCAGATGAAGGTTAAAGGGAGATGCTGAACAGACAGAACAGCCTTGGGGCCTTGGAGGTGCGGCTGAGCCATGGCGCTGGGGTGCGGCTGTGGGCAGGAGGAATTACCCACACTAGCTCAGCCCCTTCAACTCTCTGCTCTCCTCTCCTGTGTGGTGGTGTGTGTGTCAGAGGGGTGAGGCTGCTCTGCCACAGGGCCAAGGGGCCTCAGCATCCCACGCACACAGGGCCAGCAGAGGGGTGCTGGTTCCTGACCGAGCAGTCACTGATAATAATCAAGGAGAGCTATCGAGCCTTATTAGCCCTGCCATTTGGCCAGGATGAAGCGCAGGAGCGAGCCCAGGTGAATTATGGGGGAATGGTGAAATGGATTATGGTTTGGGGTAGCAAATATTTTGTGGCACAGTGTCGTAATGAAGTTGGTGCAGATTGTGAGGATGGAGGTGGCGGTAATGGAGGTTTTAAATCTTTTGAGGCGTTTGTGTCTTATGTGCTACATTATTGATTTTATTGTATGAAAGCCCAGTGATAATGGAGGGTGGGTTTGTGTATGTGTGTGTGTGTGTGTGTGTGTGCGTGTGTGTGTGTGTTTGGTTAGGGGATGACAGACAGATGCGGGTAGCAGGCTGTGTGCTGCTGTGTGTCTCCTGTTTGTCCTCTGACTGACTGGACTAATTTGCATGATGAGGTCAGACAAAGGTAATGTTTACAGCCATATATGGTTAACATTTTGTCTGAAAGGGGGTTCAGGGGGATACAGAAACCTACATGAGATAACTTCAACATAATCATTCTGCAATATTTGACAAAATGCATTAGTATGGTTTAATCTTTAAACATAAATAACATAACTAATTGTAACGACTTTCCTCTTCTTTTGACGAGGAGTAAGCGATATCGGACCAATGTGCAGCGTGGTAAGTGTCCATTTTAATATATAAAACTGAACACTACAAAAATACAAAATAACAAAGTGAATGAACAAACGAAAATCGAAACAGTCCCGTATGGTACAGACACAGGAAACAACCACCCACAAAACACAAAGGAAAACAGGCTACCTAAATATGGCTCCCAATCAGAGTCAACGACTGACACCTGCCTCTGATTGAGAACCATACTAGGCCAAACACATAGAAATAGAACAACAAAACAAAACATAGAAAAACAACACAGAATGCCCACCCCAACTCACGCTCTGACCAAACTAAAATAAAGACATAAAAAAGGAACTAAGGTCAGAACGTGACACAAAATATTTCCATAAAATTGCATCACACATTTTTATCATATTAAAGGCATTGTGCTGTGAAACGTAAATGAGATGAAATAGCATAAAAAATTGACACTGCAAAATACCCATACCGTTCTATGTTACTTTCTATGCTATTTGGAGACGGTAAGACTAGAATCGAGGTGAGATCTGCATTAGCAAGAGGAACATTAGCATGATCAACTGTATGATCACACTGCAGAAAGACACAGTACATTCTCATGAAACCAATACGTTTGGAGAGTCTATAACGACCTTCTATTCTTGACCTTCCGTCTATTATCGCAACTGCCCACCATCCATAAATCTGTTGATTTCTATCTGTAAGTCATTGTTCCTCCCGCAATCATTTCTCTAGCACTACAATTAGGCTCTTAATACTGGACATCATGTTTGCTAAATCCAGATGAACTCAAGCCACCAACGCTTGCATAGAACATTTGAAGATGATTAATGAAGACAATAGTGGCAATTATATTAAAGACTTTCTTGGTGTCTGGGAGAATTAACACTGCTACAGTAGATGTTAAGTACTACAGTACAGTAAGTAGCCTACTGTTCATAGCTATAAAAATGCTTATAGAAATAGTGGTCACACTTCACTTGACCCTGGCTGACATTAGAACAAAGATGTCTGGTACTACATGTAAAACAAGTATGATAACTATGAGTATGCACGCATAGCCCTACTATTGCATAATTTTGAAGATGAATAATTACATGTCTGGTCAAGCCAACGCAGAGGAAGGATGCTGAGCATTTTTGTCTGTAGTCTGTAGACCAGTCATATGCCCTCACTACTCTCTCTTCTGGGTAACCCCTGCAGTATAGTGGGGCTGGTGAGGCTGGAGAGACTAGAGAGAGGTCACCTGTACCTCAGCAGTGGGCTAGAGAAAGGACACTAGTGCAGACAATCACTGACCTCTTCATTAAAGCGGACTGGGGCAGACCTCTAGGGTATGGGTTCCACTTCCAAAGTAGCTCTGCGACTCCAACATTATTTGCAACCAGACAAGCCTATTGTAACAACAAATAAAACAATATTGATTTTGCGAGTGGCAACAGTGACGTGCGTCTTATTGATCAGGATCAAGCACTTATCACTCTCCAGACCCAGAGTGTGCCAGTGTTAAGCGCAGGTCCCAGGTCTTAATTACGACAGTGGCCTTCACAGGGTTCCTGCCCTAATGATGGCCCAATAATACTATTGTGTTTGACCTTATCCATCACCTGCATGGCCAATGCATGGGATCGGATTATTCTCACCCTGCCTGCCTAAGCTGAGATGTTTCTCTTTAACGCTGAACGCTGAACAACATACAGTGGGGAGAACAAGTATTTGATACACTGCCGATTTTGCAGGTTTTCCTACTTACAAAGCATGTAGAGGTCTGTAATTTTTATCATAGGTACACTTCAACTATGAGAGACGGAATCTAAAACGAAAATCCAGAAAATCACATTGTATGATTTTTAAGTAATTAATTTGCATTTTATTGCATGACATAAGTATTTGATACATCAGAAAAGCAGAACTTAATATTTGGTACAGAAACCTTTGTTTGCAATTACAGAGATCATACGTTTCCTGTAGTTCTTGACTAGGTTTGCACACACTGCAGCAGGGATTTTGGCCCACTCCTCCCTACAGATCTTCTCCAGATCCTTCAGGTTTCGGGGCTGTCGCTGGGCAATACGGACTTTCAGCTCCCTCCAAAGATTTTCTATTGGGTTCAGGTCTGGAGACTGGCTAGGCCACTCCAGGACCTTGAGATGCTTCTTACGGAGCCACTCCTTAGTTGCCATGGCTGTGTGCTTCGTGTCGTTGTCATGCTGGAAGACCCAGCCACGACCCATCTTCAATGCTCTTACTGAGGGAAGGAGGTTGTTGGCCAAGATCTCGCGATACATGGCCCCATCCATCCTCCCCTCAATACGGTGCAGTCGTCCTGTCCCCTTTGCAGAAAAGCATCCCCAAAGAATGATGTTTCCACCTCCATGCTTCACGGTTGGGATGGTGTTCTTGGGGTTGTACTCATACTTCTTCTTCCTCCAAACACGGCGAGTGGAGTTAGACCAAAAAGCTCTATTTTTGTCTCATCAGACCACATGACCTTCTCCCATTCCTCCTCTGGATCATCCAGATGGTCATTGGCAAACTTCAGACAGGCCTGGACATGCACTGGCTTAAGCAGGGGGACCTTGCGTGCGCTGCAGGATTTTAATCCATGACGGCGTAGTGTGTTACTAATGGTTTTCTTTGAGACTGTGGTCCCAGCTCTCTTCAGGTCATTGACCAGGTCCTGCCGTGTAGTTCTGGGCTGATCCCTCACCTTCCTCATGATCATTGATGCCCCACGAGGTGAAATCTTGCATGGAGCCCCAGACCGAGGGTGATTGACCGTCATCTTGAACTTCTTCCATTTTAAAATAATTGCGCCAACAGTTGTTTCCTTCTCACCAAGCTGCTTGCCTATTGTCCTGTAGCCCATCCCAGCCTTGTGCAGGTCTACAATTTTATCCCTGATGTCCTTACACAGCTCTCTGGTCTTGGCCATTGTGGAGAGGTTGGAATCTGTTTGATTGTGTGTGGACAGGTGTCTTTTATACAGGTAACGAGTTCAAACAGGTGCAGTTAATACAGGTAATGAGTGGAGAACAGGAGGGCTTCTTAAAGAAAAACTAACAGGTCTGTGAGAGCCGGAATTCTTACTGGTTGGTAGGTGATCAAATACTTATGTCATGCAATAAAATGCAAATTAATTATTTAAAAATCATACAATGTTATTTTCTGGATTTTTGTTTTAGATTCCGTCTCTCACAGTTGAAGTGTACCTATGATAAAAAATTACAGACCTCTACATGCTTTGTAAGTAGGAAAACCTGCAAAATCGGCAGTGTATCAAATACTTGTTCTCCCCACTGTATCTACCATTTATCCTACTCTGTCCATATAATGGGATTTAATTGTAAGGCTGTGGGTGCTATTGGTCAATGGTGAGAAGTTCACTTGGTGTATTGTCCACATACCATATGCCGAAACAATATCGTACTATGGAAGCTCTATGGAAAAGTGAAGACATGATTTTCTATTCTATAATATAATTACAATATCACTGACACTTAGGTGAGTGTTGGCATTCACATACCACTATAGGTTCTGACATGCATTTTAGGCGTACTGTATATATTGTATAATGCATGTATTTTATTTGACTCCTACTCATTCAAGGATTTGTCTTTATTTTTAAAATTTTCTACATTGCGGAATAATAGTGAAGACATCAACACTATGAAAAAACACATATGGAATCATGTAGTAACCAAAAAAGTGTTAAACAAATAAAAATATATTTTATATTTGAGATTCTTCAAATAGCCACCCTTTGCCTTGACGACAGCTTTGCACACTCTTGGCACACTCTCAACCAGCTTCACCTGGAATGCTTTTCCAACAGTCTTGAAGGAGTTCCGACATATGCTCAGCACTTGTTGGCTGCTTTTTCTTGACTCTTTCGGTCCGACTCATCCCAAACCATCTCATTTGGGTTGAGGTTGGGGAATTGTGGAGGTCAGGTCATCTGATGCAGCACTCCATCACTCTCGTTATTGGTAAAATACAAATGATACAAATATTGGTAAAATGCAAATGAGTAAAAACAAATGATAGTCCCACTAAGCCCAAACCAGATGGGATGGCGTATCACTGCAGAATGTTGCTGTAGCCATGCTGGTTAAGTTTTCCTTGAATTCTAAATAAATCACAGACCATGTCACCTGCAAAGCAACCTACACCATAACACCTCCTCCTCCATGCTTTACTGTGGTAAATACACATGCAGAGATCATCCGTTCACCCACATAGCGTCTCACAAATACACGGTGGTTGGAACCAAAAATCTTCAATTTGATCTCCAAATTTGGACTCCAAGGACAAATTTGTACTCCAAGGACAAATTTCCACCGGTCTAATGTCCATTGCTCGTGTTTCTTGGCCCAAGCAAGTCTCTTTTTATTATTGGTGTCCTTTAGTAGTGGTTTCTTTGCAGCAATTCTACCATGAAGCCCTGATTCACATAGTCTCCTCTGAACAGTTGATGTTGAGATGTGTCCGTTAATTGAACTCTGTGAAGCATTTATTTGGGCTATAATTTCTGAGGCTGGTAACTGTCATGAACTTATCCCTATGCAACAGAGGTAACTCTCGGTCTTACATTCCTGTGGCGGTACTCATGCGAGCCAGTTCCATCATAGCGCTTGATGGTTTTTGCGACTGCACTTGAATAAACTTCTTGAAATGTTCCATATTGACTGACATTCATGTCTTTTAAAGTAATGATAGACTGTCGTTTCTCTTTGCTTATTTGAGCTGTTCTTGACATAATATGGACTTGGTCTTGTACCAAATAGGGCTATCTTCTGTATACCCCCTATCTTGTCACAACACAACTGATTGGCTCAAACACATTAAGAAGAAAATAAATTCCACAAATGAACTTTTACGACGGCACACCTGTTAATTGAAATGCATTCCAGGTTACTACCTCATGAAGCTGTTTGAGAGAATGCCAAGAGTGTGCAAAGCTGTCATCAAGGCAAAGGGTGGCTATTTGAAGAATCTGACATATAAAATATATTTTGATTTGCTTAACACTTTTTTGGTTATGATTCCATATGTGTTATTTCATAGTTTTGATATCTTCCTTATTATTCTACAATGTAGAAAATAGCACAAATAAAGAAAAACCCTGGAATGAGTAGGTGTTCTAAAACTTTTGACCAGTGGTGTATTTGTCTAGCTAAGTCAGGTCACTAGACCTTGATAAGAGCATGGGAAATAATACTAAACACACACCATGCATACAACCATTACGTGAAATGAGAAGAAGATATTAGTACTAATTGAACGTATTAGATGTGCTTAAATTATTCTTAATGTGCTATTCAAAAGTGTACCTATGGGTAATTTCCTATTTTACGTGCATCACAATTAGTTTGTCTAGGAAAACATAATTTGAAGGGATTTGTGAAACAGAGCTACTGGTAGAAGCAGGATGTTGGTCATAAAGGCTAGCTATCACACTAAGAGGAGCATATTGTATGTTAAGGTTCTGCTGTCAATCTCTGAACCTCAGGACCATGCAGGTCAATCAATTTGACCTGCATGGTTCTCTCTCTCTCTCTCGTCCCAGATCACTGGAGGAGTGGAGAAAAAAATCTATAGAGTAAAGTAATCAGTGGGCGGAAGATACTGGGAAGGCCTCAGGGCCGCTTGGCTACCTGAGTTCCATTTCACGCATCAGCAGCTGCAACACAAACACACCACGCTCTCCTCGCCTGTCCTCCCATCTTAAACAACACAAGCAGCCCAGTGCTCCGCCATGCTCTTCACCCCTGTGACCTACTCCTCCCCAGAGGAAACTCCCAGAGCGCACTGCAGCACACCAGAGTCTACCTGTCCCGACGTCCGGTGCCTGTTATTGATCTCCAGTCGAACACACCACACACCCAATACGACAGGCCTCTCTCTATAGTGTACTATAGCACCAAAATCCTGTAATGTCAGAGGCCGTGGTGCCATACAACTGCCCATCTCCTCTCCTCTCCCACTCCACTGCTGACATCATCAACTAATGTACATGAGACAATC
This sequence comes from Salvelinus alpinus, assembly GCF_045679555.1. Lineage (NCBI taxonomy): Eukaryota > Metazoa > Chordata > Actinopteri > Salmoniformes > Salmonidae > Salvelinus > Salvelinus alpinus. Next base: position 88,274,835 of record NC_092086.1, read on the forward strand.
TATCCTGCACCGGGTCCGCATGTACGGCCTCTTTGTTCAATAATGCAATGTTTTTTTTACGGCTCTGTCCCTCCGTCTGCAAAAAGGTTCAGTGAGCCATTTGACAAATTAAACAAAATGTCTCCACATAAAATAACTCATCGCATTCAGTTCAATGGTGCCTGGTACATCCATGATACCAGAGGTGGGACAAAGTCATTGTTTTACAAGTCACAAGTAAGTCTCAAGTCTTAGCACTCAAGTCCCAAGTCAAGTCCGAGTCAAGTCTCAAGTCAAGAAAGGCAAGTCCGAGTCAAGTCTCAAGTCAAGACCGTCAAGTATCAAGTCAAGTCTCAAGTCCTACAGTTTGAGTTTCGAGTCCTAAACAAGTCATAATGTGCTCTTCACCAAATATAATACCATTTCATATTTTTAACAAGAGTAATAGTATATTACATTTACGCAAATCATGAATGCTTTTAAAAATATCTATATATTTATTATTTCCTAAATAAACGTTATATTTCCATGGAAATACATGGGTAGCCATAAGAAAGACACACCCCCCCAATAGTGATCGACATTCGAGGATCGCTATGGGGCGCAATCGGGCGATGTAGGCTTGCCCAACCTTATATATATATACACACACACACACACACACACACACACACACACACACACACACACACACACACACACACACACACACACACACACACACACACTCTCTCTCTCTCTGTGTGGTTACAGTAGGCTAACGTATGTCAATGGTTTTAGGAACAGCAGTAACATCAGGCAGCCTAGCCAGTTGTAGCTCAATCTTGGGTGCAATGATCACATTCCCGCACTGACTGACTGTGTGGAGGCTCATTGATTTAACTTTACGTTAGCCTACATATTACACCAGTAAAGTAATAAAATATATAGCTGTCGGCTATATTAGCCACGACTTACCGTTCTTTGTGCAGCTTCAAATGTCGAACAAAGTTGGAAATTGTTGCGCCTCAGTCTATAATTTTCTTCCCGCATGTTCTGCAAGTTACAATCCGTTTTTTGTTGATACAGCGTCATCTTTATATCCGAAAATAATAATTTTGGGTATCATCTTTCCAAGGGCTCCATCTGAATTCACCCACCGACGTACCTCTGCACTGCCACGCACAACTTTTTCTCAGCTGGCACAATTTGATTGGCTGCTGTCCGATTCAAACTGTAATCCGTTAAATGAAGAGTTGATGCGCTGCACACTTTTTTTAATAGCATCGTTTTTAATATTTGGGCTTGGGGAGGGTATCAAGTCAGATCGAGTCATAAGGCTCAAGTCCAAGTCAAGTCACGAGTCATTGGTGTTCAAGTCAAAGTCGAGTTGCAAGTCATCATATTTGTGACTCGAGTCTGACTTGAGTCCAAGTCATGTGACTCGAGTCCACACCTCTGCATGATACTATGAAGGAGTGATCTGTGTTCAGTCATTGATCACTGAAAATACAGTACTTTAGCACAGAGGCCTCTTCAACATTTTCTTGTCTAGGGACCCCCTCCCAGGCAAACCGGCAACCCAGGTACCCCCATCATATGTTAGCATGTCTTGTACAGAAAGTCTTATCTTCAGGTGAATGCAGACATCATTGCACGCACGATAGAACAGCAGAATGTGTACTGCAACTTTTTTTTGTGACGTTACTCTTGAGAGAATCTGTCGCACACCCGACAGTTGCTGAGGTGCAGGTGATAAAGAGTAACACTGAAATGAAAAGAAGTCTTCACACACTCAGGATCAATGCACAATTTTCTATTTAAAATAATAAGCTAAGCTTTTGGTCGTCAAGACTTTCATCAGAGCTTTTACCATGCTGCACAAAAACAAAGGGACTGGGGGCGAACAGTGGCGCTGTTTCCCCTAATACAAATTCCATCTTTAAAGTATCACTTGTGGTTTTGAGTGTATTCCTTCCTTCTTGTAGTAAGTTTTACAGTGTGCCTGGTTTTACCTTTAGGTGACCTAGAAGACCAATGGTGGGTGCAGGGTCACGTTGGGTGGTACAAGAGGGAGCAATGGCTGGGTATTTGTTTAACAATTGTAAAATGCAAATGACTGTATATCCTGAAGCACTGCTGTACTAACAAAGGACCAGAGGGAGAGGTCAGAAGTGTTTACAAAGGGCCAAGGGAGGAGGAAGGATTGTAGATGGCTTTCCCATTACATCTCAATGAGATGGATTTAAACATGAGGTGAGAGAAAACCTCAAGATGGGATGGGTCTATCAATGGATCCTGTGGAACAACAACACACATGATCTCACAGTTAAGCCTGTTTTTATGTATCTAGACAGACAGTGCCAATACAATGTAATCAACTGAGCGAATACAATACAAGGGCTGATATGAGGTCGAATTTGGAATGAACTTTAAAGCGAACAGTGTAAACCAGGGTTGGGGTCAATTCCCTTTCAATTCAGGAAGTAAACTGAAATTCCAATGTTCCTCATTGAAGTGGAATTGACCCCAACCCTGGTGGAAACATCACATGGTAAAGGGAAACTTCACCACTAGACACTATTTGGGGTGTTTTTCCAGTCTCCTTACATAATTATGAGTGATGAGAGGGTGTTTCAGACATAATTATGCACTACAGCTGTATTTCTGAATTTTTGTGCCCAGAGAGCTCAACCAATGACGCCATTTGTTGATTGAGCCTGCTGCCTGATCTAAAAATGAATGGATTCATGTTTTGCTAACTGTCTTTGCTATACCTAAAATGTACTGTCATCTAACGTTATAGCTAGTCAGCAAACTAACGGAGCTAGCCTCAGTGCCTTTCATTCATTATGACTCATATTAGTCGTGGAGTAACTATACCTGTGTGTTGTATCTATCTAGCTAGCTAATGTGTGTCTGTGGGATATCTCATATTTCTACACCATGCTGCTACAGTAGGAATAAAGACAGTACACAACGATTGCCCATGAATGTCTTATAGCGTTTTCATCTTTCTCTTGCAGACAATATCGCTTGGATACAAAGAAGTTGATGACTCTCAAGAGATGTGAAAGGTCCCATAACAACAATCTCCCCTTGTATCAAAGTGACTCCGAACACCTCACTGCACCCCCCAAACACACCATATGCAAGTATTCCCTTGGTAGAACTGTAGTATTTATTATAAGCGTTAGTAGTATATTTTTCTTCTACTGTATATAGTGTATGTCATATATTGCCATAACTGTTCTTGCATACTGCTGTGTAAACGCACCTAGGTCTCCAGAGCAAATAAACGTCTTGAATACAAGCCACGGGTACTTATTTTCTTTATCGACAGACTAATCTACTGTTTTATTAAAACATGTTTACTTGGCAACAAATTAAAGTTTAAATGATACACCAACCCCTTGCATGATTTGTTTTATCAGGAAGATTGAAGCTAGTTTAACCAAATACATGTCATGAATATCACAATGAATTGATCCAGAAGTTGAAGTCAACACTTTATTTGGTTTCTGATGCACCTGGAATTGTTTACTCACTGAATCTAATACATTCAAAAATATTATATAACACCATTATATACATATGTACAAGAGCTAGAAATATCTATACCACAATGCAGTTGTGAGCATACTGGGCATTCTATATTATACTACAACATCAGTCTCACTGAATATGTACGTTGTGTTGCCTGAATGTTCCAGTCAGGGTCCTGAATGTTCTTCAGCTGGTGAACCTCTTCTTGTGTTGGGTAATGACATTTGGTTTAGCAGGCTTTGGCGCGGTGGCAATGTTCTTCACCACCCACTGCTTCAAACTCTTGCAGAAGCTTTGTATGTACTCCAAGTCCCCTGGAAAGACATGAATACTTATCATGGGGGTGTGTAATCATACAATAAACCATGTTCATCTGTAAACATAAAAGGGTACAGTAGACTGGTATGTGTTTTGTTACACACAGTCAATAATGGGGCATTGAGATGGGCTGTTAGCAAAGATGTGAAAAGGTTGAGGGGGGCTTGACTTGTAGACCATCTAGTCATGTATAGTTGTATATGAGCACCTACAGTTGTGCTGTTGAGTAGACAAGCACTGCCAACAATAGAGTAAATAGTCTATAAGAGTATACTAACAGCCCCTCTCCCTCATGCCAAATAACTGACTGCAAGGGTGTGAAAGGTTTGAGGGACACTTGTCTTGTAGACAGTTTAGCGTATTGGTGATTTTGTTTTCTCAAGAGGGTATTGTGCTTTCATAAATACCTTTGGCTGTCCTGGCTTGTTTCAAAGTCAGATGATGTTGAATTTGAGCTTATTCCAGACTGAAAGCTTTAATCCAACGGGTCCACAGCCCCCCCGCCCCCGTAATGTCAATAATAATAATAGTAGGGGGGGCTTATTTTTGTCTTGTTTGCATATCCCAACCCCACTGAGCTTGATGTCGATGCCGCTGCAGATGTTGATGAGATCGGACTCTAAATAAAACCCATAATGCTAGTCACGTTAGCCTCTGCGGTAGTTAGCTAGCTAGCCAGCTAACGTAACCTAACGAAGCTAATGTTAGCTTGCAAAGTTTCAAATAACATCGCCAGATAGCAGCTGGCTAGTTACATCATTATGCTTTGGAATGTCTAGCCAGCGCATTATAAAAGCTACCTAGCTAGATTTTGGTTTAGATAAACAAATGTAGTTCGATGGTAGTTAACTAGTTAGCTAGATAACGTTACCTACGTTACCTCAGCTTGCCTTCTTTTCTGCTGCACTGATGTTGGCTGATCAGATGCACTCCTCTTTGAAGTGAGTGGGAAATTCACTGGAATAGCATCACTTTTCAATTTTTGACGACATGGCAACCCCATCAGTTGAGACCTCAGTTCCGCTTAGAAAACCTCTGGCTGAAAGTGCTGGCTACAAAATCAGACATTTTGATTTTTCACCCATCAATTGGATACCCTACTCCTCCACGGGGCGGTCCCCCACGTCCTGAAATCGCTAGGAATTCTGGATATTGTGGTTGGCTTACAACCAGGAAATGTAGCTGGCCCGTTTCTACCGGTGAGATGCAGAAATGCTCGTATTTTTGTGTAGTGAGGAAATTCAACATTTTTATGGCACATCTAATATTTTAAAAACATATCAATGGACATATATAGTGAAATAGAGCAGTGGTGAAATTTCCCTTGAATCTTCTACTGACTCTTTAAACCAGCCCATCATCACAGGTGTGACAGACAGTGGGTCTTTGATCGTGGTTGTCTAAGTGTTCCCTCCTACCTCTATTTACAATTTCCTAATGGGGCCTTTATGAGAGGGCAGGTGGACATCACAATAAACCCTGTCAATTTAATCCCACTGACTGCTGTCAGGTCAGAATGGAGCTGGTGCTGCTTTTATGAGCAGTTTGACCGCGTGGCTCCTCAGAGTCAGAGTCATCCCATTCCTCTGTGCTGTGGGATTGGGTGACTGGGAGAGCAGCGTAGCCCTGTTCCATGGAGGGGTCGGTTGGCGTCAAGGCTGATTCCCAGGATTTGTGTCTGTGGTGGTGAGATTACTACTTGGTGTAGTTTAGTTTAGGCCTTTCTCCGGCTTCAGCAGAACATGTTCGCAAGCGGCTGGCACGGGGTCACCCTGATCCCTGCTTGCCCATTCTCTCCTCCTCCTCCCTTGTTCTCCTTTTCTTGTCTCTGTGTTTTTTTGTGATGTTATCTTTTCACTCTCCTCCCACTCACTGCTGTTCCCTGAAGCTGTCTCGGGCTGAACAGCTCATTGTTTTTGTCCTTGTCCTGGTTTCCAACACGGCATGACTAGTCAGGGTGCTTAGCTGTTTCCTACACAGCCCCCTTTGAAAGGAGGATGGGTCAGAAGAAAGCCAATGCCGACTTAAAGACAATTCATCCTCTCGCAGCAACACTCAGACTGTATCCTACATGTCAGTGTTCATTCTCATATCAGGACTGAACAATACTGTTAGCGTGTGAGCCCTGTTAGCGTGTGATTTATTTGGATCCATGCACTATGCGTGATTAATCTTCTTACTGTATGTAAAATCAACAAAACATCCTCCTTTTTATAGATGAGAAGCAACATAATGAAACATCTGAGCGTGTGAACAAAGAATGGTGATGCAGCTCAATAGCATTTTTTTTGTATTACTAACGCAGGCAGGCAGCGCGTACTGCGCAGGCATTGCCATGACAAAATTAAACAATCCTCCTTTCAGTTTTGTCTGTTTACATAAGTTGTGTCTCCTTTCGTCTTTATTTTTATTCTGATCATGCACATGCTGAGGCGTTACACAAATCAAGAAGGAACTCCTTGCAGATGGGTTGATGAAAGCTGTTCTCTCTGCTCCATGGGGGGTGGAGGGGGGCTGAGTGATTGAAGAGAAGACATGTTGTTCTGTTCATCACGAGGGCTCTAAAATTGATGTGCCCTTTTGGCTCTGCCGGGGTGACCTTAAAAATCTGAAACTCTCGACGAGAGGCACGGCCACTGTCTCAGCACTGATCAATCTCCATCCTCTGCTGCCCTCAGCTCCCCCTCTGTGCCATTCACACACAGACATCACTACTCAAATAATACAGTTTGTTCGTAAAGCTGGTGGCATGTCATCAATAACAGGTTATAGCAGCTCTCATGAGATCTGTGGAATCAAATTAGCAGGCTTGTTGGAAAGCTATCTAGCTAGGCTGAATTGCCAAATAGCATTATGTTACCTTTGTGTGAAGGTATATCACCATTCCATTAACCATCGAAACGACCCCACTCCTGAGATTGACTGGCAATGGGGATCTGACATTGCAATTTGCAATGACCACATAGGAAGGAGCCGGCTGGAGAAGTATTTGGGTAAATAGAATCTCTTTCAGGCCATTTCTCTCTCCGGAAAGGAGGCAATGAAACCCTTTATCTACTACGTGCCCAAGAATAATTATATTTTTTTCTCTCTGGCCTTGCATTGCATTGTTACTCGATAATTACCGTGGTCCTTGGAGGATTCTCATTAGGGTGTTGACCTTGAGGAGGCTCATGCAGCATTGACATCTTGACTAAAGACCGGAACACTCTTCATTCCATTCCACAACACACAGCGCAGGCAGGGACACTCCGATCACATTGTCCGCCGTGAGCCAACTGGAGCGGAAAAGCCAGTGGAAGTTCAGGAAGCATGGATAAAAAACTCTGAATGTGATGAGGTGCTGCAAGGGCAAGATGTCTTTAACGAGCCCCCCTCCCCCTCCTTCCCCTCAGCCCATTACTTCAACCCCCCCTCACTCCCTGACAGTCCCTAGCCCCACCTCCACACACACTCATTACTCCCTCAGCACACATAACTAGCCATTCCTTCAACCTCTGCACCTGTTCCTACCCCCATCTCTATTTCTCTTCTCCTATCCCCCCTCCTTCCACAAATGTGTTGTTCTGTTGTTGCTTTGGCGAGGAGGGACACAGCAGGGTGAGTAATTCTCCCGGTGATACTACCTCCTGACCTTTCATTACACCTAAGGAAAAGAGGGATTTTTCCTTCCCTCAGAAGCGTCACTCCTCATCCGCCATGACGGCTCCTGGTGCATTGTGGATCTGGGGCTGTGTGTGCCCCAGGAGTCGGGGGGGAGGGGTCTGTCCTGTCACAGTGTGGAGCGTCAGGCAGTGGGGGCTGAGGCTGGGGCCAGAGACCTAGGGTGGCCTACAGGCTGACAGCAGACAGACCTGCTACTTGTTAGCTGTAACACCTCTAAGCTGAGGAAGATGTCAGCCAACAGACAGCATCACAACCGTCGGGCATATCACCTTTCCACTCATCCGACCCCCATACCTAACCCCCTGCAGCATTTGGATGTGCTCCTGCCTAAAATGCAATTAACATCTTCAATGCTGTATGACAATAAACACAGGTGTGATACTCAGTGTTGGGGAAGCTACTCTGAAATCATAGTTACCAAACCAATAATTACTTCACACTGGAACAAGCAAAACTAAATCTACCCTTAATAAAAAATATAGTTTACTTCACTAAAGCTACTCTGAAAAGGTAGTTCACCACATCCAAGCTACAAATTGTAAGAACAGATCACTCTGAAATCAGAATGTCATTTTGCCTATTAAACACAAAAAATATGTTTAATATGTGAAAATTAGGAAGGTCTGATTCCGAAAAAGAAAGGAATTCAGCCATCATTTATTTTATTTGAGCAAAAAAAGTTGTGTGTAGTTCCAGTAGTTAGCAACATTGCCAAAAAAGTAATTAACTACTGAAAACACTACCTAGATTTGAATTTAGTTCAACTACCACCAAGCTACTACAAAATGTAGTTGAATTACTAGTTGAACTACATAACTCCTTAATACTATGGCTCTTTGGACAGCGAACATGACTGGTCCACTGTACAACACCAATGCAATAAAGAAATAAAGAAAGGACATGATACAATTAACATACCACATCCATGGTGAATTCAAAGTCCAGAGAGCAATGAACTAAACAGTGATATTATTTCATATTCCTATTGTCCAGTATGAATAGTCCGGTCCGTGAGGGCTGTGGTGAGTTAGATCATTAAGAGTTTCCAGTGTTCTGTGGTTCATTATGAGTGGATAGGAGGGGGCTTGTCAAGTCACGACAACCAACCACATAACCTCCACATGGAAACAGTCAGGCAGCTAATTCCTTAGACCCAACAGAGCACACACAGAATATACTATTTCACTAGCTCAAAAAACAAAAAGGAGATATATGAATAGACTGTGCAGAGAGACACAAAGGGAAGAGATTGGTAGTAGGACTGACTGGCAAGATAGAAAGTGGCTAGCTAAGAGCATTTGGAGGAGTGCGTGGGCCGTGGGCGAATCAACAGAGCCTGAGTGGAGCCAAGGCTGTATATACAGTATGTCACAGTAACAAAAGTGAAGCAACTCCTTCATTTGAGACCCTATGTACGTAACCCCCCACCCAATTCCACTGTAGCTTTTACAAAGCCTCTTTTCTGCAGCTTTTCCTAATTTACACCGAGCCAGAAGAATGGGTAATTGCTGACCAGAAAACAGGTTTATTTTGCTATCCTATTAAAACATACATGTTGACAATGCTCCACTTTCTGGAGAGAGATGAGCAGGGAGGCAGCACTAATGCTGCAGGCTTCACACATCTCAAAACCACAACGCAACACACAGGGGTGGGACACTCCAAATTAGAACTGGGATCACATCCACATCCGTGGCACAACAAACAGCACTTTGTTTTTGGAGGGAATTGGGCGCTGTACCCCGTGCTCTGGAGTCCTAATTTTCTCCCGGTCCCATAGTAACAAACTCCTTTGTCAGTGATGGAAGCTTTGTAGATATTTACGCGCCAGGGGAAATATAATTTATTTTTTTATTATTCCAAACAATGGGGCTCACGCTGAGTCTGAAATGGGTCACAAATGGATTATAATTTTTTTGTTTGTTTGTTTTTTGACACTACTTTCATTCTTTATTTTTAGATGTAGTAAGGAGAGAGTGTTTCATTATTTTATCTATGACAGAAGAGGCAGCATTGGCCATCAATAAACATTGTTGTTTCAGTTTTTAAATTATACCCTTGGAAAGTCTCTTGAATACATTGCAACTAAAAAGGTTGCCAATTCCAAACCATACGTGTACATACTGTGTGTGAAAATGAAGATATTGACAGAGTATTGTATTAACCTGGCTTATGCTGATAATTACAAAACATCAACACCTAGCCATACCCCCTCCTACATGGTGATAAAAAAAAAGTTTCCTACTTGACAGCAATGTGGTAATTTTCTAGAGAGTAATAATGAAGGTTTTGAATTTGTCATTTTAGAAATATAAGATGTTATGCTTTTAGTTTGGCACACGCACACACTGAGGTATTCATTAGAACACCACTAACAGAACACTAGACATTAAAGAGGTTGAACGGGATCTTAACACTAGACATTAAAGAGGTTGAACGGGATCTTAAGCACAATGAATTGGATTCGTAACATATCATCCGAATTGCAAAAAAAAAAAAAAAGCATGATCATTGAGTGAAATAAAAACAATACAAATTGTAATAAAAAAGTAAGAATAATATACATATTAACAACTGCAACAGTGATGAATGTCATTGGGGTGGGGGTGGAGTAAAGGTCTGAGTAGCGTGGATGGGGGGGCAGCAGGAGAAAGAATGTCAATAGAGGGAGCAGCATGTAAGGTAAGGGAGAGTTGAGGGTGTGGGGGAAGCAGGTAGCTGACTAGTGGTGGCTATTCAGCAGTCCGATGGTCTGAGGGTAGAAAGTATTGGTCAGTCTTTCATTTTTTTGTCTAGCCTGGTTCCTTCTGAAGTCCCCAATCAGCTCGTTTGTTTTGCTAATGTTGAGGGAGAGGTTGTTAACCTGGCACCACACCGTCAGAGTGCCTACCTCCTCCCTGTAGGCTGTCTCATCATTGTTGGTGAACAGGCCTACTACTGTTGTGTTGTCAGCAAACCTCATGATGGAGTTGGAACTGTGGGAGGCCATGCAGTTGTGGGTATACAGGGAATACAGGAGGGGTTTGAGGACGCACCCTTGTGGGGCCCCTGTGTTAAGGATCAGTGCCGCGGAGGTAATATGGCCTACCTTCACCACCTGGGGACAGCCTGTCAGGAAGTCCAGGACCCAGTTGCATAGGGAGGAGTTTAGACACAGGGCCGTAAGCTGTGTAATGAGCTTATATGGCACTATGGTATTGAAGGCCGAGCTGTAGTCGATGAACAGATTCCTCACATATGAATTCCTTTTGTCCAGATGGGTAAGGGCAGTGTGTACTGCAATAGCGATTGAGTCGTCCGTTGATCTGTCAGGGTGGTATGCGAATTGGAGAGGGTCGAGTGTGTCGGGGAGGGAGGAGGCGATATTGGTCTTTGACTAGCCTCTCGAAGCACTTCATGATGTCGGAAGTGAGTGCTACTGGTTGGTAGTCATTCAGTTCAGTTACTTTCCATTTATTGGGCACAGGGATGATAGTGGGCATCATGAAGCAGGAGGGCTTAGACGCCTGAGCTAGGAAGAGATTGAAAATGTCAGAGAACACAACAGCCAGCTGGTCTGCACATGCTCTGAGGGCACGGCTATCGATGTCGTCTGGGCCGGCAGCCTTGCGAGGGTTAACACGTTTGAATGACTTACATACGTCCTCAGTGGAGACTGAATGTGTAGCCCACGTTGTCATCGGGGGCTCTCCTCGGCAGCTCAGGATCCTTTTGCTGTAATCTTGAATAAAAGGTATTTAGCTTGTCCGGTAGAGTGGCGTTGGTGACCATGATATGGCTGGCTTTCTTTTTGTAATCCGTGATCGATGGGGGCCCCTGCCACATACGCCTTGTGTCCAACCCACTGAATTTCTCCTCCACTTTGTCCCTATACTTGTGTTTTACCATCTTGATAGATCTGTGTAAGTCATATTTGTATTGTTTAACCAAACTATTGTCCTCGGTCACCTTGACCTGTTTATTGCCAGGTCGCAGTTGCAGTTGGTCGCAGGTCGCAGTTGCAAATGAGAACTTGTTCTCAACTAGCCTACCTGGTTAAATAAAGGTGAAATAAAAAAAATAAAAAAATAAAAATTAGCAGCATCTCTCTCTTTCAGTTTTCCCACAAGTCTGTTATCATTCCACGGTTTTTGATTAAAGTATGTTTGAAAGATACTATTAGTATCACGTCATCTATGCATTTTTTGATGATCCGGTGACTGAGTCGACGTATTCATTGACGTTATCTCCAGAGGCGACCCGGAATATATTCCAGTCCATGTGATCAAAACAGTCTTGGAGTGTGAATTTTGATTGGTGTGTGTGTGTGTGTGTGTGTGGACCACCACTCTACAGACCTGACCACCGGAATATCCCTCTTGAGTATTTGTTTGTAGGCAGGGAGAAGTTTTACAGCCCTACCATAGACATGAGTAGTTTTACAGCCCTCCCAGTCCCACTGTGTGTAATTAGCCTGGCTGTCACCAAATCTCTGGGAATGAAAGGGCACCTTGCGACCCCAAGGTCACACAGGATCAAAGGTCACGGTGGGCCTAATCTTGTTTCCAGACACTTCCGCCCAAATGCTCTAAGAGTCTAGTGGACCAATGTTGCCTTCATTGGCCAATACAGAAAGACCAGGAGAAACTTTCAGCGCATAGGCATTGGCTTAATCGTCTTAATCTACCAACCAATCATCTCTCACTACACCTTCCTCCTTAACCTCCCCGGTACGGTAGCACATCACAAACACAGACCCACGCCTCGCAGTCAAGTGATTCGCTCAAATTAAATGATGACAAATATTATACTCAGTAAGGTCACTCCCATAGAATTCAATGGTCACTCACTCCCACTAATGCCAACTATTGGATCGTTGATGTACCAGGCTTATATGCGTTGTGTGTAATAGCCTAGGGACAAGGTTACGGTGGGGCCAACAGGAAAACTGTTGAGCAAACATCAACATTCACACACACACACACACACACACACACACACACACACACACACACACACACACACACACACACACACACACACACACACACACACACACACACACACACACACACACACACACACACACACACACACACACACACACACACACACACACAAAAGCAGGCACGCATTCAGATGCACACACAAATGCATGCATGCATAGACGTACAGACACAAAATACCATAATTCCTATAAAACTGGTGTCTTTAATGCCCTGCAGTGTCACAGTAAAACATGCAAAGCAAATAAACTGGCGTAATGAAACTGAGTGTGGCTGTCCTGTCCTCTTCTACATTACTGTAAGGTTGAATGGTGAATGTGGCACTCAGGACAAGAAGATGGTGACGGGGGCGACTGTGAGTGACATTTCAGAGGGAAATGACCCACGTGCCATGTGGCATGGCATTGAATAGAGGCAATGTCATCCTGATCTTACTTAGCTCCAAAAGCTGCTGATAAACACCCCCAACCCCAACCCCAATGACACAAACACCTACACACATGCATGCTTGCACACATGCATGCTTGCGCGCATGCTTTCACACACACGCACACACAGACAGCCACATGTCTCTGACCTCCGGGTGAAAAGCGCGCCCAAAGTAAACTGCCTGTTACTCAGGCGCAGAAGATAGGATATGCATATAATTGGTAGATTTGGATAGAAAACACTCTAAAGTTTCCAAAACTGTTAAAATAATGTCTGTGAGTATAACATAACTCATATGGCAGGTGAAAACTTGAGAGAAATCCATCCAGGAAGTTGGATTTTTTTATGTTTGTAGTTTTCCATTGACTTAGGACTCAAATTGCACTTCCTATGGCTTCCACTAGATGTCAACAGTCTTTAGAAATTGTTTCAGGCTTGTATTCTGAAAAATGAGGGAGTAAGACCACTCTGAATGAGTGGACTGCAGTGTCCCAGAGGTCTTTCATGCGCACGACCAAGAGCGCGCCTTTCTTGTTTTCCTTTTATATTGACAAAGCTTTTGTCCGGTTGAAATATGATTCATTATTATGACTAAAAACAACCTGAGGATTCATTATAATCATTGTTTGACATGTTTATACGAACTTTACTGATACTTTTCGGATTTTTCGTTTTTTTGGATTACTGAACAAAACGCGCGAACAAAACTGAGGTTTTTGGATATAAAGAGGGACTTTATCGAACAAAACAAACATTTATTGAGTAAATGGGAGTCTTGTGAGTGCAACCATATGAAGATCTTCAAAGGTAAGTGATACATTTTATCGCTACTTCTGACTTATGTAACTCCTCTACTTGGCTGGTAACTGTTTGTAATGATTTGTCTGTTGGGCGCTGTTCTCAGATAATGGCATGGTATGCTTTTGCCATAAAGCCTTTTTGAAATCTGACACCGTGGTTGGATTAACAAGAAGTTAGTCTTTAAACCGATGTATAACACTTGTATGTTTTATGAATTTATATAATGAGTATTTCTGTTTTTGAATTTGGCGCTCTGCAATTTCACTGGATATTGGCCAGGTGGGACGCTACCGTCCCACACCCCCTAGAGAGGTTTTAACAAGACACGTCATCTTCCAGATATGAATGTGCCATTATATCCTCTGGGCAGGTTTAGCTGCAAGAGGTTTTAGTGAAATACATTCAGTTGTCTCATCGTGCTGGATGTCACGATACCATCTGACATGGGAAAGGCTCAGTCATGAGCTCCATGCCATGTCACTAAACAAATACATTTTGACATTACTGTAACCCTAGGACCTAGCTGAAATTAGGGTCATCATTGGCTTCAGAACACAGCAAGGAAAGGAGAAAGTCAAGCTGTCCTTGTTCGTGTAAAAAACAGAGAGCAGAAATGTGTTTGTAGAACTTGAATGTCAGAACACTGGGGGTCCATACTTGCGAACATTCCATTTTTTTAAAGTTTAAACATTTTATCTGTCTCAAAATGTGCATCAGCCAATTAAAATCGTTGACACAGTTGCACGTGATAAAACACGACATGTTAGCTGTTCCCAATAGATAAACTGGCACATTTAGCAATATCCTAACCTGACCAGCTGGCAGTGATTATTTCCTGTTACAAATTCTGCATCAGTCAATTACAAATGTTCACATAGTTAGACGTGATCGAACACTTTTCCATGACAGCGTCCTTAACAGAAGTCAAACGGCATCATCTGCTAATCAAAGTTAGCCTACTAAAACACAGACAACATTTTCACAAGACAAATAGCTCACAGTGTAGCAAGCTTTGCTCTTTGTCATTTTTTAAAAGTTTGATTCCCAGGTGAGATAGGATTTCAGCGTGTTGTTAATAATGGAAGTGCAGCCACACATAAAAAATGAAGATTAAGAATACAGTGCATTCGGAAAGTATTCAGACCCCTTGACTTATGCACATTTTCTTACGCTACAGCCTTATTCTAAAATGGATTAAATTATATTTTTTTCTCATGCAAATGTATTCAAAATAAAAAACAGAAATACCTTATTTGCATAAGTATTCAGACCCTTTGCTATGAGACTCAAAATTGAGCTCAGGTGCATCCTGTTTCCATTGATCATCCTTGAGATGTTTCTACAACTTGATTGGAGTCCACATGCGGTAATTCAATTGATTAGACATAATTTGGAAAGGCACACACCTGTCTCTATAAGATCCCAGAGTTGACAGTGCATGTCAGAGCAAAAACCAAGCTGTGAGGTCGAAGCAGTTGTCCGTAGAGCTCCGAGACAGGATTGTGTCGAGGCACGGATCTGGGGAAGGGTACTAAAAAATGCCTGCAGCATTGAAGGTGCCCAAGAATACCGTGGCCTCCATCATCCTTAAATGGAAGAAGTTTGGAACCACCAAGACTCCTAGAGCTGGCCGCCCAGCCAAACTGAGCAATTGGGGGAGAAGGGCCTTGGTCAGGGTGATGACCAAGAACCCGATTGGTCACTCTGACAGAGTTCCTCTGAGGAGATGGGAGAACCTTCCAGAAGGACAACTATCTCAGTAAAAGGCACATGACAGCCCACTTTGAGTTTGCCAAAAGGCACCTAAAGATTTTCTGGTCTGATGAAACCAAGATGAAACTCTTTGGCCTGAATGCCAAGCGTCACATCTGGAGGAAACCTGGCACCATCTCTACGGTGAAGCATGGTGGTGGCAGCATCATGCAGTGGGGATGTTTTTCAGCGGCAGGGACTGGGAGACTAGTCAGGATCGAGGGAAAGATGAACGGAGCAAAGTACAGAGAGATCCTTGATGAAAACCTGCTCCAAAGCGCTCAGGACCTCAGACTGGAGCGAAGGTTCACCTTCCAACAGGACAACAACCCTAAGCACACAGCCAAGACAATGCAGGAGTGGCTTTGGGACAAGTCTCTGAATGTTATTGAGTGGCCCAGCCAGAGCCCGGACTTGAACCTGATCGAACATCTCTGGAGAGATCTGAAAATAGCTGTTCAGCGACGCTCCCCATCCACCCTGACAGAGCTTGACAAGATCTGCGGAGAAGAATGGGAGAAACTCCCCAAATACAGGTGTGCCAAGCTTGTAGCATCATGCCTCAGAAGACTCGAGGCTGTAATTGCTGCCAACAGTGCTTCAATAAAGTAGTGAGTAAAGGGTCTGAATAGTTTTTATTTTGAATAAATGTGCAAACATTTCTAAAAAGCAATTTTTGCTTTGCCATTATGGGGTATTGTGTGTAGACTGAAAAAAAATAACAAAAACAATTTAATCAATTTTAGAATAAGGCTGTAATGTGACAAAATGTGGAAAAGTCAAGGGGTCTGAATACTTTCCGAATGCAGGAGCAGCATCTTTCTTCAGCCTTGTAGACAACCACACTGCTAGTAATGACGTTTATTAGGCCTATTACATAGACATGTAAGCTACTGATGCGCAGGTCAGCTGTTTGTTCACCCGCACCCACCCACAGTTTCTAAACAGTATGTGATAGTGAAAATCTGAGGCCTGCACCTGACCCTAACCCGCAAATAGGCCGACAGAAAATGCGCTGTACAGTCAGAGATAGCGTAACGATCTTTTCACAGGGGGTGTGGGATTAATCCCCTTGAGTCTATTGATGCACCTGTGATGTGCCAACACACCAGTGATGTGACAACAGTTTGTCTGTAGCGTCCAAACTGTTTGGGCTATAAAATAATAGGACCCCACTGTAGAAAGGGGAGACGCTCATGAACATGATAGTCTTCGTTTTGCTCTATAACCCCCACAAATGTCCAGGGACTCATCTAAAGGTAAGAGAGTTTTGTGCCAACAGAAATAAAGGGTTAAATATGTGTAAAAAATATATATTTATTTCCTGATCTTTCTTATATCTCTTAGACACTTCAAAACCTGTCACGTTCTGACCTTTATTTCCTTTGTTTTGTCTTTATTTAGTATGGTCAGGGCGTGAGTTGGGGTGGGCAGTCTATGTGTTTTTTCTATGTTGGGGTTTTGAGTTCGGCCTGGTATGGTTCTCAATCAGAGGCAGCTGTCAATCGTTGTCCCTGATTGAGAATCATACTTAGGTAGCCTGGGTTTCACTTTTGGTTTGTGGGTGTTTGTTTCCGTGTTAGTGTTTGTCGCCACACGGTACTGTTTCGGTTTCGTTCGTTTCACGTTTATTGTTTTTGTATTTTGTAGTGTTCAGTTTATGTCTTTAAATAAACATTATGGGCACTTACCACGCTGCATATTGGTCCTCCGATCCTTCTCGCTTCTCCTCGTCAGAAGAGGAGGACGACAGCCGTTACAAAACCATATTTGTTACAATACATTTTTTAACTGTCCTTTTTGGCATTCATGAATGTGTTATTCAATGCGTTTCTATGGGTCATGTTAGTAAAGGCCAAATTCTATATTTTATCACATTTTTATTTTTGGGATACCTAAAGGGGTCCTAAAATTTGAAATCAAATAGCTAAATGATCCATTGTATGGCCTTCTTAAAACAATTCCATATGTTAGCTTAGACCCCCCCCCAGCTTAGACATGTAGGATTTTTTAAAAGCCTAATATAAATATATTTTTTCTTATAATTTCCGACATTTTGCTAGGTTATTTGTTAGTCAACTTGTCTTAGATACATGCAGCTTCTCTTCTGTCATTACTGCCCTAGAAGACTACAGTACATAAACCCTTGCGCACCAGAATAATAACATAAATGAATGAATACTTCAATCTAGTTGACATCAGTAATGTTATCTCTTTCATCTCTGCAATACCCAACCCTAAAAAAAAACGGGGATGATTTTCCATGCAAAATTTCCAAATGACGTCAGTTGGAATGGTTTAAAGGAAATTAAAAGCTGTGAAACGGCCCAACATGTTACTGATAAGATTTCAGTTCGGCTTGGATATACTAATCAGCTTTTATGATGCTGATTTTATGACACATGTTTAGGATGACACTGACAGATATTGCAGCACTGCTTCTAGCAACTTTGTAGTATTTAGTTTTTTTTGTGTGTTATTTCTTACATTATTAGCCCTGAAATGTTTTGTGTTATTACATACAGCCGGAAATAACTTTGAACTTATTCCAGAGGCTGCTCCAAAACACAGAGAAGAGGTATTCGGAGTGGACTTCTAGCCCGATTCAGGTGGCACACCATCCACTGCTTCTGAGGATATTACTCACTAATGTTCAGCCTCTGGATAATAAAGTAGACGAGTTCAGGGCGAGGATCTCCTTCCAGAGAGACATCAGGGATTGTAAAATCATTTTTTTCACAGAAACATGGCTCTCTCGGGATATACTGTCCCCGTCCATACAGCCAGCTGGGTTCTCAGTACATCGCTCAGACAGGAATAAAGAACTCCCCCAGAAGAAGAAAGGCAGGGGTGTATGTTTCATGATTAACTACTCGTTGTGATAGCAGACAGAAACTTAAGTCCTTTTGTTCACCCGACCTAAAATACCTCACAATCCAATGCCGACTGTAGAACCTCCCAAGAGAATTCTCTTCGGTTATAGTCATAACTGTGTATATTCCCCCTCATGTCGATACCACAACGACTGTGATATGTTCCTGGCAGCCTCTGAGAATAATATTGACAAATACACGGATACGGTGACTGAGTTCATCAGGAAATGTATAGGAGATGTTGTACTCACTGTGACTAGTAAAACCTCCCCAAACCAGAAACCATGGATAGATGGAAGAATTTGCGCAAAACTGAAAGCGCGAACCACCGCATTTAACCATGGCAAAGTGACTGGGAATATGGCTGAATACAAACAGTTATTCCCTCTGTAAGGCAATCAAACAGGCAAAACGTCAGTACAGAGACAAAGTGGAGTCGCAATTCAATGGCTGAGACACGAGAAGTATGTGGCAGGGTCTACAGACAATCACGGACTACAAAGAGAAAACCAGCCACGTCGTGGACTACGCCATCTTGCTTCCGGACAAGCTAAACACCTTCTTCGCCCGCTTTGAGGATAACACATTGCCACCAACGACTTTGGGCTCTCCTTCTCCGAGTAAGATATTTAAGCGTATTAACGCTCGCAAGGCTGCCGGTCCAGACGGCATCCCTAGCCGCGTCCTCAGAGCATGCGCAGACCAGCTGGCTGGAGTGTTTACGGACATATTCAATCTCTCCCTGTCCCAGTCTGCTGTCCCCACTTGCTTCAAGATGTCAACAATTGTTCCAGTACGCAAGAAAGCAAAGGTAACTGAACAAAATGACTATCGCCCTGTAGCACTCACTTCTGTCATCATGAAGTGCTTTGCTAGTTAAGGATCATATCTTACCTGACCCACTAGACCCACTTCAATTTGCTTACTGCCCCAAAAGATCCACAGACATTGCAATTGCCATCGCAGAGCACAATGCCCTATCCCATCTGGACAAGAGGAATACCTATGTACAAATGCTGTTCATTGACTATAGCTCAGCATTCAACACCATAGTACCCTCCAAGCTCATCATTAAGCTCGGGGCCCTGGGTCTGAATCCCGCTCGGTGCAACTGGGTCATGGACTTCCTGAAGGGCCGCTCCCAGGTGGTGAAGGTAGGAAACAACACCTTCACTTTGCTGATCATCAGCACAGGGGTCCCACAAGGGTGCGTGCTCAGCCCCCTCCTGTACTCCCTGTTCACCCACGACTGCGTGGCCATGCATGCCTCCAACTCAACCATTAAGTTTGCAGACAACACAACAGTAGTAGGCCTGATTACCAACAGTGACGGGACAGCTTACAGGGAGGAGGTGAGAGCACTGGGAAAGTGGTGCCAGGAAAATAACCTCTCACTCAACGTCAACAAAACAAAGGAGCTGATCGTGGACTTCAGGAAACAGCAGAGAGAGTTCGTCCCTCTCCACATCGACGGGACTCTAGTGGAGAAGGTGGAAATCTTCAAATTCCTGACGATGTGAAATGGTCCACCCACACAGACCGTGTGGTGTTCAGGAGGCTGAATAAATTTGGCTTGGCCACTAAAACCCTCCAATTTTTTTTTTTTACAGATGCACTATTGAGAGCATCCTGTTGGATTGTATCACCGCCTGGTACGGCAACCACAATTGCAGGGCTCTCCAGAGGGTGGTGCGGTCTTCCCAACGCATCACCAGGGGCATATTACCTGCCCTCCAGGACACCAACAGCACCCAATGTCACAAGAAGGCCAACAAGATCATCAAGGACATCAACCACCCGAGCCACACCTGTTCACCCCGCTATCATCCAGAAGGCAAGGTCAGTACAGGTGCATCACAGCTGGGACCGAGAGACTGAAAAACAGCTTCTATCTCAAGGCCATCAGACTGTTAAATAGCCACCACTAGCCGACTTCTCCACAGTTATGCAAACCTGCACCTTAAGAGGCTGTTGCCCTATATACATAGACTTGGAATCACTGGTCACTTTAATAATGTTTCTATAATGTTTACACATTGCTTTACTCAGTACATGTATATACTGTATTCTATTCTACTGTATTTTAGTCAATGCCACTCCGACATTGCTCGATCTAATATTTACTTTTAGATTTGTGTGGATTGTTGTGAATTATTAGCTACTACTGCACTGTTGGAGCTAGGAACACAAGCATTTCGCTACACCCACAATAACATCTGCTAAGTATGTGTATGTGACCAATATAATTTGATTTGATTTGATTGGATGAAGATAGAACCTTTACAGACGGTCCCTAACACGTATTCATTCTCTCAAGATGCTGAAATAAATTAATCATATTTCTCCACTGTGTTCTGAATTAAAATGTATATTTGGTGTATCATTTTACTACAAGAAATGCTTCATTCTGCGGGAGTTAATGTCACGATCGTCCAAGGGAGAGAGAGAGGACCAAGGCGCAGCGTGTAAAAAATACATCTTCTCTTTATTAGAAGATAACCAACGAAGCAAAAACAACAAATAGATGACCGTGAAGCTATAACCGACAAAATGCACACATGCAACCTTGACACAGACCTAGACATAGAACAGAACTAGACAATGACCCAACAAAAACCTGATGCCTATGGCTGCCTAAAATATGGCTCCCAATCAGAGACAAATGAACGACATCTGTCTCTGATTGAGAACCACTCAGGCAACCATAGACATACCTAGAAACATTCACACAACCATAGACACAGCTAGACTACTATACTAAACATAAACCCAACTACTCTAATAAACCCCCTAAACCTTACAACCACCCTAGACACTACAAAAACCACATACATTCCCCATGTCACACCCTGACCTAACCAAAATACTTAAGAAAACAAAGAATACTAAGGCCAGGGCGTGACAGTTAATATTATATTAGGAGAGATAAGTAGAGTTATGTGAGACGTTATAGACCTACAATCAGTGTACAGATTTCTGTTAACCTAATATTCCATTTAACCCATCTGAACAGTAGGCTACAGTTCCCTTAACGTGCCATATTTGATGTACCCTTGTTGTGACTCTTAAATTTGTATAGCGCCTCACAATACTCACACATAACACGTATCATCCTCTTTTACCACTTCACAAAATCTTTCCAAACATTTCTGTTCTGGCCCTTCCTACTCTTTATTTTCAACACTCCATTTCACAGCTTTCCTCTTACTGAATTCAACGACATTTCCCTTTTTGCCTCAGTGGATCAACATGAACTTTTTCTGCCCAAGTTCCCAAAAGCATTTGGCTATTGGTGTGTATTTGGCGAGCATACAGTTAGGCCCTGAAGCATAGGCTTACACACTAATGGTAGATACAAATAAATAATGATGTAGCCTAATATTGCCTATAAATAGAAATTGGACAAGAATAATACATATATGGATTTTGAATGCATTGTTTTCTATTTATTCAACCTGCCCACCCCCCACCAGCCCTTCATCCTGTCACGTTCGTTAGAATAACTGGACCAAAGCGCAGCGTGATCTGGGTTCCACATCTTTTTATTACTAGGTGAAACTCACAGCAAAACAAAAACAATACATCTCAAAACGAAACGTGAAGCTAACAATAGTGCTAACAGGCAACTATCCATAGTCAAGATCCCACCAAGCACAAAGGGGAAATGGCTGCCTAAATATGATCCCCAATCAAAGACAACGATAAACAGCTGCCTTTGATTGGGAACCATATCAGGCCAACATAGAAATATAATCACCTAGATGTCCCACCCTAGTCACACCCCGACCTAACCAACATAGAGAATAAAAAGATCTCTCTGGTCAGGGCGTGACACATCCACATAATATATATTATATAATTCATGGACTATGTTTTAAATGCTCATAAAAGTGTGGTAAATATGTAGATTTTCCTGTTTCAAAAATATATTGTTCACAACAAGCTGTTCAGTTACTTGCAGTACTACTCTGCCCCTCAGTGACGGCCATCAACAGCAGCTCCATCGCCATAGGCCGTGCGAACATTGATTGGAATGTTTTGCCAGCTATTTGCTGTGAGGGGAAACAGCCCCAATGAAATCGCAGGATTTCATAGCATAAATTATAACAGCACAAAGTAACTGGACCGTCCAAATGTGTGTCCGTTCAGTCAGAACTTCTGGGTCTCCTCTAGTCTCCCTCCAAATGAGTCTCTCGCACCAGACGGCTTACTTCCGCACATGAGACCTGATAAACTGGACAACTATATCAAACAACAGTCGAAGGACAAAGGGATACACTAGCTAGAATTGGCATGGCAAATTTTGTTGTTTCTCCCCATGCTGTTCATCAGGTTCTACTGTAGGTGACAGGGCGACATTTTGTGTGGACTAAAAAAGCATAAAACTGGGTGTATCACAAAGCACGATCAAATTAATTAGCCAGATACAGTAATTTTGAGATACATTAAGAAAGAGTTTGGTCAAATTAACCAGTTATCTACTTCTAATAAGCTTTCTAGCTAGTTAGCTCCCATGCTAATTTCAAGTCTTTTTAAACTAATATCTGACTAAGTTATTTCAGAATGAAAGTTAACTGGCTAGCGCATCATGCTTTGTGACATTGTGTTAGCTAGCTATCCCCAGTTAGCTAAATAATGTGTTTTCACTTATTGCATCTGCATGCTTGTTGCATTCTCCCTAGTGCATTTGTTCATTTGTGACATGAGCTAGCTGCTCGTTCTAAATAGTATAATCTAATCTGTTCAAAACAGTGGCAGCATGTGCAGCATTGGTCACAGATCGCTTTATGTATCTTCTCAAAGAAATTACCAATAGTTCAAAAACTTGGCATCATATTTCTGTCATGCTGCTTTGTCGACAACTCCAACCACCTTGCGCCCCTGATATTCAGTCAATCAGTGGCCGGCACTGCCTGGCAGTGATTGTAATGGAGGTTAATGACAGCTATATGACAAAACCATGAGGCTCTTCAACTTGTTTAACGACACTTAAATGTTGTATAGACCTCCTTTATCTTTTTCCTGTAAAAGCACAAAGATGTGTGTGAAACGTATAAGCATGAGATTTTGTCATGTATGCGAAAACGCGCTTCTTTAATTTAATCTAACATTAGTAGCTAGTAGCCTAGTCAAGGTTGCATCATGCAATATTGCCACACTTCAATTGTGACAGACCAAGTGGAACAAAAGTAAACCTTGAATTTGAAGGTTTAAAATATCCCTCTGGTGGCCAAGTTGACCTATTTTAAGAAATTGTTGGTAGATATAAAGTCTAAGATCTTTGATATGCTGATGCGGAATTTGTTACAGAAAATATTCACTACCAGCTGGTCAAGTTATTATAGGGCTAAATGTGCCAGGTTATCTAATGGGAACAGCTTAAATGTAGAATTTTATTACTACCTCAACAATTTTATTTGGCTGATGTGCATTTTGAGACTGAGAAAAAGTTTAAACTTAAATGTCAACTTTTTCTAATGTTCGCAAGTATGGACCCTGTGTTTCTGAGATCACAATGTGCAGAACAAGTGAAGGTGCTTCTTTTTCTGCTGCCATAGCGAATACCACTGCATTTCTAACAGCATGGGAACAAAACAAGCAAAACACTGAATTACAATGGTGGGGGAAGGCATTCACATCCACTGATAGCCTCACAGTATCAACAGACTACAAAATCCAATTACCTTATTCATACATGGAGCAATGACCTTTAGCTGTAACATTCAAATGGTCAACTCCAATATAACTCTTCCAATAAAAAGTTGCCATAAGAAAAAGTTTTCCCCCAAAAGCTTATCTTAAACTGTGGCTATATTTTCCAGGGGATCTGTTTTGAGTCCTACATAAGTCATCTGAACTACAACTCCCAAGGAGAACGGAGATCAGATACAGAGGTCCGGCATCAAAGACGGTGACACGATTTAAACGGGAAGTTCTCAGTCATCGCAGCACAGAATGCCAATCTATCTTCCCAGTGCTTGCTATATCTCCGTGCCTCATTGTTTCATCCTTCTCTCTCCCTACCCTGCTGTTTTAGGCATTCCCTCCATCTCCCTTTCTCTCACTCCCTCTTTTCTTTTCCATGTACCCCACCCTATCCCTCCCTCCCCACTCTCTCTCTCTTACATGCTGATGAGGCAGCTGTGAGGAAGCAGTGTAATAAAAAGAAGAGCTAATGAAAGGTTGTGAGGGGTCAGCATGCTCACATACCTTCACCAGACAAGGGGATGATAGGTTGACCATTCTAAGGGGACAAACTGTTTCACTTTTTGACTAGAGGGCATCCAACGTTCAAAAGGTTACAAGTAAGGGCGCAGGGTCATAACCCCCGGGTTTAGATTCCGAGTGCCCTGCGGTTCAGAGGGGAAGGGGGGTCAAAGGTTTGGTCTCCATCCTGTGTTCGGATGGGTGAACAAAGGCTGCGGGGTAAATTAACATTTAATCCTCCTTGTTTTACCTCAGTCTCAGGCTCCAGACTCACCAACGACAGTACAAACCATTTGGGACGTCAACATTTGATATGATGAATTTGTAATTCTAATTAAATATTGCAATCATGTACAGTAGACAGTTCATGGTCATATTGCGAGTACCAATATACTGAAATATTTCCAAATCACAAGGAATATTTCATTGAATTTTAAGTAGCAAGGGAATAGTAAGAGAACTAATGAAAGCTATCTTGGTTTAGCATTTCAATAGAGATGTAGTGATCCCTAAGACATTAGTAGAGAGCTTAGTTGATTCTTACTACAGCGGCCCAAATAATTAAGCAATATTAAAATTTCATCCACTTAACATCCAACAAAAATCTCACCTGACAGCAAAAATTATTGTTATTTTTCCTGTGAAGTGATTGATATGAACAGATTTTTTTTGATTTTAAACAAAACTACTTCTTACAGTAACACAAGCGTCAATGTGTTTTGCAAGTGACAAGACGTGTGTTACATCAGTCATAGTGAGTGGAATATTGAAAACCGGATGACATTAACCCCATTTCCCCCTTGGTTTTCTTGTGTATATGAGAACTGTGACAGTTCATGCAGAGCTCTACTGAAAAACAGTAGGAGTAACACTGCCATCTTGAGGAAAACTTGAGGAAAACTCCCAGTAGAGGGCCCTGCAATGCCAACTATCCAGTCCAATTTTATATGATGATACTAACAACATGAAATCCATTTTAAATGTAAAGTTATTTGAATAAATCATATGTATAAGATGTCACATGAACAGTACAAACACACAAGAGATGTCTGTAAGAAAAGCCACTTGGGTTAAATCAATAGACTTGATATACAGTTGAATTAATGTCATCATTCATAGAATTTGTGAATTCATATCTTCTGGCCAGCTGGTTGGATCTCAACTGGAGAGAATAAGTGGATAAAGCAGCAGAGATGATATATCTGTGTGTTTCCAGTAGTAGAGTAGCCTCCTCCTCCTCCTCTTCCTCCATCTCCTCCACCACCTCAGGATCAGGATTTTGTATTCTAGCAACCCGGATCAAGTTATACACCCTGTGCCAGGGATCAGTCTGACTGAAACAATGGCAGATAACTGCAGGACAGCAGCACACCGTCAGTCTGCAATGCTCAGAGTGTGGCGTTGCAGTAATGCATGGGTTTTAATGACTATCCTAAAATATTAACTGCAATCCTCGACTGTATTCTAGGCCACTCAGTAGTCACAACAGAAAACATAGCCAATATTGGGTTTATAACTTGGATTTTCATTATTTTCATTGCAGTAACTGTTATCTGAACAATGGATGGGTGTATTTATTATATATTTATCCGATTGATCGGGTTCCCGCCTACAAATATCTGGGCATCTGGATTGACAAAGACTTCATGTTTAAAAACATAAGGATAAGCTAGTTAAAAAGCTAAGATTTAAAGTGGGCTTATTTAAAAAAAAAAAAATGATCTTGCCTC
The DNA here is from genome assembly GCF_045679555.1 of Salvelinus alpinus. Lineage (NCBI taxonomy): Eukaryota > Metazoa > Chordata > Actinopteri > Salmoniformes > Salmonidae > Salvelinus > Salvelinus alpinus. The sequence continues at coordinate 88,301,100 of NC_092086.1, forward strand.
TCCTTTAATTGCAGGAAGTAGATTGTACAGTCGACTTTCCTGACAGTTCTTGATTATGGTGACACCATTTACCAGATTGCAGCAGCCACTACTCTTAAACCTTTGGATTCCGTGTACCATAGCGTCATTCGTTTTATTGTTGGTGACAGTTTTAATACTCACCACTGCATCAAAAGGTTGACTGTTCCTCATTAAAGTCCCGTAGATCAATTCATTATTCCCTTTTTGTTTACAAAGCCTTACTACACAAGCTTCCAACTTACCTAACTTTGTTGCTAACGTATAAAAGAATGAGCTACCAAACCATTTCACAGGGTTGGTTAACTCTTCAGATTCCTCGGGTCTCCACAGAATTAGGTAAATCCGCTTTTAGTTTTAACGTTCCACATTTTGGAATCCCTTTCAAAATTCATTACATTTGGATTCCCTGGTGCCACTAGGGCATTTTAAAACCCTGATGTTAAATGGGTTCAACGAGGTGTGCAATTGTTTTGATTGATTGATTTAGCAACTTGTTTATGATGGCTGTGATGTTAGTGATGTTCTAATATAAATTACTTGTTATTGTATCTTGTTATATATATTTATTATCTTTTACTTTACACAATTGAAAATGAGACCCTGGTCTCAACTGGGCTCCCCTGATAAAATAAAAGTTAATACATGTATGATGTACATGACACTGCATGTGAAATCTCTTCATGGAAAACAAATTGCACCTATTCTATTCAAAACTACTTTTAAACCATTAACGTTATACTATGTTATGTGATAGACAGTATATCGTACAGTATATTGCCATGCAGAGAACAAGGCTGCTGCTATGCGTGTTGGAGTGAGAGTGATGACAAAGTAGTTTGAGTCTTGCTCCAGCAGACTAATCTAAATCCCCTCCCCAGTAGGAACCTAGCGTGAAGGCCAGGACACACAGATAGACATGCAATGCTCAGCTGGAGTCACACACACACACACACACACACACACACACACACACACACACACACACACACACACACACACACACACACACACACACACACACACACACACACACACACACACACACACACACACACACACACACACACACACACACACACACACACAGCTCTAATGAATTTACATGCAAGCCAAGCGATACGCCTATCCCTCTGAACCCTGACAAATGCATGCCTCATACATGAGTGGAGAAAAGGTGACATAAGGTGTTTATAACAACTTCATAACTTGCTACATGACACGTGACGTTAGCCCATTGAGCTAAAGCCTAGGCATCAGTTCTGGGAGCTACGACAAGTCTTCAGGTCTGAAGCGACATATCACACACATAATGTTGTATCAGTGCTGACAAAAGCAAGACGTGTTGTTCTAAATCAGGGATAGGCAATCCTAGCGGCGCCTCTCGTGACAGCGAAGAGAAAAAAATATGTTTTAAAGTTAATTTCTTTCAATTCTGCACATTTTGCCATGGGGTGCAAAGAAAATGTTGTGGTCGTTTTTAATGCACGTTTGTTGCAATTCTACATAATTTTACTATGGGGCGGAGAGATGATTTTGCAATTTTATAACTCATTTCATGCAATTCTACTAATTTTGCCATGGCGTGGAGAGAAAGAATTGCAGTTTTACAGCCAATTTCCTGCAATTCTATACATTTTGCCATGGGGGGAGGTAAATGTTTGCAGGGTGAATGGGTAAGATTTAAGTGCCTTTGAACAGGGTATGGTAGTAGGTGCTAGGCACACCGGTTTGATTGTGTCAAGAACTTCAACGCTGCTGGGGTTTTCACACTCAACAGTTTCCCGTGTGTATCAAGAATGGTCCACCACCCAAAGGACATCCAACCAACTTGACACAACTGTGGGAAACATTGGAGTCAACATGGGCCTGCATCCCTGTGGAATGCTTTCGTCAACTTGTAGTCCATTCCCAGATGAATTGAGGCTGTTCTGAGGGCAAAAGGGGGCGCAACTCAATATCAGGAAGCTGTTCCTAATGTTTTGTAAACTGTGTTTTTTGCAGTAAATTTATAGACCAAATGTTAATTATGTCTTGGGAACAGGAGTGGATTTCTTTATTTCTTTCATCTTGAGAAAATGAGAATGCGTGTGGTGTAGCCGCCCAAAATTATAGATTGTTCATGATGCATTAATTCTATTGATTTATGACATTATTTTGATGAGCAAGGCTTTATTTAGTATTCTAGAGCATCAAGGAACGACAGAAGAGACGCTGGATGTGTCTAATTATTAACAAGTTTATTAACAAATAGTCTACTTAATGTTGGAAATTATATGCAGAAAAATAACTAGACGCACCCTGTCAAAAAATCTTTCCACCATCCCTGGACAAATTAGGAATAATCTGGATGCTGTATTATTTTATAGAATCTGGCTGTAATTTCCTCCTTTGTCTTTCATCCAGATGTTGACACTGGTTTTTATCTGGCTATGATAGGGTCTCTGCAACAGAATCAGGTCAAGTCTGAGAGAGTTAGAACTATCAGGAATGATACTATTACTATCAAGGTAAGACCCAAGTGCAGACTGTGTGAAGTAACAATGTTTATTGTAACCACAGGGGGAGGCAAACGACAGGTCAAGACAGGCAGGGGTCGATAACCCAGAGCAGAGGCCAAGGTACAGGACGGCAGGCAGGCAGGCTCAGGGTCAGGTCAGGCAAAGTTTGGAAATCCACAGGTTGAGCAAAGGAACAGGACGGCAGGCAGGCTCAGGGTCAGAGACAGACAGTGGTCAGGCGGGCGGGTACAGGGTCAGGACAGGCAAAGGTCAAAAACCAGGAGGATGAGAAAAAGAGAGACTAGGGAAAACAGGAACTGAGACAAAACGCTGGTAGGCTTGAACAAACAAGACGAACTGGCAACCGACAGACAGAAAACACAGGTATATATACACAGGGGATAACGGGGAAGATGAGCAACACCTGGGGGGGGACCAGCACAAGGACAGGTGTAACAGATCAGGGTGTAACAAGAACAGGGATGGGCAACTGGTGGCCAGAGGGCTGCATGGGGTCTCAACTGACTGTTGACAGTTCCAATAATAGAATACACAAGGTGCAATTTCGACATTTGGTATTGCATCAGCAGTCACACAATTAGCCCATGTCAGCAATTTTTTATTTTATTAGTAAGTTACTCTAGCAGCCACCTATCTGGACTTGTAGTAAGCATGGTCAAATTACCGACCACAGTGGGGCCCATTGATCATCAGTAGCCTACATGTGAGGCCTACAGTCCGTGCCCAGACTTCAGTTCCTATTCCAACGTTTACTGTTTCCATCTGAACTTCAAGGGTGATAGGCATACAATGCGAAACTGAGCCTGTGCAGAATGCAAAAAACAACAGAAAATGGGATAAGATGTTTACATGCCACAGTACCAGTCTTAGATCAGCATATCCCAGGCTTCTTATTCGGGTTTCTCAACACCAGAATAGAGCTCATTCGGGTTATTGTAAACGGAATATGATGTTTATACGCATCAACTAAATAAATTATACTTGAGTACCCCGAATAATAACGGAATATTGGTGTGCATGTAAACATGGTCAATGATGCTGACTTGAGGCAGATCTGGATGAGAGAATAGGAGGGATGCAGACCAGAAATTCAACACACATGTGCCCACCATATGAGAAATATGCTGAAGTAGTGAGTGATGGAGCAGAACTACAGTTAGAGGACAAGGAGAGCAAGGACTACACAGGGGATAAACACTGAGCCTCACATCTATAATAATAATAATGTTATTTTTCTGAGGCCAACCCTCTCTGGGTCCTCTGCTTAGAGCAAATGAGCAATATAGCCTGGTGATTGAAAACAGATATGAGTCCTTGGAATGGAGAAATAATATCACTGTATTATAAACAATTGTATTTAGAGATAGATGGGATTTGTGTAATAAAGATATGGACAATATGGTTGTTTTTCTTAGTTTCTGCTGCTCTGGTCAATGGTCCTGCAAATCCCCTCTGAAACAAATACTACTTTAGGACTGAGGCTGAGCCAATGGAGTGTCTTGAATAGTATTTGTGGATAGAAAATAGGTACATTTTTAAATATAACCTTTATTTAACTAAGCAAGTCAGTTAAGAACAAATTCTTATTTACAATGACAGCCTACTCCGGACGATGCTGGGCCAATTGTGCGCCGCCCTATGGGACTCCCATTCACGGCCGGATGTGATACAGCCTGGATTCGAACCAGGCTGTGACGCCTCTTGCACTGAGATGCAGTGCCTTAGACCGCTGCGCCACTTGGGAGCCCTACTTTGACTATATGTCCATAACACATTTATTACACATCTATAAGCATTTCATGAACATGTCCCAAACACATGATTAAAGTTTAATTCAATATATCCATAGTGTATATGTAGTGCATTCATGTTATTCTATGTAAGAGTTCATATTTAGCTATCTTAATAGATGCAATATTAAGATGACAGCGTAGTTTCATCATTATGGCTGTTCTCAAAAGTGTGCTTCTGCCATACCATTGTTAGTTAGTAAATATGCCAAAAGGCCAAATTAAGTTTGAAAAATGATTCTGATACTGTATATAGCCTGTAGAGGCCTGTGACTTACATTGTAATTCTTCTCACTGAGGTCAACGGTGCATGAAGATCCCACAGGGTTGTACAGATCAAATGGTGTAATTGAGGGTTGTACGATAACTCTTTCGTAACTCATTAACAGCCCTCCTCCACATCACAATTAGGTTGGTCATACTGGTCTATAGCGCCAACGTGGTCTAAAGGCAATTCGTATAACTCCTCTACGTAAATCTGTGACACTACATTCAGTATGATATGTTACGTTATGTTACATTATGAATGGAATAGCAGCCATGCAATATCATATGAATTAGAGGACATATAGTATCATAAGTCTTATTCGGTTGTACAATAGCATACAAATTGGATCATGTAATTTGCATTGGTCTTGGAGGACGTGTAGTATTGCATGTTTTATCTGAGACGAGATTGCTTGTTGCGCTGTAACAACAAAGGATAATTACGGAGATAATCTATGTTGGCGGTTAGAGAATCTAACAACAAATGTTAGGAGAACTAAAATAACAAAGGTTAGTTGAAATGGATGAAGTTTAGGGGAAAGGTTTACTAAAAAGTTAGCTAAAATGCGACAGTTGACCCGAACATGCAACTTTTAGATGGCTAGACTGTCCTGTATTACGCCCACCCATCCTCACCGACCAACCTACTTTCATTTCTGTCTCAAGTAAATAGACCATTAATAGGTATCATATGTCTTGGAGGTGCTCAGAAATATGTAAAGTATATTGTAAGGCCAGGCTGATAACGCACACATGAAGGGTTTATGTATGAACTCTATGCTGCCAATGTAATGTAATTTATATTTTCGCATTCTTAAAGCATACATATACTTACTATGCCAAACATTAGGAACACCTTCATAATAAAGCGTTCCACAGGGATGCTGGCCCATGTGGACTCCAATGCTTCACGCAGTTGTGTCAAGTTGGCTGGATGTACTTTGGGTGGTGGACCATTCTTGAAACACAAAGGGAACTATTGAGAGTGAAAAACTCAGCAGCGTTGCATATCTTGACACGAACCAGTGCACCTGGTACCTACTACCATATCCTGTTTTAAGGCACTTAAATCCTTTGTCTTGCCCATTCACCCTCTGAGTGGCACACATACAATCCATGTCTCAGTTGTCTCAAAGCTTAACAATCCTTTTTTAACCTGTTTCATTCCCTTCATCTACACTGATTGAAGTGGATTTAACAGGTGATATCAATAAGGGATCATAGCTTTTCATGTCATGGAAAGAGCAGGTGCCCTTAATGTTTTGTATACTCAGTGTGGGCCAATGCAGCATTTAGAAACATGCCTCACTTATCAAAAGGAATATGGACACAACACAGACTGTTAAAGGAAACATGAATGGCCTTACTGAAGAGCTCAGTGACTTTCCAACAAGTCAGTTTGTCAAATGTCTGCCCTGCTAGAGCTGCCCCAGTCAACTGTAAGTGCTGTTAGGTGAAGTGGAAATGTCTAGAAGCAACAATGGCTCAGCCGTGGTGGCTGAGTGGCAGGCCACACAAGCTCACAGAACGGGACCACCGAGTGCTGAAGCACATAGCGTGTAAAAATTGTCTGTCCTAGGTTGCAACACTTACTACCGAGTTCAAAACTGCCTCTGGAAGCAACGTCAAAACTAGAACTGTTCGTCGGGAACTTCATGAATTGGTTTTCCATGGCCGAGCAGCCGCTCACAAGCCTAAGATCACCATGCGCAATGCCAAGTGTCTGGAGTGGTGTAAAGCTTACCGCCATTGGTCTCTGGAGCAGTGGGAACTGGAGGGATGAATCACGCTTCACCATCTGGCAGTCCAACGGATGAATCTGGCTTTGGCAGATGCCAGGAGAACGCTACCTGCCCCAATGCATAGTGCCAGATGTAAAGTTTGGTGGAGGAGGAATAATGGTCTGGGGCTGTTTTTCATGGTTCATTTCCCTTCCCTTAGAACCAGTGAAGGGAAATCTTAACGCTTCAGCATACAATGACATTCTAGACGATTCTGTGCTTCCAACTTTGTAGCAACAGTTTGGGAAAGGACAATAACCCTGTGAAACAAAACGAGGTCCATACAGAAATGGTTTGTTGAGATCGATGTGGAAGAACTTGACTGACCTGCACAGAGCCCTGACCCCATCGAACACCTTCGGGATGAATTGGAAAGCGGACTTCAAGCCAGGCCTAATCGCCCAAAATCAGTGCCCGACTTCACTAATGCTCTTCAAATCAAATCAAATTGTATTCGTTTATTAGTCAATATGCAACAGGTGTAGACCTTACAGTGAAATGCTTACTTACGTGCCCCTAACCAACAATGCAGTTAAAAAAAAATATATGAATAAGAAATAAAAGTAACAAGTAATTAAAGAGCAGCAGTAAAAATAACAATAGCGAGATGCTGATAGAAATTTGGTAAGACGAATTTAAGTTTCCCTTCATTAAAGTCCCCGGCTACTAAGAGCGCCGCCTCTGGGTGAGCTTTTTCCTGTTTGCTTAAGGCGGAATACAGCTCCTTCAGTGCGTTTTTGGTGCCAGCATCAGTCTGTGGTGGTATGTAGACAGCTACGAAAAAAACAGATGAAATCTCTCAAGGTAGATAGTGTGGTATACAGCTTTATCATGAGATACTCTACCTCAGGCGAGCAAAACCTCGAGACTTCCTGAGATATCGTGCACCAGCAGTTATTTACAAAAATACATAGTCCGCCGCCCCTTGTCTTAAAAGACACCGCTGTTCTATCCTGCCGGTACAGCGTTTTACCAGCCAGCTGTATGTCGATAATGTCGTCGTTCAGCTACGACTCCGTGAAGCATAAGATATTACAGTTTTGAATGTCCCGTTGGTAGTTTAATCTTCCGCGTAGGTCATCCATTTTATTTTCCAAAAATTGCACGTTTGCTAGCAGAATGGAAGGAAGTGGGGGTTTATTCGATTGCCTACGAATTTTAATAAGGTAGCCCGACCTCTGGCCCCTTTTTCTCCGCCTTCTCTTCATGCAAATGATGGGGATCTGGGCCTGTTCCCGGGAAAGCAGTATATTATTCACGTCGGGCTTAAAGTAACCATTTAAACACTTTATCACATATCTTATTATTATCTTATTAAAGTTTGACCAGAAGATCCCAACCCCCAAAAATAGCCTAAGCGTTAATTTAAATAATAATAATAATAAAAAATCCCCATAACAAAAGCAGCATGAGCTTTAGCGCTGTTTGTTTGTTTTGTGCAGCCAGCCAGCTTAAGTCAGTGCCTGCCTGTTGAGAGTGTGATTATGGGTGGCCTGCCTGGTCCGGGGCAGACCTGCCTGTTTGTGAGAGCTGTCTTGGACAGTAATGGCTCAATGTTTTCTATTGGATTATGGGAGGGATTTTAAACTGTTAGTAAGCCGTGGGGCTGTAGACAGCCTACAGAGCTCAGAAACTGTGTGTATGATCATTTGCGTATAGTGGTATGTGTCTCTACTGTTTTCCATTATCTGTGGCCGGAGGTGGAGGAGGGAGGCACAGCATCTGAAATATGAACCTCTTCTGCTTCTCTCTGGTAAGGCAAATACTACCATTAATTAACTTTCTTCTATTCCCTCTCTCTCTTTAACTTTTTTTATGGTTTCACCAAAACTCCTTGTTGCTCTGTCAAACAGAGTTGTGGCCATTTCAATTATGCCAATTCAGGAACTTAACAGGAATTCAACTGTAAAAATGTTTCAGTTGGAATTTCAGTTTACTTCCTGAATTTAAATGGAATGGACCCCAACTCTGCTGTCAGGACAGGCAGTGTTTTATATGTGTTCACTGCTCAGTCACTAGTGTTGGGGAAGCTACTCTGAAAATATAGTTTAGCAAGCTACCAATTACTTCACACTGGAAGAAGTTAAGCTACACTAAAGCGACCCTTAAAATATAGTTTATTTAACTAAAGTTACTATGATAAAGTAGTTCACTAGATCCAAACTATTTTGTTAAAAATCATCATGTGTAAATCTGAAATTGTATAGATGACAAATTGCAAGATTAGATCACTTTGGGGTCAGATGTTAACAGAATTTGTAATTTAGCCGATTGAACACAAGAACAATTTTCAAGTGAGAATTAGGCAGGTCGGACACCGAAAAATAAAGGAAGTTATTGCCTATTTTACACAGATTTTATTTTATTTTGCCAAAAGAGTAGTGTGTAGTTCCAGTAGTTAGCTACACCACTACATGGCAAAATAAAATGTTATTAACTACTGAAAACACTACCTAGATTTTATTTTTTACTAAGCCACCAACAAGCTACTGCAAAATGTAGTTAAATTACTAGTTGAACTTGCAGGTTGCTAACTCAGTAGTGTAGCAGTAGCTCAGGGATAGATAGTGTTATTTCTGTTGACGGGGATCCAAAATGGACTCTCAGGAAATTGACATAAAGGAGATTGAGCTTTCAGTTGTACTAAGCTTAGGAACATTATCAAGAGATATTTGTGTATTATGTATTGTGTATTGTCAGTCCCCGCCTGTACACCCTGTTCACTCATGACTCATGACTGCAAGGCCAGGCACAACTCCAACACCATCATTAAGTTTGCTGATGACACTACAGTGGTAGGCCTGATCACCGACAACGATGAGACAGCCTATAGGGAGGACAACAACCTCTCCCTCAACGTGATCAAGACAAAGGAGATGATTGTGGACTACAGGAAAAGGAGGACCGAGCACGCCCCCATTCTCATCAATGGGACTGTAGTGGAGCAGGTTGAGAGCTTCAAGTTCCTTGGCGCCCACATCACCAACAAACTAACATGGTCCAAGCACACCAAGACAGTCGTGAAGAGGGCACGACAAAACCTATTCCCCCTCAGGAGACTGAAAAGATTTGGCATGGTTCCTCAAATCCTCAAAGGTTTTACAGCTGCACCATCCTGACGGGTTGCATCACTGCCTGGTATGGCAACTGCTCGGGCCCTCCGAGCACAAGGCACTACAGAGTGCAGTGCTTACGGCCCAGTACATCACCGGGGCCAAGCTTCCTGCCACCCAGGACCTCTATACCAGGGCGGTATCAGAGGAAGGCCTGAAAAATTGTCAAAGACCCCAGCCACCCAAGTCATAGACTGTTCTCTCTGCTACCACATGGCAAGCAGTACTGGAGCGCCAAGTCTAGGTCCAAGAGGCTCCTAAATAGCTTCTACCCCCAAGCCCAAGCCATAAGACTCCTGAACAGATAATCAAATGGCTACCCAGACTATTTGCATTGCCCCCTCCCCCTCTGGAATGATGCTGCTACTCTCTGTTATTATCTATGCATTGTCACTTTAATAACTACCTACACGCACATATTACCTCAATTACCTCGACACCAGTGCCCTCGCACATTGACTCTGTACCGGTACCCCCTGTATATAGCCCTATTATTGTTATTTACTGCTGCTCTTTAATAATTTATTATTGTTATCTCTTACTTTTTTGGGGGTATATTCTTAAGAACAAAATCTTATTTTCAATGACGGCCTAGGAACAGTGGGTTAACTGTATTGTTCAGGAGCAGAACGACAGATTTTTGTCTTGCAACCATTTGGTTTCTAGTCCAACGCTCTAACCACTAGGCTACCCTGCCACCCCGTAAATCTACACACAATTATGGGGTATTGTGTGTAGATTTATGAGAAGAAAACATTTTTTTTAATCCATTTTAGTATAAGGATGTAACGTAACAAAATGTGGAAAGTAAATGAGTCTGAATACTTTCCATTTGCACTGTACTTGTTAGATATAGGCAAAGAGGCACACAAGACACAACCATGCTTTTGAACTCAGCAAAGCTAAAATACTCATTTTAATTACACAGTTAGACAGTCAATTTACCCTATTCACCCCACAAAATCGATTAGCAAAAAAAAGAAAAAAGCATAACTTGTAAATTGTAAAATACCTTGAAAAATGAGAAAAAGCTGATGTTTTTTGCCTGTTTGGGTTTACTGGGTGAATTAAGTTGACTTGGAGCTCCATACAACAGATCACAAGGTTATGTAGAGAGGAACGTGTCCTATTCATGAATTAGGCCAAAGTAATCGGACAAGCGTCAACATTTAATCCCCTATGCTCACTGTGTAAAGTGTCAATACAGCTACTTCATTAGTTGTTGTCACATACACTACACACTTCAGGACTTGACTTTTACAGCAGGTTTGATGGTAACCCAAGGTAGGATTTAAGGAAAGGAGGGGAAAGGGGATACCTAGTCAGTTGCACAACTGAATGCATTCAACTGAAATGTGTCTACCACATTTAACCCAACCCAATTTCTGAATCAGAGAGGTGAGGGGGTCTGCCTTAATCAACATAAACATCAGCACCCAGGGAGCAGTTGTTGTTGGGGGTTAACTGCCTTTCTCAAAGGCAGAATGGCAGATTTTTCCACCTTGCTTGGGGATTCAACCAGCGACCTTTCTGTTACTGGCCCAACGCTCTTAACCGCTTTGCTATTTGGTATTTGAGTAACTGTGTTTTATATGGGTATTTATAACAGACTTTAGGGGTTTCTGATACTAACCAACCCCAAATATGCTGAAAAAATGGTAATACTAGAATTATGCCATTCCAATCACTCAACACAGACTTGACTGAGCACAGAACTCATGGACTGTGTGTATACAGGAAGCCCAATTCTGATATTTTTTCCACTTAAGGCCTTTGCAGACTGTATGATTTTAGACGTCTTATACTACGATTTTGCCGTCCCAGACAAATGTCCAAGTTGTGGGCAAATTCTTAGGTCTTAAATGATTGTAGGACATCTTGGCTCATTCAGTGTGACAGGGTCTAGGTCTGACGATTAAGTACCGCTGTGTGTGGTTGTAGGCTCAGACAAAGTTCTGGCAGTGTCCGTGCATTGTGGCTAGTGTTACGAGCCAATCCGGGTGACTGACCAATAGGAACACGGCCAGCACTATTTTGAATAGTCAGATTTACATAATTGTTAGATTTAAACGTTTACATGCTGTGCAAGAAGAACGATTTCCCTAATAATCTTGTTCATATGACACATCTAATATCAGGCTACCTGATGGGATTTTGATAAATGCACAAAATTGCTATTCAAAATAAATGTTCTACCACAATGACCATTTTATTTTGGGAAAGTCTATTTGATTTTGAGTTCCGACAAGTTTGTATGTCAAAACTATTTCTAAGATGCATACTTTCAGTTTTTCCCAACTCACGTCACTTGCGCATTAACATAGAGTGAGGCTTGCACTGCAGGTGCCGGCACAAATACACCGCTGCAGTTGACATAGCCTACGTTGGCTAATGTAGCTTCACAAGCCAATCGCAGAGAACTGAAGGAAATCGTACAATCTGGCCAGGTTGATATATGTGCATAGAGTGGCATGGTTTGTTTAACTGTGTAATCATTGTTTTTTGTTTGACATTTTTAAGTGAAAAATCTGAGTCTCAGCATCAATCTGTTACTGTGGAATTGCCAATGGGCATAGCTTTGAACAGGAAACTAGGGTGCATCGTTCTGTTCCTTTATTTAATGAGTACTTGAGAACAGATTTCAGTCTCCTGGCCTGACCTGGCTATCCGCATCACCCCTAATTGTAAGAGTCCAGCACATAACCAAATAACATATCTAGAACTTGCTACCAGACAGGGGACTTTTCTAGTATTACCGCATGCTTTTGACAACCAATATAACACAGTAAGTAGTCATGAAACTTGGCAAATCTTGAATTTTGACCTTGGAATAAATCAATAATACCCTATGGAATAATCAATAAACCCAAGCATTCAGTATGTTTACAGTATTGTAGCCTTCCAGTCCCTGATCATGTTGCTCTCTTTCCTCTGGTCTAGGAAGGCTCAACAGAGTGTTTGTTGAGCCTGCCCTCAACAAACACCCAGTCATCCACGAAAACAGTAGTAGAGTTCCCAGTCGACACAGTAGCCCATCTTTGAGGGACAAGGGCCAAGTGGAGAGGCTCAGATCCATGTATACCCACGGTGAGTTCAACCAGATGTTCAACAAACTATCAATACACTAACTAACTATTGTAACCCAAACCCTAGGCAAGTTGTTGCATATCAATACACTTACAAGTTTAAGATTTTATAGACCACCTATAGTTGACTATCCAAATAAAGTGGGACCTAAAGTAGTATATCATACCTCAAATCAGGCCAATAGCTTCCAACACACTGACGTTATAGTCTCCAACAACAACAAACCAGTCAGACACTGCTCGTGACCTGTGACTGCAGTCTGCTGCTAAAGCTTCAGGTCACTGGATGGGTGCCTGAAGACCAAACGTTCTGTGTTAGCCTATATGAACCTCTAGGTTCATCAGGGTATTCTGAAATTATTTCAGCAGACCTACTTGTGTAACACATTACGTGTGCCAAATCAATGCAAACTGTTACATTCCATTTATTTTCTTCCCAGGAGCTGTCCGGAACTCACAAATCCCATTTGAAAAAGAAGAAGAGAAGGTGTGGAACATTTGTGTTATTTATGGCTGTCAGTCAACACATGCTGTGGTTAAAGTTAGAGTGAGGGGCTTAGTTAACTCTTGAAATTGATGCTAAGGTGTGCTGCTTATATCTCCAGGAAATAATGAGTTAATCAGGAGTTCTCAGCAGGTCCACTGTTAGCGTTTTTGTCCTTGTCCTCATGGTGGCCTTCATTCTCTAAGCCTCCAGGCAGCTGTCTGTTTGGATCTTGGTCCCTTGCTCAAACCTGTTTAGAGGGCACCTATTCTATAATTTTTATATCACAACAAGGGCATGGTTCACAGTCTTTGGCAAGAGAAAGAGACACAGGTATGGAGGACACAGGGCGAGGTGCCTCGTAAGGATCCGCCGATGGCGAGTAGGAAATCTGCCCTTCCATCAATATTACCTGCCAACATACAATCATTGGACAATAAATTAGACGAGGTATGATCACGAATATCCTACCAACGGGACATCAAAAACTATAATATCTTATGTTTCACCGAATCATGGCTGAATGACGACATGGAAAACGTTCAGCTGGCGGGATATATGATGCACTGGATAGATAGAACAGCAGACTCCGGTAAGACGGTATATTTGTAAACAACAGCTGGTGCATGAAATCTAAGGAAGACTCCAGATTTTGCTCGCTTGAAGTAGAGTATCTCATGATAAGCTGTAGACCACACTATTTGCCAAGAGAGATTTCATGATTTTTTTTCGTGGCTGTTTATTTACCACCACAGACGGATGCTGGCACTAAGACCGCACTCAGTCAGCTGTATAAGGAAATAAGCAAACAGGAAACAGCTCACCAAGAGGTGGCACTCCTAGTGGCCAGAGACCTTAATGCAGGGAAACTTAAATCAGTTTTACCTAATTTCTATCAGCATGTTAAATGCGCAACCAGAGGGAAAACATTTCTAGACCACCTTTACTCCACACACAGAGACGCGTACAAATCTCTCCCTCGCCCTCCATTTGGCAAATCTGACCATAATTCTATCCTCCCGATTCCTGCTTACAAGCAAAAATTAAAGCAGGAAGCACCAGTGACTCGGTCTATAAAAGTGGTCAGATGAAGCAGATGCTAAACTACAGGACTTGTTTTGCTTTCACAGACTGGAACATGTTCGGGGATTCATCCGATGGCATTGAGGAGTACACCACATCAGTCACTGGCTTTATCAATAAGTGCATCGAGGACGTCGTCCCCACAGTGACTGTACATACATACCCCAACCAGAAGCCATGGATTACAGGCAACATTCACACTGAGCTAAAGGGTAGAGCTGCCGCTTTCAAGGTGCGGGACTCTAACCCGGGAAGCTTATCAGAAATCCTGCTAAGCCCTCCGACGAACCATCAAACAGGCAAAGCGTCAATACAGGACTAAGATTGAATCGTACTACACCGGCCCTGACGCTCGTCGGATGTTACAGGGCCTGCAAACTATTACAGACTACAAAGGGAAGCACAGCCGCAAGCTGCCCAGTGACACGAGCCTACCAGACGAGCTAAATCACTTCTATGCTCGCTTCGAGGCAAGCAACACTGAGGCATGCATGAGAGCATCAGCTGTTCCGGACGACTGTGTGATCACGCTCTCCGTAGCTGATGTGAGTAAGACCTTTAAACAGGTCAACATTCACAAGGCCGCTGGGCCAGACGGATTACCAGGATGTGCCCTCTGGGCATGTGCTGACCAACTGGCAGGTGTCTTCACTGACATTTTCAACATACCACAAGCAGACCACCATAGACCACTATGTATGTATGACTCAACACTATACACGTCAGCTACTACAGCGACTGAAATGACTGCAACACTCAACAAAGAGCTGCAGTTAGTTTGAGAGTGGGTGGCAAGGAATAAGTTAGCCCTAAATATTTCTAAAACTAAAAGCATTGTATTTGGAACAAAACACTCACTAAACCCTAAACCTCAACTAAATCTTGTAATAAATCATGTGGAAAATGAGCAAGTTGAGATGACTAAACTGTTTGGAGGAACCCTAGATTGTAAACTGTCATGGTCAAAACATATTGATGCAGTAGTAGCTAAGATGGGGAGAAGTCTGTCTATAATAAAGCGATGCTCTGCCTTCTTAACAACACTATCAACAAGGCAGGTCTACAGGTCCTAGTTTTGTCGCACCTTGAGTACTGTTCAGTCGTGTGGTCAAGTGCCACAAAAAAAGGACTTAGGAAAATGGCAATTGGCTCAGAATAGGGCAGCATGGCTGGCACTTGGATGTACACAGAGAGCTAATATTAATAATATGCATGTCAATCTCTCCTGGCTGAAAGTGGGGGAGAGATTGACTTCATCATTACTTTTATTTATGAGATGTGTTGACATGTTGAATGCACCGAGCTGTCTGTCTAAACTACTGGCACACAGCTCGGACACCCATGCATACCCCACAAGACATGCCACTAGAGGTCTCTTCACAGTCCCCAAGTCCAGAACAGACTATGGGAGGCACACAGTACTACATTGAGCCATGACTACATGACTAATATTCCGACAGAAGCAGTAAAATTTGATTTTAAAAACAGATTCAAAAACTCCTAATGGAACAGCATTGGCACTGAAACATGCATGCACACGCACACACACACACACACACACACACACACACACACACACACACACACACACACACACACACACACACACACACACACACACACACACACACACACACACACACACACACACACACACACACACTACATACTGTACACATGGATTTAGTACTGTAGATATGTGGTAGTGGTGGAGTAGGGGCCTGAGGGCACACAGTGTGTTGTGAATGTATTGTAACGTTTTTAGAGTTGTATAAATTGCCTTAAATTTGCTGGACCCCAGGAAGAGTAGCTGCTGTGAAAGCAGCAGCTAATGGGGATCCATAATAAATACAAATACAAAAATAGTCCCTGTGCCCAAGAACACTAAGGTAACCTACCTAAATGACTACAGACCCGTAGCACTCATGTCCGTAGCCATGAAGTGCTTTGAAAGGCTGGTAATGGCTCACATTAACACCATTATCCCAGAAACCCTAGACCCACTCCAATTCGCATACCGCTCAAACAGATCCACAGATGATGCAATCTCTATTGCACTCCATACTGCCCTTTCCCACCTGGACAAAAGGAACACCTACGTGAGAATGCTATTCATTTACTACAGCTCAGAGTTCAACACCATATTGCCCTCAAAGCTCATCACTAAGCTAAGGATCTTGGGACTAAACACCTCCCTCTGCAACTGGATCCTGGACTTCCTGACGGGCCGCCCCCAGGTGGTGAGGGTAGGTAGCAACACATCTGCCACGCTGATCCTCAACACTGGAGCCCCTCAGGGGTGCGTGCTCAGAGACCTGGCCGGGTGGTGCCAGAATAACAACCTATCCCTCAATGTATTCAAGAAAAAGGAGATAATTGTGGACTACAGGAAAAGGAGGACCGTGCACGCCCCCATTCTCATTGACGGGGCTGTAGTGGAGCAGGTTGAGAGCTTCAAGTTCCTTGGTGTCCACATCACCAACAAACTAGAATGGTCTAAACACAGCAAGACTGTTGTGAAGAGGGCACGACAAAACCTATTCCCCCTCAGGAGACTGAAAAGATTTGGCATGGGTCCTCAGATCCTCAAAAGGTTCTACAGCTGCAACATCGAGAGCATCCTGACTGGTTGCGTCACTGCCTGGTACGGCAACACTTGTTGAAGTGTGACATCAATAAAGGATCATAGCTTTCACCTGGATTCACCTGGTCAATCTATGTCATGGAAAGAGCAGGTGTTCCTAATGTTCCTAATGTTTTGTACACTCAGTGTAGGTCTATCTTATTAGTATCTTATTCATTATTTTAGGCAATGTTAGATTGATCTATTGCATTGTTTTGCTTACTTTGTGCGTATTATAATTAGCTAATGTGCTTTTCTCCACAAGGAGGGCATACTATATAATGTTGTTGGGTCTTTAACCGTTTTTGCCAGGGACAGTGTCTTCCCGTTCAACTATTTTTGTTCAACAAAAAGTTAAATAATAGACCCATGTAGCCAAATTCCAGTCCATTTTGTGTGGGTTATTTTGTTTGTCAATTTACTGTCTGTGCATCAGTATATTGTTTATAAAAGTGGATCCTCATGATTGTATTTTCAGTCTTTTTTAGACCACATAATAAAACATTTAAAATGGTAGGCTAACCGCTGATTCTCTCTCTCTCTTTGCCTTTCTCTCTCTCTCTCGTGTGTGTGTGTGTGTGGTGACTTAATACTGCCCCTGCAGCCATAAGAAGTTGAGTAGCTTGGATGAAAGGTGCCCAGAGGTGCCCAGAGTAAACGGCCTGCTCCTCAGTCCCAGTTGCTAATATATGCATATTATTATTAGTATCAGATAGAGAACACTCTGAAGTTTCTAAAACTGTTTGAATGATGTCTGTGAGTATAACAGAACTCATGTGGCAGGCAAAAACCTGAGAAGAAATCCAAACAGGAAGTGGCAAATCTGAGGTTGGTCGATTTTCAACCCAGCCCCTATTGAATACACAGTGGGATATTGGTTATGTTGCACTTCCTAAGGTTCCATTAGATGTCAACCATCTTTAGAAACTTGAATGAGGCTTCTACTGTGATGTGGGGCCGGATGAGAGCTCTTTGAGTCAGTGGTCTGGCAGAGAGCCAGGTCCTGGTCATACGCATTTGACATGAGAGCAACCTGCGTTCCATGGCTTTTCTACAGAAAAGGAATTCTCCGGTTGGAACGTTATTGAAGATTTATGAAAAAAACATCCTAAAGATTGATTCTATACTTAGTTTGAAATGTTTCTACGACCTGTAATATAACTTTTTTCACTTTTCGTCCGACGTTCGGCTGGACCTGCATGAGCGTTTGGATTTGTGTACTAAACGCCCTAACAAAATTAGCTACTTGGACATAAATAATGGTCATTACCAAACAAATCAAACATTTATTGTGGAACTAGGATTCCTGGGAGTGCATTCTGATGAAGATCATCAAAGGTAAGGGAATATTTATAATGTTATTTCTGATTTTTGTTGACTCCAACATGGCGGATAAAAAAAAAGAATTCTGAGCGCCGTTCTCAGATTATTATTATTAAAGTTTTTTTTTTAAATCTGACACAGCGTTTGCATTAAGGAGAGGTATATATATAATACCATGTCTAACACTTGTATTTTCATCAACATTTATGATGAGTATTTCTGTAAAATTGATGTGGCTATGCAAAATCACTGGATGTTTTTGGAACTAGTGAACGTAACGCGCCAATGTAAACTCAGATTTTTTTTATATAAATATGAACTTTATCAAACAAAACATACATGTATTGTGTAACATGAAGTCCTATGAGTGTCATCTGATGAAGATCATCAAAGGTTAGTGATTCATTTTATCTCTATTTGTGCTTTTTGTGACTCCTCTCTTTGGCTGGAAAAATGGCTGAATTTTTCTGTGACTTGGCGGTGACCTAACATAATCGTTTGTGGTGCTTTCGCTGTAAAGCCTATTTGAAATCGGACACTTTGGTGGGATTAACAGCAAGATTACCTTTAAAATGGTATAAGATACATGTATGTTTGAGGAATGTTAATTATGAGATTTATGTTGTTTGAATTTGGCACCCTGCACTTTCACTGGCTGTTGTCATATCGATTCCGTTAACGGGATTGCAGCCATAAGACATTTTAAAGAAGAGTCAAGTTAAGGTCTCAACATCTTGATGAATTTATTTTAACTAACATCTATATACATTTCTGTTGCTGTTGTTAGGTTCTTAACAAACAGAGTTAAAAATTCAAATGGACAACTAGAAAAAGCTCAAACCAAGTGTATTCACCCACTGGGTCAAACAGCTGCAAAGACATGGCAGATTACACAAGCACATATATTTATAACCTTCTAATAGGCGGGGTCAACTCCTTACACATTTAGAAAACCAATACATCTCTTTAGCTAGACATGAATTTAATTGGTTCCTCTCACTGTTTCTAAAACCATTGTGGAAATGTGTGTGAGATAGGACTCTAGTAGGAAAGTCGTTGTGGTGGGCCTCTCTGGCCCCCCTCCCAGATTTGTTGATTTGACCTTGAGATGCATTCCTTACTCCTCCCTAAAGTAGTTCCGCAGTCGGCCTGCCTTATCAGAGACTAACAATTTCCTTTTGCCTCCCTCCTTAGAAACATGGAACAGAATACTCTTACTCTTTTACTCTTCAGTCTTACTCTCAGTGACTTTCCATATTCCTAGTTCCCATCTACCCTTCATTGACCCCAACATATACATTCCTTATACATGTGAAGTAATTAATGAGTTCTAGTATGGCAACATGAATCAGTACATTTCAAGCTAGAATCTAACACTGTCCATTTTGAAAGTTCTGAAAACATTGGCCTACCTCGTCGCAGCACATTTGCTTGCACTTGCTTATACTGATGGCTAAGTGTTAATGTTAAGAAAAACAAACATTATGAATTTACTGTATATAAATGTAATCATGTTTGTGAATGGTTCAAAAGTCAAAACTCATGTCGGCATTCATTATTATTGAAGGAGTATGTGGTTCTTATCAAATCAGCAGAAACCATATCTATTTAACAAAGTCAGCCATATCAGCTATGGTTTTTAAAAAGGCAGTAAATGAGGCTGAATTAACTGTTTGGCTGCCAGACAAGGCTCCGCTGATAGCCTAGTGTAGCAGTGGTAAGGCCTCTGTCACGTCCTGACCATAGTTCTTGTGTGTTTTGCTTGTTTAGTGTTGGTCAGGACGTGAGCTGGGTGGGCATTCTATGTTATGTGTCTAGTTTGTCTGTTTCTGTGTTCAGCCTAATATGGTTCTCAATCAGAGGCAGCTGTCAATCGTTGTCCCTGATTGAGAATCATATATAGGTGGCTTGTTTTGTGTTGGGGATTGTGGGTGGTTGTCTTCTGTCTTTGTGTTCTGCACCAGATAGGACTGTTTCGGTTTTCACATTTCTTGTTTTGTTGTTTGTAGTGTTCCCGTATTCTTTATTAAATCATGTTGAACACTAGCCGCGCTGCGTTTTGGTCCTCTCCTTCATCCCAGGAAGAAAGCCGTTACAGAACCACCCACCAAACTCGGACCAAGCAGCGTGGCAACGGGCAGCAGCGACAGCAGCAGAGAAAGGAGGAATGGACATGGGAGGACGTTTTGGACGGCAAGGGTTGCTACACATGGGAGGAGATCCTGGCTGGAAAGGATCGCCTCCCATGGGAACAGCTGGAGGCAGCTAGGAGAGCAGAGGCAACCGGAGAGAGGAACCGGCGTTATGAAGGTACGCGGCTAGCACGGAAACCCGAGAAGAAATCCCAAAAATTTCTTGGGGGGGGGGGGGGCTAAAGGGTAGTGTGGCGAAGTCAGGTAGGAAACCTGCGCCCACTTCCCATGCTTACCGTGGAGAGCGGGAGTACGGGCAGACACCGTGTTATGCGGAAGAGCGCACGGTGTCTCCTGTACGTGTGCATAGCCCGGTGCGGGTTATTCCACCTCCCCGCTCTGGGTGGGCTAGATTGAGCATTGAGCCAAGTGCCATGAAGCCGGCTCAACATATCTGGCCTCCAGTACGTCTCCTCGGGCCGGTGTACATGGCACCAGCCTTATGAATGGTGTCCCCGGTTCGCCAACACAGCCCAGTGCGGGTTATTCCACCTCCCCGCACTGGACGGGCTACGGGGAGCATTCAACCAGGTAAGGTTGGGCAGGCTCGGTGCTCAAGGGAGCCAGTACGCCTGCACGGTCTGGTATATCCGGCGCCACCTTCCCGCCCCAGCCCAGTGCCTCCAGTTCCGGCACCACGCACCAAGCCTCCTGTGCGTCTCCAGAGCCCTGTACGCACTGTTCCTTCTCCCCGCACTCGCCTTGAGGTGCGTGCCCTCAGCCCGGTACCACCAGTGCCGGTACCACGCACCAGGCCTATAGTGCGCATCGAGAGTCCAGTGTGCCCTGTTCCTGCTCCCCGCACTAGCCTTGAGGTGCGTGTCTCCAGTCCGGTACCACCAGTTCCGGCACCACGCACCAGGCCTACTGTGCGCCTCAGCAGGTCAGAGTCGGCCGTCTGCCCTACGCCGCCTGCACTGCTCGTCTGCCCAGCGCCGTCTGAGCCATCCGTCTGCCCAGCGCCGTCAGAGCCGTCCGTCAGTCAGGAGCCGCTAGAGCCGCCCGCCAGTCAGGAGCCGCTAGAGCCGCCAGCCAGTCAGGAGCGGCCAGAGCCGCCAGCCAGTCAGGAGCGGCCAGAGCCGCCAGCCAGTCAGGAGCGGCCAGAGCCGCCAGCCAGTCAGGAGCGGCCAGAGCCGCCAGCCAGTCAGGAGCTGCCAGAGCCGCCAGCCAGTCAGGAGCTGCCAGAGCCGCCAGCCAGTCAGGAGCTGCCAGAGCCGCCAGCCAGTCAGGAGCTGCCAGAGCCGCCAGCCAGTCAGGAGCTGCCAGAGCCACCAGCCAGTCAGGAGCTGCCAGAGCCGCCAGTCAGTCAGGAGCTGCCAGAGCCGCCAGTCAGTCAGGAGCTGCCAGAGCCGCCAGCCAGTCATGAGCCGCCAGCCAGTCATGAGCTGCCCTCCAGTCATGAGCTGCCCTCCAGTCATGAGCTGCCCTCCAGTCATGAGCTGCCCCTCAGCCCGAAGCTGCCATTAGTCCGGAGCTGCCCTTCAGTCCGGAGCTGCCTCTCAGTCCGGAGCTGCCTCTCAGTCCGGAGCTGCCTCTCTGTCCGGAGCTGCCTCTCTGTCCGGAGCTGCCTCTCTGTCCGGAGTTGCCCCTCTGTCCTGAGCTACCTCTCTGTCCTGAGCTACCTCTCTGTCCTGAGCTACCTCTCTGTCCTGAGCTACCTCCCTGTCCTGAGCTACCTCTCTGTCCTGAGCTGTCTCCTCTATCTAGGGGGGACCTTTGTGAAGGTTCCTAGACCAGGGTCGGGGGCGAGGGTCGCCACTCAAAGGACGCTAAGGAGGGGGACAAAGACAATGGTGGAGTGGTGTCCTCGTCCTGTGCCGGAGCCGCCACCGCGGACAGATGCCCACCCAGACCCTCCCCTGGAGTTTTAGGGGTGCGTCCGGAGTCCGCACCTCAGGAGGGGGGTACTGTCACGTCCTGACCATAGTTCTTGTGTGTTTTGCTTGTTTAGTGTTGGTCAGGACGTGAGCTGGGTGGGCATTCTATGTTGTGTGTCTAGTTTGTCTGTTTCTGTGTTCAGCCTAATATGGTTCTCAATCAGAGGCAGCTGTCAATCGTTGTCCCTGATTGAGAATCATATATAGGTGGCTTGTTTTGTGTTGGGGATTGTGGGTGGTTGTCTTCTGTCTTTGTGTTCTGCACCAGATAGGACTGTTTCGGTTTTCACATTTCTTGTTTTGTTGTTTGTAGTGTTCACGTATTCTTTATTAAATCATGTTGAACACTAGCCGCGCTGCGTTTTGGTCCTCTCCTTCATCCCAGGAAGAAAGCCGTTACAGCCTCCCTCCATGGTGCTGAATGGAAAGCTCCACTGTCGGGACTGCTTTATGTAGGCCCTAACAATTTGTGGGCACCGTTTGTCACCGTTATATTTAGAGTATTTAATGTATTGTTTCGTGTTGTGTAGTGGCTTCACTGGCATGCATCTAAAGAAATTGATTGAGTTTGCTCCACAAAGATTTACATGCAAAAAATTGCCACTACCTGCACATCTAGAACCAAAGTCAAGATGTTGGTGTGTGTATGTGTGTCACTGAAAACATATTGTACCAAAGAAAGGTGGTCTTACCTTGCATTGTTGCCTGTGGTTCCTCAGAGATGGGTCGAGGTCCTTGTCAGAGAAGCGTGTCGGCAGCAGAGGACACAGTGGAGCAACTGAACTCTGAAAGAAGAGAAAAATATCCCACAACTCAGGTAATACTGTATCATCATTATCAGCTGTTGGACAAAATACCAAGTGTAGTTTAGCTCTATCCCAAAAATTCAATGTTGGTTTAGAAGTACTGAACTTTTCAAATGTAATCATGGCTGAATTATTGACCGGGTACGGAGGGAATGTGCGCAAGGGCCTTAACCTCCAGGTGGCACCGTTGATTTTGTTAGTCAATCTCACTCAGATATCATATTAACATGTCATAAGTCATGGATATTTTTTTGAATTGCAGGAAATTTGCTTTAAAACTTAAATAAATTCTCCCCACGCCGTGTAAAGAATGTGTAGAATTGCAGGAAATTTGCAGTAAAAATGCAAAATAAATTGTTCTGTGAAGCAAACATATTTGTTTAACTTTTGTTAATATATATATTTTTCTGCTAACAGATCCCTCTGTATGTATTAAATTATAGTTAATGTGAGTTAATGTTTAGCGGCTAATTGTATAGCTAATAGGCTATGTGTTTGTTGATCAACTGAGGTGAATGAGAAATACATTTTGGAATATTTCATTCAATTTCAATTTCCAATTTAGTTTGGACGCTCCATGTTTGCATGTGTCTTGTTGCTCCATCCCACCAAAATGTTGAGTGAGCGCGCATAAAAATACGTAGCCTGTGTGTCACGTTCGGGTCATTACTGTGAGTTGAGATACAATTAGGAAAAATGAACAGCAGTTAAATATAATGATTAGGACTGATTTGGAAAAATTTACCAATGTAATGAATAATATGTAAATGGCCTTTTATGTAGAGCCATGTTGAACATTAGGCCTAACTGTGGTTTTCACTAGAAAGATTGGGGATGTATGAATGTAACTCATTAAACTTTGATTTTACTATCAATCATCTCTGATTGTTATTTTGTTTATGCAGGGTGTCACGCCCTGACCTTAGAGATCCTTTTTATGTCTCTATTTTGGTTGGTCAGGGCGTGAGTTGGGGTGGGCATTCTATGTTTTTGTTCTATGTTGTCTATTTCTATGTGTTTGGCCGGGTGTGGTTCTCAATCAGAGGCAGCTATCTATCGTTGTCTCTGATTGAGAACCATACTTAGGTAGCCTTTTCCCACCTGTGTTTTGTGGGTAGTTGTTTTCTGTTTTGTTTGAGTGCCTGACAGAACTGTTGGGTTTTGTTCCACTTTTGTTTTTGTTTCAGTGTTCAGGCTATAATAAACATCATGAACACGTACCACGCTGCGCTTTGGTCTACTCATTCCTCCTCAGACGAACATCGTTACACAGGGGGTGAATTTCGAGGCCTGGAATCCAAACTATGAGCCCCCGGACAGCCACCAGCAGGACATGGTGAGTGTTATTGTTAGCAGGAGTGACCAGAGGCCTCATGCTCATGGAAACTGATGGTGTATCCAGTGGCGTGTCCAGGACATTTTGTATAGGGTGGCCAAGGTGGGTCACAGACCCAGTTTAGGGGGGCAATAACATTTTAAACCTTAATCGATGCAAGTGGGTTTATTTTATATAATGATGATAGTTCAACGCATTAAATGCTTCAGCTTCATCTACTCCAAAGTCCAGCATCCAAACAGTGCACTGTGCACACGCCATTTGAATGGAAAGGGACATCTCTTAAAAACACCATAATTGTAAAAACATTCAGCCTACAAAGTGTGTGCCAAGGGAAGCTAGGCTTCTATTGCACAAGAGAAAGCATCCAAACGAGGCAAATAGCGCGCCTCGTCTTAAAGCTGATTCAAGCTGTCCGGAGACACTGTATGGAGGAAGGGTGTGACACAATTGTGGAGCCCATGGAGGGAAAATCAAGCTGAACTCTGAAAATCAAGCTCCCAAATTTTGTAACAATGCATAGGGCTCCGTATAACTCCGCATTGACATGATTGGTTGATGGTAGGCGAGGGCAGTACATCCTGTATAAACACAAACTCACATCCTTGAAAACTTCCTTCACAACAAACATGGAGAACTTTAACGAAAGGCTATCAGAACAAGTTCGCAAATATAAACAATTTTATGATACCTCGTGTAGGGATTTCACAAAAATGAGTTTGAACTCCTGGAAAGAGATAATGGGGAGGTAATTGGGAAGGAACGGGAAGCTTGCCACAAGAAAGGGAGGTAGATTTTATGTGACAATATAAAATATACTGAACAAAAATATAAACGCAACCTGCAACAATTTCAATGATTTTACTGAGTTTTAGTTCATGTAAGGAAATCAGTCAATTTAAATAAATACATTTGACCCTAATCTATGGATTTCACATGACTGGGCAGGGGCACAGCCATGGGTGGGCCTGGGAGGGCATAGGCCCATCCACTTGGGAGCCAGACAAGCCCGGTGGAGAGCCAGGCCAAGCCAATCAGAATGAGTTTCCCTCCACAGAAGGGATATGAATGGGATATGGTAGTAGGTGCCAGGCTCACCAGTTTGGGTGTGTCAAGAATTGCAACGCTGCTGGATTTTTCTCGCTCAACAGTTTCCCGTGTGTATCAAGAATGGTCCACCACCCAAAAGACATCCAGCTAATTTGACACAACTGTGGGAAGCATTGGAGTCAACATTGGCCAGCATCCCTGTGGAATGCTTTCGACACCTTGTAGAGTCCATGCCCCACAAATTGCGTCTGTTCAAGGGCAAGACATGGCCAGGGATGTTCTCTCTTGATGGGTGAATTGGACCATTTTCCTGTCCTGCTAAGCATTCAACATGTAACTAGTACTTTTGGGTGTCAGGGAAAATGTATGGAGTAAAATGTAAAAAAAAATCTTTAAGAATGTAGTGAATTGAAAGTAAAAGTAGATAAAAATATAAATAGTAAAGTACATATACACAAAAACCTACTTAAGTAGTACTTTAAAGTATTTTTACTTAAGTATTTTACACCACTGACTTAAATATACAAGTATACAACAATATACACAATTAACGCAAAGATATCGATTTGCCTATCGTTTCATGAAGTGCTAAATACTGACTGTAGTGTATAATAGATGACACAGCCATTGTAGATTGGAGAGAAGATCAATGCTCTATGGCATTAGCAAAATCTCCTGAGGGACACAGAAGCAGAAATCCCTTTAACAGCACAATGATAATTATTAGAAATGCAGTGCAGATGGCAGCACATGGCCATGGTAATCCCTCACCCATATGGCCCCTGAGTGGCACGCGGATCAGTCTCTCTGTGTTTGTGTGTGTGTTTGTCTGGACGTGACACGTTGATCATTGTGTCTGTAAGGACATGTTTGTTTGTTTGTGAGACCAGACGGGATGTAGCAAGCCCTCCCTGTGCTTCTATAGTATACCCACCAAACAGGCAAGGGGGATGATGCGAGCACACATGGGTTATTACACATAGTGTCCATTTATATGGTTCTTCTGTATTTGGTCATATCTTTTTGAGATTTTCGGCACAGAAGCCATTGCTGGTGCTGGCATACATGTGTTTATAAAGTGAAATGTACCTTGCATTTTATTGTGGTGTGGCATAATAACCTCCTGGTCCCTCATCCTTCACCCCGCAAGTTGAATTACAACCAACAGATCAACGAAGTCCTCAGGTGACTGGGCAGCAGTGGAGGCTGTTGAGGGGAGGATGGCTCATAATAATGGCTGGAATGGCGCAAATGGAATGGAAACCATGGGTTTGATGTATTTGATACAATTCCACCAATTCCGCTCCAGCCATTACCACAAGATCATTCTCCCCAATTAAGGTGCCACCAACCTCCTGTGCTGGACAGACACCATGAGGTATAGATAGGCCTACTGCTCTGCTGGCCAGGTTTGACAGGGTGGTAGGGGTAAGGAAGAGGAAGAGGTAAAAGTAGGCCGTGAAATAAGCATAAGAGATGTCAGGTGTCGACTTTCATGGCATGTGAAGTTTTCACTTGACAACTTGAGAGTACTAGGCATTACATAATGCACACTGATATTATGGACACTGAAAGCCTACCCATATTATTCTGCTGCAGACTGGTGATGCGGAGGCTGACATCTCTGAATCTAAGGGAATGCTGAAGAGGTTCCAGAGGCTAGTGAGAGTGAAGAAGGGAAGCCAGATGGGACTAGATGATGGAAAGACTGATAGCAACGGTGAGTTCTCATGGATGCACCTCGTCACAAAAAGCAAAGACAGAGCTGCCTGCCTGCCTCTTACAGAACAGATCTTATGAATTCAAAACCGCTAAAATTCTAGGGTGAAAGCTAAACTAATGATTTTATCATTCTTTAAAGATTAACTGACGTATCGTCCCACAAGGCCATAATCAGAACCTATGAATGATAGAGGTACTGTGGGACAATGTGGTACTGGTGTGTCCTAAGAAATTATTGCTTTGTAGGGCACACTTAACCCTGCCAAATAAATTGATATCCATTTTTATTAAGCATTATGATTTCTATACAAAATAATTGCTGTAATTGAACACTACACAGGGACAATTATTATTCAGGCAAACTTAAGGCCTGTTTATTTGCTACACCCATCTAGTACCGGGCCGGACCCCCCTTTGCCTCCAGAACAGCCTGAATTATTTGGGGCATGCATTCTACAAGGTGTAGCGTTCAAACATTGTTCAATTGGTATCAAGGGACCTAACGTGTCCCAGGAAAACATTCCCCACACCATTACACCACCGCCACCAGCCTGTACCATTGACACCAGGCAGGATGGGTCCATGAACTCATGCTGCTTACGCCAAATCCTGACTCTGCCATCAGCATGACGGAACAAGAACCGCGATTCGTTGGACCAGGCAATGTTTTTCCCCTCCTCAATTGTCCAGTGTTGGTGATTGCGTGTCCACTGGAGCCGCTTTTTCTTGTTTTTAGCAGATGGGAGTGGAACCCGGTGTGGTCGTCTGCTGCAATAGCCCATCCGTGGCAAGCATCAACGAGTTGTGCGTTCCGAGATGCCGTTCTGCACACCACTGTTGGACTGCACCGTTATTTGCCAGTTTGTTGTCACATTGGTATGAATGATTCGGGAGAAAGGCGCATGCCGTGTAAATGCACGGGACGAAGACCAAACAATACAAAACACAGGGTAGAAAACCAAACAAAAGAGCGAGGAGTACCTCGAATAAATAACACACGCGCACAATGATTAACACACGGGACATGAACCGTAATCATCTGGGAAATCCACAATGGCACGAAAGCCAAAACACACAGCACAGGTACTCACACGCACCGACGGACATTGTAACAATAATCGACAGGACACTGGTAAACCAAGGGCACACTTATACAATTACTAATCACTGGGAATAGGGGACAGGTGTGCGTAATGAAAGTTCCAGAGGGATCCGTGACATTTGTGGCCCGCCTGTTAGCTTGCACAATTCCTGCCATTCTCCTTCGACCTCTCTTCTTAAAGATGTGTTTTCGCCCACAGGACTTGTTTGTCGCACCATTCTCGGAAAACCCTAGACACTGTCGTGCGTAAAACGCCAAAGAGGCCATCTGTTTCATACCACGCGCAAAGTCGCTTAGGTCACTCGTTTTGCCCATTCTAACGTTCAATCGAACAGTAACTGAATGCCTTGATATAGCAAGCCACGGCCACGCGACTCACTATCTGTAGGAGCAAAACAATTTTGTGAACGGGTGTATATTTTGTATTCATTTAACAATGATTTAACTTAGTGAGGTAATAGAGCTGAAACGGCAATATACAGGATTTGTGGAATTCACCCCTTCCTGTGTTCACCGGTCTCTTGACCACTTCCTCATCAGTAGTTTTACTGGTGAGTTGCATTTAACTTGGTGCGTTGTCAAAAAGTGTCATGTAGGCAACAGTTTGGGACATTGATTGAATAGTCTTTCAACTTTCATAAAATGATTTTACGATACAACAACAATCCAGCAGTCATCAATGAGGCTTTCTTGGTGCACTGAAGATGTTTCAGTTTATGCAGCTTGTTGACGAAACTTTACACCTTCCACCTAAAGGTACAACCCCTTAATGCCTTTGATTACAGATAAACAGACTGTGTAGATATAGTCACATCCTGCCTGACTTAGAGGAAATGTACCTTCCCTGCTCTGCACAACTGTTGCGGTACAGTAGGTTGTTGATATGATGATTGGTCGAATAGGCTACAGCACAGTTGTTGTTTATCCAAAATAAAAAGTGTCCAGCGGTAATTCAGATTCAGCACAATGCTTCAGAGGAAACCGTCAAACGTCTCAAACAAAGACCCAAAGAGTAAGACAAAACCAAAGGTGAGA
This sequence comes from Salvelinus alpinus, assembly GCF_045679555.1. NCBI lineage: Eukaryota > Metazoa > Chordata > Actinopteri > Salmoniformes > Salmonidae > Salvelinus > Salvelinus alpinus. The sequence goes on from NC_092086.1 coordinate 88,330,310, forward strand.
TCTTTTAGTCGTCAGGTTTTTGGGGGGTAAAATTAGCTTTTCGATTTGCTACTATCGAAAGTAATAACAAAAAACAATATTTTGTCTAACTCGTTGGGCATTTTGCTTGACATTTTTTAACTGCGTGTATTACAATAAATTGAAACACTCTAAGGCATATTTTTCCAAACATTGGGCTGTATTATGCACATCAAATCAAACTTCATTTGTCACATGCGCCGAATACAACAAGTGTAGACCTTACCGTGAAATTCTTACTTATAAGCCCTTAACCAACAGTGCAGTTTAAGAAGAGTTAATAAGAAAATATTTACCAAATAAACTAAAGTAAAAAATTATAAAAAGTAACACAATAACATAACAATAACGAGGCTATATACAGGAGGAACCGGTACCGAGTCACTGTGCTGGGGTACAGGTTAGAGGTCATTTGTACATGTACAGTAGGTAGGGGTGAAGTGACTATACATAGATAATAAACAGCGAGTAGCAGCAGTGTACAAAGCAATTGGAGGGGGGGGGGGTGTCAATGTAATAGTCCGGTGGCCATTTGATTAATTGTTCAGCAGTCCTATGGATGGGGGTAGAAGCTCTTAAGGAGCCTTTTCGTCCTAGACTTGGTGCTCTGCTACCGCTTGCTGTGCGGCAGCAGAGAAAACAGTCTATGACTTGGGTGACTGGAGTCTTTGACCATTTTATGGGCTTTCCTCTGACACTGACTAATATATAGGTCCTGGATTGCAGGAAGCTTGGCCCCAGTGATGTACTGGGCAGGATATTAAAGATGAAGATTCACTCAAAAGATTTGAGTTCATTATAAAATAAATACTAGCATTTGCTGCACTTGCTATTTGACCATTATTTCTATTAGATATCATTAGCTTTCCCCAGTAGGTGACGGTGACTGCAGCCTGCCAAGGTTCACGGTTCAGTAATGGTCAGATAGTCAGTGTTGGGCCACAAGCCAGGGTTTAATGTAACAGATGTTGGGCGAGAGCCTCAGAATTAATCTAATGGGCCGCCAGTGAACAACGGACCATTGCTTTTCACACTCTCTCCATTTTAATGACGCTTTTGCCGATTATCTTTCAATTAGATTACATGTTTTAGGGAGATCAGGAGGACTAGAATGTGCTAGAACAGTGGTTCTCCCCACACGTCACGTGTATCTCTATGGCCACAAGCACTGACCATGGCATAAACGGTTCACACCCTTTTTGTTTGCGGAGAGATAATTGTACATGTTTAAAGCTTATTTCCTGCAATTCTATCCATTTTGCCATGGACAGATGTCATTTTCTTTGCCATTTAAAAGCAAATTTCCTGCAATTCTACACATTTTGTCATTTCTTATTAGTGTTCATGTGATATCTGAGTGACTCAAACATTACAACAAAATCAGTGGGTAAAACAACCTAGCTAAAAAACATTAGCTGACATGATATAGTTGATCTGGACATTTCTGATGTTATAAATAGATCTCCAAGGTCTGCAATGACTGACATGACAAGAAGAAAACAGCTGATACACTACCCAATTTTACCCAAATGTTGTTGTTGTTTTTTTTTGGGGGGGGGAAACACTGAACAAATAAAGTAGCAAAATAATAACAAAATACTATAATATTCAATGTATTGATTTAGCATAAGATATACATTTACATGACATCAATTTATGGAAAATGGCCGACCATAACTGATACAAACCTCATTAGCTGCAGTGAAGCTGAGCGCCACTCAGCACTCATCCATTACTGTACAGTAGTTCTCATAATGCTCATGAGTCCAAACTGAAACTGCAGTTACATCATCAAATCCAACCCTAATCAAATGAAACATTAGATACAATTCAGTACAAAAAAGATCAAGAAAAGTCTTAGTCCGGTGGATAAAATGGCATAATAGAGGCTGATGGTAATACAGACAGTACTATGTAAATACATGGCCAGAAGAACAGCAGATTAGATGGTTTACAGGGTTTAGGCCTACAGACATGACTGCTCGGAGTTCTACATAAACACGGCAGCCAGACAACATGTGTCCTGCTGTTACCATCCAAAACACATTTTAATCCGTTAATCTCCCATCTCACCCAGCGCTCCACCAGCTTTGGCCGATTTGACACCTTCCGACACCAACCAGCCCCAGTGAAGCCAGAGGAAAATGCCGATTCTTCGGTACGTGAAGCATCTGTCTGATTTTGTCGGCTACTTCAACCAGTAATTCCTTATAAGTGACACTGTAAACTTTCTTCATTGTTTCAACATTAGTTTTCGACATTTGTTGAAACAACATGTTTCAAGTCAGTGGGGCTGACTCATCTTTTTAATGTTAACACACAATATTTCTGAAACACTAACTTTGGCCTTTGTATATTGCTGTATTGTAGTTTAAGCATGTCAACTATGTAACAAAATGTATGTGTTAATGTGCGTGCAGTCTGCAGAGGGAGAGCAGGTTGACAGTGGTGACCAGACCAGATCAGGAGGTATAGGGAAGAAGATGAAGGCCATCTCACTGACGATGATGAAGAGGATGGGCAGGAATTATGCCAAAGCCCTGTCAGAGGAAATGGTGAGTGAGCAGAGCACATTGTGTCATACAGATCAGGCCTGAACATTCAGTGTACCACAGACCTCGGATAAAAGTCAAAAGAGTGAAATGTAAGTTCAACGAAAAGAAAGCGGATGCCCAAATGCAGAGGTATGGGCTAGTATGTAGAAAATACTAAGACCACACAAACTATAGGAATAGACACGCTGTGTAATAAAGAGTCAGAGCCTATGGTAGATTACACACACTTCCTGGCCATGTCAAGTCTCAGTAATAAATGGCAAGGCAGCTCTGTGTGGATTAAGGACTCTTGGCAGAAGAGAGGAGAGGAGCTCTTCTGTGCCCTTACAAAAACTGCCTGGGATACTGAGCAGCTTTGGCACATGAGAAATTAAACACGGAATAGCTTAGAGCCCTGGCCTGACCCAGCCCTATGATTGGTTTAGCTTTTTCCTGTTCTTCCTCCTCAACTGCCATGCTGTGAGATAAGATGAGATGGGGAGTAACAGCATAAGAAGAAAAGGAGGGCAAAGAAAATAATAAAACGTGACCTTATGTTGTTTTTTACTGTGTAGGTTGACGGGACAGAGAGAGATGAAGAAGGAGAAGGGGATATTGTTAATGGTGTCCATTCATTTCCAAAAGGACACAGAGTGTCCAGTCACTCCCTTGAAAGTATCTACTGTCTCAACAGTGGACACAGCAATTCCAGTAAGCTCCTTGGGCACACAGCCAAGACCTTACTGAACTAATTAAGTTCCCTTTCACTCTCTACTAATGCAATTTTCGCTTACTCTGCGTTACAGTAAAGCATGCTACACATTGTGGTTGATAAAAATCTAAGTATGGAACCCAATCTACAGTTGAAGTCAGAAGTTTACATACACTTAGGTTGGAGTCATTAAAACTCGTTTTTCAACCACACCACAAATTTCTTGTTAACAAACTATCGTTTTAGCAAGTCGGTTAGGACATCTACTTTGTGCATGACTCAAGTCATTTTTGCCAATAATTGTTTACATACAGATTATTTCACTTACAATTCACTGCATCACAATTCCAGTGGGTCAGAAGTTTACATACACTTAGTTGACTGTGCCTTTAAACAGCTTGGAAAATTCCAGAAAATTATGTCATGGCTTTAGAAGCTTCTGATAGGCTAATTGACATCATTTGAGTCAATTGGAGGTGTACCTGTCGATGTATTTCAAGGCATACCTTCAAACCCAGTGCCTCTTTACTTGACATCATGGCAAAATCAAAAGAAATCAGCCAAGACCTCAGAAAAAATGGTAGACCTCCACAAGTCTGGTTCATCCTTGGGAGCAATCTCCAAATGCCTGAAGGTACCACGTTCATCTGTACAAACAAAAGTATTCAAGATTAAACACCATGGGACCACGCAGACATCATACCGCTCAGGAAGGAGACGCATTCTGTCTCCTAGATATACGTACTTTGGTGCGAAAAGTGCGAATCAATCCCAGAACAACAGCAAAGGACCTTGTGAAGATGCTGGAGGAAACAGGTAGAAAAGTATCTATATCCACAGTAAAACAAGTCCTATATTGAAATAACCCAAAAGGCCGCTCAGCAAGAAAGAAGCCACTGCTCCAAAACCGCCATAAAAAAGCCAGACTACGGTTTGCAACTGCACATGGGGACAAAGTTCGTACTTTTTGGAGAAATGTCCTCTGGTCTGATGAAACAAAAATAGAACTGTTTGACCATAATGACCATCATTATGTTTGGAGGAAAAAGGGGGAGGCTTGCAAGCCGAAGAACACCATCCCAAACGTGAAGCACCGGGGTGGCAGCATCATGTGGGGGTGCTTTGCTGCAGGAGGGGCTGGTGCACTTCACAAAATACATGGCATCATGAGGCAGAAAAATTATGTGGATATAATGAAGCAACATCTCAAGACATCAGTCAGGAAGTTAAAGCTTGGTCGCAAATGGGTCTTCCAAATGGACAATGACCCCAAGCATACTTCCAAAGTTGTGGCAAAATGGCTTAAGGACAACAAAGTCAAGGTATTGGAGTGGCCATCACAAAGCCCTGACCTCAATGCCATAGAAAATTTGTGGGCAGAACTGAAAAAGTGTGTGCGAGCAAAGAGGCCTACAATCCTGACTCAGTTACACCAGCTCTGTCGGGAGCAATGGGCCAAAATTCACCCAACTTATTGTGGGAAGCTTGTGGAAGGCTACCCGAAACGTTTGACCCAAGTTAAACAATTTAAAGGCAATGCTACCAAATAATAATTGAGTGTATGTAAACTTCTGACCCACTGGGAATGTGATGAAAGAAATAAAAGCTGAAATGAATCATTCTCTCTACTATTATTCTGACATTTCACATTCTTAAAATAAAGTGGTGATCCTAGCTGACCTAAGACAGGGAATTTTTACTAGGATTAAATGTCAGGAATTGTGAAAACGGCATTTAAATGTATTTGACTCAGGTCTATGTAAACTTCCGACTTCAACTGTACTAAGGCATGTTGTTGGACCTTGATTAACCCAATAAGGATGCCTGACAAACATAATCAGTCAAAAGTCTAAACTGACAATGTTTCACTCACTGCCATACCTTTCATAACTTAATGTTCAAATCAGTAAGTAGGCTATCATTAGACCAGCATAAATCCTCATGAATAGACATCCACTGCATCAAGGAGCAGAAAACTCCCTCACTATGTAGCATGATGTACTACAGTACCCAAAATGCTCTGTGTAACACATTTGGCTTTGTCTTTGTAAATATTGATGTGAAGCCGAACAACATGATGTCGGTCTCCTACCAATCAAACTGTGTTGTGTGCTGCTCCCCAGGTGGGTTGACCAGTGGGTCAGATGGCTTCAGTAACAGAGACAGTCTGAGGCTGGATGAGGAGCTGCCCTACACAGGCCAGTTCTGTGGCAGAGCCCGGGTCCACACAGACTTTGTCCCCAGTCCCTACGACACGGAATCACTTAAACTTAAGGTAATTAGCCTACTTGACTAAACCAGTTGTATCCTGATTCCTGACTGACTGAAATATTGCTGTGAATGTAGAATAATATAACATATTATGATGAATTGTTATAGACAGCCTCTTTCTCAAATGTCAAACCTGTCATTCCACACATCTTCCTGGATTTTTAAGCAGTTGAGATCGAGCCAATGTCTTGCAAAGTAGGCTGTGTAGACCTATTACATGTACAGTATTTCTCAAGTAAAAGAACCAATTCTTCTTTCAGGTGGGGGATGTGATTGAGATAATCAGCAAGCCTCCTATGGGTACATGGACAGGCATGCTGAACAACAAGGTGGGAAACTTTAAGTTCATCTACGTGGACCTCATAGTAGAGAAGGTTCCTGAAACGCCTCAGAAGATGAGGACACACTGGAAGAGCAGGAGACCCCGTCCCAAAACGCTACAGGAGCTCCTAGAGCGCCTCAATCTGGAGGTAGACTGACTCTCTCTTTCTCTCTCTCTTCTCTGTCTGTCTCCTCACAGTGGTTACAAATAATCCCTTGCAAAAAAACAGGTTTCCTGGATTCTTTGGAAAAAATCCCTAGATAAATTGCATCTTTAGGGAACAATATGTTTCTGATGTCAATACAGTGCTAATAGACTGGTTTTAGTTGCGTTTTTCATTGCAACATGGCAACTTGCTTACAGATTGGTATTGTTTATATGTATTGTAGGAGTATGCCTCTTCACTGCTCCTGAATGGCTATCAAACAGTAGATGACCTGAAAGAGCTGAAGGAGAAGTATCTGATGGAACTCAATGTGACTGATCCTGAACACAGACATCTTCTCATGGCAGCCATCGAGTGCCTCCAAGAACCCCAAAGTGAGTTAGGGTAGTCTTCCTCCTACTTAAATTTCCAGGTGGAATGCAACCGGCGGCAGCGTAGCCTAGTGGTTAGAGCGTTGGACTAGTAACCGAAAGGTTGCAAGATTGAATCCCCGAGCTGACAAGATACAAATCTGTCATTCTGCCCCTGAACAAGGCAGTTGACCCACTGTTCCTAGGCTGTCATTGAAAATAAGAATTTGTTCTTAATAACCTCTAACGAGTCTCCCTCCCGGATCCGGGATCCTCCTCATCAAAAAAGCTGACTAGCATAGCCTAGCCTAACGCGACAGGGATATCATATAATTTAATTTCATGAAATCACAAGTCCAATACAGCAAATGAAAGATAAACATCTTGTGAATCCAGCCATCATTTCCGATTTTTAAAATGTTTTACAGCGAAAACAATATATATTTATATTAGCTCACCACAATAGCCAAAAACACAACGCCATGTTTTCACCATGTTTCCACCGCATAGGTAGCTTTCACAAAACCCACAAATAGAGATAAAATGAATCACTAACCTTGAACAACTTCATCAGATGACAGTCTTATAACATCATGTTATACAATACATTTATGTTTTGTTCGAAAATGTGCATATTTGAGGTATAAATCGTAGTTTTACATTGCAGCCACCATCACAAATAGCACCAAAACAGCCAGAATAATTACAGAGAGCAACGTGAAATACATAAATACTCATCATAAAACATTTATGAAAAATACATGGTGTACAGCAAATGAAAGATAAACATCTTGTGAATCCAGCCAATATTTCCGATTTTTAAGTGTTTTACAGCGAAAACACAATATATATTTATATTAGCTCACCACAATAGCCAAACACACAACGCTATTTATTCACCGCCAACATAGCTTTCACAAAACCCAGAAATAGAGATAAAATTAATCACTAACCTTTGGATAACTTCATCAGATGACAGTCTTATAACATCATGTTATACAATACATTTATGTTTTGTTCAAAAATGTGCATATTTAGAGCTACAAATCGTGGTTTTACATTGTGAATACGTAGCCACAATGCACCATATTGTCTGGAGATATTTTGGACAGTCACCTAATCTAACCAAAGAACTCATCATAAACTTTACTAAAAAATACATGTTGTACAGCAAATGAAAGATACACTGGTTCTTAATGCAACCGCCGTGTTAGATTTTTAAAAATAACTTTAGTACAACATACAGCATGCAATATTGTGAGACAGCGCCCTACAATTCTCTGCCTTGTTGGAGCCAACATAAAACACAAAAATATGAAATAACATCATAAATATTCTCTTACTTTTGATGATCTTCCATCAGAATGTTGTGTAAGGAGTCCTAGTTCCAGAATAAATCGTTGTTTGGTTTTAGAATGTCCATTTCTTCTGTCGAATTAGCAACTTTGGCTAGCCATGTGGAGGGCACATGTCCAAGAAATAGTTGCGCCTGGAACGAAAAATTCCAAAAGTCCCAATAAACGTTGAATAAACTGGTCAAACTCGGTTGAAAATCCTACTGTATGATGTTTTTCTCATATGTATCCAATAAAATCAGAGCCGGAGCATTTCGTCGTGTATACGTAACGCATTTCAGAAGACAATGTGGAGCTCCCCTGTGCGCAGTTGAAAACTGACAAAAGAGCAGACCTGTCACTCCAAAAGCTCTCATTCGGCCTCACATCAAGCTAGACACCCCATTCAACCTTCTACTGCCTGTTGCCATCTAGTGGAAGGCGTATGAAGTGCATACAGATCCATAAATATAAGCCAGTTGAATAGGCAGGCCCTGACACAGAGCCCCATTTTCAGAATTTTCACTTCCTGTCTGGAAGTTTGCTGCCAAATGAGTTCTGTTTTACTCACAGATATAATTCAAACAGTTTTAGAAACTTCAGAGTGTTTTCTATCCAATAGTAATAATAATATGCATATTGTATGATCTAGAACAGAGTACGAGGCCATTTAATTTGGGCACGATTTTTTCCCAAAGTGAAAACCGCTATTAAGAAGAAGTTTTAACTAACTTGCCTAGTAAAATAAATTCAAAAAGCATCAGAATTGATAATTGAAACCAATAGAAACCCAAACTCCTTTAGGTGTTGCGCAATAGTGTTAGTTCTGACAAAAGCATATGTATTCAGCATATGTATACAGATCGCCAAAGCAGGTAAGGAAGGGTATACCATCAGCGGATGTGCTGTATCAGGGCTGTGGTTTTAGGTACACAAGTAAAGAGGCTAATGATAACAGGATACCCTTAATAAAAACACATAAGAAAAAACACTGGGTTTTTGGACACGTGACATTTCACATGGATTTTCACATGAACAAATCACATGTGGTTTGCATACATGCGTGAAGTTCCACATGACCATTTTTCATGACACAGACATGTGGTTTTCCAACATTTCACATGTACTTTTATAACTGTCAGGATTAGAACCCAGGCGTCCCACAAGTGAAGCCAACGTGTTGACCATTAGACTAAGAGGGTCAACACAAATCCCGATTAATCGCAAATTCAGAATTTGCACAAATGTAAGATTTTTTTTATAAAAAAGCATTGTAAGAATGTTAACGTCTTGATTTTGTCCAAAGTAACATTTAGCAAAATTAGTTTCATTAATGAGCACATTTTCTTTAACCTCAATGTTAACTTGTTTTGAGATTGCATTGTTGTTTTTAGCTGTATAGATTATGTATTTTGAATGTTTTCAGTGTATTTTGAACGCTTTCAGACAATGTGATAAATCACAATAAAATGTGATTGAGTTAACTGATTAACCAAATGTTTACATGTTAAACATGATAAATAAGGAGTCATCTGAGACGCCATCTTTTTCTCATTGACTTGCATACAAAAGTTAGTTAGCTAGCTACTTAGCTTGGCTAAACTCATGTAAATGGTAAAAATCGCACCTTTTTTACTCGTCAAAACTTAACTTAGAAATTGAAAATGACAGTTAAACATGTTATCTCTAGATTTTGAAAATGTAACCTTGCGTAGAAACCGTAAAAAAGGATACAATTTGGAGACTCAGAGAGCTATCTTACCTGTTATTTTCATTCGGCATCTTCCAATGGTCACTGACCAACGTATGAAGAAGAGAGGCATGCGCCTGCAGCAGTAACAGTCCAAATGAATGGCTCAGAAATAATAAAAAGTTATCTTTAACACACTTGAAATTATAATACTCAGGTAGGCTAAGTAGTAATGTGCAAGGAGAATAACACTGTTTCACTGCCACATGTGAAAGTGAGATTTTCACATGTGAAGTTTTCTTACATTTGAAAATGCAAATTAGATTTTCACATGTGATTGGGAATTTGGGACCTTGGGAACTTGCAGTTCCACTTATGAAAGTGAGTTTTTCACATCTGGAAGTAGAAGTAGTAAGAAAGTTACTTTTTGGACCTGAATGCCAAAAGATTTAGAAAATAGAGGTGCTCAAAGTTGACCCCATTTGCAAACCCCTTGCCTGATGACTCTAACTGAATTCTCCCGCTGCTCTGTCGTTCGCTACATACAGTGCATTCGGAAAGTATTCAGACCCCTTGACTTTTTCCACATTTTGTTACTTTACAGCCTTATTATAAAAATGATTGAATTGTTTATTTTTCCTTATCAATCTACACACGATACCCAATAATGACAAAGCAAAAGCAGGTTTTTAGAAATTTGTTAATTTTTTTTTTTTTTTAATGAAATATTACATTTACATAAGTATTCAGACCATTTTCTCAGTACTTTGTTGAAGCACCCTTGGCAACGATTACAGCCTCGATTCTACTTGGGTATGACGCTACAAGATTGGCACACCTGTATTTGGGGAGTTTCTCAAATTCTTCTCTGCAGATCCTCTCAAGCTCTGTCATGTTGGATGGGGAGCATAGCTGCACACCCATTTTCAGGTCTCTCCAGAGATGTTTGATCGGGTTCAAGACCAGGCTCTGGCTGGACCACTCAAGCACATTCAGAGGCTTGTCCCGAAGCCACTCCTATGTTATGTTGGCTGTGTGCTTAGAGTCATTGTCCTGTTGGAAGGTGAACCTTCACCCCAGTCTGAGGTCCTGAGCACTCTGGAACAGGTTTTCATCAAGGATCTCTCTGTACTTTGCTCCGTTCATCTTTCTCTTGATCCTGACTAGTCTCCCAGTCCCTGCCGCTAAAAAACATCCCCACCGCATGATGCTGCCACCACCATGCTTCACCTTCGGGATGGTGCCAGGTTTCCTCCAAACGTGACGTTTGGCATTCAGACCAAAGAGTTAAATATTGGTAACCAGAGAATCTTGTTTCTCATGGTCAGAGAGTCTTTTAGGTGCCTCTTGGCAAACTCCAAGTGGGCTGTCATGTGCCTTTTACTGAGGAGTGGCTTCGTCTGGCTAATCTACCATAAAGGCCTGATTGGTGGAGTGCTACAGAGATTGTTGTCCTTCTGGAAGGTTCTCCCATCTCCACAGAGGAACTCTGGAGCTCTGTCAGTGACCATCGGGTTCTTGGTCACCTCCCTGACCAAGGCTCTTCTACCACGATTGCTCAGTTTGGCCGGGCAGCCAGCTCTAGGAGGAGTCTTGGTGGTTCCAAACTTCTTCCATTTAAGAATGATGGAGGCCACAGTGTTCTTGGGGACCTTCAATGCTGCAGACATTTTTTAGTAACCTTCCCCAGATCTGTGCCTCGACACAATCTTGTCTCAGATCTCTATGGACAATTCCTTCAACCTCATGGCTTGGTTTTTGCTCTGACTTGTGCTGTTAACTGTGGGACCTTATATAGACAGGTGTGTACCTTACCAATCAATTGAATTTACCAGAGGTGGACTCCAATCAAGCTGTAGAAAAAACAGGATGCACCTGAGCTCAATTTCGAGTCTAATAGCAAAGGGTCTGAATACTTATGTAAATAAGGTATTTCTGTTTTTTATTTTTAAGAGATTTACAAAAATGTCTAAACAACTGTTTTCGCTTTTTCATTATGGGGTATTGTATGTAGATTGCTGAGTTAATAAATTAAAAAAAAATACATTTTAGAATAAGGCTAATGTAACAAAATGTGGAAAAGGTCAAGGGGTCTGAATACTTTCCTTAGGCACTGTACTTCAGTCTGAGACTGCCATCATTTAAGTTGTTTGGGGTGATGTCAAAATGTGGGGGGTTGTTCAAAACAATGTCATTAGCAATTGGATCATCTCTAACCAATCAGAGTATCGAAGCCAATGACTCATTTTCAAAATGCCGCTAAACCCACGTGTGTTCTTGCTCTTGCCTAACCCATCGGTTTCTGGGACCAATCAGACAGTCTAGAATAGATTTCCATTCTAGAAATTGTCGGGGAGGTACTCAGATCCAGACTCATTGCGGAGAATAAACTAATGTCCATGGGCGTCGCATAGCTTTTGGCCGGAGCAAGGATTATGCATTCACGTCAATTATCTAATATCGGCAGATTTAGATTTTTTTCTTGTTCATAATATATGTTGTAGCTTAGGTCCTATTTGATGTATTTATTGATGGAGGGTTTCATTCAAATCAAAAGGGGTTCAGTCAGAAAGTAATTGAATTCATATAGAAGACCCAGTAAAGACTGTCTGTATTAACAAAGTAATATCACTGCAAGAAGTGAATTTCAGAATGTAACATTAATTGCGTTCACCTCACAGTGTGTGTAAATAACAGGATATCAGCCATCTTGTACTGGCCATGGCTAGCTAAAGAAGATGTGTTATACTATTTGTGTTATACTACCAGTCAAAAATTTGGACACACCTACTCATTCAAGGATATTTCTTTATTTTTACTATTTTCTACATTGTAGAATAATAGTGAAGACATCAAAACTATGAAATAACACATGGAATAATTTAATAACCAAAAAAGTGTGAAACAAATCAAAACATATTTTATATTTGAGATTCTTCAAAGTTGCCACCCCTTGCCTTGATGACAGCTTTGCAGACTTTTGGTATTCTCTCAACCAGCTTCATGAGGTAGTCACCTGGAATGTATTTCAATTAACAGGTGTGCCTGGTTAAAAGTTAATTTGTGGAATTTATTTTCTTCTTAATGTGTTTGAGCCAATCAGTTGTGTTGTGACAAGATAGGGGGTATACAGAAGATAGCCCTATTTGGTACAAGACCAAGTCCATATTATGGCAAGCACAGCTCAAATAAGCAAAGCGAAATGACAGTCCATCATTACTTTAAGACATGAAGGTCAGTCAATACGGAACATTTCAAGAACTTTGAAAGTTTCTTCAAGTGCAATCGCAAAACCATCAAGTACTATGATGAAACTGGCTCTCATGAGGCCCGCCACAGGAAAGGAAATCCCAGAGTTACCTCTGCTGCAGACGATAAGTTCATTAGAGTTACCAGCCTCAGAAATTGCAGCCCAAATAAATGCTTCACAGAGTTCAAGTAACAGACACATCTCAACATCAACTGTTCATAGGAGACTTCATGAATTAGGCCTTCATGGTCTAATTGCTGCAAGGAAACCACTACTAAAGGACACCGATAATAATAAGAGACTTGCTCAGGCCAAGAAACATGAGCAATGGACATTAGACCCGGTGGAAATGTGTCCTTTGGTCTGATGAGTCCAAATGAGCTTTTTGGTTCCAACTGCTATGTCTTTGTGAGACGCAGAGTAGGTGAACAGATGACCTCTGCATGTGTGGTTCCCACCGTGAAGCATGGAGGAGGATGTGTGATGGTGTGGGGTTGCTTTGCTGGTGACACTGTCTGTAATAATTTATTTAGAATTCAGCTTTACAGCTTTACAGCTTTCTGCAGCGATACACCATCCCATCCAGTTTGCACTTAGTGGGACTATCATTTGTTTTGAAGCAGGACAATGACCCAACACACCTACAGGCTGTGTAAGGGCTATTTGACCAAGAAGGAGAGTGATGGATTGCTGCATCAGATGACCTGGCCTCCACAATCACCCGACCTCAACCCAGTTGAGATGGTTTGGGATGAGTTGGACCGCAGTGTGAAGGAAAAGCAGCCAACAAGTGCTCAGCATATGTGGGAACTCCTTCAAGACTGTTGGAAAAGCATTCCAGGTGATCTGTCATCAAGGCAAAGAATATATTTTAATTTGTTTAAAACTTTTTTGGTTATTACATGATTCCATATGGGTTATTTCATAGTATTGATGTCTTCACTATTATTCTACAATGTAGAAAATAGTAAAAAATTAAGAAAAACCCTTGAAAGAGTAGGTGTGTCCAAATGTTTCACTGGTACTGTATATGTAATCTATATACACTGCAAATACGCAAACCACTGCTTATAGGCTGTAAAGAGACAGTTACTAGAAGGACATGAAAGGAAAGGCAGAGTCGGAGTCAGGAAACAACATTGAGTGGTGCAAGACAAGACAAGCTACTAACAGGAAATGTCATTTTCAGAGGTAAGACACTGTGGTATGGGCGCTGCACTAGCTTATCTATCTTGTTTTTCAAGCTTATGCAAACCTTTTTATCTTTTGAACTTCACTTTTCGCTGCGGTAAGCAAATGTAACAGGGTCTCACAGCTTTCACAGCCTACATAAAGATCAAACATCCAGCTACAATAGGCATATTTCGGTGCTGGAGAGAGAGGAAACTATGAAAAAAGTTATTTCTGATATTGTGGGAGCATATCTGTGGCCATTACTTTTGAATAGATCAATACAAGTTCTCAAAGCCCCCATGCCCATTCCATTCTAGGTGATGGTCAGGAGGGAGAGTTGAACCAGGAAGCCAAGTCCCCGACTGAGAGTATTTAAAGCGGACCTGAACGACTGCCCCAGAGACTCTGGCTGTTACATCCCTTCTGACTGCTCAGACAACAGCAAGGAGGAGACAGACATCCACCTGCCAGCACTGCACCATCATCCTCCCATGGCTCAGACCTAACCTAAATATGATCGATGTGGATCGATGCAATTCACCCAGATCATGGTCTAATGTAAAAGCCCTTTTTTGCATTACAAGAGCACTCCTCTTTGCTTTCATACTGCATTTAGTGTCTGTAGCCTATGTGGCTGGCACTGCAATTGTTATGCATGAAGCTACTGTACACAATTTCCTGTTCTAGTGAGTTGGCTTGGCTGCTGGTTTGTAAATGTTAATGATGATGTATCCCAAGCCTTTCAAATCACTGACATTGGACCTGTGAAATCATCACAGTAGGCTAGGCTTTGTTTTTAGCACAATGTGCAATGTCAACTTTACTGTGTGTGGGTGTACAGTACAAGAGGTGCCTGTGGAAATGGGAGAGATTAAATACAGGCAGGTCACCCATGATACAAGTCAGTATTCAATGTCCATACATGTCTGAGGAGGTCGGGAGAGGACGTGGAAACTGGCTCTAGGGGCAACAGTAAGTGCTGTTATCTTTAAGTAGGTATTGTGGAAGGGATGGCAGATGAGCGTAAGCATCTGCCTGTGGCTCCAAAGGTTACATGTTTGAATCCAGCAATAGAAAGTTGTTTTTGATATTTTGCTTTAAGCCTATCCCTTACCTTAACCATTTGGCGTTAATGCCTAACCTTAAGACTTCAGAGTTAATACCTACAATTTAACCTTGGAATTATACAGAGAAGTAACTAAACACTTTGACGTTTGATGTTTGGAATAACTTCAACATTTTATGTTTAAGAAACATGGATGAACGTCTAATTCTGATGTGCGACTGCGAGAGCTTGTTGATTAAATGAGGGTTTAAAGGATTTTTGTACTGTATCTTAGTTTTGATTTATGGTATTATTTAACATTTTGTTAAAGTTCTTTGAGAGTTAGTAGCATACTGTCAGTTTCTTGAATGCTCTCCTTCATTAAAGCAATTGTTACACCAATGTATTATTGAAATGCAGCTGTTAAATCATTTATGGTGAGAATGGCACACAGGGCAAAATATGTTTGGGCTGAAGTTTCGATGAGAAGAACAACCAGCAGAAGTATGGCAACATATAGAGTTGAAGTCGGAAGTTTACATACACTTAGGTTGGAGTCATTAAAACTCGTTTTTCAACCACTCCACCAATTTCTTGTTAACAAACTATAGTTTTGGCAAGTCGTTTAGGACATCTACTTTGTGCATGATACAAGTAATTTTTGCCAACAATTGTTTACAGACAGATTATTTCACTTATAATTCACAGTATCACAATTCCAGTGGGTCAGAAGTTAATATACACTTAGTTGACTGTGCCTTTAAACAGCTTGGAAAATTCCAGAAAATGTCATGGCTTTAGAAGCTTCTGATAGGTTAATTGACATCAATTGAGTCAATTGGAGGTGTACCTGTGGATGTATTTCAAGGCATACCTTCAAACCCAGTGCCTCTTTACTTGACATCATGGCAAAATCAAAAGAAATCAGCCAAGACCTCAGAAAAAAATGGTAGACCTCCACAAGTCTGGTTCATCCTTGGGAGCAATTTCCAAACGCCTGAAGGTACCACGTTCATCTGTACAAACAATAGTACGCAAGTATAAACACCATGGGACCACGCAGCCGTCATACCGCCCAGGATGGAGACGCGTTCTGTCTCCTAGAGATGAACGTACTTTGGTGCGAAAAGTGTAAATCAATCTCAGAACAACAGCAAAACACCTTGTGAAGATGCTGGAGGAAACAGGTACAAAAGTATCTATATCCACAGTAAAACGAGTCCTATATCGACATAACCTGAAAGGCCACTCAGCAAGGAAGAAGCCACTGCTCCAAAACCGCAATTAAAAAAGCCAGACTACGGTTTGCAACTGCACATGGGGACAAAGTTCGTACTTTTTGGAGAAATGTCCTCTGGTCTGATGAAACTAAAATAGAACTGTTTGACCATAATGACCATCGTTATGTTTGGAGGAAAAAGGGGGAGGCTTGCAAGCCGAAGAACACCATCCCAACCGTGAAGCACAGGGGTGGCAGCATCATGTTGTGGGGGTGCTTTGCTGCAGGAGGAACTGGTGCACTTCACAAAATGCATGGCATCATGAGGCAGAAAAATTATGTGGATATATTTTAGCAACATCTCAAGACATCAGTCAGGAAGTTAAAGCTTGGTCGCAAATGGGTCTTCCAAATGGACAATGACCCCAAGCATACTTCCAAAGTTGTGGCAAAATGGCTTAAGTACAACAAAGTCAAGGTATTGGAGTGCCCATCACAAAGCCCTGACCTCAATCCTATAGAAAATGTGTGGGCAGAACTGAAAAGGCGTGTGCGAGCAAGGAGGCCTACAAACCTGACTCAGTTACACCAGCTCTGTCGGGAGGAATGGTCCAAATTTCACCCAACTTATTGTGGGAAGCTTGTGGAAGGCTACCCAAAACTTTTGACCCACTGGGAATGTGATGAAAGAAATAAAAGCTGAAATAAATAATTCTCTCTACTATTATTCTGACATTTCATAAAGTGGTGATCCTAACTGACCTAAGACAGGGATTTTTTTTGGGGATTAAATGTCAGGAATTGTGAAAAACTGAGTTTAGACGTATTTATACTTCCGACTTCAACTGTATTACCTGTTAGATACTGCTGCACTGTCTGTCGGATCTAGAAGCATAAGTATTTCGCTACACTCGCAATAACATCTGCTAACCATATGTATGTGACCAGTAAAATTTGATTTGATTTGACAATGCAAGAACAGTTCATTCCCATAATGCAAAATGTCATTCACACATCGATAGGAGAGGACACACATGTTAGTGAATTCAGTCTTATATCATACAATCAGAACTCCAAACCATGAAAATCCTCTGAGGGAAAATAAAATAACAGAAAAACTCAACTCAATATACAGAGCAGGACGCTTTTCCTCTGCTATATAAACAAATTAGCAAAGAAAAACATCCCATGATCCGTCAGAACAACTTCTAAAAAAGTCACTCCAGCAAGGTCAACAGTCTTCAAAATATTGAACATTCAGAACTTTTTAAAGTTCAAACTTCCGACATGTTGGTAGAAACATCCATGTTTACAGTAGCAGCCATTGTGATTCTGCATGTTGCGGTCACCATGTTATGCCGTCATAAGTGTAGCTGTCACAACCAGCTCAGACAGGTACAGAGACAACTCATCCTTCCTGCACATTGGCATAGCCATTCTCATGGTATAGAGACAGTTCATCTGAATGGACCATTGTCCTGGCCATTTTCCAGGTATACAGACACAGCTCACTTGTACTGCCCAATGTCATAGCCATTCTCTGGATATAGATGTTCATCTGTACTGGTCACTCCATTACTTACCTCTAAAAAAGGAGAGAAAAGAAGAGTTAAACTTTGACCCTCACTCTTTTCCATTCTTGATTAGGTCAAGTGAGTTAGTTCGACCATGGTGCTGGTAACACACATTTTTCCCTTTTCCTGTGTTTTGGTACCTGAGAATATGAGCTTCTCCTTCATGATGTTGACATCCCGGCTGGGCCTGCGCACCACAGCACTCAGCATGATCTGCTCTGGATTGTAGTTCTGCATGCCACTCATCCTCCACCTGGTGCAGCACAGAGAGGCACAGCACCGTCAGACACACCGTTAGAATCAGTGGAGGCTGCTGAGGGGTGGGCGGCTCATAATAATGGCTGAAATGGAGTCAACGGAGTGGTATCAACCACATGGAAACCATGTTTATGACGTGTTTGATACCGTTCCATTGACTAGATTCCAGCCATTATTATGAGCTGTCCTTCAGCAGCCTCTACTTGTTAGAATTGATAAAACATTGACAAATGATGAATACATTAAGAAAAATGAAACCTATAGTGTTCACTGAGTTCATGAACTTTAGAGATACACGAGAAGCTCAAGGATAGAAGACAGATAAGACAGAAAACAAGGGAGCAACATGAGCCAGTGAAGTCACCTCAGTTACCTGATCACATGATAGCTGACAGACGCCAGAGTGCAGCAGAGAAACGTAGCATGCAGATCAGGCAGAACAAAGGACAAACAAGGCAAAGAGAGAGGAAGGAGGAAGGAATAAATGAGAGATAGTGAGAAGGAGAGAAATGGAAAGACAGTGATGAGGAGAAGAATGAGAGACAGTCAACAAAGAGAACGCGAGAGAGCAGAAAGGCAGGGCAGTGAAAGGGAAAGAGCAGAAGAGTCAGTTGAGAAGCAGAAGGCTATGTAGCACAAACCTCATCACAGAGATCAAAGTAGACTCAGACCTCTACAACTACACAACAGTTGTTAAACTTTTAAAGTGAAGCAGACATATAGTATTAATGCAGTGTAAAGTATGCTGCAAATATACAACTGCTCATAGCAAAATGAGAAGGAAATCAAGTTTGATAATAGAATCTCAATAAAAAATGGGTACCTACTTTTGAAAGATGAATATTCCTATAACTATGGCGATGGAGACTAGATCGGAGGTGATCCAGACCAAGCAGTATTTATCTGGGCTCTGGAACAACAAGACAGCCAATGAGAACCAACATCCTCCACCACTAGATGGAAGCATAACCACACAAACATACAGTCTCACAGTACCTCTCATACATTTTTCCTCTCATACATTTTTTGCAGAAGGAGCTCTATTTTGGGGCGACTGGTAAATGCTAATGCCTGAATTCCATCTGAAATACACAGCAAAATGATTGAATACTTTATCGAGTTTACCTCCCAGATTAGAAAAATTTGTTGTAGTATTGTTTAGAAAGACATGACTTTACAATTTAAATTATTGAAAATGTATGAATTCAGTGTATTGTTAGTTGTTTTTGATATTGTCTTTGTCTAGGCCTATATGATCAGGACTATTTTCTAAGTAAGAGAACAATAAACCTTTTTAACATTTAACCGGTCTTCTCTTGAGATTACTTATTTACAGTTTAACTGCAAGATATTAATTGCCACAATGTTTGTCTTCAAATTATGTATTTTATTAAAACAGAAAAATTCATTAAATAGCCCACAATTATATTGAAAAATAAATTAAAGTTTTTTTTTTTTCAGGTTTCTGTTTTTATTATTTTATTAGAAAAACCACAAAATTGGATGTTCTAAATCCACAACAATGCTTAAACAATATTTGGAGGTCTGGGAAAAATCAAATGAATTTTAAACATGATGAATATAATCATGATATAATTCTTCCAGGTAAGCATAGGCTACTTTGTAGTTAACATTTAATTGACAAGGTTTTTTTTCATCTACCAGAAGACTGTTTTCATTAGCATCATTGCTAACGTCTACACAAAGTGGTAGACGTGCGCAACGCACACACACAGACAGGGGCATTCTCGTTGCTTCTCCAGAAAGTTGCAGGAAATTCAAATCACTGATGCATTCTGTTCATATCTTATGATAAACTTGGGCAAACTAATACATGTTCAATACATTTAGTTGATTCCCTACTAAGGTCAATACATATTTGAATATTGTTCAATTCTGTTTTAATGCCTGTATTCCGTGAGGGCCTGAATGATCATATTTGGACTAGAATGAGGCTCTCCAATACCTATTGTTCCTGCAGTGGTGATTCACCATCTTCATCAAATTATTTAATAATTTATCTGCAGACAATCGGCAAAAAGCCTAGGCCTACCAGTAGCCTATGCAAATTAGAGAGCCAAATGAACGGCTCTCTTTAACCAATGCGATTCGGTAGGCTGCACTCACTACTACCTATCTTTCCATTAACTTGTCCAGTGATTTATTTTTTACATGTAGAAAATTTGCATAGAAAATAGATACAACAATTGCCTGCTAGGCTGTGTTTCCATGTAACTATCTTGTGTTGATAAAAATAGCAAGATGTAATGATGTCATACCAAAAACCAACAGTATTGAATAAAAATGTAGTGGTTAAAGTGTTTCCATTACCCAATTAGGCAAATTGCTCATTAATAAGGGACAGATCTAAATTTACTGGGGGGGAGGGGCTGGTCCAACACAAGGTGTCATGAAAAAAATGCACTCCTCTCCCCAACGTAAAAAACATTTTCACATGACCCTCCCCTTGAACGATGGCGCCGGAGGAGATGGCTGCCATTTTACGGGCTCCTAACCAATTGTGTGTGTTTTTGCGCGTTATTTGTAACTTATTTTGTACATAATGTTTCTTCCACCTTCTCTTATGACCGAAAATAGCTTCTGGATATCAGGACAGCGATTACTCACATCGTACTGGACGAAGATTTTTTCTTTAACAAGTCGAACGCAAAGGATTTATTTCAGACACCTGACAAGGCCCAAATCCCCGTCATTCGCATGAATAAGAGACAGAGACAGAGACATCGGGGACGTAGGTCAGGGTGCTTTGTAAGGATCCGACAGCGAGTGAGTACTACCATCAGTCCTATTAGCCAATGTGCAATCATTGGATATCAAAATGGATGAGCTCCGATCAAGACTATCCTACCAATGGGACATAAAAAACTGTAATATCTTATGTTTCACTGAGTCGTGGCTGAATGACGTTATGAATAACATACAGCTGGCTGGGTTTTCAGTCCATCGACAAGATAGAACAGCTGCCTCCATTAAGACAAGGGGTGGCGGTCTGTGCCTATTTGTAAATAACAGCTGGTGCACAAAATCTAATATTTCAGGAAGTCTCAAGGTTTTGCTCGCCTGAGGTAGAGTATCTCATGATAAGCTGTAGACCACACTATTTACCAAGAGAGTTTTCATCTATATTTTCCATAGCTGTCTATTTACCAGCACAAACTGATGCTGGCACTAAGAAGGCACTCAACGAGCTGTATAAGGCCAAAAGCAAACAAGAAAATGCTCATCCAGAGGCGGCACTCCTAGTGGCCAGGGACTTTAATGCAAGGAAACTTAAATCCGTTTTACCTAATTTCTACCAACATGTTACATGTGCAATCAGAGGAAAAAAACTCTAGGCCACCTTTACTCCACACACAGAGATGCGTACAAAGCTCACTCTCACCCTCCATTTAACAAATCTGACCATAACTCTATACTCCTGATTCCTGCTTACAAGCAAAAACTAAAGCAGGAAGTACCAGTGACTCGTTCAATAAGGAAGTGGTCAGATGATGCAGATTTTTTTATATATTTTTTTTATTTATCCGTTATTTTACCAGGTAAGTTGACTGAGAACACATTCTCATTTACAGCAACAACCTGGGGAATAGTTACAGGGGAGAGGAGGGGGATGAATGAGCCAATTATAAACTGGGGATTATTAGGTGACCGTGATGGTTTGAGGGCCAGATTGGGAATTTAGCCAGGACACCGGGGTTAACACCCCTACTGTTACAACAAGTGCCATGGGATCTTTAATGACCTCAGAGAGTCAGGACACCTGTTTAACGTCCCATCCGAAAGACGGTACCCTACACAGGGCAAGTGCCCTGGTGCATTGGGATATTTTTTAGACCAGAGGAAAGAGTGCCTCCCACTGGCCCTCCAACACCATTTCCAGCAGCACCTGGTCTCCCATCCAGGGACTGACCAGGACCAACCCTGCTAAGCTTCAGAAGCAAGATGGCTAAATGCTAAGCTACAGGACTGTTTTGCAAGTACATACTGGAATATGTTATGGGATTCTTATTCTTCCGATGGCATTAAGGAGTACACCACATCAGTCACTGGATTCATCAATATATGCATCGATGACGTCGTCCCCACAGTGACCATATGTACATACCCCAACGAGAAGCCATGGATTAGAGGCAACATCTGCACTGAGCTAAAGGATAGAGCCGCCTCTTTCAAGGAGCGGGACTCTAACTGGACGCTTATAAGAAATCCCCCTATGCCCTCCGATGAACCATCAAACAGGCAAAGCGTGAATAGAGGACTAAGATTGAAAAGTACAACACCGGCTCCAACACTCGTCGGGTGTTGCAGGGCTTGCAAACGATTATGGACTACAAAGGGAAGTACAGTCGCAAGCTGCCCAGTGACGCGAGCCTACCAGACAAGCTAAATAATTGCTATGCTTGCTTCGAGGCAAGCAACACTGAAGCATGCATGAGAGCATCAGCTGTTCCGGATGACTGTTTGATCACGCTCTCAATAGCCGATGTGAGTAAGACCTTTAAACAGGTCAACTTTCACAAGGCCGCAGGGCCAGATGGATTACCAGGATGTGTACTCCGAGCATGCGCTGACCTACTGGCAAGTGTCTTCACTGATATTTTCAACCAGTCCCTGACCAATTCTGTAATACCAACATGTTTCAAACAGACCACCATAGTCCCTGTGCCCAAGAACACCAAGGTAACCTGCCTAAATTACTACTGAACCATAGCACTCACGACTGTAGCCATAAAGTGCCATGAAAGGCTGGTTATGGCACCCATCAACACCATTATCCCAGAGACCCTAGACCCACTCCATTTTGCATACCGCCCCAACAGATCCACAGATGATTCAATCTCGCCACACTGCCCATTCACACTTGGACAAAAGGAACACCTACGTGAGAATGCTATTCATTGACTACAGCTCAGCGTTCAACACCATAGTGCCCACAAAGCTCATCACTAAGCTAAGGACACTGGGACTAAACACCTCCTTCTGCAACTGGTTCCTGGACCTCCTGATGGGCCGCCCCCAGGTGGTAAGGGAAGGTAACAACACATTTGCCACGCTGATCCTCAACATGGGGGCCCCTCAGGGGTGCGTGCTCAGTCCCCTGCTGTACTCCATGTTCAACCATGACTGCATGGTCAAGCAACTCCAACACCATCATTAAGTTTGCCGACAACACAACAATGGTAGGCCTGATATTCGAAAACGATGATACAGCCTATAGGGAGGAGGTCAGAGACCTGGCAGTGTGGTGCCAGGATAACAACCTATCCCTCAATGTGATCAAGATAAAGGACATGATTGTGGATTACAGGAAAAGGAGGACAGAGAACGCACCCATTCTCATCAACAGGGCTGTAGTGGAGCAGGTTGAGAGCTTCAAGTTCCTTGGTGTACACATCACCAATAAACTATCATGGTCCAAACACACCAAGACAGTTGTAAAGAGGGCTTGACAATGCCTTTTCCCCTCAGGAGACTGAAATGGGTCCTCAGAACCTCAAAATGTTATACAGCTGCACTACCGAGAGCATCCTGACTGGTTGCATCATCGCCTGGTATGGCAACTGCTCGGCCTCCGACCGCAAGGCACTACAGAGGGTAGGGCGTACAGCCCAGTACATCACTGGGGCCAAGCTTCCTGCCATCCAGGAACTCTTCACCAGGCGGTGTCAGAGGAAGGCCCTAAAAATTGCCAAAGACTCCAGCCACCCTAGTCATAGACTGTTCAATATGCTACCGCATGGCGGTACCGGAGCGCCAAGTCTAGGTCCAAAAGGCTTTTCTTTCTTAAAACCTCTTGACACTACAGGGGGTGCTGTTTCAACTTGGACATTTATCGTTCCCAAATTAAACTGCCTCGTACTCAATTCTTGCTCGTACAATATGCATATTATTATTACTATTGGATAGAAAACAATCTCTAGTTTCTAAAACCGTTTGAATTATGTCTGTGGGTGAACCAGAACTCTTTCTGCAGCGAAATACATGACAGGAACTGCGAAGGTCTGAAAACGAGGCTCTGTTCTCAGATCAGTTTAAAGCTCTGTATGTATCCTATGGGTCGACATGAACTGCACCCGCCTTCCCCTGGATGTCAGTAACCAATGAGAAGTGGAATGGAGTTTCTACGTAGTTCTCAGAGCTTATAAAAGGCCAAAGAACGAAGGGAGCTCTCTTTTCGACATTCGTCATTACGCAAAGCAAGACCTCAGGATGGCATTTTGAAACGCTCAGTTATCAGCCTTAGATATATCCTGTCAGGTTTTGGCCAGGACTGTTCAGGTTTTGTTCACTAGATGTCCCCCTTGCACCTTTTTTGTACCTTTTGTTTTTTCTTGCCCTAATTATTGTTTGCACCTGTAAGTCATTCCCTTGTTAGTATTTAACCCTGTGTGTTCCTCAGTTCCTTGCTCAGTGTTTGTATGTTAGCACCCAGCCCCAGCCTTTGTGAACATTTTTCTCTTGTTGAATTTTCCAGAGGTTCTCTGGTTTTGTTCTCGTGTATTTTTGGATTGATCTTTTGAGGTTTGTTTTTTCCCTTGCTGTTTTTACCACTTTGTGGATTTTCTTTTGTATTTTGGAAGATATCTATTTTTTATTAAACCACCATCTCTAGTACTGCTGTGTCTGCCTCATCTTCTGGGTTCTGCCAATTATTAGTGACTGTTTCTCGCACCGGGTCCTGACAGAAACACTGAGCCATTAATATGAACCCAGAGGCAGCCAGTACCCAGGACTTTTTTCCCATGCTGTCCCACCACGAGGGGACTGTCCAACGTCACGAAGCTGCTCTGGTTCAGCAAGAGGCCTTACTGGCTGGACATTCTCAACTTCTGTCGGAGATGATGACTTCCATAAAGCAGATTTCTGATCAACTTTCTCCTTCTGCTCCAGTTCATCAGATTCAAGTGCCCGTGGCAGATAACCCCCTGGCTGAACCTCGTCTGCCGCCTCCCCAACGGTTCTCAGGTGATCCGAGTGTTTGTAAGGGGTTTTTCACCCAATGTTCTCTCTCCTTCGAGCTGCAACCCTCGTCGTTTCCCACCGACCGGTCCAAGATAGCATACATCATCACCCTGCTGTCGGAAAAAGCCCTAGCCTGGGCTACTGCTGTGTGGGATGCCCAAAGTCCCTGCTGTGCCAGCTACTCTACCTTTGCTGAAGAATTCAAGCGAGTGTTTCAAGGTCCTACCAGCGGTCCTGACTCAGCCAAACAGCTCCTGACTCTCCGCCAAGGTCGGCGCAGCGTGACGGACTATGCCATCCAGTTCCACACGGTGGCAGCAGCGAGTGGCTGGAACGACGAGGCGCTCACAGTGTGCTTTTTGAAGGGTCTTTCCGACACCATCCAAGATGAACTGGCCACTCGGGAACCACCAGACAACCTCGAGTCCCTGATCAAGTTGGCTTCACGCATAGACCTGCGTCTGAGAGAGAGAGAGCTCAACCGTAGATCTCTCACCCTAGCTCCTATCGGTCCCAGCTCCGAGTCTCCACCTTTATCCTCGCTGACTCCACCGGAACCCATGCAGGTTGGACGCATCTCCCAGGCTGAGAGAGACCGCCGGATGAGGGAGCGATGCTGTCTATATTGCGGCAAACCGGGCCATTTCCTCTCCACGTGTCCCGGGCTCCAGGGAAAACGCACTCTCCCGTGCAGGCCTGGGAGGACTGTAACGGGAAACATAACCTCCTCCCATCCATCCAACTCCCGCCTGCTCATTCCAGTTACCCTTTCCTGGGACAACCACGAGCTTCCCCTTCAAGCCTTGGTAGACTCTGGAGCCGCAGGTAACTTCATGGATGGTGTCTGGGCGAAGGAAAATGGCGTTCCCTCTGAACCTCTAAGTGATCCCATAAGGGTTACTACGTTGGATGGAAGCCCTTTGGGATCTGGACTTGTCACTCGTGTCACTACCCCCTTGCGACTTTCAGTTTCCCAACACCAGGAAGTGATGAACTTTCATCTGACCTCGTGTTCCGAGTTCCCTCTCGTCCTTGGATACCCCTGGCTTCACAGCCATAACCCTCACATCGACTGGTCTGTGGGCACTATCAAGCAGTGGGGTCCTACGTGCCAAGCCACTTGTATCTTCCCAAGTTCCCCGAGTTCCCCTCCCGAGTCTCTAGAATCCATCGACCTGTCCCGAGTTCCCGAGTGTTACCATGACCTCAAACCGGTATTTAGCAAACAGAGGGCCACCAAACTACCACCCCATAGACCTTACGATTGCCCCATCGACCTGTTTCCGGGCACATGCCCCCCCAGGGGTCGGATCTTTTCCCTATCTCCTCCCGAACGAGCTGCTATGGATACCTACATCAAGGACTCTCTGGCAGCAGGCCTCATGCGTCCATCCACCTCGCCGGCGGGAGCAGGGTTTTTCTTTGTGGCCAAAAAAGACGGGGGATTACGTCCTTGCATCGACTACCGGGGACTTAATGCCATAACCGTCCGTAACCGCTACCCGCTACCCCTTATGGCCACAGCCTTTGAGCTGCTCCAGGAAGCAGTGGTCTTCACTAAGCTTGACCTGCGGAATGCATACCATCTTGTGCGGATCAAACCCGGTGACGAGTGGAAGACCGCTTTCAACACGCCTACTGGTCACTACGAATACTTGGTGATGCCCTTCGGCCTGACCAACGCTCCAGCTGTGTTCCAAGCGCTCATAAACGATGTGCTTAGGGATATGCTTAACATCTTCGTGTTTGTTTACTTGGATGACATCCTCATCTTTTCGAGCTCCCTTCAAGAACACACTAAGCATGTCAGACAAGTACTCAAACGCCTCCTTGACAGCCATTTGTACGTTAAGCCGGAAAAATGTGAATTCCATTCCTCCCGAGTACAATTCCTGGGATTTGTAGTGGAACCCGGTCGAGTCCAGATGGACCCCACAAAGGTAGGGGCGGTAGCGGATTGGCCCACCCCCAAGTCCGTTAAGGAAGTTCAGCGTTTCCTGGGCTTCACTAACTTTTACCGCAAGTTCATCAAGAACTTCAGCTCGATGGCAGCCCCTCTCTCAGCTGTAACCAAGGGTGGCAACACAAGGTTTCTGTGGGGAAGAGAAGCTGAGACGGCCTTCCAAGGACTCAAGCAGCGCATCCTCTCTGCTCCCATTCTGACACTACCAACGGCGGATGAACCTTTTGTGGTGGAGGTAGACGCATCAGAGGTTGGGGTTGGAGCTGTCCTGTCTCAGAGGGGTGAAGACAAGAAGCTTCATCCTTGCGCCTTCTTCTCTCACCGGCTTACCCCGGCCGAGAGGAATTACGATGTGGGGGATCGTGAACTCCTAGCGGTTAAGATGGCATTGAAGGAATGGAGACACTGGCTCGAGGGGGCTTCTCAACCGTTTCAAGTGCTTACGGACCACAAAAATCTGGAGTATATCCAGCAGGCGAAGCGGTTGAACTCCAGACAAGCTCGATGGTCTCTTTTCTTCAGCCGATTTCAGTTTATCCTCACCTATAGACCCGGGTCGAAGAATCTCAAACCGGACGCCTTGTCACGAATCTACTCTCCTGCCATTCGAGAAGATACTGACATGACTGTCCTTCCGGCCGCTAAGATCGTGGCTCCGATCTCGTGGCAAGTGGAGGATACCGTGAAACAAGCCCAAGCCATCGAACCGGGCCCTGGAGGAGGTCCTGCCAATCGGTTGTTTGTTCCCAAGGCAGCAAGGTCCCAAGTCCTTCTGTGGGGGCACTCCTCTCGCCTCACCTGTCACCCGGGCGTAGGTCGCACCTTGGAGTTCATCCAGCGTAAGTTCTGGTGGCCCACCATAAAAGAAGACGTTGCCACTTTCGTCAAGGCCTGTTCCGTGTGCTGCCACGGCAAATCTTCTCACCTTCGCCCTCAAGGACTCCTTCACCCTCTATCTATTCCCCACCGACCCTGGTCCCATATCTCATTGGACTTTATTACTGGCCTTCCTCCGTCCCATGGTAATACAACTATCCTAGTCATCATCGACAGGTTTTCTAAGGCGGCCAGGTTCGTTCCCTTGACTAAGTTACCTTCTGCCAAGGAAACGGCTGAGTTGGTGATTAACCATGTGTTCCGAGTCTTCGGCATTCCGCAAGATATGGTTTCCGACAGAGGTCCCCAGTTCGCCTCAAGGTTTTGGAAGGCCTTCTGCCAACTCATAGGGGCCACTGCCAGTCTATCTTCAGGGTACCATCCGGAGTCCAATGGCCAAACCGAGAGGATGAATCAAGAGCTGGAAACCACCCTCAGATGTATGGTCTCCAACAACCCGTCCACATGGTCGTCCTTCATGGTTTGGGCCGAGTACGCGCACAACACCTTGTGCTCCTCCTCCACTGGTATGTCCCCGCACGAGTGTCAGTTTGGCTATGCTCCTCCATTGTTCCCGAACCAGGAGGCAGAAGTCAGTGTGCCTTCAGCCTCGAGGTTCATCAGACGCTGTCGGCTTACGTGGAAGAAGGCCCGTCTTAATCTTCTGCGTTCCTCACAGAGGTACCAACAACAAGCCAACAGACGTCGCCGTCCCGGGCCTACCCTGCGCCTCGGCCAGAGAGTATGGCTCTCAACCAAGAATTTACCGCTACGGGTGGAGTCTCGCAAACTGTCCCAGAAATTCATCGGTCCCTTTAAGGTTGCCAGAAAAGTGAACCCCGTTACTTTTCGCCTGCACTTACCCAGATCCCTTAAAATTAATCCCACGTTTCACATTTCTTTATTAAAAGCTGTTGTTTTTTCTCCCCTTATCCCGGCAGGCAGACCTCCCCCTCCGCCCCGTATCATCAGAGGCCAGTCGGCTTATACCGTCCATCGGATACTGGATTCCCGCCGGGTGCAGCGGTCCTGGCAGTATCTGGTGGACTGGGAAGGCTACGGTCCCGAGGAGCGCTCCTGGGTTCCTGCCAAGGACATACTGGACCCTGACCTCATTCGTCAGTTCAGGGTCCTCCACCCTGAGAAGGCTGGTAGGAACGTCAGGAGCCGTTCCTAGGGGGGGGATTCTGTCAGGTTTTGGCCAGGACTGTTCAGGTTTTGTTCACTAGATGTCCCCCTTGCACCTTTTTTGTACCTTTTGTTTTTTCTTGCCCTAATTATTGTTTGCACCTGTAAGTCATTCCCTTGTTAGTATTTAACCCTGTGTGTTCCTCAGTTCCTTGCTCAGTGTTTGTATGTTAGCACCCAGCCCCAGCCTTTGTGAACATTTTTCTCTTGTTGAATTTTCCAGAGGTTCTCTGGTTTTGTTCTCGTGTATTTTTGGATTGATCTTTTGAGGTTTGTTTTTTCCCTTGCTGTTTTTACCACTTTGTGGATTTTCTTTTGTATTTTGGAAGATATCTATTTTTTATTAAACCACCATCTCTAGTACTGCTGTGTCTGCCTCATCTTCTGGGTTCTGCCAATTATTAGTGACTGTTTCTCGCACCGGGTCCTGACAATATCCGTCTGTAATTTAATTCGATATAGTTGTTAGAAACATCATAACGAAGTTATTTTAGACCGAGTTATATCAGTTTATGCGAGTATATTGCTATTTTCGGAATTTCCTTAGTATTGCGTTTTGAGGATTTGGGCATGTTGTGGCCACATAGCTATTGTTAGCTGCTAATTCTGAAGTTGAAGACGACGTTTTACAACCAAGCAACGATTCTTTTGGACAAAGGACACCTTGCCCAAGATTCTGATGGAAGCTCGTCCAAAAGTAAGAGCTATTTATGATGTTATTCCGTATTTATGTGGAAAAATGTAAACGGATTTGTCCGCCATTATTGCGGCACTAGTCTGGCTGTAACGCACACTGTATGTCTAGTAACGTTAATTTTAAAAATCTAACTCAGCGGTTGCATTAATAACTAATGCATCTTTCATTTGCTGTCCAACCTGTATTTTTTAGTCAAGTTTACGATTATTTATTGATTAGATTAGGTTCCTTTCCAAGATGGCGCCGGCCAGAATGCATGACCTGTTGCCACTGATCACATTGTATAACCACGATTTGTGCTGCTAAATATGCACATTTTCGAACAAAACCTATATGCATTGTGTAATATGATGTTACAGGACTGTCATCTGATGAAGTATATCAAGGTTAGTCCAAAATTATATATCTTTTGCTGTATTGTTACGATCGCTAACCTGTGCTGCTGGTAAATTGCTTGTGTTTCTGGCTATTGTGCTAAGCTAATATAATGCTATATTGTGTTTTCGCTATAAAACACTTAAAAAATCTGACATATTGGCTGGATTCACAAGATGTTGGGCTTTCATTTGCTGTACGCTGTGTATTTTTCAGAAATGTTTTAAGATGAGTAATTAGGTATTTGACGTTGGTCTCTGTAATTATTCTGGCAGCTTCGGCACTATTTCAGATTGCAGCTGCAATGTAGAACTGTGATTTATACCTGAAATATGCACATTTTTCTAAAAAAACATATGCTATACAATAAATATGTTATCAGACTGTCATCTTATGAAGTTGTTTCTTGGTTAGTGGCTATTTATATCTTTATTTGGTCGAATTAGTGATGGCTACTGATGGAGTAAAAAACTGGTGGAGTAAAAAAAGTGGTGTCTTTTGCTAACGTGGTTAGCTAATAGATTTACATATTGTGTCTTCCCTGTAAAACATTTTAAAAATCAGAAATGATGGCTGGATTCACAAGATGTGTATCTTTCATCTGGTGTCTTGGACTTGTGATTTAATGATATTTAGATGCTAGTATTTACTTGTGACGCTATGCTAGGCTATGCTAGTCAGCTTTTTTACTGTGGGGGGTGCTCCCGGATCCGGGTTTGGGAGGAATTAGAGGTTAACAGCTTCTACCCCCAAGCCATAAGACTCCTGAACAGCTAATCAAATGGCTACCCAAACTTTTTGCATTGCCCCCCCACCCTCTTCCACACTGCTGCTACTCTCTGTTATTATCTATGCAAAGTCACTTTAATAACTCTACCTATATGTACATATTACCTCAATTACCTCGACACATGTGCCCCCGTACATTGACTCTGTAACGGTACCCCCTGTATATAGCCCCGCTTTTGTTATTTACTGCGGCTCTTTAATTATTTGTTATTCTTATCTCTTAGTTTTTTTGTGGTATTTTCTTAAAACTGCATTGTTGGTTAAGGGCTTGTAAGTAAGCATTTCACTGTAATGTCTACACCTGTTGTATTTGGCGTATGTGACAAATCAAACTTGATTTGATGCTACACGCTTGGCACACCTGTATTTGGGGTGTTTTGCAAATTCTTCTGTGCAGATCCGCTCAAGCTCTGTCAGTTTGGATGAGGAGCGTCACTGCACAGCTATTTTCAGGTCTCTCCAGAGACAATTAAACGGGTTCAAATCCGGACTCTGGCTGGGCCACTCAAGGACATTCAGAGACTTGTCCCGAAGCCACTCCTGCATTGTCTTGGCTGTGTGCTTAGGGTCGTTGTCCTGTTGGAGCGCTGAGTTCCTGAGCGCCCTGGAGCAGGTTTTCATCAAGGATCTCTTTGTAATTTGCTCCGTTCATCTTTTCCTCGTTCATCTTTTAGTCCCTGCCGCTGAAAAGCATCCCCACAGCTTGATTCTGCAACCACCATGCTTCACCGTAGGGATGGTGCCAGGTTTCCTCCAGACGTGATGCTTGGCATTCAGGCCAAATAGTTCAATCTTGGTTTCAACATACCAGAGAACCTTGTTTATCTTGGCCTGAAAGTCAGCGACGATCTCCAGTCCGGAGCCTCCAGCGACGGCTCCAGTCCGGAGCCTCCAGCGACAGTCTCCAGTCCGGGGCCTCCAGCGACGGTCTCCAGTCCGGGGCCCGCAACGAGTGTGCCCAGTCCGTGGCCCGCAACGAGGGTCCCCAGTCCGGGGTCGGCGACAAGGGTCCCCGCACCAGAGGTGCCACCAAAGTGGGGTGAGCCAGTGGTGGAGCGGGGTCTGCGTCCCGCACCTGAGCCGCCACCGCGGATAGATGCCCACCCAGACCCTCCCCTATAGGTTCAGGTTTTGCGGCCGGAGTCCGCACCTTTGGGGGGGGGGTACTGTCACGCCCTGACCTTAGAGAGACTTTTTATGTCTCTATTTGTTTTGGTCAGGGTGTGATTTGTGGTGGTCATTCTATGTTTTGTTTTTCTATGATTTTGTATTTCTATGTTTTGGCCGGGTATGGTTCTCAATCAGGGACAGCTGTCTATCGTTGTCTCTGATTGGGAACCATACTTAGGTAGCCCTTTTCCCTCCTTTCTTGGTGGAAAGTTAACTTTGTTTGTGGCACATTGCCCTTAAGCTTCACGGTTGTTTTGTATTGTTTTTGTTGGCGTCACCTAAATAAAGGAATATGTACGCTCACCACGCTGCGCTTTGGTCCACTTCCTTTGACGGCCGTGACAACGGTGTTCTTGGGGAATTTTTTGGTACACTTCTACAGATCTGTGCCTCAACACAATCCTGTCTCGGAGCTCTAAGGACAATTCCTTCAACCTCATGGCTTGATTTTTGCTCTGACATGCACTGTCAACTGTGGAACCTTATATAGACATGTGTGTGCCTTTACAAATCATGTCCAAACAATTGAATTTACCACAGGTGGACTCCAACCAATCAATCTTGAGGATGATCAATGGAAACATGATGTACCTGAGCACAATTTCGAGTCTCATAGCAAAGGGTCTGAATACTTATGTAAATAAGGTAAATCTGTTACTACATGATTCCATATATGTTATTTCATAGTTTTGATGTCTTCACTATTATTTTGCAATGTAGAAAAGGACATTACAGCTATATTCTAAAATTGATAAAATATTTTTTTCCCCCTTCATCAATGTAGAAAACAGTAAAAATAAAGAAAAGCTGCTTACCATAAGCCAGATGGGGTAAGGCACCTTGCGGAGGACCTGAGGGGTGTCAGAGGAGACAGAAGACACCCCGCTGCACCACAGCACTGAGTAGAGCCACGGCTCATTCACCGGGTACACCGTCACACTCATGTTGTTTGCCAAGAAGTCCCTACATAGACAAATAGTTATTGGAAATGCTGGCCTGTGAGTAATACAGGTTGAGGTTAGGGATTTAGATAACATTTTTTGACCTACCAGATAAGATTCTTGGAGCATGCCCGGTTAAGATTGTGGATGATCACAGCAGGTGAAGGGTTAGGGTTAGTGTTTGAGAGTAACAGTAGGTATGTCTTACTGAATGTCCTTGTTGCTGGCCTGTGAGTAGCGCAGGGTGAGGCTGCTGATGCCTCTGTGTCTGAGCTCCTCCACTGACAGCTTCTCCAAGGAGGTCTGCTGCAGCCCCCTGACACGGCCCCTGTCTGTGTCCGGGGTCCACGTCACCTAAAGCGCAATAGGGCACAAGATACAGGGTAAGAGACTGGACCTGCTTTTTGATTCACACTTTTCTACCAATATTACTAATAAGGATTCAGTGAGATCCATAAACAGAGTCCTTCTCACTCTCTTCTGTGATATCCCAGACCTCTGGACGGCCCACAGGGTGTCCATGATCCAGGTCTTGTAGTGTGGGTGTTCTGGCGGAGGTCTGCGGAGATACAACAGGGCTGAGCGGTTGCCCCTGGCAGCCAGACGCAACATCTCTACCAGGCTACACACTGTCAGGTTCCGTATCCGGTTCCGGTCCCTTCCTGTCAGAGACCCAACAGTCCAGAAGGGGTCGTTCTGGAGAGACAGAGAGGGTATTTTATTTTATGAGGTGATGCAAAAAAAGATACATTCTAAAATTGTCTCGGTGTAGGGAGAGGGAGAGGTAGACTAGAGAAGGGAGAGACGAAGAAAAAAGAGCAATACAAGGAGAAAGAGAGTGTCATAGATACTGAGAGAGAGAGAGAGAGAGCGAAAGAGAGAGCGAAAAAGAGAGAGAAAGGTACCTCCAAAAACCACTGCCCTGCATTTAGAGAGCGAAGCTCTGTCCAGTTGAAGAGAGAGGCGTCCTCGTGCTGCCTGTCTGGAAAGACCTTGGCGATGTCAGTGGTCCGTTTCAAGGTGCGGTCTCGCATCAGGAAGGGCACCCCGTCCAGACTGGAGGGGAGAGGTGGGACCACAGACTTACATCACTGAACCAGCAACACATGTCATTCACACGTATGTCACTGCTTTCATAAATAAAGAATATGTTTCTGTGGCAATGAAAGTAAAAAAAAGGGCCTGTAATAAAAGGCCTATAATGCATTGAAAAGGAATGGATGTGAGATTAAAATGGTCTTAAAACATGTTGACTATATCAAAGGCAGCGACAGAATGGGGCTCTTGGGTTACCAGTCTACTGTAGAGGACTCATTGCTCCTAACATTGAGGTGGTAGGGTGGGGTGGGGTTAGGTTATTGGCTGGTCGAGTATGGTTGGTTACCTGACGGTGACGTCGGCCTCCAAGGAGCTAACCCCCTGCTGCAGAGCCTTGTTGAAGGACATCAGGGTGTTCTCTGGAGCCAGCTACAGCACAGGACACACAGACAGAGGGACAGAGAGTATAATGGGTTATTATGGGTTGTTAGAATCTGATGGTGGTCATTTGATCTAGTGGTGGGTGGCATTATTATTTCAGTATTTTAATAAAAAGGTCAGCAAAAGAGGTAATTGTATGTGCGGGAGTTATCTTTTATCATAAGCTTTTTAAACGTTGTACAAATGGTGAGGTTGGTGAGACCTGTAAAAAAGCCATTGATCTTTCTAGCAAGTGGATGTCAGAGAGGCACGTTTACTTAAACAGAGGCATTTACAGCAGTACACCTCTGACATCATCATTTCAATGAAACTAAACCTCGCTCTCTGTGACAAAGATAGGTATCTACACCACAACTCAAACCTACTACAGCCTTACAATGTTAGACATACTAATCCACTTCTGAATATATTGATCCTTTGATTTCTCCTGAGGGAAGAGGTCCTTGTCTGAGTTTGTAGAATAAAGCTCATAGAAAGACAGAATAATGGATCTGTCTTGTCCTTTGGGAAGCAGCTTTCAGGCACTGGTCTCCTGTCTCCTTCCACAGACAGCTACCATATTACCCACAGCAGGAGTCAATAGAGGCAAGCCCTGACGGGCTGAAAGTGTGTGT
The DNA here is from genome assembly GCF_045679555.1 of Salvelinus alpinus. NCBI lineage: Eukaryota > Metazoa > Chordata > Actinopteri > Salmoniformes > Salmonidae > Salvelinus > Salvelinus alpinus. The sequence goes on from NC_092086.1 coordinate 88,365,302, forward strand.
TTGAGTTTTTGTGTTTGTGGAGTGTGTGTTTGTGATTTGAAGGCAGGTAGACAGGCAGAGTGTGTGTCTGGGCTACAGTGTGAGTGTATATTTGTTTAAAGCAAGTGGTCTGGAACAATGTTTACTTACCCAGCTGCTTCGGGACAGAACAGTTTATTGTGTTCCCTACCAACAGTAGAAAACAAACCAAACATCTACAATCCTAACAAATGTGCTCTCGATCAATGAACCTATTGCTACTCCATTGGGGGAGGGGGGCGACATATGGACTTGTTTTAAGAAGGTCATACAATGGATCATTTAGCTATTTGATCTACAATTTTAGGACCACTTTAGGAATAAAAAATATATATACACATTTTTGAAAAAATATAGAATTTGGCCTTTAATAATTTAATACTATAGCCCATAGAAACAAATTGAATAACACATTCATAAATCGCAAAAAAGACAGTCCAAAAATAAACCACAAAGAATAAGGTATTGAAGTGTCTGTCCTATATCTATATCTCAGGAAATATTTGTGTATTTTTTTATACATATTTAGCCCCTTTTCACAAAACTACCTCCATACTTCTTTTCATTTGTATGGGTTACCTTTAGACGAGTCCCGTGACACTTGTGAGGGGTCATAGAGCAAAACAGAGAACATTGTGTTTGTGAGAGTCTCCCCTTTCTATAGAGTGGTTTGTATTAGTTTGTAGGCCAAACCGTTCGCATGCTAAATACGTTTTTGTGAGAAGACCAATTTTCGGGATGTCTCCTTGTCTGACAAACAGCGTTGTAGCTCTGCCACTTTCCACCGCAGATGTGGAAGGGTGACATAGGTGGTTTCGGTGGATTGAGACACAGCCCATGCAAAAATATATCTTTAGCTTAAACTAAATAATTATTATTACCGGTGCGTCAATAGACTCTAGGTTATACACTGCTGTTTGTTTGGCCCTATATAGCCTGCACTCATTACCAGGTCAAGGCAGCAGTCAGTGCATGTCACAAAGCAGACCTGTTTTAACCTGATTGTGAACTCCACCTATCCAATTAACTGTTTCATTGTCCAGCAAGTAAATATTGTTCGCTAATGGGGCTCTTTATTGGGGCGCCAAGACATTCAGTACATTCAATACCCTGAAGCAGAACAGCTCTCAAATTGAATGTGATTGTGAACTCCAGCCACCATTATCGCTTATACCTATTTAATAATTAATGATCTACATGAAGAGGCTAGATGGTAGAGCCATTGCCTTACCATTGGCGCTCCCCGTCGTCCAATGACGTCAGGTCGAGATTTGAGGCTGTTCTTGTCCATGATGCAGGGTGAGGAGATGGCGAGGGGAGCCATGTAGAGGGCCAGCAGGACACTCAGGTAAACCAGCAGCAATATCATGTGGAACTCTGGGAAGGAGGAAGACCACAGAGTGAGGACATTAGGTCTCACAAATTTCTGAATGCTGCTGCAGTTATTGTTCGTTATCAAACATCTTAATGGTTATAATGGTTAACAATGATAATAATTATGATGTAATGTAATATGTATAATATTGGTATTATTGGTCAGAGTTACAGTGAAAGCCAATCATAAGCCAACACAACACTTACTGGTTCTCTCTGCACGGACCACATGTTCAGCAACTAGCCAGCCTAGCGCTGTGACGGCAGCCAGAGCTCCTATGTGCAGGAAAGGCCCTGTGGACTGAATTACAACACAGGAAGACAGGAGTTTTATAACCTTGTTTACGCACAAACATCTACCAAAAAGACCAATAGAGAAACGCAGACAAATAGAGATGTAGACCTGTAGAGATATGAGGATGATGTCCCATTCGTCCCCCCACACGTCATCGATGGAGACCACGCCACTGACAGTGGTGATCAAGGCAGCCAACACACCAACCTGAGTTAAAAAACATACTAACAGTTTGATTTGTTCTACACATTCCTATGCAGGGCTAATAGTAATAGGGTATTTATTTCCGTAGGTCAGAGTTCATTTGGAAGCCTACCTTGTGGATCCAGTAGAGGTTCAGCTGCTGTCCCAGTGAAATATGACAAAGTGCTAAAATCTGGAAACGAACAGAGCCACAATCAGGTTAGATCATACTGAAGCTGCTGCAGCAACATGTGCTTTACTGTGTGTATAGGCATATAACCAAACATGGGTAACTTACTCACCATTAAAAATGTAATGTAACTAAAGCCAACTGCGGTGGTTGCGAGAATGGGGACAGTCCCGTCCTTCCATTCCCCAGAACGGTTGTATAGTAACCTGAGGATGAGAGACAACGGGTGGGGAAGGTGAACCAGTGCCTTGACAAGAAGAGGATGAAACAGACAAGCCCTTCTAGAAGATATTGAAATATACACACATTCAATTACTAATTTAAAACTGCTCAAAAGAGAGAGAGTGCTTCTGAGGGACAGAAACAATGGTACAAACAGCTCACAGTCATTCTGGTAAGGACTAACTGCCCCACTCACCAGTTGAATTGGTTGTAGTCATTGTGGGCCTCCAACCAGAAGTAAGCCCAGAAGAGGAGCAGGGAGAAGGTGCTGCACAAGATGATGAACCATGCACACTCCCACTGGTGAACACACAACAGACAAGAAGAATACATTTGTGACTCATTTCAGGAAATTAGGCATATGTCACACGTCACTACTTCACAGGAGAGTCATTAGAACATAATTTTTTTTAATCAAAATGCTTTTTTGGGGGGCAGAAATGCCTTCTGGAACAAGTGAACTTTCAGGTTCCTTAATAACAAACTTGTATTCCATCCGTAAATACAAATACAATTGCTAAATGACGAGCCTAGTTGGTTTAGCCTTGGAAAAAGTCAGGAACCTTCCCACTAGCCATGATTGGCTTAGATAATGGGTGGGCTGGACATGCCAGGCCATGTAGTATGCTTCTGTTTATAACGTGAGTTGCTCAGTATGTGTTGATAGTCCTTTCTACTGCGCCGTTTTTGAAATATATAACGTTAGCCATTGAGAACTACAAAAGTTTAGCTACTTTTCTCAACAACATTGATGCCCTGAATTTAGCAGGCGCTATCGACAGATCAGTTGGGAAAAGTGATTTGCTACTTTCTGCACCTGCCATGGTCATTGTGAACTGGAGTGACTTGACACAACGCTGGCCTAACAAGATGTAGCTACAAACAAAATGGAGTTAAATGGTTCCAGTCTGTTGTGAAGCATTCATTAATGTACACGGGTAAGAGTCTAGCTATATTTTCAGGTATTATACGTTTCTAATTTTGTCAGAAAGTTGTTTTAATTGCAAGTTAAAGCGTACTGTTAGCAAGCTAGCGAGCGTTAGCGTTATAGCCTAATGTTAGCTACTGTAGCTAACATTGAACCTGGTTGGTTAGCTTTAGCTACCTGCAGATTCATATTACAGCTATGACAATGTTTGTATTGGTTGGTAGTAGTATGAGTTGGGATAATGCCAGTTCATTGTTTAGTTAGCTACATGTTTAAACAAAAGACAAAAGACTACATGTCTAAACAAAACACTTCGCCAGATAATTACATGACCCATCAAGATAGACATGTGTCCGGGGGTGATTACGGCCATCTATTGTATTTCATGAACATGTGTACATGTCTAGAGAATAGTGACTCATCCACTTAACTAGATGTGGCTGGGGAGTGGTTACAGCATTTATTTCATGTGACCCATCAATTTAGACAAGTGTGTCTGGTAAGCGTCATCTAATAATTCAAAAATATTTATAAAATATTTTTATCTGGACACTTTCTGTTTTTGATATTGTTACTATGCAAGTAACCATTTCACTGTACTGTTTACACCTTCTGTATCCGGTGCATGTGACAAATCAACTTTTTATTTTGTTTGATATAGTGTGTTTACCAGACACGGTAATGTGAAGAACAACATGATCTGCACCCAAGTCAGATTAGGATATAGGCCAAGGACTAGATAAAGTGTTTTTTTTACCTGGAGTTTTTCCTTATTGTAGGCTACTACTTTTACCACTTTTTAGTCTTGAAATCTTTGGTTGTTTACTAAACTAATCACCCTGTTTAGCAAATGGCCTCACATGTGAATCGTTAAAGAGATGGGTGTGGCTAAGGGTTAAGAGGGTGGGAACGATGCTGAATGGATTCTCACATGACCTCTTAAATAAAAATAAATTTTACCCTTGATTGCTAACATAACCTTCACCTTTTGTCTGTCCTCTGGCTTGACTTGTAGAGTGAAAGTATAGGAGAAGGTTTGGACAGATTACCAGGCACTTCCCCCAAAGTAATGAACTGGATTGAAGGGGATAAGACAGGTCAGGGGCCCATGCAGCAGGGCACAACGTTGCGGAAGAGCACATTTCCCAAGGATTATAAAGAATATGGTATCATGTCAGCGCTATTCATGACATCTCTTTCTGCAAAGTTCTACAACGTTTGCCTACTGAACGTGGCCCAGGTCAGACCACAGCCAGGTGGAGTTGACCAGTGATCAGTTTTACACCTCATGCTGGCCAGACTAGTGCGGCATCTCCTCCACATCTCCTACAGTCTATTATTAGAGGTGTGTAGATGTGTGGTTAGAGTGGAATACCACATTAACACTTCACACTGCACTCAGAGGAAAGATGAGCAACCTGATCAGAGAGGTCTCACCTTCTGCAGGTTAGAGTTAATACACAGGGGAGAATGGGAGAGTAGAGGGCTGCTGTTTTAATGAATTCTGGTTTCTGAGGTAACCACCACACCACTTCTGTTGAGACATTCAATTACCTTGTCCTGCACAATACTTTACAGCCTCGACTTGACTGTGTGTGTGTGTGTGTGTGTGTGTGTGTGTGTGTGTGTGTGTGTGTGTGTGTGTGTGTGTGTGTGTGTGTGTGTGTGTGTGTGTGTGTGTGTAAGCAGTAAAGTTAGACCCTAGACCTAATGCGACTAAGGTAATAGAGGTAATACGAAGTGACAGTGGGGCAGGGGCTCTAACAAAGTCAGGTTGTAGTATTTAATTGGTCAACTTACAGTGAGCTGAAAGTGCATAGGTGTAGGACTACAGCCACAGTCACATGGTGAATCTCAACATTCACTCAAGAACAGTCGGAGGAATCTCTCCAAAGCAGGTTTGGGGTGAAATGAATTTCCGATTCCGTTAATTCAGGAAGTTAGCTAGTGTTAGGAGATAACCAAGGAGAAGGATATTTTGTAAATATTTAATAGACAACACATTACAGTGGGTGACTCATTCATTGTCACCAAGCTGATGACGTCTAATCCTGACGTCCTTCCAATCCCATTACATCCTCCTCCAGAGCACAGTAGCATATGGGCACCCAGACGGTGTCTGGCCTTCCTTCTCCTTCCCTCTCTAACGTCTTCACAGCCTGCTAATTATAACCCTAATAGGCAGTGCTGATCTACCACACTGTTACATCTACTGAGAAGAACACTGATTAATCACCATGAATGTGCTTAATCAGACAACCAGTATGACTGGTTGCCATTACCAGCAAACCTTCTCAGACAGACAGTTCACATCTCGCTTCTGTATTATAAAGTACACACACACACAAGTTATCCTATGGATTTTGCCATATCAGGTGCGTGGTACTACATGGAAATATGTACATAAAAAATAAGGTGCAATATTAATGTGAATATTGATGCTTTGTGCCTCAATAATAACTTGCAACATATGATTGAGCTATGGATCATAAGAAGACCTCCAGCTGGAATTCCCTCCTCACTCCTGTTCAGCATGGGCTGCTTCATGGTGTGCTAGTGTTGAGTGAAAGTTTTTCTATGTCATTTATTACAAAGTTCTCTATTGGCTGGAAGAGCAGGAAAGAGCTAATCTGTTTCTGAGAAATACCAGCCTACCACTAAGTACCAGCAAGCAATGATATACAAACACAGGAGGATCAACTCAGGACTGGGAATCACAGCAGTACTATCTCAATGGTCAAGTCAATATCAGAATGAACTCTAATAATAAAAGTGAGAGAAATAAGTATTGTTAGAGAGTTGCATTTAGTCTGAGTATACCATAGACCCACTACAGTTTGCATACCGCCCAACAGATCTACGGATGACGCAATCGCCATTGCACTGCACACTGCCCTATCCCACCTGGACAAGAGAAATACCTATGTAAGAAAGCTGTTCATCGACCACTGCTCAGCCTTCAACACCATATTTTTATCCGTTATTTTACCAGGTAAATTGACTGAGAACACGTTCTCATTTACAGCAAAGCCCTGGGGAATAGTTACAGTGGAGAGCATAGTTCCCTCCAAGCTCATCACTAAGCTCAGGGCTCTTGGTCTGAACCCCTCCCTGTGCAACTGGGTCCTGGACTTCCTGACGGGCTGACCCCAAGTGGTGAAAGTAGGCAACAACAGCTCTGCCACGCTGATCCTCAACACAGAGGCCTCACAAGGGTGAAAGCTCAGTACCTCTGTGGGGCAATTGCAACGTCCGCAACAGCAGGGCTCCTCAGAGAGTGGTGTGGTCAGCCCAAGGCATCGTCGGTGGCACGCTGCCTGCCCACCAGGACATCTACAGCACCCGGTGTCATAGGAAGGCCAAGAAAATCGTCAAGGACCCCAGCCACCTGAGCCACAACCTGTTCACCCCGCTACCATCTAAAAAGGCGGAGACAGAACAGGTGCATCAAAGCTGGGACCGAGAGACTGATAAATAGCTTCTATATCCAGGCCTTCAGACAGTCACCACTAGCCGACCTCCGCCCAGTACCCTGCCCTGAACCTCAGAAAATGTCACTAGCCGGTTACCACCTGGTACTCTAAGCTGCACCTTAGAGAACACTGGTTATTTCAATAATGTTTACCTAATGTTTTACGCAATTTATATGTATATACAGTATTCTAGTCATGGCTCATCTATATAACTACTGTTATACAAACCATTTATATTCACATTGTTAGGTTCTAAATGAACCTATTAAAACTCACTGACGATTAGTAAAGATGAATTAAACCGAGTTTATTCCCCCATTGGGTCATACAGCTGCATAAGACAAATACATATTTCCACCAGTGGTAATATATATACCCCAATTTGGGTGGAGTCTCCTTCTCTCTTAACATTACATCTTTATTACTAAGCAGGAAATTAAGTGATGCAGGCCACAAACTGTTCCTTCTCCCTTAAGGTGACCTGACCTCAACCCCCTTCCTCACTTCTCCACAGCTCCCCACCATTATCAGTGACTGCGATCATGTGATTGCCTCTCCTCTACTCAGCACCTCCCAAAGCCCCCTGGATCCTATCCAATCTTCCTTGAACCCACCATAAACATTCCTCCTACAGATAACCATTAACTACTGGTGAATAAACCAGACTATGGCACTACTCATGTCTCTAGTATAACTGATGATTAACAACATTTAAAAAGTTTAGAAATCCGAACCCATCAACATACTTTCCATACTGTCTATACACACATACACTACATGGCCAAAAGTATATGGACACCTGCTCGTCGAACATCTCATTCCAAAATCATGAGCATTAAAATGGAGTTGGTCAACCCTTTGCTGCTATAACAGCTTCCACTCTTCAGGGAAGGCTTTCCACTAGATGTTGGAACATTGCTGCGGAGACTTGCTTCCATTCAGCCACAAGATCATTAGTGAGGTCGGGCACTGATGTTGGGCGATTAGACCTGGCTCGCAGTCCGCGTTCCAATTCATCCCAAAGGTGTTCGATGGGATTGATGTCAGGTCTCTGTGCAAGCCAGTCAAGTTCTTAGACACTGATCTCGACAAAGAATTTCTGTATGGACCTTGCTGAAACAGGAAAGGGCCTACCCAAACTGTTACCACAAAGTTGGAAGCACAGAATCGTCCAGAATGTAATTGAATGCTGTAGCGTTAAAATTTCCTTTGACTGGAACTAATGGTTCTAGCCCGAACCATGAAAAACAGCCCCAGACCATTATTCATCTTCCACCAAACTTTAAAGTAGGCAGTATTCATAGGGGAAGGTAGCATCCTGCTGGCATATGCCAAATCCAGATTCGTCGGTCAGACTGCCAGATGGTGAAGCATGATTCATCACTCCAGAGAATGAGTTTCCATTGGTCCAGAGTCCAATGGCTGCCAGCTTTACACCCCTCCAGCCAACGCTTGGTATTGCACATGGTGATCTTAGGCTTGCGTGCAGCTGCTCGGTCATGGAAACCCATTTCATGAAGCCCCCGACGAACAGTTATTATGCTGACGTTGTTTCCAGAGGCAGTTTGGAACTCGGTAGTGAGTGTTGCAACCGAGGACAGACGATTTTTACACACTTCAGCACTCGTGGTCCTGTTCTGTGAGCTTGTGTGGCATACCACTTAGCGTCAGAGCCATTTCTACTCCCACACATTTCCACTTCACAATAACAGCACTTACAGTTCATCGGGGCAACTCTAGCAGGGCAGAAATTTGACAAGCTAACTTGTTGGAAAGGTGGCATCCTATGACAGTGCCACATCTTCAGTAAGGCCATTCTAATGCTAATGTTTGGCTATGGAGATTGCATGGCTGTGTGCTCTATTTTATACACCTGGCAGCAACGGGTGTGGCCGAAATAGCCGAATCCACTCATTTGAAGGGGTGTCCATATACTTTTGTATATATAGGGTATCAAGTTGTTTCAGATCTATACAAATTAATGTATGAATGAACAAATCACCAGTTGGCAGCCCATCCCTTATGGAATTAATTGACACATAAACAAACATTACAATAATTCAATGTCATAATTTTTCAATACAAAATAGTAAATAAGGTTATCCAAATAATAATTATATGCCTAGAGCAGTACAAAATATACATTCATATACATACACAGTTGAAGTCAGAAGTTTACATACACTTAGGTTTGGGTCATTAAAACTCGTTTTTCAACCACTTCACAAATTTCTTGTTAACAAACTATAGTTTTGGCAAGTCGGTTAGGACATCTACTTTGTGCATGATACAAGTAATTTTTGCCAACAATTGTTTACAGACAGACAATTTCACTTACAATTCACTACATCACAATTCCAGTGGGTCAGAAGTTTACATACACTAAGTTGACTGTGCCTTTAAACAGCTTAGAAAATTCCAGAAAATGTCATGGCTTTAGAAGCTTCTGATAGGCTAATTGACATCATTTGAGTCATTTGGAGGTGTACCTGTGTGTCACGACTCCTACCGAAGGTGGCTCCCCTTCCTGTTCGGGTGGCGCTCGGCGGTCGTCGTCACCGGCCTACTATCTGCCACTGATCCTTTTCTCCCCCTTGTCTGTTTATTAGTTGCACCTGTGTTGAGTTAGGTTAATTGGTTGGGCTTTATTTACCAGCCGGCCCACCTGCTGGTTGTGTGGGATTATTTTTCAGTGTACTGTTGTGCACGACTGTAAGTCACGGTTGTCTGTGTGTGTGTGTTTTGCTGAACTGTTTAGTTCTCCCCTGTTTGGGGCATTTGTTTGAGTTGGCGTCATTTTCACCGGTGTGGTGTATTAAAAGTATCGCTACCCTGAACTCTCTGCTTGCTGCGCCTGACTTCTTCCTCCACTACACCCCGGACGTTACAGAATCCCGCACCACCTAGAATGGAGTCAGCAGGAGCAGCTGCCAACCCCCTCCCATCGATGGAGGAATGTGTCCTCCACCACACCACCGTTCTCCATCGGATTGGATCCACGATGGACCAGATGATGGAGAGAATGGACCGATGGGAGAGGAGTGGTCTCCTCTCTCCACCTTCGGTTTCCCCAGCTCTGGACCCCTCTTCTCCTCTCTCCCCATCCTCCGGCTCTAGCGCTCTCCGTCTTGCGCTCCCGAGGGACTATGATGGAGCGGCGACAGGGTGTCAGGGGTTCTTGCTCCAACTGGAACTGTACCTGGCGACCGTGAGGCCCACTCCCTCGGGAGTGGAGAGGGTGAGTGTCCTCATCTCCTGCCTGACGGGTCGTGCTCTGGTGTGGGCAAACGCGGTCTGGAATGGCCCAGACTCGGCGTTGGAGCACTACCCCGGAATTCACCCGCCGCTTTCGTGCCGTGTTTGACCACCCTCCAGAGGGCCGAGCGGCGAGAGAGCGACTGTTCCACCTTAGGCAGGAGAAGAGGAGCGCCCAGGATTACGCTTTGGAGTTCCGGACCTTGGCCGCTGGGTCTGGGTGGAACGACAGGGCCCTGATAGACCACTACCGGTGTAGTCTCCGAGAGGACGTCCGCAGGGAGCTAGCGTGTCGGGACACCGCTCTCTCCCTTGATGAACTTATCGACATGTCTATCCGGCTGGACAATCTGCTGGCTGCCCGCGGGCGTTCGGAGAGGGTCCTGTTCGTTCCACCATCCAGCGCCCCCGCTCCCATTCCTATGGAGTTGGGGGGGGGGGGGGGCGTGCCGAGAGGTACCGGAGGAGGAGGCTCCCCCTGCACCAGCTGTGGTCGGAGAGGACACACGGCCGACCGGTGCTGGGGGGGCCCGTCTGGGAGTCGAGATGGCAGGCGGAACGCTTCTCGGTCACCCCAGTTGAGTCAGCATCAAACTCACCCAGAACCCCCTGTTGGTCACATGTTTTTCTTGATTTTGTTTCTTGAATTTTTCCCCTCTTCCCAGCATAAGGCGCTAGTCGATTCAGGTGCAGCTGGGAATTTTATGGATCGCGGACTCGCCATCAAGCTGGGTGTTCCGCTCGTGCCGATAGATTCTCCCTTCCCCGTGCACTCCCTAGATAGCCGGCCATTAGGGTCAGGGTTGGTCAGGGAGGCCACAGTTCCACTGGACATGGTGACGCAGGGGAATCATAGGGAGCGAATTAGTCTCTTCATTATCGATTCGCCTGCGTTTCCAGTGGTGCTGGGGATTCCCTGGCTGGCTAGTCACAATCCTAAGATTTCGTGGAGACAGGGGGTTCTCCAGGGGTGGTCAGAGGAGTGTTCTGGAAAGTGTCTGGGAGTTTCCATCGGTGCCACGTCGGTGGAGAGTCCAGACCAGGGTTCCACGGTGCGCATTCCCCCCGAATATGCCGATTTGGCAATCGCTTTCAGTAAGAAGAGAGCGACTAAATTACCACCTCATCGACCGGGGGGGATTGTGCGATAAATCTCCAGGTAAACGCTGCGCTTCCCAAGAGTCACGTGTACCCATTGTCCCAGGAGGAGACGTTGGCTATGGAGACATATGTCACGGAATCTCTGGGACAGGGGTACATTCGGCCCTCCATCTCACCCGTCTCCTCGAGTTTCTTTTTTGTGAAGAAAAAGGAGGGAGGTCTGCGTCCGTGCATTGATTATAGAGGTCTAAATGCCATCACAGTGGGGTTAAGTTACCCACTACCTCTCATCGCTACGGCGGTGGAATCATTTCACGGAGCACAGTTTTTCACAAAACTGGATCTCAGGAGCGCGTATAGTCTGGTGCGTATTCGGGAGGGAGATGAGTGGAAAACCGCATTTAGTACCACATCGGGCCACTATGAGTACCTCGTCATGCCGTATGGGTTAAAGAATGCTCCAGCCGTCTTTCAATCCTTTGTAGACGAGATTCTCAGGGACTTGCATGGGCAGGGCGTGGTCGTTTATATCAATGATATTCTGATCTATTCCGCCACCCGCGCCGCGCATGTGTCTCTGGTACGCAAGGTGCTTGGTAGACTGCTTGAGCATGACCTATACGTCAAGGCTGAGAAGTGTGTGTTCTCCAAAGGAGCCGTCTCCTTCCTGGGTTATCGCATTTCCACCTCGGGGGTGGTGATAGAGTGTGACCGCATTAAGGCCGAGCGTAATTGGCCGACTCCTACCACGGTGAAGGAGGTGCAGCGGTTTTTGGTTTGCCAATTATTACCGGAGGTTTATCCGGGGTTTTGGCCAGGTAGTGGTTCCCATTACCTCACTGCTGAAGGGGGGGCCGGTGCGTTTGCGGTGGTCGGCAGAGGCGGACAGAGCCTTCAATAGGTTGAAGGCGCTGTTCACGGATGCAACCGTGTTGGCGCAACCGGACCCCTCTCTAGCATTCATAGTGGAGGTGGACGCGTCCGAGGCTGGGGTGGGTGCCGTGCTATCACAGCGCTCGGGTACGCCACCAAAACTCCGCCCCTGCGCTTTCTTTTCGAGGAAGCTCAGTCCGGCGGAGCGTAACTATGATGTGGGGGACCGGGAGTTGTTAGCGGTGGTCAAGGCCCTGAGGGTGTGGAGACACTGGCTTGAGGGGGCTAGGCACCCCTTTCTCATCTGGACCGACCACCAGAATCTGGAGTATATTCGGGCAGCTAGGAGACTGCATCCACGTCAGGCAAGGTGGGCCATGTTCTTCACCCGATTTAGGTTTACTCTGTCTTATAGACCAGGCTCCCTGAACGTAAAGGCCGACGCGCTGTCCCATCTTTATGACACGGAGGATCGGTCCACCGAGCCTACTCCCATCCTTCCAGCCTCGAGGCTGATGGCACCAGTGGTATGGGAGGTGGACTCGGACATCGAGCGGGCGTTACGGGCGGAGCCTGCGCCTCCTCAGTGTCCAGCTGGGCGTAAGTACGTGCCGCTTGGTGTTCGGGACCAACTGATTCGGTGGGCTCACACCCTACCCTCCTTGGGTCATCCTGGGGTGGCGAGGACAGTGCGGGGCCTTCGGGGGAAGTATTGGTGGCCCACCTTGGCTAGGGACGTTAGGGTTTATGTCTCTTCCTGTTCGGTGTGCACCCAGAGTAAGGCTCCTAGGCACCTTCCTAGAGGGAAGTTACAACCCCTCCCCGTTCCACAACGGCCATGGTCTCACTTATCAGTGGATTTCCTGACCGATCTCCCCCGTCTCAGGGGAACACCACGGTTTTGGTGGTTGTGGATCGGTTTTCTAAGTCCTGCCGTCTCCTCCCGTTGCCCGGTCTCCCTACAGCTCTACAGGCTGCGGAGGCGTTATTCACCGACGTCTTCCGGCACTCCGGGGTGCCGGAGGACATCGTCTCTGATCGAGGTCCCCAGTTCACGTCCCGGGTATGGAGGGCGTTCATGGAGCGTCTGGGGGTCTCGGTCAGCCTGACCTCCGGTTATCACCCCGAGAGTAATGGGCAGGTGGAGAGAGTGAACCAGGAGGTGGGTAGGTTTCTGCGGTCGTATTGCCAGGACCGGCCCAGGGAGTGGTCTAGGTACGTCCCATGGGCGGAGTTGGCCCAAAACTCACTCCGTCACTCCTCGACAAACCTATCTCCGTTCCAGTGTGTGTTGGGCTACCAGCCGGTCCTGGCACCTTGGCATCCGAGTCAGACCGAGGCTCCTGCGGTGGAGGAGTGGGTGCAGCGCTCCAAGTAGACCTGGAGGGCCGTCCAGGAATCCCTCAACCAAGCCAGTGGATGGCAGAAGAGGAGTGCTGACCGCCACCGCAGTGAGGCCCCCGTGTTTGTACCGGGGGACAGGGTCTGGCTCTCGACCCGAAACCTACCCCTCCGCTTGCCCTGCCGGAAGCTGGGGCCGCAGTGTGTGGGGCCCTTCAAAGTCCTGAGGAGAATAAATGAGGTGTGTTATCGATTACAACTCCCTTCCTATTATCGTATTAACACCTTGTTTCATGTGTCTCTCCTCAGGCCGGTGGTAGCTGGTCCCCTGCAGGACGGTGAGGTGCCGGAGGTCCCTCCTCCCCCTCTGGACATCGAGGGGTCCCCGCCGTACACGATACGGGCCATTCCGTCTCGAGACGCTGGAAGTTAAAGCTTGGTCGCAAATGGGTCTTCCAAATGAAAATGACCCCAAGCATACTTCCAAAGTTGTGGCAAAATGGCTTAAGGACAACAAAGTCAAGGTATTGGAGTGGCCATCACAAAGCCCTGACCTCAATCCCATAGAAAATGTGTTGGTAGAACTGAAAAAGTGTGTGCGAGCAAGGAGGCCTACAAACCTGACTCAGTTACATAAGCTCTGTCAGGAGGAATGGGCCAAAATTAACCCAACTTATTGTGGGAAGCTTGTGGAAGGCTACCCGAAATGTTTGACCCAAGTTAAACAATTTCAAAGCAAAGCTACCAAATACTAATTGAGTGTATGTAAACTTCTGACCCACTGGGAATGTGATGAAAGAAAAAAGCCGAAATAAATAATTCTCTCTACTATTATTCTGACATTTCACATTCTTAAAATAAAGTGGTGATCCTAACTGACCTAAGACAGGGAATTTTAACTAGGATTAAATGTCAGGAATTGTGAAACTGAGTTTAATGTATTTGGCTAAGGTGTATGTAAACTTCTGACTTCAACTGTATATTACTGAAAATGTAAGAGTATGGTGACTCCCCTTTCGGGCCTCAAACCGAGGCCACCAGCAACAATGTCAAACACCCTAACCACTGTCCCAATAAGGGATATCTGAAGGGCATGTGCTTATTGGGCCAGTAAATTTAGGCCCTGTCCAGAAGAAACTCCTCCTACCTAGGAACTTATGTAGATTAATCAACTTGATTGGTGTAAGGAATAGATGAATGCAACTTTGAAATAAATCTCAGCTCTGTTAAAAGTACACTCAATAAAAACTATTTTATTGATCATAGTGATTCCGGAGTAACAATAAAACAGGTTAACATGCCCCACCAACATTAGACAACTATACAAAAAGCCTTTAAAATCGCTGAAATAAGTAAGTCAAATCAATGATGAGACTCGTCAGATTAACTGACATCTGACACCGACATGGTGGCGTAGTGGAAAGATCAGAGTATCGTGGACCAAGAGGTTTTGAGTTTAAATCTTAGGTGAAGACATGATTAATAATTACTATATACATGAACATGCACAATGAAATCATTTATGTGAAATAGGTAAGTTGAAAACTGCATGTTAAAAGCAATGTGTCGGTGTGAAAGTATCCCTAACCTTGCCAAAAGACAAAGACCTATGAATGGATCAGTGGTTCACTAATCAGGGCCTTGATTGGCTCTGCAAAAGTAACAAGGCATGATGTTATTGAAACATTCATTTTTTTGTTTCTTTGGGAACATCAGGCGACGTTCTGACAACTGATACACAGGAATGTTCTTGCAACGTTCCCATGAAACATGTCTAGAACATTAACATCTTAGATTCTGAGAACATGGCAACCATGTTCTGTCTATGTTTGGTGGGACGTTGATGGAATATTCTCCTTACCCTCAGAAAACTGGACACATTCACATCTTATGTTCTGAGAACACGGCAACCGTCTGGACACATTAATGTTCTTGCAACGTTACCATGAAACGTGTCTAGAACATTAATATCTTAAATTCTGAGAACATGGTAACCACATTCTGGTTCTATTTTACAATAAGGGAATGGCCTCTTGGAAATATTCCTTGTACATAATGGAAACATTCCTATGAAAACGTTAGTTAATGACCTTATGAAACTCTTAAGGGAACATTCTCGAAAGTTTGGGAACATTTTTTGTTAACTGCATCCTCACCAACTGCACCATGCAGCCAATTCCTGGTCAGTGGAAGGCAATATTTGTCTGTCTAATCGTTAGGGTGTTCTTGGTTGACCTCCGGAAACGTGACCAAAGATGTGTCTGAAACATTAACCACCTTTAAAGCGATTCTAAAGATACAAGCAGAACAGAGGATACAAATGAAAGTGACATTTGAGACCTCTCTCTTACCAATTAATTGTACACATGTTATGTTTTCAGTTTGTAAGTGTGTGATATGGGGGTTAAGAAAAGCTTATTTCAACATTTATAAACAATATGCCTGTTGATCTGAGCCTTGCTGTTGGAAAACCACTACAGTGTCCGACTTCGGATGTCACAGATTCATCTCCCCCAACTACACTCATCGACTTCCGTATAGTTGGTGTTGTTAGCCTTACTACTCGAACACACCCAATGAGATGAACATTATGCAAGACTTTGCTCTCACATAGTCACACAGAGTATCTGCACATGTGCACGGGTGTGCTTCACTCTGCTATAACCGGGTAGTTACGGGACCAAAACAGCTGAGAAGTTTAACCTCGCACTACAACGCTCCTGGTTGTGGTGGAAATTGACCCACTACTACTGTTTACTTCATTAAGCTACAACATCTCACTGAGTGTACCTTTAAACTTAACCTAGCCTATGACCTGACCAAGGCCACAGGGTTCCGGTCTAGAAGCACACTTTCCACTGCACCCAGAGGACTTTTTTTGTCTTTCGGTATTGCAGTTTAGCTGAATTCAAGCCCAAAAAGATAATTGCCATAGAGTAGTCCACACTGAAAATTGCAAATAAGACGCCTTAGTCATCACCTTGAGTCAAGTAATTGTCTTAGAAGCCATTTTTTTCCATCACTCACAGCCAAAGATATTAACATTTATACTTCACAAAAATATAAACACAATATGCAAAGTGTTGGTCCCATGTTTCATGAGCTGAAATAAATGATCCCAGAATTGTTCTATTTGCACAAAAAACATTTCTCTCAAATTGTGTGCACAAATTTGTTTACATCCCTGTTAGTGAACATTTCTCCTTTGCCAAGATAATCCATCCAGCTAACAGGTGTGGCATATCACGAAGCTGGTTAAACAGCATGATAATTACACAGGTGCACCTTGTGCTGGGGGCAATAAAAAGCCACTCTAAAATGTGCAGTTTTGTAACACAATGCCACAGATGTCTCAAGTTTTGAGGGAGCATGCAATTGGCATGCTGATTGCAGGAATGTCCACAAAAGCTGCTGCCAGAGAATTTAATGTTAATTTCTATACCATAAGCAGCCTCCTGCGGGATCATCTGAGACCAGTCACCCGGACAGCTGATGAAACGGAGGAGTATTTCTGTCTGTAATAAAGCCGTTTTGTGGGCTTTGATTGGCTGGGCCTGGCTCCCAAGTGGGTGGGCCCATGACTGTGCTTCAGCCCTAAACTTCATAGATTAGGGCCTAATGGATTTATTTAAATTGACTGATTTCCTTATATGAACTGTAACTCAGTAAAATCATTGAAATTGTTGCATGTTATGTTTATATTTTTGTTCAATGTCTGCCATGCTTCTGGATGATGTGATGACGCTGCTCGCGCTTGCTCCAGTGCGCACTGAGTGCTAGCTATCAGCTCTATAAAGCAGATGGCAACCACCATGAAACGGGGTATGTGAACGTGAGTAAATTACATTAAAAACAACGGGTGTCTATCTTGGACTATAACTCAAAAGGACCTGACCCATCACCTTATGCATTACTGCCCCACAGTGGCAAGAAGTGACATCTCAAAAAACACCAAAACTATACAAAACATAAATGGCTCCTAGCCTCCCACACATAGGCTACTTTCTGTCCCTAACACTAAAACTGAAACCAAATAACATAAAAACTAAATAGAAATGTTTTTATAAAACTTAAACTAACTAAAAACTAGTAAATCAGATCTGAAAACTGACTGAAACTAAACTGAATTTCAAATAAAATATTGAAACTAATAGAAATATATATTAATATAAAAACACAAAACTATATTAACCTTGGTGTGCATGTGTGTGTGAGTGACTACATTCTGCTTTGTAAATGGAGAGAGGGAAAGCAGGCGTGCAGCTGTGTGTTCGTATTTTTCCTCTTGGTCAGCACTTCATTAATGCCCCGCTTACACATTCCCTAACTGGCCTAATTTATGGACAACCTACTGGGTCTTTATAGTCCAATGACAAGTCAAGTACAGCAGGAGTGGCTGTAATACTCTAGTCTGCGTCACACACAGCTGGGAGTCTGGGCTACACTAAGCTTATGGCTGCCAATGCCTGCCATAAAGCTACAACTTTACAATGAGCAGCAAAGTTTGATTACTACTCCTCGCTGATACAGACCACTATTTACAGAACATTGAATTTGAGTTGCATTTCATAACAAGACAATAACTCTATTTTGGAAATAATTATTTTGAATCAACTGAATAATGTCTGTCTGTCTTTCTTTATGTATGTATGTTTGGAAAATTGTTCAAATATTCCTGAGGTGTGATCAGCTTTCAATACAGGATGGGCAGAACTGTGTCCTGCTAGCCATTTAAAAGGAGTTTAGCGTTATAGTACACACTGACCTCTATACCTATGCACACTACTCGCTGCCTCCCTCTGTAACATTTTACAGAGCTGACAGGTATAACACTATATTATTTGTTATAAGCATATATGAACTATAATGTCTTATTATAAGGCGTATAATACTGTATGTTATTTCTCTCTATGAAGCCTAAGGCAAAGGTCATACAGGCAGGCTCTTGCCTTGCAGGCTGACTGATATTGTTGTGCCCCATCTCACAAGTGTCAGGTTACTGTATCTCAGTCAAGTTTCCTTTGTCACTGTTTTTTCCCCTGCAGGTGATACTGTATGTCTCCTGACTTTGTTTTGCTTACAAACAAGCCTCTACAGCTGCCATAATCTCACTAACAAATTTGTTGGAAAATCATCCATCACCCACCCATGGTCTGAATAAGGCAGTTCTTCAATAAACAGACTTCAGACTAAACTAGCATATGGAATGGATTTAAGATGGTCATACCATGGATCATTTAGCTATTTTATTTAGAATTGTAGGACCAATGTAGGTATAAAAAAATATACATATATATATATAAAAAAAAAGATAAAATATACAATTTGGCCTTGTCTTCTATAGCCCATAAACGCCTTGCGTAACACATTCCTAAATGGCAAAACATACAGTCCCCAAAAAATCATAAGGAATAAGGTTTTGAAGTGTCTGTCCTATATATAGGAAATATAAGAAAGCTCAGGAATATGCACTGAACTAAAATATAAACACAACATGTAAAGTGTTGGTCCCGTGTTTGACGAGCTAAAATAAAAGATCCCAGAAATGTCCATTTGCATAAAGAAGCTTATTTCTAAAATAAATTGTATACACATTTGTTTATATCCCTGTTAGTAAGCATTTCTCCAAGATAATTCATCCACCTGACAGGTGTGGCATATCAAGAAGCTGATTAAACAGCATGATCATTACACAGACAATAAAAGGCCAATCTAAAATGCACACAACACAATGCCACGGATGTCTCAAATCTGAGAGAGCGTGCAATTGGCATGCTGACTGCAGGAATGTCCACCATGTTAATTTCTCTACCATAAGCCACTTCCAACTTTGTTTTAGAGAATTTGGCCAACCGGCCTCACAACCGCAGACCACGTGTATGAAGTTGTTTGGGCTAGCGGTTTGCTGAGGTCAACATTGTGAACAGAAAGTCCAACGGTGGCTGTGGGGTTATGGTATGAGCAGGCATAAGTTACGGACAACGAGCACAATTGCATTTTAACAATGGCAATTTGAATGCAGAGAGATACCATGATGAGATCCTGAGGCCCATTGTCGTGCCATTAATCCGCTGCCATCACCTCATGTTTCAGCATGATACCGCACGGCCCCATGTCGCAAGGATCTGTACACAATTCTTGGAAGCTGAAAAGTCCCAGTTCTTCCTTGGCCTACATACTCACCAGACATGTCACCCATTGAGCACGTTGGGATGCTCTGGATCGATGTGTACGACAGCGTATTCCAGTTCCTTCTAATCTCCAGCAACTTCGCACACCCATTGAAAAGGAGTGGGACAACATTACACAGGCCACAATCAACAGCCTTATCAACTTTATGCGAAGGGTGATGTGTCGCGCTGCATGAGGCAAATGGTGGTCACACCAGATACTGACTGATTTTATGATCCACGCCCCTACCTTTTTCTTTAAAGGTATCTGTGACCAACAGATGCATATCTGTATTCCCAGTCATGTGAAATCCATAGATTAGGTTCTAATGAATTTGTTTCAATTGGCTGATTTCCTTACATGAACTAGCTCAGTAAAATCTTTAAAATTGTGGCATGTTGCGTTTATATTATTGTTCAGTACATATAAATATATGTTGTTTTTTTTTACACGAATTTAACCCCTTTATTTGGAGCACAAAATACTTCCAAACGTCCTGGTACTGGGAGAACACCATCGTGTTCGTGGGAGTCTCATCTTTCCATCAAGTGGTTATATTAGTTTGTAGGCCAAACCTTTCTGACGCTACAAACGTTTTTGTGAGAAGACTACCGGTCTGTCAAACAGCACTGTAGCTCTGCCACTTTCCACCACAGATGCAGAACGGCAACATAGCCGGATGCGGTGCATTGAGACGCAGCCCATATCTCTAGCTGAAACTTTTTATGGGGATTTTTTTTATTACGTTAATTGGATTGACGCAAAGCAGCCAATCCATAAACATTCGAACGTCAGACAGTAACCAGTTTGTCAAAGATCATTCTGGTTTAAACATGTTGATTCCACTTAGGTACATGGAGCTAAATCAGGTATGCTGCAGTAATGTTAATGACAGCCTAATAAACAGTCAGACAAACACACAGACACACCACACACACATGCATGCACACACACACACACACTCACACACACAAATACTAATTGTGCTTATGAAGGTCTATCAATCCCTATATTGGTAATTCATCATTACCATTGATGTTTTGCGGTCTCCTGCTGCTCAGTAAATGTCAGATGAGGAGATCCAAAGCGTTTTCTTTTGAGCTCAAAGCATAGTTAAGCAGCATTAGCACAGATTCTCTGTTTGGGCCTCAATCCATGTGGGTAAATAGATATTATGACTAACGGTCATTCAGTGCATCTACTGGTTATTAGTGATGGGGGGAAGAAAAAATTATCGATACAGTTACATATCACAATATTATTTTGTAGGTAGCATTAGCTAGCGCTAATTGGCTGTACCTGCGCCCAAAACTCTGGTATTTTTCATCCTATAGCTTGTTCTCCATCTTATTTTTTAAATAGTGAGCCCTTTAATAATGGAATTTGACTGATTGAGGACTAGAGTGGTCCTCCGCAACAAGTCCAGGCATGTTGCCAGCAGGTGCATTTAAAGGTCAGGACAATCTAGCTCTCAGACATTCCACTGATTTGTATGACAAGAGAATGTACAAATACACCTATCATTTGTCCACAACAGAGCATCTTGTGACATTTGCAGAAGTCTTGTCTCTCACCTTGGAGCTGTCGTCATGTGAACGCTGGTAGCGTTTCCAGCGGCAGCCATAGATCCCAGTGAGGAAGGACAAACACAGCTGCTTCTCATAGACCTGCTGCAAGGGTTGGTGCTTCACCATGCTCCTTCAGCCTCGGCTCGCCACTGGTCCGCTAGCATTCCACACTGAACAAGGAAGCCTGCAGGAGAAGAAGACCGAAACATCTTGAAGATAATTAAAAACTGGAGAGATCATTTGGAGAGAATAAAGTAACTTGAAGGAAGATAAAGGAGTGTTTGTGTGGAATACCGTTTATTATATTTTCCAGCTACTCAACATGATGACTGTCTTTCCAGTAACTGAACTCCATGGTGATTGTTGTGATGAACAACAGGAACCCTATAAAACCTTAAAACATGCATGAATATTCCGTGCCTTAGTCATGTAACTGGGGTAGTTGGATTGTGGATCAGTGGATTGATTTCTTTATCTTTACTCATGGTTACTCTGCCACCCGAAGCCTCCAACCATCCTATGATTAATGAGTTCTTGGCAACCAAGCACACATCAGCACATTTCAAAATGGCCTGTTAAAAGAATAGCCTGCTCGAGAAAGAGGCCCAGTATGTTCAGCTCCCATTTGCCTCATGCTTTTTAAAATGTTGGTTGTCTTGGTTGCGTTTAAAAATGTCCTCTTGGCAAAGATAGCTTTTTCATGCCCCTTTGGAGAACAAGGAAACCTTTCCTCAAATTGCTGACACTTCTGTTCTGGAGTTGTCACGCCCTGACCATAGAGAGCCTTTTATTCTCTATGTTGGTTAGGTCAGGGTGTGACTAGGGTGGGTCATCTAGGTAATTATATTTCTATGTTGGCCTGGTATGGTTCCCAATCAGAGGCAGCTGTTTATCGTTGTCTCTGATTTGGGATCATATTAAGGCAGCCAATTCCCCTTTGTGCTTTGTGGGATCTTGACGATGTATAGTTGCCTGTGAGCACTATTGTAGCTTCACGTTTCGTTTGAGATTTATTGTTTTGTTTTGCTGTGAGTTTCACTTAGTAAATAAAAGATGTGGAAACCAGATCACGCTGCGCTTTGGTCCACTTATTATAACGAACGTGACAGGAGTCACTGTCTATCATTTGTTTTATTACTCTCTGGTTCAACATTTTCATCTTGACAGTCATTTAAACAGCAGTATACAGCATTACGTAAACAATACCTTTGAAAGTGTCTCAATGCAACTACTGTAGTATGAACCTTCCTCATGGCTTCATAATACTTAGACACAACCAATGGATCAATTCTCTACAGTTGCAAAACAAGAGTCGATTTTGTGAAACATTGACCTTCAGTTCTCTTTCTAACTGCTCTCGATGGTGCAGCTGCAGAACCTTTTGAGGATCTGAGGACCCATGCCAAATCTTTTCAGTCTCCTAAGGGGGAATAGGCTTTGTCGTGCTCTCTTCACGACTGTCTTGGTGTGTTAGGACCATGATAGTTTGTTGGTGATGTGGACACCAAGGAACTTGAAGCTCAACCTGCCACACTACAGCCCTGTTGATGAGAATGGGGGCATGCTCGGTCCTCCTTTTTCTGTAGTCCACAATCATTTGTCTTGATCACATTGAGGAAGAGGTTGTTATCCTGGCACCACACGGCCAGGTCTCTGACCTCCTCCCTATAGGCTGTTTCATCGTTGTCGGTGATCAGGCCTACCACTGTTGTGTCATCGGCAAAGTTAATGATGGTGTTGGAGTCATGCATGGCCGTGCAGTCATGAGTGAGCAGGGAGTACAGGAGGGGACTGAGCACGCAGCCCTGAGGGGCCCCCGTGTTGAGGATCGGCGTGGCGGATGTGTTGTTACCTAACCTTACCACCTGAGGGCAAATAGAATACAGTATATACATCTGAAATGAGTAAAGCAATGAGAAACTGGAGAGGTGCCCTGAAATAGTAGGCAAAACATATTCACATTAATTATGAACAAAAAGCTGGATAAAGCAGCCTAGTCCCATAATAAAAGAGTGAACAATCTAAAGTTGCAGCCTTCTCAATTATTGTGATATATTCTTATTACAATAAATTCTTAATGTTGTTTGACTAGGAAAGGAAATCATACTATATATCTGTAGGACTGAAACACATCATCCATCCTCTGGCAACTCTCTTGATACTGAGGACCAATACCATGTTTTAATGGACAAAATGACAAAACAATGTCCTTTCAATTCAACACATATCAAGCCAAACCCAACCTCAGCACCCAGAACCAAATCAGCTGAGGCTGTCATGAGCGACTACGCCTAACCACATGTGATGCACTTTCCAACATTCAATGAAAGTATTAATTACATGTAAAACAGAACATGATTGCACTTCTTGTGTATCTACAGTGTATTCGGAAAGTATTCAGACCTCTTGACTTTTTCAAAATATTTTCCTCATCAATCCACACATACCCCATAATGACAAAGCGAAAACAGGTTTTTAGAATTTTATGTACAAAAGTCTAAAAAATGTAAAACAGTAATACATTATTTACATAAATAATCAGACCCTTTGCTATGAGACTCGAAATTGAGCTCAGGTGCATCCTGTTTCCATTGATCATCCTTGAGATGTTTCTACAACTTGATTGGAGTCCACCTGTGGTAAATTCAATTAATTGGACATGATTGGGAAAGGCACACGCCTGTCTATATAAGGTCCCACAGTTGGCAGTGCAAGTCAGAGCAAAAGGAATTGAGGTCAAAGGAATTGTCTGTAGAGCTCCGAGACAGGATTGTGTCGAGGCACAGATCTGGGGAAGGTTACCAAAACATTTCTGCAGCATTGAAGGTCCCCAAGAACACAGCGGCCTCCATCACTCTTAAATGGAAGATGTTTGGAACCACCAATACTCTTCCTAGAGCTGTCCGCATGGCCAAACTGAGCAATCGGCGGAGAAGGGCCTTGGTCAGGGAGGGGACCAAGAACCGATGGTCACTCTGACAGAGCTCCAGAGTTCCTCTGTAGAGATGGGAGAACCTTCCAGAAGGACAACCATTTCCGCAGCACTCCACCAATCAAGCCTTTATGGTAGAGTGACCAGACGAAAGCCACTCCTCAGTAAAAGGCACATGACAGCACGCTTGGAGTTTGCCAAGAGGCACCTAAAGACTCTCAGACCATGAGTACCAAGATTCTCTGTTCTGACGAAACCAACTCTTTGGCCTAACTACCAAGCTTCACATCTGGAGTAAACTTGGCACCATCCCTATGGTTATGGCAGCATCATGCTGTGGGGATGTTTTCAGCGGCAGGGACTGGGAGACTAGTCAGGATCGAGGGAAAGATGTACTTTGCTCCGTTCATAGAGATCCTTGATGAAAACTTGCTCCAGAGTGCTCAGGACCTCAGACTGGGGCAAAGGTTCACCTTCCAACAGGACAACAACCCTAAGCACACAGCCAAGACAACGCAGGAGAGGCTTCGGGACAAGTCTCTGAATGTCCTTGATTGCCCCAGCCAGAGACCGAACTTGAACCTGATCGAACATCTCTGGAGAGACCTGAAAATGGCTGTGCAGCAACACTCCCCATACAACCTGACAGAGGTTGAGAGGATCTGCAGAGAAGAATGGGAGAAACTCCCCAAATACAGGTGTGCCAAACTTGTAGTGTCATACTCAAGAAGACTTAAGGCTGTAATCGCTGCCAAAGGTGCTTCAACAAAGTACTGAGTAAAGGGTCTGAATACTTATGTAAATGTGATATTTTATTGACAGCTGACCCTTACCTACTGACTCTTACCTTAACCCTAATCTTAACCTAACCTTAATGCAAACAAATTTGGAAATTACATATCAGTTTGCATGTCAGCCACAACCCTTTAGTTTTTCCCTACCTCAAGCTGAAAATCAATCTTACACAAGAACATACGGTATCAATCATTGCCAAAAGCTACATTTCCACTATCTCCTCCACTCTGTTGATTTATCAAATCAATGCTACCATGCCAACCTAAACGAGATAAGCACGAAAATATTGATTGGTCTTTTTAATCACACCAGCGTCAGTATTCTCTCAGTGAATGGCTGTCAGATGATGACATAGCACAGTGACAGGAGCCCATTTCCTGGTTAATCTTCCCAGACAAAGAGAGCAGTGAATTTCCCCCTGTTCTTTATCTCCTAACAGACTGACCGATTCTCAGAACGAAGAGATAGAGAGAGTGAGATTGAAAACGTGAGTGGCTGGCAGCTCCAGCTGTATTATCTGGTTTCCTCAGCTCAGCTGTGTTTGTGTAAAGCTACTGTGCCAGGGCCACTGTTTCCATGACGCTGGAACGAGCTCCCTATCAGCCTTTCACAGATCTAGCCTGGTCCAGGAATAGGGTTTATTGAAGAAATAAGATTGATGCTTTATTGAGTAATGACCATATAAACCAGTGGAGGGTCTTCAGATGAGAATGTGGAGGAGCATCCTCCTCAGTGAATTTCATAAAAATGTAAATAGTGAAACATTAAAAAAGTCATCCTTTTTATACAAAACTATACTAAATATATTCACGTCACCAAGTAATTGATTAAAACACACTGTTTTGTAACAGTCTACAGTAGCCTTAACAGCACTTTGTAGGGTAGCACCATGGTTTAGCCGGAGGACAGCTCGTTTCCGTCCTCCTCTTGGTACATTGGCTTTAATACAAAACCTAGGAAGCTCATGGATCTCACCCCTTTCCATAAACTTACACAGTAATTATGACAACTTCCGGAGGACATCGTCCAATCCATCAGAGCTCTTACAGCATGAATTGACATGATGTCCACCCAATCAAAGGATCAGAGAATGAATCTAGTACTGAAAACATAAGCTACAGCTAGCTAGCACTGCAGTGCATAAAATGTTGTGAGTAGTTGTCTAAGAGAAAGACAATAGTTGAACAGTTTTGAGCAAATTAATTAATTGAAAAATTAAGTAGAAGCAAAAGAGCGAGAGAGATATGTATTTTTCTTTTCACTTTCACTTAGCTAGTGAATGCAGCTAGCTAGTTTAGCCTACTCAAACACCGGCAGAGAGGGATGCTATGTTAGCTAGCTGGCTATGGCTATCCAACACTGGAACCCTTCCAAGTCAAGGTAAGCTTTTGGTTTAATTAATTATTGCCACCGGGGTCCACGGGTGTAACTGCTAAACTGTTTGCTGACTGTACACTGTACTGCATGATTGTAGCGGGTTTACTAACGAGTTAGTTCTAGTAGCTATGTTGACTATGACGTTAGCTTATATAGAGACAACAATTTAGGCTGTGTGTAGCGGTTAGGGGTTATGATATGAAGGTTTGGCTTCTAAAGGTTTTTTCACCTGGTCACAGACAGCTGATGTGTTTGTTGTACACTGAAGTCTACAAGCGAAGGGAAAAGGTAAGAGGAGGAAAGCGTGTAGATGTGAGAAGGAATTATACAATGAGCAAAATGATTATGCTGTTTGTATGTGGCTGCTATGAAAGTGAACTGTGTTTGTGTGTGATTAGGGGTGTATTCATTCCACTGAGTTTGTTGAAAAACATATCTTAAGCGGAAGCAAACGGAACAAAATGGAGATAAACATACACTAACTATACTGAACAAAAATATAAATGCAACATGCTGACAATTTCAAAGTCAGCATGCCAATTGCATGCTCCCTCAAAACTTGTGACATCTTTGGCATTGTGTTGTGTGACAAAAATGTACATTTTAGTGTGGCCTTTTATTGTCCCCAGCACAAGTTGCACCTGTGTAATTATCATGCGGTTTAACTAGCTTCGTGATATGCCACACCTGTCAGGTGGATGGATTATCTTGGTAAAGGAGAAATGCTCACTAACAGGTATGTAAACATTTTAGAGAAATAAGCTTTTTGTGCACATTTCTGCGATCTTTTATTTCAGCTCATGAAACATGGGACCAACACTTTACATGTTGCGTTTATATTTTTGTTCAGTGTACATTACCAAAAGTATGTGGACACCTGCTTGTCGTAAAATCTCATTCCGCTCAGCCACAAGAGCATTAGTGAGGTCGGACAATGATGTTGGGTGATTAGGCCTGGCTTACAGTTGGCTTTCCAATTCATCCCAAATGTTTCTGTATGGATCTTGCTTTGTGCACAGGGGCATTGTAATGCTGAAACAGGAAAGGGCCTTCCTCAAACTGTTGCTACAAACTTGGAAGAACAGAATTGTCTAGAATGTAATTGTATATTGCAGGGTTAAGATTTCCCTTCACTGGAACTAAGGGGTCTAGCCCGAACCATGAAAAACAGCCCCAGACCTTTATTCCTCTTCCACCAAACTTTACAGTTGGCACTATGCATTTGGGAAGGTAATATTCTCCTGGCATCCGCCAAACCCAGATTTGTCTGTCAGACTGCCAGATGGTGAAGTCTGTATCATCACTCTAAATAACGCATTCCACTAATCCAGAGTTCAATGGCGACGAGCTTTACAGCACTCCAGCCGATGCTTGGCATTGCGCATGGTGATCTTAGGCTCGGCCAACAGTTCTTGTGCTCGGCCAACAGTTCTTGTGCTGACATTGCTTCCAGAGGCAGTTTGAAAGTCGTTAGTGAGTGTTGCAACGGATGATTTTTACGCGCTACGTGCTTCAGCACTCGGCGGTCCCATTCTGTGAGCTTGTGTGGCCTACCACTTCGCGGCTGAGCCGTTGTTGCTCCTAGACGTTTCCACTTCACAATAACAACACTTACAGTTGACCGGAGAAGCTCTAGCAGGGCAGAACTGACTTGTTGGAAAGGTGGTATCCTAGGACGGTGCCACGTTGAAAGTCATTGAGTTCTTCAGTAAGGCCATTCCACTGCCAATGTTTGTTTAATGAGATTGCATGGCTGTGTGCTCAATTTTAAACAGCTGTCAGCAACAGGTGTGGCTGAAATAGCCGAATCCACTAATTTGAAGGGGTGTCCACATACCTTTGCATACACAGAGCATTTTGAAAGAATTCAGACCCTTTCACTATTTCCACATTTTGTTACATTATTCTAAAATGGAATACATTTAAAAAATCGTCATCTATTTACACACAATACCCATAATGACAAAGTGAAAACAGGTTATTAGAAATGTTTTGCACATTCATAAAAATAAAAAATAAACGTATTTACATACAGTTGAAGTCGGAAGTTTACATACACCTTAGCCAAATACATTTAAACTCTGTTTTTCACAAATCCTGACATTTAATCCGAGTAAAAAGTCCCTGTCTTAGGTCAGTTAGGATCACCACTTTATTTTAATAAGAATGTGAAATGTCAGAATAATAGTAGAGAGAATGATTTATTTCAGCTTTAATTTATTTCAAGTTTACATACACTCAATTAGTATTTGGTAGCATTGCCTTGAAATTGTTTAACTTGGGTCAAACATCTCGAGTAGCCTTCCACAAGCTTCCCACAATAAATTGGGTGAATTTCGGCCCATTCCTCCTGACAGAGCTGGTGTAACTGAGTCAGGTTTGTAGGCCTCCTTGCTTGCACACGCTTTTTCAGTTCTGCCAACAAATTTTCTATGGGATTGAGGTCAGGGCTTTGTGATGGCCACTCCAATACCTTGACTTTGTTGTCCTTAAGCCATTTTGCCACAACTTTGGAAGTATGCTTTGGGTCATTGTCCATTTGGAAGACCCATTTGCGACCAAGCTTTAACTTCCTGACTGATGTCTTGAGATGTTGCTAAAATATATCCACATAATTTTTCTTCCTCATGATGCCATCTATTTTGTGAAGTGCACCAGTCCCTCCTGCAGCAAAGCACCCCCACAACATGATGCTGCCACCCCGTGCTTCATGGTTCAACGTGTTCTTCGGTTTTCAAGCCTCCCCCTTTTTCCTCCTAACATAACAATGGTCATTATGGCCAAACAGTTCTATTTTTGTTTCATCAGACCACAGGACATTTCTCCAAAAAGTACGATCTTTGTCCCCATGTGCAGTTGCAAACCGTAGTCTGGCTTTTTTAATTGTGGTTTTGGAGCAGTGGCTTCTTCCTTGCTGAGTGGCCTTTCAGGTTATGTCGATATAGGACTCGTTATCCTGTGGATATAGATACTTTTCTACCTGTTTCCTCCAGCATCTTCACAAGGTCCTTTGTGGTTGTTCTGGGATTGATTTGCACTTTTCGCACCAAAGTACGTTCATCTCTAGGGGACAGAACGCGCCTCCTTCCTGAGTGGTATGACGGCTGCTTGGTCCCATGGTGTTTATACTTGCGTACTATTGTTTGTACAGATGAACGTGATACCTTCAGGCATTTGGAAATTGCTCCCAAGGATGAACCAGACTTGTGGAGGTCTACCATTTTTTTCTGAGGTCTTGGCTGATTTCCTTTGATTTTCCCATGATGTCAAGCAAAGAGGCACTGAGTTTGAAGGTAGGCCTTGAAATACATCCACATGTACACCTCCAATTGATGTCAATTAGCCTATCAGAAAGTTCTAAAGCCATGACATAATTTTCTGGAATTTTACAAGCTGTTTAAAGGCACAGTCAACTTAGTGTATGTAAACTTCTGACCCACTGGAAATGTGTGAATTATAAGTGAATTATAAGTGAAATAATTTGTCTGTAAACAATTGTTGGAAAAATGACTTGTGTCATGCACAAAGTAGATGTCCTAACCGACTTGCCAAAACTATAGATTGTTAACAAGACATTTGTGGAGTGGTTGAAAAACGAGTTTTAATGACTGCAACCTAAGTGTATGTAAACTTCTGACTTCAACTGTATATCATACATACACTGAGTGTTCAAAGCACCTTCCGAATATTGAGTTGTACATTGTTTGCCCTCAGAACTGCCCCAATTCATCAGGCATGGACTCTAGAAGGTGCTGGAAGCATTTCACATTAATGCTGGCCCATGTTGAGTCCAATTCTTCCCACAGTTGTGTGAAGTGGACTATTCTTGATACACCTGGGAAACTGTTGAGCGTGAAAAGGCACTTCAAACCTTGGTCTTGCCCATTCACCCTCTGAATGGCACACAAAGTCATGCACAAAGTAGATGTCCTAACCGACTTGCCAAAACTATAGTTTGTTAACAATACATTTGTGGAGTGGTTGAAAAACAAGTTTAATGACTCCGACTTCAACTGTAAGTTCTCAGACAAGAGATGCACAATATATCGGTGAACATATCGGAATCAGACGATATTAGCATAAAATGCCAACATCGGTATCAGCCCAATGTCTAGTTTAACGGCGATGTGCAAAACCGATGTCAAAGCTGACGTGCATACCTATATAACGTAGGTACATGACGTAATGACGCCATGGAAAATGTTGCGCTACACGTGCAACACAGCATTTCTAACCCAGCCCACAATGTCTGCTGTGTGGAACGAGCAGTAAACAAGTGGAGCAGTCATTTGAAAGAGTAATAAAATTCAGTGAGACAACTCTAATGGAATTCATTGCCCTTGACAATTAACAGTTCTCTGTCGTGGGTGATGTTGGCTTTCGCCAACTGGTCGAGCACCGGTACACACTACCAAGTGCGCTATTTTTCAGATGTTTCCCTACCGGAGTTACACAGTAGTAGCGTCACTGCTATTAGCTTCACGACATACTATGGAATGCTGTTTGGGTCTGTGCGTGATACACATAAAATAACACTATTTGACGCGTTAAATAACACAGTTCTATTATAGAATGTTGTGTGTTCTGAATTTGCACATGCAAGTCAAGCGCCACCACTACTATCAGTAGCACTGTCAAAGCTGTACAAAAAATGTATGCAAACAAGCCAACACCGGCCACGAACGATGTACAATACCGCATTGATAATAAAGCATCATTTCTTTGACCGCAACTTCTGGGGTAGCTAGCTTTAGCTTGGTACTTAGCTAGCACCAATACAACCAGCCTGAAAACAATGACCAGTAGAAACTGCAGTCATTTTCATTATTCTTTGCAATGGTTTAAGAATCCTTGTGAATAAGTATTAGTTAGGTAGCCACTTGTTGTTTGCCTATTGAAATGTAACTTCAGTTCATGAGAATAGATAGCTAGCCATCTACTTAACCCTGTTGCCCAAAGCTAACGTTATAAGCAGCCAGCTAGCTTCATCTGGCAAGTGATGCTCGACCGGACCGGGGTATGTGTTGTGAAGCTAGCCACAATAAGGATTAGGCACAATAGTGGAATTTGCGGTTTGCCTTCAAAATAAAAGTACTTATTTGAAAGTGATGCAGAAGGTTACAATTGGTGGATAATGTTAAACAAGGTTGGAATGTGAAGCAATGAAATTGGGTATCAGTCTACTCGGTGACACCCACAGAACACAACTGTGAAGAGTTCACGCAAATTTTATTAATGTAGCTCTTATCGCGGAACTGTGACTGTGTGAAATCACCTCCCCAGTCAGCCTATTTTGTGTATTGACATTCATATTGCACTGTACAGCTTTACCTAAGGATTGGGGATCAATGAAATGGGGTTTCAGTCTACTCAATACTCAAGATATTTTTCCCTCAACGTCCTCCTCAACTTGTCAGACTCCAAAACATCCACGCAGTGTTGTTTTTCCTCGGGAATAGTGTTCAATACAAATAGGTTGACAATAAATGTGGCTCAATTCACAGTTGTTTCAGAGTCCCGCAATATGCCCCCAGTGCAATTCTAAAGTATAATACATCCAGTGTGATTAACAGATTTTTGCAAATTAAACAATTATTGTCTTCTGTTGATTTTATATAACAACATTCCAACCTCGTTTAGCATGATCTATTCAATTATGGCATAATTCTACTATTTGTATTAATTTGTATCACTGTCCATTTTAAAGGCTAACCGCAAAGTCCACTATTGTGGCTAATCCTTATTGTGGCTAGCTTCACATAGATGGGTCCGACCACCATTAATCAAATAAGACCTGTCTTATAAATTAGGGTTATTTTAGATGATGACACCAACTGTAGCTATATAGTTAGCTAACTTTACCAGCATCATAGCATACATATCGATGAATCATTATGACATATGAAATACGAGTGATAGTGTAATCAATGTGTAATAACTACGTAGAAAATGTATGAACACGTTCAATTATTATGTGGCGTGCAGTCCTATTCAGGTCCTGATTGGTCAACAAGCTTAATTGACATGTCAAATAGTGTTTATATATATATATGTATATATATATATCTTGTGTTTGTGTTATTGGTGTTAAATAGTGTTATAGTGTTCTATCTTTTTTGACACGCAAAGACCCAAATGGCGTTCCATAGAAATCCTGATTGAGAATGAAACGACTGAACAAATGAACAACGAAACAGCACAGCAAGTAAGTGAAATAAATAGGTTTTGATTATGTTTTTCTGGTAATGGGGACATACGTAAATGCCAACAAAATAACTTTTTGGTCAGTGGTGTGTGTGTGTGTGTGTGTGCGTGTGGAACCTTTATTTAACTAGGCAAGTCAGTTAAGAACAAATTCTTATTTAGAATGACGGCTTACCCCGGCAAAACACGGGACGAAGCTGGGCCAATTGTGCGCCACCCTATTGGACTCCCAATCACGTCCGGATGTGATACAGCCTGGATTCGAACAAGAGACTGTAGTGACGCCTCTTGCACTGAGGTGCAGTGCCTTAGACCACTGCGTCCATGTGTTGTGTTAGCTATTTAACTGTACTAGAACGCAAACATGTTTACTATTGGTTATCGGTATTGGTTTAATTTGGCAATAAAAATATCAGATATCGGTATCGACCAAAAATATAATATCGGTGCATCACTAATTCAGAACCTTTGCTATGAGACTCGGTCAGGGAGGGGACCAAGAACCGATGGTCACTCTGACAGAGCTCCAGAGTTCCTCTGTGGAGATGGGAGAACCTTTCAAATGGACAACCAGCTCTGCAGCACTCCACCAATCAGGCCTTTATGGTAGAGTGGCACGACGGAAGCCACTTGTCAGTAAAAGGCACATGCCAGCCTGCTTGGAGTTTGCCAAAAGGCACCTAAAGGATTCTAACAAGATTCTTTGGTCTGATGAAATCAGGATTGAACTGTTTGGCCTGAATGCCAAGCGTCACGTCTGGAAGAAACCTTGCACCTTCCCTACGGTGAAGTATGGTGGTGGCAGCATCATGCTATAGGATGTTCTTCAGCGGCAGGGACGGGGAGACTAGTCAGGATTGAGGGAAAGATGAACGGAGCAAAGTACAGATAAATGCTTGATGAGGTCCTGCTCCAGAGCACTCAGGACCTCAGACAGGGCTAAGGTTCACCTTCCAACAGGACACCGACCCTAAGCACACAGCCAAGACAACGCAGGAGTGGCTTCGGGACAAGTCTCTGAGTGTTCCTGAGTGGCCCAGCCAGAGCCTGGACTTGAACCCAATCTAACATCTCTGGAGAGACCTGAAAATAACTGACGTTCCCATCCAACCTGACAGAGCTTGAGAGGATCTGCAGAGAAGAATGGGAAACTCCCCAAATACAGGTGTGCCAAGCTTGTAGGGTCATATCCAAGAAGACATGAGGCTGTAATCGCAGCTAAAAGGTGCTTCAACAAAGTACTAAGTAAAGGATCTGAATACTTATGTCAATGTAATATTTCAGTTTTTTTTTTATACATTTGCAAACATTTCTAAAAAACAGTTTTTGCTTTGTCATTATGTGGTATTGTGTATAGATTGAAGAGGGGGGAAAAAACAATTGAATCCATTTTAGAATAAAGATGTAGAAAAAGACAAGGGGTCTGAATACTTTCCGAATGCCTGAATTGTCCAATAGAAACTCTCGTTTGCAACCCTAGATCAGCTAGATGTAGGCAAGAGTGTGCAAGGCAGTATTGAATTTGTCACTGTCTGTCACCTTGATTACTCAACATTTTCTCTCGCCCTGTGCACCTACAGTACGCTGTAAACTCTAAATCATAGAGACCTAGCCCAGAGCAGCTCACCATGCTGGGCGAGCTGGGCCGTGGGCACCCTGCCAGAGTCCACACCCTGGACGGGCCCCCAGGAGAGAGTTATGCTGGGCCACCCAGCCCTCCATCACAAGGGAAATATTTTACCCAGGTCAGGTCACCCACCCCCCTATTGACACACTCTGCCTTTTCAGTACAAGAAATCTGATGACAGGTTAAATGTTTATCCCTGTTAGGCTGTTCCATTCAAATGAATAGTTGAACACAAAAGTAAAGGCCTTTATTTTTCTTTTGAATAGGTTTCAAACAGACAAGTGGAGGACAGGTGAAGCCAGCAGCTAGCTGTTTCAGTATGATATGTTGGATAAAGGAATAAAGACAGACACCAATGTCAAGTTCAATAGCCTTGTTCATGCATTGTACAAATCCCTACACGCAAATCCCGGCTAGTCGATTACCTATCAACTAGACT